>NW_026712648.1:0-1200000 GCF_030625045.1 Achroia grisella
AACATATCATTCTTATTTAATTTATTAAACTCAATTACTCTATTTAAATATTATCTTCTCTGGATATTTTCATATCGTCTTGTTTAACCACCGCCCACACATAGACCATCGTAGGTAACTATTATTGGGTCACTTGTAAGAAATTGTATTTTAATTACAAGCAAACGAGTTTTGTGATCACGTAAAGATGTTTACATTGGGTCTGTTTTAATTTGGATCGTTTACGATGCGTTAAAAGGGGGTCTTCCTATGTGACGGCCTGTTTTTTAGGGATATTTTGAGATTTTTTTTTCTACACCAGTAAATATTTGTTTAATTCATTTATTAACATATTTGGTTTAAATATAAAACTAAAAATACAGTCAACTAGAGTTACAGCGCTCTGAACACCCCCGCCTGCTCCCACTTCCTCATACAGGAACTTAAAGATGAACTTCATAATCTGCAAAAAATTAGTTTTTTTAGACATTTGAAATAAAGTGCAAATTAGCTATAAAAAATCCGATTTTGAAAATTTTCGATTGATAATAGTTCATTCCATGCACGTTTACATATATTGAGTGTGCCCTGTAAATTTCAAGTAATTCGGTCCAGCCGTTTCTGAGATACAATGGAGGAAAGTTTGAAAAACACAGTTTTTAAAGCGCGTTTAAAGTTTCAAGTCCGTTAAAAACTATTAAAATATCAACTTACTCTCAATCGGCGATGCCTGGTCCATAGAGTATTCCTTCCTCTTCCTCGTGAAACTCTTTTAAAGCAGATTGTTCAGCTCTTGAGTCAATCCTGGCTTGTTTAACGACATCACTTACGCGCCGCTCAGAGCGTAAGATTCGCTTTTCATCCCGTTTCTCAACATACGCTTGGGCTTCACGACCAACAGGGCATCCCATAATCGACATAATTTTTAAAATACCTTGAAAACCTTCATTAAAGATAATAACTGCTAAGTAGCTAGCAATTTCAACAACTTTGGGACCAGAATGAAGATGTTTAGGAGCGAAAGTCCATATCAAAGAATTCAAAGATTCGTTATTGTTTTGTGTCTCTGCTCCTAAACAACGAATTAATAATTCGTCTTTCGATAAATCTTCGAAAATCGGTTTGATAGCTTCTTGGACTTGCGGAATTAGAGGTGGTTTATCGTGATGAAATTGGTCCAGTTCATTATTAGCTTCAGCCTTACGCCATTTACACCAACTGTCTTCGCCTTCTGGACAAAATTGATGCTACACGACCAGGATGAACATTTCCACTCGTACTTCCTTTCCGTCCACTCATTATGAAAAAAAATAATTTGTAGCTGTTGCTCTCTTTGAAGTTCAACCAAGACTAAAATAACTCCAGTAAAATATTATAACTGTAATAGAAATTTCTGTTTAAGTCTGTGAAAACGTGTCTAAACTTGTATAAACAAATATATTAATAAAGGAGGCCAGGTATAAAGCCGACAGTACACAATAAACCCGATGCTCTAACTGTAACTCACCGCTCCGAACGCGCTCTTTCTTTTGCTGTCTTTTAAAACGACTTCGAATTTTCTAAAATCGCTTTACTACCGTATTCTAGACATGTTAAGGAGCAATTTATGAAAAAAAAAAAATCGATTTTCAACCATCACATAGGAAGACCCCCTTAAAACTGCGCAGTTCATAATCTTGAATACTTCGCATGATGGGGGACAGCAGAGGAGCAGGAATTTGTTAGTAGTGGGGAATATGTATCCCTTCTCCCTCTATGGAAATCATCCGTGGATTAATTCCTTGTAACTTCATCACGGTGGTCTAAGTGACCTCACTTTATGCTCATTGTATCCATTGATGTCACGTAGCATCATTTCACTTTCATCTATTAAAAAAATATATAACAATAACTTGTTGAATGATATATTTTATTCATTACACAATATAAAATTAATCTTTGTTGTTGTCTGTCTGTTTTCTGTCTGGCTTACGTTAAATTCGGTCATTATTGTTACACAAAATTCTAAAAACAACAATTACATAGCGTATCCCAAACCCAAGTACGTAATCGACCGAGTTGATTGCTACCTATTCTAAGAAAATCGCTAGGAAAACATACATTTTTGTTTAACTTCACCTGTAACAGCGCACTGTCTCGACAAGAACACGACAATGCCATACCAGTGCCAAAATTATTGGTTGAATTTGGGTGACATGAATATTTACTGTCCAAATGACAGATTGAAGTAAAGTGGTAAAGAAAATTATAATGTTTATGTCATTGAAAATACATAAAATAAAAACTGGCTATAAACATAGTACATTTGGAACAACGCTTCTGTTTCTGTTGATAATTGGATATCCTATGATAGGCAGAATCTGCTACTTTTTACAGATATAATTAGAGTAAAAAATGCATGAGTTATGTTTTATGAAAGTACATAATAAAGTTATAACATAAATCGCGGAATTTATAAAAATAAAAACGAGCAGGCACTTCAACAGCCGAAGGGACATCGTCATACAGAAACCGGTAACAAAGCCGATACTGACAAGGCTTCAGTAGTCAAGAGTATAAATAAATTGTTTTTTGTACGCCACAAAACGAGTTCTGTCGGACTCGCTCAATTGCTCTTTCATCCGCTAACAAGGACATATGCGCACAACGAATGTCGGTTCGCTATAAAGCATATTCATTCTGATACGCAGCGATTATAGAGCTAAATATAAACCAAGTGACGGTGATTCATCAGCGGGTAGTAAAAGTGGCGAAACCTTGAATAATCGCGTCCTAGAGAGGCCATAGCAACTTGAATAAGTATAAGTGAACTCAGAAATAAAATATTTGTAATATTTTTATATGTTCACTTTAAATTTACTGATAATAAACAGCACCGATATTAACTTCTTAAAAAGTACTTATGTAATGTATTTTTGGCTACTATATACATATTTGAATTGTAAATAATATTCTAAAAATAATTCTTGCGGAAGAATTAATGTTAAATGTATAGAATTCTGATCAGCACGATCTATAATTAGTATATCTTGTTTTGAAGCAGGTATTTGTATGTTATTAAACTATAATGAATTACAACATGTTTCATATACAACTATTTGTATATATAAAATTGAGAGACTGACGGATTGGACATGTTTCATTATGGGAGTAGTTGAGTACAATATGTCCCCGTCCCCAGTTATTGAAGAGTACATATATATATATATATATTTGTATAGAAAGGGGACAACCCGTCTGACTGGGTAAGACCATCTTCGACTCGAAAATATGGAATGACGGCACATTTCGCGTGTAAAATATCTGAAAGTATAAAAGCGAACTTTCTTAACAAGTTTGTGTGACTTGTAAAACTAAAATGTAGTCTTACTCTATTGTTGGTATAAGAACGCTTGACATCGTACAGTTGACAGAACCGTAGGGTTAAGTATAGAACCTCAAGTGTTCAGTGTATGAAATTCAGCGTGGTTTTGAAATTTAAGTAAAATTGAAGTTTTTTGAGATACTATGAACAAACTTTAAAAAAATTACAAATAGGGTTCTATTGGTTACTATATCTTCTTTCTCTTTCACAACTACTAATTACCTTAGAAATTATCTCCTTTTGATTGTACGTTGCCAATTTTTGACTGAAATATAAAAAATCTTTTCAGTGTTCATTCGGTGAAATCTAAATATTTTTAACCTTTTGTATACGGAATCTCAGAGAAAATTACGATAATTACGAACCACGGCCACTATAACGTTGCCAAATGACGTCAAACTTGTATAATATAAACTGTTGAATGAACGTTCTGCACCGTTAGTAGCCAGTTGGAGACTTGGGAATATGGATAAATCGTTTATTATTCATGTTTGGCTCGGTGCCCGTCATGTAGGAAGTTGAATGACACAAAATTATCCCAATATGTTCCTGAAAGTGGATGTAAACCAAGATAACAAAAAGCTAGAATTTAGAACAAAAAATATATAAATTCAGCCCAACAACTACAAAATGACATTAGAATTATTGTTAAATTTGTTGCAGATAACAAGGAGGTAGGAGAGTTATCTCTTAAAATAATCTCTTCCAGATAAGCTTTAGAGTAAGAGAAGTAATTTTAAACTCATTGTCGTGAGGCACAAAGAGATATTTAGAGCGTTTAGTCACGAGATTCATGAAGTAGAGCAAACTTAGTATCAAGCACAATATCTTATTTCTTGATTTATCGACTATTTGTTGTCTACTGTATATAAATAGAAAGTACTGACGTCAAAGATATGATAATACCTGAATTCTAGTATATTTATCAGTTATCACGTGAAATACGTCCATGTCGTTTTAAGTGTGATTTGATAATATTATCCTATAAAGAAAGGAGGCAGTTCTGTCAGAACAGAATGTTTTTTCAAATCAAATTAAAATATTTGTGTACTTCTTTATTTGTGTAGGTCTATTGCAGGCTTTTATGTGTATAGTATACTCTATTTATAAGGATATAAATCTACTCTATTCACTGATCTATAATAGTTATTAACATCTGGCAATTCTTCTGTGGACTCCTGCAATACAGGTTCGCCTATTGCGGAGTCCAATATAATCAACTTTATAATGTTTGTATGTTTTAAATATATATATATATATATATATAATAAATAGTAAATTCGGACAATCTGTATGTTATCGTAGTGAAGATCAATATTTCAGCACACAGTTAATGACACTCCAATGTCGTAATAGGTAGTTCCAACAACGACATATTCTACAACTCTACTACTCACTGTCTACAACTCTGGTGGGCATATTTTATGTCATCATATATATAATAATACACGCAGTAAAATGTCGAATAAAAGAAAACAGTAAACATAAAATTTACTTATATTTAGATACTCATATATATCTTTAGTAGTAACTTCCATGAACGCATATAATATAACAAGTAGTTAGAGTTTTGTGTTTGCATGGTAACTACAAATGGTATAATTTTTCCACAGTACATTTAATTGTTTCGTATTTAAGTATTATATGACGTAAATGTATTGGCTTCTTATCAATACGTGTAAAATTATGACTAGCATTGTTAATTAACTTCTGATATACAAATCACATCTTTATGATAACTGATAGGTAAAGTCCATTAAGATTTCTACGTCTGTGTTATTAATATCTATTCATTATGACAGCTCTATTTATTTATAACTACGGTTTCATACTGTATAACGTCGGCTCATTATTCCACATTACTCACAATCTCAGACCTCTCATTTCTCCCTAGAAATGATAAAACCCATACCTCCCTAGGTATGGGTTTATGAGTAATGTGGAATAATGAGCCTATTACTAGCAATGAACCATGTTTGTTGACCTCCCCGCGGTTCCCCCTGGAAACCATCGTGATAAATTTATGGTGAGTTTCTTATCATGGGCTATCTGACGTAACTCAGACGTCATACTTATGTTAATGTCGTAAGTAGGTAGGATTGAACATACATGTAGATTAAACTAACAAAAAAAGCACGAATTTCTTCATAAGGTTGGGAACTAAATTGTTACGTGCGGATAAACCGCGAGAAACATCCATAATATGTAGGCAGCACATGGATAAACACTGTTGGACAACAGATTTGGGATTGAAAATACAGTTCGTCTGTTTAATTTTGAACTAGTAAATGGCTACTTCTAAATTATTTTAACAGATTCCAACACTGCAATGTAAATACTAGATAAAAAAAATATAAATTGCTACATGGTGTCTGATATCCAAGTGGTTTTACATTTAAATGTAAAACAGATCTATTAATATAAATCTAAATATTATATATTATGTATACATATATTATGAAGAGGAAACATATAATTTTATATGTGTTTATAATGGATAAACATATTTAAATATTTTTTTACATGATCTATTATAAAAATATTTTAATTAAAGAAAGGTACATTATTTGAAAGTAATAGACTCATACACTCTGTCATAATAAACTCTACTTAAGGCGGGAAGTACAGCAGCATATATATAGTTACATATAGAGTTAACTTTAAAATATTTTGAAATTCTTGAAATATCATCATAGTAATCTAAATTCATATAGTAAACACACGTAAAATAATATGGCGACATTAAATAGTTAATTATATTTGATAATGAAACACGTTCGTCCCTGTACGTGGCACATTTGCATTTAGGTATTGCGTAGTAGCTTGCTCTGTGGCTACTACATGCATTATCACAATTTCGTGTTTTATGACTACATAGGTACGGCTTCATATCAGTACTGTATTCTTTTATTGTAAAGTCGATGTAAAACACATAGTCGTAGACAAAGTATAAAGTACTATATGACAAGTGAAACATGTACTATTATTAAGTACTCTCAATATGTACTCATAATATGCACTGTCGTCAAGACTAAGTCATTTGATAACCGATATACTATATAAATAATCGTACTGTAGAGGAATTGAACGTACAACCATTTTACCCGGAAAATAAGTCAACAATCTATTACTGCCATTATATGAGGTTATTCGTAATGGACACGAGTAAATTCGAAATATTCTAGACGAAAAACAGACATTATATTTGGTCGAAATTAAAAAAAAAATCCGGTACTGGCATATGTATATGAGATGAACTCGTCTACATTCACATTTATAACTATAAGTGTGAAAGAATTGTGTTTAATAATTGAAGTGAATCCCAGTACTCGCTGTCTGTATTGTAAATCAAGAAAAAATTGTCAATTTAAGAAATCTTTTCAATTTTCATATTGCAGGAGTTGCGAATAAGCTGACGGACCTCCTGATCGTAAGCGGTAATATGACATTATGATAACACTCATATATTTCTATTTGAGAGGACTAAGATGTCATGCCTCTTATTCTGTAATTCACAAGCACCCAATAACCGTAATATAACTTGAAGGACAAGCTGCAGCAAGGTGTTAATATATATGTTAACTTGCATATTTTGACGTCGTGAACAATATCAATGCGTACATATATGTCTAATATCAATACATCATAACCAACGGAATATTCCTGTTCGACCCCTGACCGCTTATCATTCTTGTATCAGCTGTTGGGTCCGCATAGCACTGCGTAGTCGATTACGATACGTACAGCGTAACGCTGTGCACGTGAGTAATTGTTGCTCATGATATAAATAAACACACGGTGGTTCTTGTCTAAACGGGATAGATTGGGCAGCTGTTGACGTAAGGACGACGCTTTGATCATGTATCTTGACAGTTATGATGTTATGAGGTTTGTTTTGTGTTTCAAATTTAATAGTAAGTGGTTACCAACAATTTTAGAACATTTTACAGCTGCGGACCTGGTAACTCAGTTTCGGTGGATACTTCCTTAAAACCGTTTGTTGAGGATTTCTAAGTCACTGAAATTTATGTGATAAATTTTACTCTTCAATGGCCTTGTATTGATTATGTGCGTTTGATGCGTGTTGATAGATCAATCTGTCACAGCGGTGTTACGTCATTCGGAAGATAGTGACATTTGTAGCGCTATTTCAAACGCAGAGTGAATAAATAGCTTTGTCTGCCAATATGGCAAATACAAAAACAACAACAAACAACAGCACAATACACCTGAGAGTTCGTACGGTGTGAATTAATTCATAATATCCGTTTACAAACTTGAAAATAGTTTGTATATGGCATGACGATTATCGAATGAGTATATAACCAGTTCTCTTGTAACTGAAACTTTAATCATGCACTTTAGAATATAGTATTTTGATAGTAAAAAAAGGTATCTGGAAACATGAAAACAAAATATGAAACTGGTAGTCCACCAGCCATACTACAACATTTGTTTCATCATCAGGGCAATATATTGATCGTAGATTGGAAACCGACACTGTTAATTAAGCAGAGTGAAATTATTTTCATTTACTAGGGGTATTATGATATCATTACTATCCATCTAAAGAAACTGCGACTTCCGTCGTCTCACAAATTTTTCATCATATTCGTATACTCTTGATTGAAAGTCAAGTATTCTCGTGGTACTACTAAATCGTTGTCATTCCGGAGGGCTAAGATGTCATCACTCCATAGACTGTAATTTGTGCCTGCCTCCTTCCTTATCTTACCCATGCAACCGACACAAACTTACAAAGCAAGCTGTTTCGTGGCAGGGATTGATGGGATATATATAACCACACAGACGAGTTTGCACAAAGTTTACCTTGTTTATATTTATATCTTAAATTACAGTTAATTTTAGAGAATAACACTTCAGATTCACTTGAATCCACCGTAATCTTATCTAAACATCATTCTTTATCTCCATCTCCAAACTAAGACTTATACACATAGTTTCAGATAATATTATTTTAAAATCGGCCCTTTCAGGAGTACCTACCACAGTGTACATATAAATTTTATGTTGTCTCTGAAAATGACATTTCGTGAGCCAGGTCACGTGTCGTGAACTGTTGAACCACTGCCATTAATCACCAGAGACCTTCGGCGAATGACTTTTAACCTTTAAATGTGAAGATATCACAGCCATCGTAATGCCCGGCACCGTTACGCATGCCGCACTTACATGAGTGATACTTAAAATAAACGAATTTCATTAGTTGCTAAATATTATATTGTGAGTAGAATTTACAGGAGTCTGGTGGTTCTGTCAACGAAAACAATTAGTAAGTAATAGTTTTGTTTATATGTATACCAACCTTTCTAAAATCTTGCAGTTGTTTATTATTTATAGAATAGAATAGAATAGAAAACTGTACTTACAAGTACTTTAAGACTGGCGTAGAAGCTTACAATTCGCAAATGCAAATTTGTTTATAAAAATAAATAAGACAAACTTACTAATATGCTATGTGTATTGTTTGATCAATATTTGAATAATTTTAAAATGGTTTTACAAGGTATGGTAGAAGAGGAAAAGTGTGAAGCAACACATTAAAAATTACATTGCGAAAAAATTGTGTAGGGCTACTTTAATAATTTTTATATATATTAAAACCTATTTATAGGAATAATTTTGATGGGATGAACTTAACAAATACATATATGAACATATATGTGTATACGAGATGAATGCTTAACATATATAATCACAACCATTTCTAATGGATGATTGCCAGCCCGTGTAATCATTATATCCAATTACAGTTAGATAGTTACGTAATATTGTTCTTCAATTCAATGACGACTAATGATAATCGTGTTCTATCCATGAGTAAATGTTGTTAGGTATATCTTCGTGAATGAAGACTGCTCTCATTTCGGTATGATTAAATAATTGGTTGGTCTTTTTATGTTGATATCGAATGATATTTTATGATATTTTTATTGTTTATGAAATTCTAAACAAATTCTAATAATCTAGTCGTCAGATGTACCCAACATCTGTCACTAAGCAGGCTACTTTGTAAGCATTATTCTGATGTGAAGGTTAAAATATGCCGCTGAAGTGAAGGTATTCATTATATAGGATTACCTTCGCAAAAAAATATTATCATCATCATGATTACAATTGCTTTGCTACTTCTGGCTACTCGTGCCTCTCTGTTCGTTTTTCATAAAAGGAGGATTTAGCCTACTTTACCATTTCTAAGTGGTGGCTTATCAGCACCGATATATTGTGCTTTATTTCTTTAATGGCTTCTTACAGAAGAATATAACAATAAAAAGTGGCCCTGTGATCAATAGTGCATTCCGTCGATTCAAGTTTATCGCTGTCTATCACGACATAATTAATTCTATATACTGTACAGCCTTAAACGAGTCAATTATAATCATGCTAGTTTTCTAATGTTAGCACTAGTACATAGGGCATATAGGAAATTATTCAATTATTCAGATATGAGTTATTTAATTTAAACCACCGTCCAATTCAATTTTATTATATAACGAGCTAAAGTTCCTTTAATATATCTATATCTATGTCAATGAAGAGTTATCGACAACATCAACATTGCAGTGTTGTGATCGCATCATGTTTGAATGGAGTTCAATTGGAGTTAGAGTGTTACTTAGGATAATAAAGATTTAAGGCATTTAATATAGCATATAGCGTTAATGAAGGCATTGGTAAATGCAACTCGAATAGATGTTTCGTGTAAGCAAAGACTTGGTGTAGGAGCGATGCGTGTCGGGTCCGCGCTTTCTAACACCCGACTCGCGTGACTGCTGCCACGCTATTGGTTAATTTGTGTTAATTTTGCTTCGCGTGCTATAACCACACTTTTGCGTCTAATGTTTCTTAGACACGCCAGTGGGCTATCCCTTCATTCTTGATTACGAACGGAAATAATACTTGTACTGTAATCTAAGGAATTGTTCTGTATTGTTGTCAATATCTTCTGAACTTTACAATTTTCTTTTTTCAGTTCTGATCATCGAAAAAAGCATGTCTGTGCACTTATTAATATTGCAAATCTTGGAAATTGTCATTTTTATGTTTTCAACCCTAAAATCCTATAACAAGTTAGTAGCTGTTAGGGTTCATTTCATTTCATTTCATTTCCCGGGAATTCTCGACCCGAGAATTCCCGGGAAATCGTTGGGTTTTGTTCCCGGGAAATCAAGCTCGAGAAAAGTCGAGAACTCGAGAAATCAAGTATCTCTATAGAAATTAAATTGCTGTTTGTTTTGTTGCGTGGCGGCGTAATATTTCAAGATATTAAGGTTTTCTTTCATATAATTTATTTTTTGTTTACAAGTTTAAGGTAGATTTTTTCTAAATACCCAGCCAAAAATGGTGATGTCATTATAAATATAAGTCTGAATAATATAGGTCTATAATATTAGGTCCTAACATATAAAAGTGGTGTTTTGTAAGGGAGTAACCTGAAGTATTTTTTTCAAAATATAACATGTTTATTTAATCAAACTATATACTATTGCTATTTATGCACTTTTGCCATCTCATAGGTATTTCATTGATCCCTTTACTGAAAGAAAAATTTGAACGGGAACATTTGGACATATCAATAAAATCTTTGAAGGCACTTTGGCCTGCCCCATCGGATTTGTATTTTTTCCCAATCAGTTATCCAAATTTCGAAAAAAAATGGTAATGATATGAATGATAAGGTTGGAGCAAGGTCCGGGGAGTAAGGTGGTTGTCTTAAATGGTAAATGTCATTTGTGCTTAAATATCAAATTTAAATCATGGCAATATTCATCATATTCGTAAGCTAATTATCAATAAATATTCGAAAAAAACATTCGCTTGTCAATCTAGTTACAATTAATTACACTATAAATCAATCTTGAGACCCCTAGCGTTGTCCTGAAGCAGCAGTGGCCTACGGCGATTGACCAGCCTCGGTTGTTTAGCAGTTAGCTTTTCCATTATGGTTTCTCAATTGCTGACAACACACATCTGCCGTAATCATCTGGCCTGATTTAAGAAAGCTGAAGTGAACAACACCGGAACTAGTCCACTAAACACTCGCAAGTAACTTGTTTTGAGTCAATTTTCGCTGGGGCAGGATTTGGTTGGTTTGCCACGGTTCAGCCATTGCGATGAGCGTTTCCAATTATCATACAAGATCCACATCATCACAGGTAATGATTCGATTTAAAATCCCTTTATTATTATGCCGGTTGACTAATGTAACGCAGCAGACTACGCGCGTTTGTCGATCGAAAGGCGAATTGTCCACTCAATTCATGAGAGACCCACCTTTCAAGCTTTTTCACCCTCCCAATTTTCTACAAGTGGATTAATACAGTTTTGTCACTAACACCGCAACCTGCAACTAATTCGGACGTGGTTCGCGATGGATCACAATAGCCTTCAATTCTGCATTACCAACCTTGGACTCCGGCCGCCCACGGGGATTGTTTTGCAGGTCGAAATTTCCAGAACGAAAACGTTGAAACCAAAAATGCATTGTGTTTTCTTTTGCGACACCACCGCCATACACATAATTAATCCGTCGAGCTGTTTCTGCAGCACTAGTGCCATGGCGGAACTCGTACTCGTACTTGTAAATGACGCGATATTTTAAGTTTTCCATTTGTAAGCTGAGTGACCCAAAGAAAAAATCAAGCATATGTATTACGGTTTTCAAAAAACAAATACATGAGTGAATAGCCGTATAAATTTGAAATTGGAATTTCTAACCAAAGAGGAAATATTTAAGATCAAATATTAATTCTTAAATATGAAATTAGCGTTTTGTCGTAGTGCGACAAAACGCTAATTTCATATTTAAGAACCTAATATATTTCAGTATTTAAATAAAATTTTGCTAATTCATAATATTATGTATAATGTTTTTAAATATACTCAATAAAATTTTTATAATTAATTTTATATTTAATATTTAACAAATACTGCAGTGGTTTTCCTTTCAAATGAAACCACTGAGTTTTTTGACGTTATTGGAACCAAATAATATGAGAAAACGTACGTAAATGTAAATTTCTCGACAAACCGAGAAGACCCGAGAATTCCCGAGACCCGAAAAATTGAAAAGCTCGAGAAATTATGAACCCTAGTAGCTGTTCTCCTACAAAATTAGAAAAAAGAAACTAGTTTTACAAATGATTAATTCATGCGCTGTGCAGAATTGTTGGAGTCATTAAATTTATTAATTTAAAAACCCACAGTTGCCGCATAATAATTTAAATTGTTATTTAAAATAATTATTTAACTCTGTTATTTAACTGTGATAGAGCGACAATGTTTCCAATATCCTATATCAGCAATTTTAGCTGGAAACTCTGCATTTTCCGTAATCATGTTTATATTATTTAAATTAATCCTTATTATTTCTCCTTTGCTGCTTTTTCTGCTCGGAGTATGAGTAGCTCTGACTTGATAATTTGCGGAAAAAAAAGTAGACCCAGGAACTTTTAATACCAGAGAGTGTAAACCTCGTACAATTAACAGAGCAATAAATGAAACTCTCAAATGCTGAATGCTGTTTAAATGTTATTTGTTCCTTACTTTTAAAATAATGGGAGCAGCTCTTTATCCGTGAAGGATAGAAATGCGACAGTGACGTGAGACACGCGAGGCTTGGAAACCATTCGCGTGAGTTGGCTACTGATGGCGGCACGCGAGTTCACGCGATCTATCAGGCACACACCATCCTATAAACAAACCGATATATATATATCATAGTATGAGACTATAGCCATTTTTATTACTAATGTACACGTAACCTGTTTATCAAGATGATATATTTAACTTCGAATATGTTATTATTTTTGATAGAACAGTTAGGTAATCAAACGCCCACGTTCACACAAATGTGATCTAAATTATATTGTAGTATGGGCTATTATCTAGTTATGGATATATGAATTTATATTCTAACATAATATAATTTTGGCTAGCACTTCTAAAAATATAATTCTTAAGCTGCTTTTATGAATGATATGTAATTTACCATTTAAATTCCATTAAATATGTACGTTTACGCCTCGTTGTTTGTTTAAAGCATATTTCTGAGTCTTGAAGACTCAGAAATATATAATACTACTACTTATCTTACTGCTACTAAAAGTGATCTTTGATATAGTTCACGTCATAAAACTGACAGCATCTACATTCTATGACACTAATCAAATTTCAAAGAAAGCATTAATACAATCTAACATTTCTATGGCGAATTAAGATAGACTTTTAATTAGATTCTTATTATTCTATCAGTAAAATATCGATTGTTATTTCAAAGAAACTTGAAAACTTCGTTGTTTTATGTAAACAATCTTTTTTATGAATCTGTCGAACGAATCAAATGTTATGATTTTGCTTTTATATAATTTATATGTATCTGTATAACTTCTAGCATCAACTTCGCAACATTTTTTTTTTAATAACTTTATGATGTGTGCTTATGTTTAGGTACGTTTGTGTTGACTTGTTAATTATAATATATATTTTAAAAGCAGAATGAACTTATACGTGACGTTTGTTAAATTTATATGTGGTTCAAATAAAGCATAATATTCTCCCGCTTATCGTTATGCGCGTTTTACTCATAAGAAATGAATGTCGTATAATAATTACAATAATATTATTGTTACTGAATAATTATCTGTGGTTTGGGGGTAGATGGAGACTACACAATGGCACTATAATCACAATAAATATATTAGCATAATAAATATTAATGTACGCATTACGCACGCTAAACTAAGTTAATTATAAGACAGTCTTAAGTAAAACAAGTATCCTTTGTTCCAGGTATTGAGAGAGCCTTTGTTGCCGCACTGCGTTATAGTACCTTTTTTTTTCTGTTTTGCATTTTCCATTATTTATTTTTCATCCAACGATTTATTTTCGTGAGACAAATTAAGGGACTCAATTATTGTAATTCTTACATCAGGTGCTATTGATCAACAGGGCGAGGAGATTATTAGTGGTGGAATCTTGATCTGGTTCCATTGCTAGCAGCATACCCTGTCAGGTCACCAATTTTTACCATACGCGCAGTTGGTATCACCATTCTATGATCATAAAAAAATGGCTTTCTATTAACAGCATTTGCTGTAATTTACTCATTTAGACCATTTTCGATTAAAAATATTGTGACATCCTATATGCCATGATACGGTACCTACATTTAACGTTATCAAATATGAGTAACGTTTTTATACATACGTATTTAACCACATTAGTGTAAATAACCAGTAAAGTATATAACTTGTTTCCTATTTAATTCATCAAATCAAAGTCCTTCTGCTAGAAAATAATTTATTCAACGCATTATGAAGGCATTTGGCCAATACAGTCGTGAAATCATCATTGCCATATAATCTAAGATCATTTACATAAAATGAATGTTCCTAACGTACGAGAACAGACGTCACGTCCTAGGCTGATCACGTTTCTCTCGCTTCGCCAAATAGAGATGTTTGCGGTGACCGAAACAAGTTTGTCGAAGGCCATCCACTCACATATTTTAGGAATAAACACATATATAAGTTAAAATCAACTTATAAACAGGTTTTATATTTTGGAACATATCGGTAATATCATGCTTTGAATTTCAAATTTGATATCTTGAGGAAATCGTGCAGTTTTTAGACAAATATTTCAGAAATTGTTGCGACTCATGATTATCAAAACACTTTATTATTGTTTTGTCTTCGATATTTTAGTATAAATTGGCTATATATATTATTACTTACTATTGTGGATACATACAGTATATAATTGACCGAGACAATAACATCAGATTTAATTCCCGATTATGAAAGAAAAAAAAATAATTTAAATAATTTTTTATCCGTAAGTAGTCCTACGAGGTAATATTACAGAATATTTAATATGTCTATTAAGTACAGTAAGTAAATATGGCAATAAAAGTAGTTATTAGAACACTTCTGAACACACATACAGGATCTTTTCTATGCTATCACAACATACTTAACAGTTTTGAATTATATATATAAAAATATTAGCTTACTATGGTGTGTGATTATACTCATTGGCGCATAGTAATGAGAAAGTTGTTGAATGGTGGGAAGATTCTCACGCCGGAGCGTGACGCTTCAAGGAACTTAATATTCTAGTCTACAGTTACATTATTATAATTTTGTTCATTACGTTGCTTATACTCTATAGAATGAACATATGGTGCTTCCAGTACTACAAATTCTTAAAGTTTGCTAATGTCACTTGTTGTTATTATTTCACCTGTCCATAACCTCCGTCTTATCTTTCTATGACAATTTCACATATTAAAAACCCTCTTAATGCACATTACGTTAAGGAACCAATGTACAACAATTATTCTTTGTTTTGTCTCTTGAAGTTTATGCTATGTATTAATAACAATATAATACTAGTGTTATTTTTAAGATTGTGGCTAAATAATAAACGTCACATGTATAGCGATGTATAGAAGATTGATGCTCCCAAAATAACCTAATCAAAAGATGAACGGGTGACCTTGGCCACGCCAACAACGACACAGAAATAATGCAGGTCAGGAGATTTAGAAAGATCGTATAAGCGAAGATCAATTCATCCTTACTAATATTATAAATGCGAAAGTAACTCTGTCTGTCTGTCTGTCTGTCTGTCTCGCTTTCACGCCAAAACTACTGAACCGATTTAAATGAAATTTGGTACACAGATAGTCTAGACCCTGAGAAAGGACATAGGCTACTTTTTAATGCGAAAAAAGGGTTGTAAGGGGTTGAAATTGGGGATGAAAGATTGTATGGAAGAATCGTCATTTTTGAAGGTAGAAGCTTGAAACTTATTTTTGAGGCTGCTAATTAAATATAAATAAATATGACATACAAAGTTTTTAAAAATTTTACCCTTAAGGGGGTTAAATAAATTAGGGGATATTTTTTTTATGTAAATTCGTTATTATTGAAGCTAGAAGATTGAAACTTATTTTCGAGGCTGTTGATTAAATATAAATAAATATAACATTCATAGTTTGTAAAAGAAATACCCTTAAGGGGGTAAAATAAAATAGGGGATGAAAGTTTTTAGGTAAATTTTTCATTTTTGAAGCTAGAAACTGATTTTTGACGCTGTTGATTGACTATAAATAAATAAGCCTGGAAATTTTGAAAAATGTTAACCTTAAGGGGGTAAAATAAAATAGGGGATGAAAGTTTTTAGGTAAATTTGTCATTTTTGAATGAAACTGATTTTTGAGGCTGTTGATTGACTATAAATAAATAAGCCGTGAAATTTTGTAAAAATGTTACCCTTAAGGGGGTAAAATAAAATAGGGGATGAAAGTTTTTATAAAATTGCTAGAAATTGATTTTTGAGGCTGTTGATTAAATATAAATAAATAGGCCATCTAAGTTTATAAAAATGTTAGCCTTAAGAGGTTAAATAAAATAGGGGATAAAAGTTTTTATGTAAACTTTTTGGAACAATTGAAACCTATTTTTGAGGCTGTTGATTAAATATGAATGATTATGACATTCAAAATTTGTATAAAAGTAAGGGGTAAAATAAAATAGGGGATGAAAGATTTTAGGTAATATCGCCATTTTTGGAGCCATATCTATGAAACTTTTTTATTGAATTTATAGTTTATTAAATACCTAATATTATTTTTAAAAGTAATTCTGTCTGTCTGTCAGTCTCACTTACATGCCAAAACTACTGAACCGATTTAAATGAAATTTAGAACATATAATCTAGAAGACCCTGAGAATGGATATAGAGTATTTTTAATGTGGAAAAGGGTTGTAAGGGGATTGAAAGGTGCAAGGTTGTATAGATATATCGCCATTTTCAAAGCCTGAAACTGAATCATTAAATGTAAATAAAGAAAAATGGGTTGTAAGGAATTTAAAAGAGAGTCAAATGTTTCCATGCAAATATTGTCGTTTTTAAAGCTAGAAGCTTGAAGTTTAATTTTTAGCCTATTTATTAAATATATATTAAGAAAAGAAGTTATAAGGGGTTGAAAGATTTATGTATGTTAGTTATGTATGGAAGTATCAGTTTTGAAGATGAAACGATGAAACTTTTTCATTTGGCTTTTATTGGGTTAGGTCATTAAATATTTTTTTCATTATTTAGTCAAGTTCACTATTTTACGCGGAATATATATATATATATAAAAAAATCCGTAAAATATTTTATTTCTTGCAAACCACAATTAGTGCTGCTATTGTAAAACTAATTCCATGAGAACTAAATGCTATAAAATTAAAGTGCTATTCTAAAAAATTCACTTGGCTCATTTGGGCCTATTAACTAGAGTAAGATTTTCCAGGTGGGTTGCTGCGCACAATGACTTAGGGAACTACTTAACATTTAACACAATCGGCGAACACGCAAGCGTATCGTGAGAATTTTGCTAGATCGCTTCAAATGTCAGATTGGTTTGTATTATGAGGTAATTTCATAATCGCTCTCTCTCTCTTTCTTATTTAACGTTATTAATGTGAGGTTCTTGAAAGACTTGAAAAAAATATGTCACAGATGTTCTGGAAATATTGTCATCTTATGATGATGTTCCGGAAATGTTGGATGGGATTGGGGCCTGTCTATAGTAATAGAGGCGGAGTGTACACGTAATTTGAATTGATGATGATATTTCTTATTATTTATGTGGCAATTGAGTACTGTTATCACTACTTTACCGATACCGGTGAAGAAAAACTTGAAATAACTCCTCACAAGTCGTTGGTCACGCTTTGCTTACAGCGTCTGTGTAGAGACACGTGACCACCAATATTACAAAATTTTAATGGATTGTTATGAAAATTATTATATTTTTTATTGTTATTAAAATTTACGTTCTCTGGTAAACCTTGGCTTGTTGATACTAGTCCAGTAGATACGTAGTAAGTTATGCATACCAGTTAGTCACTCGTGCGGAATAAATTTCAAATATGCGGTCTAATAATTATATGGTCTAGAAATTAATTATATTATTAGGGTTTTATTTAGTTAAATCAATAATACGATGGCGTGAAAATGTTATTATTAATACTTATGATAATTGACAATTTATTACATACATAAGAAAAAATGTTGGTCATATAATTTGATGTATTCGTGATTTTATAATGCAACTGAAATGTGATGTGTGATGCAGGGGGGAAGGGGATTGTTAGTAATGTGGATTAATAGCCATATTGTTAACAATGTGCCATGTCAGCTTGACTCTACGCGGATCCTCCTGGAAATCTGAAAACGTGATAAATTCTTAGTTAATTAACTACTATGGACTAACTGACCTAACGTCATGCTCATATCATCCTGCCGTGCCCCGTGCCCCATGATGCCCCGCCAGAATAAAACGTTAGCGCAGGCGGACGCATCATTCCATTATCATCCACAAAAAAAATGTGACGTAATTCATGGATACTGGATACTGTCTACAAATATAAAGGCATCAAATCCCGTAATTAATTCAAAGTAAAGTATATCCCGTAAAGAATTTCAACTGTGCAAAACACAGTTGAAATTCTTTGTCGCATTGCATTTTCGAGTGCAACTAGATCGTGACTGATAAATGGTTGATGGCGACAACTGACAAGTGTATTGTTCAACTGTAAATCTCGACATATCACAATTTATTGCTGTTCTCGTAGATTCACATGTGTTCATCGCAATTGCAAAAATAAAATAACGATATTAGTAGGTATATTGATACTGATAGCACATCGATGTTTTTATATAGAAGGCACTTACCTAATATTGGTATTTTATCATGGCAAGTGATGATCAATAATGGAGTACGTTAATAATAACAATACTGAATCGATTTATACTTTTTAGATAATACAATAATAATTAATTTATTTTTTAACATACTCGTAATGTGGTGATAAAATAATTATTAATTAATTAATTTTTCAACACACTCGTAATGTGTTGATCTAATTTCCCCGGTTTTCCTTATATAAAGCAGCTCATAAAACGCAAATAATGAAGTAATATTCCATAATACCACTATTTTCTATTTTATTTTTCAATTTCGAATTGACAACCGATCTGCTCCAGCCAGTAGACAAATCGCTGATTTAAAAAAGTAAAACAGCGGGAAAGCAACAGTGTGCATTACAGTTTTATGGTTGAGTTTCTCTAAAATCAAGTGTGTTAAAAACGTCGTACGCCCTTGCCTTAGCTCGGGCTGAAATTCCGCCCCGTGTATTATAAGTACTTATATCGTAATATATTATAAACATTAAAATTATTCTTGTTACCAAATAATCAGTGTTGAGAGGCGTAACAAAAGTCAATTAAATTATTTTAATACGAATAGTACCTGCTGTAGAACTGCCAGTCCTATTCTGGGCCTTGTACGCGTCTGCAGTCATAATGTTTTGGTCAGTGTAAGATAGCGCATTATTGCCAATTGCCACTTTTACTATTTAGATAATTAACGAATGTCCGACTTTTTTATAAAAGTAACTATCTGTTTATACTAAACGGTTGATATATAGCGAAATCATGTTTAATTTGAATTATTTTTAACACAAGATCCATAGCCCTATAAACTTTCGTCATCTTAAGTAATAAATAATGTCTCAAGTTTGCCATGTGGTAGCTGATTGACACCAAATACTAACTAAATCAACTTCTTTTACAAAGTTGTCAATACTGCGCGAACTGTATGTTTGCTGCCGCGACGGCTAAGATGGCGGCCAATGACGTCACTGTGCGTTTCCTTTCGCATTGCCTTCACCTTGACATTTAGATTTGATTCTTGAGAGAACGCGACGTAGCTCAATACGCGGCGATCGCTCATCCGCAGTAGTAGTTGCATAATTAGAACTGTCATTTTTTTCTTTGGTTTCTTGCCATATTTCTACTCTCATTCACTACTCAATTTCAAGCTACTGCCAAAAGGAGGAATTAGTTTACTGTACAAAAAGATTACAATATCATTATATATGTTTGTGTAATCCAACACACATCGTTTTTTTTAATTGACAATATTTTATATAATGAGCCTCTTCTTACTTGTGTGATAAACTTTGCTAAAGATCAAAAGTACAAATATAACAGGGTTTATAGGTTAACAGCGCAAAATTTCCACTAAAATGTAATTCTCAACAAACAATGTTATACGTTTAAATATGTGACCTCTTAATTAAAATAGATATAACTGTACAATAACAAATACTTCTTCCTAATAGATAGTTATTGTAAATATAGCAATTAAAAAAATGTTTACAAAAGTGTAGTAGACATTATGAGAAGTTCCGCTTTAATATAAGCCAAATTAATTATTATTATATCTTCAAATTAATAGTAAACTCATATTACTAATACTATAAACGCAAAAGTTTGTGGGTATGGATGGATAGATATCCATCTATGGATGGATGTTTGTTACTCTTTCACGCAAACACTACTGAACGGATTTTGATGAAATTTACAGTAATATAGCGTATACACTAGAATAACACAAGCTATAAATTTCATACGGGTGAAACCGTGGGCACAGCCAGTGATAATTACGTGCGCGATAATTCGCGCTGGCTCGTAATATTAGCAACAATTTTATTTATGTGATATTTCACAATAATCTCAGTACCACTACTACTTACACTACAAACGACATTGTTTTAGGCAATTAATTGGCTATCGTAATTTACTATTTAAGATATATGTAAGTAGATAGATAAAACTTATTTGCATTAAAGGACACACACACAAGTTCAAGTAATTCAAAAATCATTTATACATGTAGGACATTTTAGCCGCTTATAAACATAATATAAACTAAGTACCTAAATGATGCAAAGTAAATACACATTGGTCAGTTAACAATATATGTAGGTATAAACGACACGACATGAGTAACGCAATGTGTGCAACGCCCATACGCAAAAAAGTCAGTATTTCAGTGTTCTGTTTCCTCAAGCAGTAAACCACCGATTTTTAGGTATTGCCCAGGGATATACACGAAAACGCATGCAACAGCATCGCATCGGACCATCCTTAACACTATGACTAACAGCCCTAAAAGGTCTTATACAAGTATCTATAAGTGTGAAATAGTGACTTGTAGCTTTTTACAAGGTTATTTAATATTCATTTTTATAACAACTGCATACATAATTATATTTCAATCCTAGTAGTAAGTTATTCTTTTGTTAATTATATAAAGTGATAGGGATATATTTTAATTGTGAC
Organism: Achroia grisella; assembly: GCF_030625045.1. Lineage (NCBI taxonomy): Eukaryota > Metazoa > Arthropoda > Insecta > Lepidoptera > Pyralidae > Achroia > Achroia grisella. The sequence continues at coordinate 21,554 of NW_026712648.1, forward strand.
TTAATAATTCAATAACAGTCATAATTAAATTTGTGACAATTCATAACAATGTCGATAAGACTGAGACAGTAATAGCAATGATGCGGTGGAAATTGTAAATATAGTATTAAAATGAGGTCCTCAGATGACTCATGACCACATTTGGTATTATTAAGTATAGTTAAATTTAATAATTTGATATTTATTGACTCAATTCAACTTATTTATCTTTTTTATTTGAATGGAATAGTAATCAAACTGATGACGCACCTAATAGTAAGTAACCGTCGCCTATATAATAAACAGTCAGTAACAGGTGATAAAAGTAGTTAAATTACAGTACCTACTTATATCACCTCTCAGCCGGAATACATCTAACGATCCATGCATACGTCTGTGTACAAAGTCTACTGCGCTCCAATAAAGGTATGTAAATATATTTTAATATAATATATATATACATATTACTCGAGCCTTAGACAAAGCCAAACATTTTGTAATATCCATAGTGATATCAATGTTATTCGTAAGGCGACGGTTATTGTCTACTAGGTGTGTTTTCAGCTTTATCAACAGACGAAAGCATTTTAAATTACATAATACAATTATTCCTGAAACATTTGATGTTTTATACTACATTGTATATATAAGTTATACGACGTTTTTAATAATCGGACCTGTGACACCGGAGATTTAAACCAACAAGCTAAATGCGCCTAAAGCCACACCTAAGTGTGCCGTAAATAAATTTATTGCGTAACTTGACAACTTTTACATTGAAACATTCTATCAAACTACTCGAATAGGGCATTGAGATAACATATCAATATATCGTACGATACTAATGAAATTAAAAATTCCACATATAGGTAAAATGATAATGTCATGATAACGGAATACTGTTCTATATAAAGGTCCGTGACTGTAGCTACTGATAAGCGATTTTATATCCAGGCTGACGCAAGTCCGTAATCTTATCCCGTAGTGATTTATTTGATGATTGATGATAAATATAGCTTCCCACGTTGATGCCGAAGGTATGATTGATAGGAATGACGACATTGATGTTTTCATTAAATGTAAATGTCTTTGTGATGATTTTTCTATTGAGCCCATTTCATTTTTTGACGTATAACGCCGTCAATGTTATTAAACCATCATGGGTTGTCTCTACTTTTGTACTACAACACTAAATTAGGAACAGTATATTGATCAAATGTCATACACTCCAAATGACCGATGCTAGTCATATATATATGTATCGATGATTGCTTATTAGATTTTATTTAATCAATGTTATTAGTTTTAACATTATCCAAACACTTCAAACTATCATTTGTAATATTAGTATTTTTTTTCTTGACGGTGACTACTATTCTGTTGAAAATCCTTGCTTAAAATACATGAGAAAAGGTGTATTATTAATAAGATAATAAATTATTATGATTATACAACATACAGTTGAATTTTTGACAACATACATTAATTAGTCTTTGAAAGGTACAAATTATTATCATGTATCTTTAGGCTACGTCGCGTCGTATACTTAAATATTACTGTAACTGAATATTAAAAAGAGAATAACTCCAACACATTGAATGAACTAATGATGATAGTTGAACCGTTTATGGAAGTTAATTTTTAAAGCATTTAATATGTACTGTATTCTACTTAATTTTGTTACAAAACTGTATACATATAAATGAAAGTCAATTGCTATTCCTTATTATGACTAAATATAAATTACAACTTACTCAATTTAAATATTTTTTCTTGGCCTTAATAAAAATGCTTAATAAACGTCAGAAAACACACCACACACACAACAACCTAAGGTTTAACTGAAAATGGTAAATTATGTAATTACTTTGGATTACTTTAAATAAATACGCGTTCGTGTTGGGCTAATCAGGCGATATATATATAACTAACATTAATAATTTGTTTTTATTTTTATTTTAGCATTCCGACTACTTTTATTACTGGTCAAACGGAATTGTAGTTTAAAGGTTGATTGGGATTGATGATCACCAAGCAAAAGTTGTAATAAATTATATTGTAGGTGATACTAAGTTCATCGGGTCATTTAATAAATATAAACAAGATGCAAAGGATACAGTTACGTACCTACTCATGTGTATCGATAGTAGTAAACAAATTAAATATATTGGTACAGATAAAAGACGAAGCGTCACACTGAATTCTTGTCATTAAAGTTCCTCTGTACGCAAGAGACCCTACAAGTGAATCATTGTGCTATCGACAAATGTGGCTATCGACATAATATAAAACTATTTTTTATATATGTAATGTACGATAAGGTGTGGCCTTATCACGAACATTATTTATAAAATAGTCGTAGGAATTATCCACTTTTTAATCAATGTTTGACCTCTATATTATGACATTATCATATACTCATATACGGATTCTTTTATAGTGCCTTCAAACTAACTACCTATGGATTTGACAATGTCACCCTCTATTAGTTCGGGGGGGGCTGTTAATAGTCGCTTTGTTAGAGTACATTGATAGTAATGGGGCTGACCTTCATCATAACTAAGAATAATAATAACATAAGAAAATTACTGCTCATCTTAATATCCTCTACCAAAAACTAACCTATTAGTTTCTTGAACTTGAAAAATAGTCTATATATAACATTTTACTTAATGTTTCAGTGTTTTAATATATAACTAATAGTTAACAGTTGTCTTTTAAAATATATCAGACAATAATTTATCTTGTAGATAACAATATATATTTATTGGTTTCATGGTAAAGCACATATTTGAACACATATTGGAAGTATATATATTTATATTATAGTTACTATAATTTATTACTTAGGGATCAATCAGATTTCATATATTTACGTATTACTTTATTTACAAGACTTTGTTTGCAATTAAACTAAATACTAAATGTGATGATTACTTTACTACAATACATCATTATATATTTATATATATATATATAAATCAGTTTAGTCGTTTCTGGGATTAGAGTACACTGGCGCGCAGACAGACATACATTATAAATAAACGAAAACTGTTTTTTTTTAATAATTATATTTTTAAGACTTCTATTTCATATATAATGATATTATAAACATATGTATGATTAAAATGCCTACCCACCTTGTATTAAGAGCAGTAGTTACCAACTCTATACTAGAAACGTCATAAAGCCAACAAACGCCTGTTTGTCTCGATTGTGGAGTGCGTTATCTGATAACGTTCGAGGATCCACGATAATATATCAAATTGACACCTCGTAGATTAGTAGGTTTAAGCTAACTGACAACAAACTAGACTCCACACCCAGATTCTCTTTATGTGTAAAACACCGTTTATTTTAACGTTTTCATTTATTTAGTAAATACTACAACATAATTTTAAAATTAAATAACTGAGATAGAAATCGCAAAATCTAAGCTTATGCTAAATTTTATGAGGATAGGTGATATTAAACATTTTCAATATTATTGATATAGTAGATATTTAAAATTAATAAACACTAAGAATTTATTAGTATAGATTAGTTTCAAGTATTAACAACAATAGGTTCTAACCAAACCCCAAAACTTAATAAATATTGAAAACTTAAGATCTCAATGTAGAGTGAGGACTATTTTACACATACAAGTGTTTAGTGAACATGATATAACAATAAGTGCATATATACAATACAAAGACATCTATAATGCCTCTATTTATATTGCAATTACTTTTGTGAATGTGGCGGAAAGTTTGTTTATTCACAAATTTTAAATAGACATAAGTAAGAGTAGTCTTTAGAAAGAACTTTTTGACGAATGCACCAAATTGTTTTACTAATATTATGATTAAAGTACCTACTTGTATTTCAGTATATACATAGCTTATTTTAGGATGTTACGAAACCAAACTTTTAATTACCTTTTAATGTTGACGATAAATCGTTGCTACGTTTCTTAAATACATGTATTTATATCCTCCAATGGCATCACTAATCAAAATACGCGATATTTTTTTTAGATAAACATCCGGCAACGAAAACATGATCAGTAAATAATCGCGTAGAGTGGAAAGTTCCCGAAGTTCAGTGATAGTGGTTATCAGTAGTGGCGACAAGCACGCGGGTGCGACGTGGGCGTTATCGAACGCACGTAACACTACGGTTACCGATTGTATATTATACTACCTATTAATTTTTTTGGAATTATTTTTATAAAAAAATATCTAGATTGGACTATGAACGAACCGCGTACAACGCTGGTGTTAAATAATTATTAAAAAGGTTTTCTTACAATCCTTCACATAGGGAGATTATTAGTAAGCTCAACCTCCATGACATGCTATCCCCCTTCTATCTATTATGAAACCGATCTCCTCCTCTGGTACCATCCAAGCATATACGATGCGGCTGAACACATTATCATCTTAAAAAAAAAGTATACTGTCAAATAATGTGTACACTCACTTTAAATAAATAGTTGATCATTTCATATTTATTTATAAAAACAAATTAGAATTGTAAATGTATCTAACTACATTATTCCTAGTTATACAGGTCATTGTAAAACTTTATAATACTTTAGAAGTGCATCATTAGTAGCTTCTTAGCAAAGCTTAGTGTTTGAATTAATCAAGTTGCTATACTTGATTAATTCAAATACAAAGCTTTATATTCCTAGCTATGAATTCCACTCCGGTTCACATGGCCCTATCAATATTCCGGTTAGGGTGTAGTTAAAAGTCTCTAGAATAGTGCAATATATGCAAGAGATGATATAAAAAAAGAATTGACCTAGAATTATGTGTTAAAATGTGTGTCTACTACCTAGTATTAATATTTAATGTATTATAGGCGTATCCGTTGGTATAAATTTCAAAAATTAATAGCATGGCAATAAGAATACTACTTATTAAACGAAGACTCTCGGATTAACTCTCTATATACAAACAAATAATATATTTCCTTTAATAATATTATGTACCTACAGATAACAGTACTTAATTAATTACATAAATAGTATTTGGTAAATAATAAGTAGATAATAGGTATTAATTTTACATAATATATATAGTATACAGATAAAATAACGTCTCGTGCGTCAGTCGACCACAACAGTAGGTATGTCGTGATGACATCACTAAGGGTTCGTCATCATTATGATATTACAGACCTTATGTCATTGTGTTATTGATGTATTTGAAAGTGAGTTTCGAGTGGCAAGTAAACATCGTAACCAATCGTATGAGGGCAAACTCTATGAAGAATGGAAATGCATTATTTCATACCCGATTTCTTCACCTTCAACGTTAGACCTAAATTATGAGAACATCTATTGAAATAGTCCGCATTGACACCGAATTTACGAATTGCCAAATTTCAGATCAATTGACGGCCAGAAGTGGTTGACAAAAAGATTGACGGCCTCCTTTCGAATTTCGGATGGATTCCTTCCACGAACAAACATTTGTAATCATGATTACAATTGTTTATATCGGTCTAGGTATTCTCTATATCGGTTACGTATATATAAAAAAAATTGTCTAAGTATTTATATCAGTTGTCACTAGACAAATAGTAGAGATAGACAGACCGTCTTTTTCTAAAAAAATCGCAAGAATGTAGAGACTTGATGGCGTCGCCGTCTACGAGAAACTCGTTTCCTGTGCTTTGACTTACTTGACACATCGATTCCTAGAGGATGTGTCTATTTGCAAACATACGAATAAACACTCGTTATCAGTTATCATATCAGCAATATTTACACGAGGCACGACAGCTGCGTAATATAAGTGACAATGTTTAGAACTTGCAGCGGTTGCGGGCCGTACTAAATAAGTAATATTTTGAAAATTTTATTTACTTTTGTATATATTTATTTAATTCATATATAATCAAAGCAAGATACTACAAGTAGCGTGTTGTCATAATCCAAATTTATTGGGTGGAAACACCAATACCGATTTTTCTTTATATCATTTCATAAACACACGTACAAGGACCATTTTAGAGAAAAGCAGAAATAACTGCCATTATACTAAAATCTGTAAAATTGGGTATAGATATCTATATAGTTTAATATCCAAATTTCTATACGTTTGTTTATCTATATTATATAGAACTTTATGACTTTATATATTCTGGGTAGTCTCCTGTACTACTGATCCGATTTTGAAAATTATTTTAGTGTGGGGCATAAAATGTGACGCAGACGAAGGTGCGCGAGCGAGCTAGCTAGCTTTAAGTTTATTTTTTAAACATACAAATATTATAAAGTTGATTATACATTGGACTTCGCACTAGGCGAGCCTAGAGTACCTCGAGAGTCCACAGAAATATTGCCAAATGCCAACTATTACAGTTCAGTGAGTAGAGTAAATTTGAAATATCATAAGAGCCTGACAGATTTGCATAAATAAATATATTTTAATTATCATTACTAGTATCAAAAGTTTCAGTAATGACACGGGTTTATAACTGAAATAGAACGCAGGCGTGGCTACTTGACGGTAACGAGTTGAAATGTAAGACGTGTTTTCCCATACGAGTCACACAGAAATCTTTGCCAACATCAATTTAAAAGGTCGGATGCTTACACAAATTGGAAATACTTCTCGCAACCGCTAGTAACTTAAAACGATGTAATCGCTAACGGATACCAATGCACAAGGCCCCTCTATGTCTGTCAGTACCATAATAATATTTGTTTGCTAATGTTCGTTAGGTTATACGCGACATTTCTTAGTATTGTGTAATCGGAAAGTACTTCACGTGTATTAGATATAATCAATATATCCTAGCGTATTTGGAATTGGTTTTCCAAAGGCGTTCTATTGTAAAATTTCTTTAAGTATGTCTATTGCCTTGAACTCGACTAAACTGGGTAGGATCTTTTTATCTTTTTTTTTTGTACACCGAGATTAAGATTACAGAAGAATGAGTGCGGTGGAGAAGGAATAGCAGTCAGTGGCGCAATAGGAAAACTAGTTTTTAGAATATTGGTTGTCATTTCTTATATTTCTAACTTTCCTTAAATAATTTTCACATTCTGAAATAAAGATGTGCGGCCTAATGTTTCAGGTTATTTTTGAGCTTTATCACGGGGCGAAATAAAAAAAAATATAGTATATTTTTTGTTACAATCAAATCTCTAAACACCAATTTTCATGTATCAATTTCATTCATGACAAACATTCATATAATATTAGATTATGTTCTTACTAACTCAAAGATGATGATTTTCCATAATTTAATTTCATAAGTATTCATAACATATACACGCTTTTTTTTCCAACCACAATTATATCAATTATTTTAGATTTTCCGAAAAAAATTATACCAATATCTAATTTGAATAGGCTATTACTAAAATCTAACCTGAGAAAGAGGATTCCTCATATAAGCTTTTTTTAACTTGATTTATTTTTCCCGTTTAATTGACTTTAAAAAAATTACCATAATAATTTTTTTGGTTATTTGTTAAAATTATAACATTTAAATGTTACGATGTTATAAATTGCTTTAATGTTAAATGTTAACATTACAGTATAAACAAATTATCGTCATCCAAAGTATACCTACTCGTCCATTCTGAGTAGCACAACTGGCATCGCAGTTTCTGTATAGTTTTCCTTTACAGTCATGACGTGTCCTTATTAATTAATCGTCTTTAAAGGAAAAAATAACATGTTTTCCTGTATGGTCAACAAAACAGGCAAACCGCAAATACCTATCTAGTACCTACGTAAAATGTTACATTTATTAATAATTAAATTAATATATTATTAAGACTAAAAGCATTGTCTATTATGAAAATACATACAGCTAAAATATATTGTTGACAAGTGGCCAATTCGTTTCAATACGATACTGCATTCAGAAATACTATACTGGTCAACATTGATTACCGACAGTGTTAGTTATGCAATTATAATTATTATATTTAACGTCCCATTATTAGTTACGAATTAATATTACATATTATATTCGTCATTCGGACGAGTGAGGATCATGATTTAAAGAGGATTTTAATATAAGAATGGGTGATAAATGGAGAGAATGGAGTGTGGATGACTGAAGAAAAGATGGGAAGTATTATATTAAAAACGATACACATAAAAGGTGATTAAGCTGCTGTTAGGAATTGGTAGAAGAAGTCGCAATATGCAGAAGTTGATAAGGCAATCACATTGGTCTGGATCAGTCTGTATCATTGTATTGCCATCCAGATGATTATGCTATTAATTCTGCCATATGTTTTAATACTTTTTGTACACGTGTGTTAAGTTATATAAATATTCTTAATTTTTATCGACTTTTCAGTTTCTACGAATGTACCAACATGAAAATCGTGAAGAATAATATTATACCGAAGTATTTTTAAAGCTGTTGTTGTTTTTGTAGGGAAGGTCCTATCTATAAGTTAAGATTACTACGATATATAAAAATTATCGTTAACTAGAATTCGCGAAAATTGTTTATGATGAGTCATATATTTTAATAAAATTGTAAATTTACTCATTATTTTTTATGCAGATAGAAACAATGTTACCTAGGCTACCTTTTAAGTCGTGTCGTTAAAAAAAAAAAAGCATATGGCATTTACATCTTTTTGAATTTAGAATTCAAAAACAAAAGAATGTTTTCAGATTGGTTGAATAGTTTTATAGTATCGACTATTCAAAGGTGACAAGTCAGTTGTAAAAATGGAAATCTCTAAGGAAAATTTGCGTGCGATAATTTTCTACAATTATCAAAGGGGATTATCGCGACTTCAGTACTTTCAGGAAATCACTTCTATGTTTACTGATGTAGCACCATGTCGTACGACTATAGAACGATGGTATTTAAAATTTCAACGTGGGCACTCTAGCCTCAGTGACAAGCCACGTGAAGGTCGTCCAAAAACCGCTACGACGCAAGAGAATATGGAAGCTGTGCGGCAACTAATCCTAGAAGATCGTCATGTGTCATACCGTGAGATAGAGGTGCCCCAGGGACCACTGTCCAAAAAATCCTGCACGGAGAACTTAGCATAAGAAAGCTGATCTCTCGTTGGATACCACATTTGCTTAGCGACGACCAAAAAAACAGGCCCTGTTAGTTAGTGTCGTAAAACACTGCAGTGATTCGAGGAGAGTCAAAGCATGTTTATGATTTGGTTAGTGGTGACGAGTCTTGGATATATGCTTACGATCCAGATTGTAATCAGCTTTCCACTGTTTGGGTCTTCCAGGATGAGCCAAAACCAACCAAAGTAATTTGCTCACGGAGCAATAAAAAAAATGGTTGCCTCGTTTGTGGCAAAGGGTGGTCACGTCGCCATTATTCTATACTAGAAGATTGCAAGACGGTTACCGTTGACTGGTATACCACTGTTTGTTTGCCACAAGTCATCACCGAATTTCGAAAAAACAATTCAAGACGTCGTATAATACTGCACCATGACAATGCAAGTTCACACACCACAAAGATGTTTTTGAGCACCCAAAATGTTGAAATTTTGGATCTTCCGCCTTACAGCCCTGATTTAAGCCCTAACGATTTTTTTACGTTCCCCAAAATTAAGCAAAGTCTTCGTGGTCAATGTTTCAGCTCACCCGAAACGGCCATTTTGACTACCCCAACTTCGGAGTGGAATAAATGTTTTAAAAACTCGTTTGTACGTATGCAAAAATGTCGCGAATTCTTTGAAAAACAATAAATGGTAATAATCTATTAGAATATTTATACTTATTTCAAACGACACAACTTAAAAGGCAGCCATTTTCCTAATCAATGCAATTTGATAAAAATTCTTAAAAATTAATATGTACTTGTTTAAAACAATCACGGGATGTTCTTTTTTTATGATAAGAAATTATGCATTTTCTGACATTGGTTAAAAATGCAATCTATCTATATTGATATTATATATATCTTTCTATATTGTTAGTACTATCTTTTTCTTCTGTGTCTTCAAAAATATCTTTTATATTTTTGAACTTTTTCTTTTGAGAATAATTTGCGTTTATGTAATTTTCTTTAATATGATATTCCTCCGCATAACGTGTCTATACCAAGAGTACCGGTACTGTGACCTCTTTGTCTCTGGGGGACTCATGTATACCATACTTGTGAGATGCGACAAGAAGTGTAATTTATAGTTCCGCAATGTATCTTAACATTATGATGTCCATGAATTAATACATATTTTGATCTAGAGACCATCATATCAGTCAACGTTGGTACAGACTAAATATATTACCTTTAACAAACATAAAGCAACGATGTTTACATTAAGAATAAAATTACAAAATAATTTGCATGATATCATAGATGACAATGTGTTCCAGCCAGCATCTGTAGCCGGGTCAAAGATCAATAACCAGAGGCGACCCGGTCGCGGGATCCTTGACCCGATTTCTCCAGTTCCTCCGTATCATCCTGTCACTCCCCTGTTAAAGGAAACCATTCTTCATTCTTATTTCATCACTAAATTGAATGCCAATAATACAATGAATTAAATAAAAATGGCTACGTTATAAGACGATGATATAATGATTAAAAATTATATTTTTAAATATTTAAAATACAATTATAATTGAGTTATTCAATATATAATCGATGTGTTTTTCTAAAAAAAGATACCATACACCTGGGCCCTTACAGGCATTTTTTATCGAAGTAAAGCATTCCTATGGCTTTATTAAAACTATTTAAAAATCTGAGTAACAATAGAAAATAAATAAATACATGGAACCGATTCATACGGTACTGAAAATTATATTTAATTATACTAAACACAAATAAATTTTTACAACTATAGTTATTCAAATAAAAAAAGATAACACAGGCAATAGAATATATAGAAATGGAATTTTGAAAATTATTCTAATTATACTGTATTTTTTTAGTTCAATGGTTAAAAATTTTATTAAAATGATATCTATACCTACTATGTATTAGTAGGTATCTTACTCGCATATATTATCTGTAGGTAAAATAATTTTTAAAATCGGTACGGCACTAAGTATTACAAATAGATAAACACAAAAACTTAATTTTTTTTTTATACTCTTATAGAATAGGTGAAGTGAACTGTACCTCTTTGTATGTAGAAGCATTGTGTCATATTAGCAATACAAGTTGCCAAGGCAACCCCGGCGAGGTTACGGGGCTAGAGTCCGCTACCTCCGAAATGAGGCCAAGGATTGTCACAACCTCCGGAAACAGAGTTGGGTCGGAAGCTTACTTACTTTCAGTCGAACACATCATCTTTACTGGACGGAAAAGGAAATTAACTGAAGATAATAAAAATACTATAATAACGGTTACAAATGTGTCATAGTACTGGTTAATACTTATATTGTTCCATGATTTTTTTGTACCACCATGGTGACGATCAATCCTACATTGTATTGTAACATGTTCTAATTATAAAGAAATAAATTAACTGATTTTATGTCAGTTTTCAGTAGATGTGCTATAGATTTAATTATCTTTATGTTAATGGTAGAATTCAAGTCTAGAATGAGATTATCTGCGTGCAAAGTGTAGATTTCTAGCAAATTAAGTCTACTTGGACTCATCTCTTTCTAATACTTCGCGTTCCAAGTGCCTTATGCTATTCGAGACAGTTTGTAGAATTGTTATAGTTGATTTTGATTCATAACTAATTTTAGACTTTCTTGTTGTTATATTATGTAATGGTTTGTAATCTAATCTGAGTCGGTATGATATTTGTATTTGTATCGTGCTTAATTTTCCGCTTTAATTTCGAAGTATATCGAGAGAAGGAATATATACAGAATGATTAAATTCCATTTCATCAGAACAGTTTTTCTGATCAGTTTTAGTACAACCTTTTTTAGATTTCTGTTCAAAACGGTTTTCACATAGTGCGATCTTTCCATTCATTTCTCAGAAGCCACTGAGGGTATCGATTTGAAATTTAAAACAGCTAAACCAACCATTTATATTTCTTTATTTTATAAAGAAATATGCGAGCGTGCATGGCAATAGTTGTTCATGCACGGGATTTTCATTGAATGTTAGACATAGACACTATATAAGTAAAAGTTGTAAATAAATGGCTTTTAAAAAAAAAAAAAAAAAAAACTATTGAATTTCTTGGCCGTTCTACTCAATTGAATCTGTATATCTACTGAACTGGACGGTAGGGAAATTGTAATATAAAAAATTTGACGTTCATGATGATGCATGAGATTTCAAACCCTTACGGACTTCTTGCATTACATATCTACTATTACATGTTATATAAAATATTTAGTGTATTAAAATTGTTATCTAGCGTTGCTCTTATAATGAACTTGTTGTATTTAGGAATTAACCTCTATACATATCTCTTTATCATCTCAGCATAGTAGCCACTGACGGCGGCTGCGATGCCGTCGACCGGCACCAGATCGATGTCTTCGCGCATGCGTGTTGTACTCACGTCTCGCTCAATAACAAGCAAGATGACACGTCAGCGTTACCCCGCGTTGCGTCGAGGTAAACGACTCACGAACGTTAGTACGTTATGATAGGTCTAGAATATTTTTAGTAAATACTGGCCGAGACAGCGACTTCGTACGCGAATAAATTTTTTTGTAAACAGATTGGAATAAAACTAACACTAAAATTTGAATTAAACTTACCACAATATATGCATTAGTGGACTCAAATCGGTTTAGCCGCTTCTGTGATTCGCGCGCACAGATTTACAGACAAACAGTCAAAAATTCTTACAATCACTATTTTAGGTTCTATTACATCGAAACGAAAATAATTAAATCTCACAATAATATTGTGAGATTTAATTATTTTCGTTTCTTTCATATACAGAGTTTTGTTAATTATTAATTTTGTTACATTATTAAAAATTTATCTTTGGTAACTTTACAGTAGTTTAAAGATGTTGATACTGCAAAGTGTTAATAACTCTCGAATATAAACAAAATAATAAAAAAACCTACTCAGAAAGGTTCTAAAACGTAATATTGCCAAAATCAGCAATATTCTGCTGTTTTATAATATGAGGACTTTAAGCCATATTAAATTTTCTTACTAATGCATTTATTGTGCAATCTTCTTATAGGTCTTGGTCAATTAAATTACGATATATACCTAATCACCTAATCATCTCCTACTACAGGCATTCTCCACGGACATCGCAATATTCGCAATTTGTACCGTATCCAAAATAATACCGCTACCGTTAATTTCTACGTAATTCTTTGCAAAATGTGATTCTACGGAGGCATAACTTGATGTTCTGCCTCCGTGATCAATAACAACTGGGATGGCACACATATATACATTTACATATAGTATATGTAATGTATATATGTGTATATATAGTATATGTCATATACTGACGTGTATGTTTTCATTAATATCATGTGGTGCTATAGTAAAAATCTTCTATCTATACGTATTACAGATTAGTAAACGGCTTGCGATGTACCACAATAATCCGTCCATCTATAGAACATGTCTTTGTCCTTAGGTCATTAGCTTAGCTTACCTATTTATTCGACATTGTAGTCGGTTATATAACCGATCATATTGTCAAATCATGTAGGCGGCAACTCGTTTAATATTTATGTTTATATCTACAACCTACAGTATCTGTAATATTATTTCTATTTATATAAGCATAAAAAATGTATTCTTTGCAGAATGTCGGACTATTCTGCATAACAAACATATCATTCGGAAATTTGTGATTGAATTACGATAACATGATCAAATTACGGAACTACTCCTACGTTTATATCTAAGAATTCAGTCATTATAGATTTGTGTTGATTATTATATTAAATAAATAAATGCGTACTTTAATTTTATGCAAATATTCTTATTAATTAATAACTCATAATTATATACAAATAAATTAATATATAGATAGAATATTTCATTTCTATGTAGGTATATTATATACTAGCTACTTGAGATCTTTAGACTTTAACAATCTTTAAACCATATAATAATTCTTTTAAGTTTTTAAATGTGTTTTGTCACAAATAAAATGTTCACTTCACAATTTATTGAGAATCTATTTGCTTGATATATATTGTTTTACTTTTGAAATATTTTAGTTGGCATTCAGCTCTTTTTAGGTAAAAATGACTAAATATTCATAATAATTATATGTTTCAATAGATAGAAAATGAGTGTTCTGATTAATGTATTTATTTATACCTAAATAATAATAACGTTAAAAAATTCACATTAGGTAAGGTTTTAATGTTTCTCTATAAGTAAATATAGCTGATGTATTCTATAATGCTGTAAGTGGTCAATGCCTTGTAGAGGTTGAGGGGTGTGACGTCACCAATCGATACTCAACCCTCCAGTTACAGGGGGTGATGTAACGTTTTCGTGCTCAAGCGTCCCGATTCATAGCATTTTATGCGTTCAAGGGTGAATTTAGTTACTTTATTGATCTGAAAAACGTAACTCTAATACCAAGATAAATCAGTCTAGTAGTTTTTTACGACCTCGGTCTTTATACGCCCATATTCCCAAGTTAATAGAAGTTGGTTTTACCTACTATTCTTGAATAGGATTAAATTTTCAAATTAAGTCCTAATCAAGAATAAAAGACTTATATTTTTCGTTTATTATTTTTATTCTACAATAATACCCATCTCGTCGTCCCACAGGCGTACAGTGTGGTATGTGACTGAGGGTGTATATCTACGTAACTATATTAGATGTATATTGGTAGATGTTACTGATATACAACGATACTAAAACATCATTGTTTTGATTTCTTTTAATAAAAATACCTGTTATATACTCTTATCTGCAGCCTACTGATTTTTTATATCTTATCGTACATAAAGTATATATCAGTGCTCAAGACTAAAAATAACATTGCAACAATAAATAAGAAATAGAATTTTAATAAAGTAACAATATTTTTCGTTAATATTCATAAAATGCAAACGTTTAGATAATAATATATATTTATAGAAAATACAGGTTTCGCAGTTGTTTTCCATGTAAGCAAATTTAAATTTATACATAGGTAGATTGATTTCAATGGCGTCGTTTAACTTGCTAAACTGGTTCTCTGCCGCATAACCTACCAATATTGTTTACTAATTAAATAACGAACAATTCTCGCAAAATTAATTATTTTAATTTTGTTCTTAGTGCATTCTTCACGGTTTTTAGCGACCTGGATTTTGATTAAGTCTCTCTGGATACCTCACTTTCACCTATTTCAGCCATCAAGCAGCTCTTAACGTAACCTGCATTTCGGTTGAAGGTTGAGATAAGGCAGTGAAGTTACAGGATAAAAGACATGTCATCTTAGTCCTCCAGAATGACTCAGACTTATGTGAGTATGAGGTGGGCCGTAAGTTTATTTGCCAATTTAATTGGATAAAAAGAATAAAAGAAGAAACAAATAATTCGCAGGTTCCTCTACACGTGTCAGTTTTTAATCTTTACAATGTTGCAGGCTTTATCGAATTTGACTGAAATCTATACTGCGTAGTAGACTATCACTGCAGTAACCGTTCTTTGTTTCCATTCCAGTTTTATGTCGAACTCTTTCGCATTGCATTTTTCACAAATCACTACTCTGGAAAGACACTAAACATCTACTTGTTGTATTCTGATCATCTTGTTCTTTTTATGTTATCTCTTTACATCACTACACAGTATAAAACAAAGTCGCTGTCTGTCCGTCCCTATGTATGCTCAAATCTTTAAAACTACGCAACGGATTTTGAAGCGGTTTTTTTTAAATAGATAAGAGTGATTCTAGAGGAAGGTTTATATATATAATACATGTACACCCGGGGTACTAGTATACAATTGGCTGAAGCTGGGGCGAGTAGCTACTAATATACAATTTATATATAGTAGTCTAAGATAGTAAACACAGAAATTGTGTAATCAGCCATACATTAATATTTTACATAGTGAGTTTAGTTACAAATCTAAATATTTTAACAGCTGATTCATTTATTTTTCTATCCTCACATTTACTGCTTTTCGCACACTGAATGTACTAAGAGATGTAGAATGTAATGTACGGAGAAAAATGTGACCAAGAGTGGGCTTATCGCTAATAAAGATATCTTCCAGCTATATTGTATCTTCATAGATAATTGGATCTCATCTCTATAAATGAGTTCTACCAATAGGTCCTGTGTAATATTATTAAAAAATATCTATAATATAATCTAGTCTTCGCAGGAAACAAAATTGTAAAAATGTATTCAAATTTGTATGTAGTTTCTAGTTGAGCTCATGACTACAGAGTCATTGACTCAGCTGGTAGCTCGGGTACAGACACCTGGTAATCGATATAAAAATAACTATTTTTTATTTTACCTGTTTTAGTATAAAATAAATACTAAATTTCATGTGAATTATGTACTTTAGATTAGTAAAACCTGCACTTAAATCAGTTTAAGCCGTTTCTGAGATTAGCGCATAAAAACGCGCAGACAAAAATTGTAACAATCATCGTTTTGGGTTTTGTCATAATGTCCAGTAATAGATATTCTAATAGACCTTCCATGTAACAGACAGTGATCATTTTTTTATTTATACAAATATTATTCAATGCAATATCAATTATTGTTAAGCAATATATGCCGCATCCACATAGTTACTATGAGTTTCAACGCAGATACCCGAATACGGAGCGGGAAAGGCTGTATACATGCACAGAACGTAAATAAACATTGACACGTGTTATCTATGCTGAGCGCATGCGTTCTGGACTTTTCTGTGCGCTCATCGATCCCAGAACTGAGCCTTCCCCCTCTACTTCCATAAAAAGCTAGAACCTACAGACAGCCTTTGTCCGTAGGTTTACACAAGTGTAGTCATTGTAATAGTAGGTATAGTAGCAATCAGAAATATGTAACATCGTGTGGTCTTCGTCAAAAAATATAGTTTATAGAAATATTATAATTTATTTCATTAACAATAGGTTATTATCTGCGAAAATAAATAAAAATGTAAGACGAATAATTCTTTTCTCTATTAGTACCAGGAATATCTACGAGTAATACGTAAATTCTTAAAGACTTGTTTATGAAATAAAATCAAGTACTATCGGGATTTATTACAGAAAGTTAGTTGCGCCATGCAATAAGGGAACTGGTTTGGTAAATCCAGATAATCAATATAAAGACTCTACGCCTGTCTGTAAGGACTACTTCGGAATAACTTTCTTGCCACGACGTCAATGAAAATGCTAATAGATAAACGATCTGGAGAACATGTACCTACAGTTGATAGTGCTTCTAAAATCCATAATTTCTTAGTGCACCCGTGTGTTAACGTTATATAGAATAAAATAAAATCTCAAAGAATTAGTGTAATTCACTGGCGAAGTATTTAATAATTGGCGTTTTTTCAAAAGAATAAACTGCCAGCCAGCGTTTGCCTCATAAGTTTGGTTCACTTTATCAGTATAAAGTAGACGTGATATTATTAATTAATAGACATTGAGCAGGCATGAAACCAATTTAAAGTGCTAAAACATGACATTCAGCTTTTATTTTAGTCGAATCTTTAGGTTATTTAGGACTAGAAATAAGAAACAGGAATGTGTTGTATTGACTAAAATATTTGCATTAACAGTTAAGTTCAAATGTTTTCCATTCTATAGAAGTTATACCTATCGCTTTGTGATTTACTTGTTCCAAATAACATGGCAACTGAATCGAATTATACGTCTACCGTGATGAGGTAGAAACAAATTGGATTACCTGATTGCAGAATTTGACAAAAACGAATTTGGATAAAAAAGTACTTTCAGAAATTGAATTCATTATGAGGTAGTAAAAAGTGAATCGTGTCATTCTACTTTTACTAAAAAAGAAATGTTTATCTTATTAAAAAACATATAATCTAAGTACATTTAACAAATTTGTGATCCAGAAAAGATTTACTGACCCGTGGAACTAATAGGTTTGGAAAGGGTTCTGTTCTAAAACCTGATAACCTTGACAAAAACCTACAGAATCTACCTATAAACACAGGTAAAGGTCCTTTATGACGACCACGGGATGGTGTCCAAAATGCCCGACACTAGCCATTGCCTATGAAAGAGAAAGGCATAAAATACATATTGATAGTTATCAAAACTATATTAATACTTACAGAAAAATAAAATATTACAGTATCATTAGACTAAGTCATATATGTAGGTAATTGTCAAGATAATTAGAAAGATTATAATTTAGACGAGTTTTCTCGATATACCCACAAATCTCAGAAAATTTTCGTATAATACAGATTAAACTTTACATAAGTAAAGACGTTTAATCTTGTAAGTATATTGTGTAACTATATTGTGATTAAAAGTGAACGAACACATAGTTACAAATGACTAATGAATGTAATAGCGGAATAGGTCGGTACTCAACTACCCCGGTATTATTCATTTTGGTGTTTATTGGTGAGCGTTGCTCACAGTCTCCACGGGTTTGTCATAGTAGTTTACCTGGCCGCATAACTGTTTTTCACCGATCCTCGTACCGCATACAAAAAACGATGAGCTTCATTATTATTAACACAACAGAAATGAACGGCAACATGGCGCAGCAGGCGAGCAGCGTTGCCGTTCCGTACGCTGCTCTGACTCGTCACGTGACGTCACGTCTCAACATGGCCGCCATACCGGTCCTCCCCCCGCTTCCAACCGGATCCGTTTCGTGTTGCGCGGTAATAATAATTTAGAATGCAGTCGACCGAAAGGAAACAGACCGAGAATAGATTTAAATTTAATGCATCGAACACGTCCACAATACGTGTTAACATTAATTGTTATTCTACAACAGAAGCTCTTTACTTTCGTTGAATTTTATAGACTTGCCTAACTGAATTGAGGGCTCGACCTAATGAGCGCAATCGTGAGTCATTTTGTAAGCTATACTTTTCAAATTTTATCTTAAGTTTTATATTTTCATAAGATGTAGCTTACTTGAAATCTTAAAAGTAACGTAAAAATCATAATTTTTTTGGTATACGAATCATACATCTAAATATTTGTTTCTAACTCGTTTATAATGTAGTTAATTTGACTTATGATCTTTAACTTGAAAAGAGGTCAGGCGTTATAAAAAAGCATGTTTTAAGTCTGTGTAAGATTTGAATCGTAACAAGTAATAAATAAATACATTTTTTCTATGTACTAGAGCGTACATCTAGTGCATGTAGTATCTATTTATTAAATAGCATTCATTATCTGACGTTAAACATGTCGGCGTAGGGTGCGAGTGGTTTGCGGTGCGGCGGCGTGGCGCGGCAGCGCATCCGCGCGTCGCGGCTAACGGCTCGTCCTCGGCGGCGCGTCGCGTCGTCGTTCTGCGCGCGCTGACGTCACCGCTCGATAATGGCCGCTGCCACCCGTCCCCCTTCTCCTCTACCGTAGCCAGCCGCCTCGACTCGAGCTCAGTCTCTACTCAACTCGCTAGGGTAGCGAGTGCTTAACACGTTCCAGATCTCTGTTCGACATTCTCGGAGCCGATTGTGAACTTGTTCAGTGTGCCTGTGTGTACCATGGTGAAGGTGTTTTTCTTTAAAAGTTCGAAAAATTTGTGACAATTTTCAAGCGAAACGAAGAAGGCCGATCTCTCGCACTCCGTACTACGTCCGGTGGCGAGATGTCGGTGATGCAAAAGCGGCAGCACTGTTACTTGTGCGACTTGCCCCGCATGCCGTGGGCAATGTTGCATGAGTTTTCGGAAGCAGTTTGTCGTGGTTGTGTCAATTATGAAGGCGCTGATCGTATAGAAGTGGTCCTAGACACCGCTAGGCAGCTGAAGCGCGCCCATGGCTTCCAAGAAGGTCGAGGACCTACACATGCCAAAACTACTCATCGAGCTCCTTTGGAAGCTCACCAAAATGGAGCCGAGACTGCCACTAGAGGTCAACCAGCTCCACCGGCACATCACGCTCCCACAGCTGGATTTGCTCTACATCATCCTAGGGGAGCAGCTACAGGTCTTCTAGCAGAATACGGAGGACGTCGCGAGGAACATGAAAATCGGCGATTAACGCATCTTCCTACACATCATTTGACAGCACATGGTGGAGCACGTTTAGCTCCAGGCATATCTCTCAAAAGACCGTTGGAAGATGACGACCCGCCAAAAAGGCTAATGGAAGAGCATTCTCGTCCACCACCAACGCGTGGCGATTCTTTACCAGCAGTATCATTGGCGGCACCTTTCGTTGCAGACCGAGTTTTCAAACAGGAGAAACATCCTTTACGAACTCCATCTTTTGATGCAGCGTCATTTAAGTCCAACGGTAAGACATGTTTAAGTAAAACTTGCAATTATTTTGAAGTCAGCATCGGTTTAAATTCATATAAACATTTATGTTATTTTTAGTGTTCTTATATTGTGATTAGTTATTTTATGAATGATTAAAATTTGATAAATTTGGACTATAAATAAAATAAAAACATAATTCATAAAAAGCAATTCTTCATAATGATCCATAATTTGATCAATAAATAGTATGTATGATGAAACACGTAAACCGCACGCAATAATAGATTTCACAAAAACAATACACATTTTGTTTAATAATTTTAGTTTGATATTTGATTGGCTAATTAGGAACATCAGCATTTGTTTAATAAATATTAATTACAGTAGTATTAGTATTCGGTATTTAGCCATATTATATTAAAACCTGGTATTAATATATAAATTTGCGTATAGTGGCGTCAGCGTCTCGTCTCTCTAAATAATTAAGTATAACCTTTTACAGAATTGTCTTTTACAGACTTTTTTTTATTATTTTTATACCATATCTTTAGTTTTGATGCGCATTTGTAAAATGCACTGCAAGCTGTTGTAGCCCAGCAGGTTGATTAGCTAATTCCATGCTTTATAATCGGATGTCATGACTTTACTGCACATACCTCTGTGTCTATTCAATATTTAATGTTAAAATTATATATTATAGGAATTTACATATAAGTACAGTGATCAAATCAGTACCTTTCCTATTACTCGAAATACAATTATTCGATGTATCTGCTTAGTTTAAAAACCTGTTTACCAATGTTTTTATTTATTTTTCAAGACTATTATAATTAGCAAAATGGACTAACCAATTAAGTTTTTACGACATATAACTATATATTACTCAAAGATCATTCCGTTGTTTACCAATAATATCAGAGTAAATCAATTATATTGGAAAATGTACACAGTTATTTTATTTCATCACGCACACATGATAGACAACGAACGTGAACGTGCGTGGTCTTGGTTGTTTTGCGCGTTTCGCCACGGGATTCATAATCTAGGTAGGTGCATTAACTCAGTCCATAAATACAAAACCGGTCCGACTAGTTGAGCGTTCTCGAAAGCGAGCCCGCGCCTGCGGCCTCCCGCACACAAACTCGCTACGTACAAACACCCACGTAATGTTAACGCGGTTCCTACCACCGTACCGTGAATGCATGCACGAAACAGCGGTGTGGCAACGTTGCGTGACGACATTTTCGCTCGCGTACGTATGTAGGTGCTCGTCGGGCGAAAAAATATAGAGCCTGCCTACGCTTGGCAAAGCCGCCCGACCACATTCCGCTGGCGTGTGTAGGGAGCGCGGCCGCCCGCCGCGAGCTGCGGCCAAAAAGGTCACCGCGCGTGACGTCACCACCGCCATATGGGCCAAGCCTTTGCACCGCGCACCCGACCGTCACTCATGCCCTACACCATGCTACTCTAATGAATATGTTTACATTCAGTTCATGACAGGCGAATTCATTACCCAAATGCAAACGAGACGTTTTCGTAAACAAAGCGGCACATACACATTCAGCGTTTGATCAAATATCTTTTTACAAAAGAAACAAATTTATTTAAAAAGGATATAAATATCATTGTTTCAACATTAATAAAGAAAAGTTAAAGTTAGAGAGTACAAAGACAGAACATTTATACGTTTGTTAGCATTGTATTTATTATTAACTATAAACCTTGCAATATATTATCCATGTATTCAAGCTCTTAGATATGTTTCATCACGAACTAACATTTCTACAACTCTGCACGCACCCATAGACTTGTTAATAGTAACGAAATTGTTATGGCAATAGTGTTAACCATACGACTTAGGTCTTAATGCAGCAAATTCTTTCTATACTGGTCTGTATAGAAAGAATTTACAAATTAATACTACACTGAATTATAAATGATTAATAATTGTTGTTGTTGATAGTAGCCGTGTCGATAATGGAGGGTGTTTGTATTATTTGAATTGTCAGTCTGGTGGAGTTAGCCCAAATCTACGAGTAGCACTACGCGACCACCTATGACACACCACCGCTCACTACGTAACACACGCTATTTATATGACATTATGCGTGTGCGAGCGTGTGTTTACGATCTATCCGTCGGTCCACCGCAAACGATGTGTCATCCAACATTGAATGTGAGGTTATTGGGGCAAACTGAAAGCTATGTCGTTCGTTACTATTGCATCGTCGCCGCGACGTCATGCCTGCCAGAAATTATCCTTCATTATACCAAACTACATTTACTTTTACTACGGTTTATACGTGAATAACAATAATAATATATACACGTAACATTAAAAAAGTCCAAATTATTAAATTTCGTTACGAATTCAATTTTATATATTTTCTTAAACGTTTTTAAACGTAACGCATAGTGAAATATAACTAAGTGCTGACTTTTAAATATGATCGTCTCATCTCTTGATTACGTTAGTTTTGCTAACAATTTTTGTATATTTTACAATATCTACAGGGTATGGTAACAGCGCGCCGCTGACGAACGGTTCGGCAGGATCACCATTGGGTAGAACAGCTGGCTCACCTCCCGTGACTGGAGCCTCCGCTGGTGCAGGTCCTTCACCAATGGCTGCGCTAATGTCGGTGGCGGATACTTTACCACCAGGCTCGCCTCGGTCAGCTGGCGGATCACCACCCCAGCCACCACCTCAGCGGTCAGCCAGTCGATCCAGTCAACATTCGCCTAACTCATCAGGTACGTATCTAATTTACAGTTGAAAATGGACTGATACTGAATTCCAATTGGAACTAGATTTTCACACACGAATGTTATTTTGAAAATACTGAAGTAATAACTCAAAAATAGTTTCGTTTGCTAACATTTTATAGATTCTGTAGTTACCGTACGTATCGTACGGCGGGTCGGAGTCGACCTGCTTTAATGTCGGCTCCGGCATGGCGCCCGACGACCGCTCGCGCACATGCCGTCCGCTACAGTCTGCTGACTTGTCGCCTATATATTCGCGGATATGTCACATAAAACGTCACTAAATTAAGAATTCGACAATCAGCGGTAGTTCAGTTACGCTGACTTAATCGGTACTGAGTAGATTTCTTTCGCGTGATTCCAATTAGCAGACAGTAGCTAACAATTGCTCTCCGGTCCGACAGGGTCGAACGGCGGGCGGCGGTCGTCGGGCTCCCGGCACGTGTCGTCGACGACATCGGTGTCGTCGACAGAGGCAGGCGAAGGCACAGATGCGGCAGCGCCAACGCCAGCGCCACTGCTCAAATGTACACTTTGCCAAGAGCGCCTTGAGGACACCCACTTCGTCCAGTGCCCTAGCCAACCGCACCATAAATTCTGCTTCCCCTGTTCCCGGGATTCTATCAAGCGACAGCAAGGATCAGAGGTTAGTTTCTTGTTTAATATTGCATGTGATTTTTACATTTTCTGCACGATGAATCGGCTTACTGTATGTGTTTGCTAAGTATTACTAGGTCAGAAAGATACAAATAAATCCAACTAAAAATAGTAGACAAGACAATATAATATTATCTTATTCTTTCTAGGTTTACTGTCCAAGTGGGGAGAAATGTCCATTGGCAAACTCGACGGTGCCATGGGCATTTATGCAGGGTGAAATTGCAACAATACTTGGTGAGGAGTTCAAACCGAAGAAGGAGCGGGAGACTTAGGCTAGCGTAGTGTCGCCCCGACTCTATCTCTTGTCTCTCCCGATGTGAACGCTCGTTGTGCACGGGAGAAGTACCGAGCAAGCCGCGGCACGAGGCCGCAAGCGCCGGCCGTCAGCTCTCAGCCGCACCGGCGCGCGGCTCCGCGGCGAGGCGGGGATTGGTCTCGCCTACACCTACCGAACATTTGTATATAACTTTGTAAATAGTCAACTTATAAGTTTAGATCGTTTACTGAAAAGGTTTGGCGAATCTAAACTTATTTTAGCGGCAGCGGAGGCCGCAATGATAACTACGATATGGGCCGTATTCAGCATATTGGATCTGATTTTGTGCGTAAATTTATATATTTCTCCGTTATTTCGCAAAGCCAATTCAAGGTTTCGAGTTTTTTAATGCACAAATCTGGTGGGATATTCTGAATAGAGTACATATCAATTTTTAAAGATTTTTCGACTAATTTTTGTCTAGATAACGCATCGTTGCAGAAACGATAATGTTGATCTGAATTATTCGTAGCGTAAGATAACGTTACTTTTCGAGAAAATTGCGCTGATTCGTGAGCGAGATTTCTTCGCATGCCATTTTCTTAGTTACCCGTAGGTCCTGAACCATAGTGAACTTGGCATTTATTTATGTGATTCTTATATATTATACGAGTATTATATGATATACGATCATGACATTATAACATGTAGTCGAGTGTACTGATTGTAAAAGCATAGTTTTGGATATTGATTGGAAGCATGTCGCTCCCTGTACAGATATTATTAAATATATGTATATTTGTATTTATTACATTCAATACATATGAAATAGTGTTTTTTTACTATCAATTTAAGTATTAGAGTGGCTCGAGTTCCGTTACCGTCTTGCATTCGATGACAACAATCTGTCAAACAAATAATACTCAGGTATTATTGTTTACTTGGTCGTTATGTACCTAGTTGTTTCATATTCTGTTGATTGGAAAAATATTAAATACTATATATTTTATACGTGACCTCGTTGGAGTGGATATTTGAGTTGATTAATTTGTAAGAATAATTTAATGCGTCAGATGTCATGAGGGGAAAGTAAGTCCCCGTTCGTGCTTCAAGCTGATTCATTGAACTCGTTGGACTCGTATACATTCAGATTTACGTGGTGGCAGTAAAATAGGCTCAGTTTGAGATGCGACCGGTGGGTAGAAGATGGTGGCAGTATTAGCAGAATCGCTTTACATATGTTGGGGGCGTACCTAGTCATTTTATGAAATGTCAAATTGTCAGAACCGCTAACACGCGGCCGTTATAGGAACTCTTAAAACTCGCTGCTATATTTGTATAAAGTGAAGTAATTATCATTATATATGTCATTAATGTTAAAAAGTAGTAGTGTACGTCAATTTCGAAGGCTATCAGAAAGCTGGACGTCTTGGGTGTTATTTTGCATTTTTACTGGCTTCAAATTGTTTTAGTACGTTATTTTCGATCTTGGTCTTGCTCTAATTTAATATTAACTTGTTTTACTATTTTTTGTATGTCACTTGTCCTGGTAGGATAATGTGGATATATTTTGTTACATTTAAAAATGTGTCTAATTAATGTTGCTTTGAATAATGTAATGCGATAATCAATAACTTCAGACGTTATGTCTATAAACAACGCATGTTAGTACATTCAATTAAATTGAGATGTCCATTATTTATTTTAGAGATATATATAATTGTGTACATATACGTATGTTGTATATATATGTTCTATGTAATTGTAAATATATGTTTGGAACAGCCACTAAACTCTATATACAGTATTAGTCAGCTATTACCGCATTAAACTTTTATAATCGTTTCTGAAAATCCTCAGATTCTATATGTACTATTGTCACCTAAATTGGTGATTAATGCAAATATATTTTAATCGATGTAGATAATCGCATGTAATTTTCTTTCTTAGATGCAGGCGATTTTAAGTAATTGTACGACTAACTGATTCATAAACTTATTTGTTCACAAACTTTTATGATAAGTACTTAAAATTAATGATAGATGTTTTCTTGAATCTGTCGTTTCTGGTAGATTCGAAATTGATTGTTAGTATTATCAATGGTCAGTGGAATTCCACCCGGCATCGGGTTTGTCGACTGTTAGTTAGTGCTCGCCAATGGGCGACATTGATAAATTGTAAGCACAAAATGTGCATTTTACTTTTGTACTACTGTTGTATTAAATGTATGACAACTAACAATACTTTGGCTAAACTATTTCAGAAATGTTTCCTATCGTGTATAATACATATATATGTATGACATTTTGTTTTTTTCTTTGTATACAATTAGTTGTTATTTTATTTATGGTTAAATAATATGATTATATTACATAAACTGTCATACATTTAAGACGCCAGATTGTTATAGTCCGCCTTTATCCATAGGCTTCTTTGTAGATGTCGATAGAAATTCGACACATAAAAGTATATACATACTTAATTTTGAGAGTCGTCTCTTTCTTACTGTAAGCAGCAAGAGAAATGCTTCGATTAAGACGTTAATGTACATGTTGGTGAAAATACAATTGATGTGATTTTGTACAAATGCACTTTTATTTAACCCTCACAACCCGCTCTCAAACCTATCCCAATAAAAAACATCGAGTATCTATGACTTATTTTTTCTAAATAATTTCTGTACCTTACAAAATTGTTGACAATAAGTCAAAAATGATCGATCATGATGATTAAAATCAGAACGAGATGGCGTTATAAATAAGATATACAAATAAATTTAATTAATGCAAATATTCCATTTTGTACGTTTTACCTTTAAAAACAGCAGTTGCTATTTTTAAAGGTCACAATATGCTTTAATAGGTGCGTAGTATGAAAAACTAATGAACTACATTAGTATTTAAATAAAAACCTAAATGAAGGGACATTTTGACAAAATGGCGCCTCTAATACCCGTTACTAATATCCTCCCCACCTCTATATTAGTTGCAAGGCATATTTAGTGGGTCTATAAGAAATTTATTATGTGTTTCATGTAACTAGAACACGTATAAAGATCGTCTATCGTATATAATGTAACTTTAATTTAAAAATGAAGTTTAATACCATTATACTAGTTTCTGAGGTACTCTTTATATACTAGTTTCAGATATACTTATCCATAATTTGATTAGAGATTATTCTAAAGTATTAAACAGGATACAATAAATTTTAATAATATACACAATGAATAACTATAATTATTCATTCTTCCGGAATTTCAATTCATTTACTACAATATTTCTCTTTGTTATATACATATATATACTTCAGAAATATATGATTGCTTGCTGTCTCACACATGCACACATTTATATTGTCGCCTTATATCTATTATACCCATTGTTTTCATTCATGTATTATGTTTTATGAAGTTACAAAACGTGGGCCTTTACATAAAAAGTATTGTATTAAAATTACCTAATTTTCCTGTCCACAGAACGAACTACTGGAACAGCGTCAACGGAGCGAATGCCAGAACCACTTTGCCTGACCAACAGATGAGGACTGACGCTCCTCGGTACCCAGTTGATAGATATTTGGTTAGTACTCTATACCATTTTTTTGAGTCATTGGAATGACAAACCAGCTCTTGTTTTCCATTGCCTTAATACGTTACTAACAATTGGTGTATGAAGTGAAGTTAACAATATTAACATATATTGTTAACTTCATATACTTCCAAGCCAAACAGAGCTTGTGGTATTTGTTATTTTGTTTTGTATGTAAGTATTTGCGAGATTTGAGATTCATTTATAAACATGTCTCATAATTTTTATATTCTTTAAAGTTTCAGTCTTCTTAAGTATGATACTCAATTTGAAAAGTACTACGTAAGTACTAAATTTTCGACATATTTTAAAAGGATTTCAAAACTGTTAGATATAACGGGGTATCACCCATATTCCTACTAAATGTAACTGTCCTCATTCATATGAGATATGCTGTGGTTAGTGGTTATATGTTATTGTTAATACTGTATAATAATAATGCTATAATAAATGAGTTTAATAGTTGATTAAATAAAAAAAAATGTAAACAATTATGTTTCTTATATGTTACAGGTTGAAAGTAGTAAGAAATTTGAAATGGTTAACATCATCAATGATGATATTTGGAATCCAGAGCCAGCTTTAAAACCTGAAGACGAAATTATATTAAAAAGATTACATGAAATGTTACAAACAACTGCAGATGACTTAAAAATACTTTCTAAAGAATTATCTAAGCAACATGAGCCTGGAGTACAAATCAAATCGCTACCAACTCCTTTAGATGAAGAATTTAATGAAAAAGTCCATATAGAAGAAATTGTAAATGCCAAATTTAATGGTTATAAAATAACTGAAGATTCACATCCACGTGTATCTGATCTGAGTAAGGAGTTCAATGGAATGAAGTCGCTGGCCAACGACTTACAAAAACCTAAAATAAGCGCGGGAGTACAAGTAAATCCGACATCTATACTTAAGAAAACAAGTATACGGAAGCTAGGATTGTCACGTACTAATGTGATACACATTGATGAAAAAGATAACATTGGCTATAAAGAAAACATTTTAAATAATACGAAAATAAACAGTAACTGTCCTACTATTGCCTATTGTGAATACTCTTATAAATATTCTAAACCAAACATCACTGCTACTCAATATAAAAAATTACATCTTCAGAAAATGCCAGGAATTAATATAAGAAGTGAATTGAGAGAACAAAAAGTTTTACAATTTGATATTTTGCCCGATAGTAAAGTTGAGAAAGGTGTAAGTATAAATAAAAATAATGTAGCATTTATTGTTACACAACATGAATCGGAATATACGTTGCAACAAAAGCTTAAAACTGCTGATAAAAAACAAGACGGTCAATTGACACATGCCTGTGAGAAACAGTCTATAAGAAAAGTTTCAAGGATGCCGACATATGATAGCAGTGGCTCCAATAACAATGTTAGCTCCAATAGTCAATATAAACCGAAAACTCAAAGGCAAGTTAAAACTCAATTTTCTACTAGAGCATCGTCACGTAATATCGGGAGACTTCCTAAATCCTTAATTAATAGAAAACAATCAGATAATAGATCACAGTTAAATTTAGAAGAATGGAAGCGAAAACTACAATCAGTTTATGGGCACACATCAAATTTAAATGCGGTAAAATTACCAAAATCTAAAAATAATTCTAATATAACACGTCCTAAAACATCAAATAAACAGTCTCAAATTTTAAATAATAACACTGAATACATACCATACTCGCAATTGACATTAGGTGGTGTTAGAGTAAGTGATATTGAGAAGGAATTGTCTGACATACCTAATAAGCATGACGTTGCTATAAGTCCAATACTAGACCGAATCTTAAAAAGTCGTGAAAATTCTTTTCATAAAGACATGCCCCAAAAAAACAAACAAAAAGATAATGAAAACATACTTTCGACTTCTGATGAAAATTTACTTCAAGAAGTAATTGACATTGAGAAAACTATTAATAAAACATTGTCAAAAACTGCACAAAATACACAACCAACATCAACAAATATTTCAATTACAAGTAATGATCAAAACGAAGATAGTTATGCCGATGATTTTGAAGATGATAAATCCGGGCACACAGATCATTCCAAGGAAGGTAAGAGTAACAAATCACCATTTGATTCTATTATGTCAAGTTCTGATCAGAACTTAATCAATTCTTATAAATCAAAAAATGCTTCGGAAAGTGAAAAAGAAAATCCCAATGAGACTTTCATAAAAACATCAAATTTATCAATTAAAAACAAAATAGATGTCTTCGAATTTATACATTTAGTTGACACACAAGATACTGCGACCCAAAGCACTACTTCGCAAAAAATATCTTTAAAAGAAACTCAAACATCTCCAAGAAATGAAACATTCAATATTCAACCAATACATAACGACTTGTGGCCAACACTCGATCCTAAAGGTGAACTTGAAAAAATGCTAATATTAGAAAAAGATTTTATTAAACAGCTCATAATTGATGAGTATGGTGATTTTTTGGAGAATTTTAATAAGCCTTCTACATCTCGGAATAATAACATGGAAGATAATCAAAATAATATAGTTGCATTTCAAAAAAATACACAAACCTCACCTGTACATGTAAAATGTGTAATGACCTCTCCAACTAAAGTAAAAACTAGAACTACATCACCTTTTAAATTATTGTTGTCAGTAGATCAACATACCAGCCCTATGACATGTGTATCAAGCAAAGAAGAACTACAGTTAGAGATTGAAAATGAAGATGACCTTGGAATATCTATTAATTTATCCTCGCCTAGATTTAATTTGCGTTTACCACAAAATTCTCAGGAAATACTTTCAAATCTAGAAAATTGTAATCAAAATGTATCCAAGATATACCAAAAAGAAGAAAATTTTCAAGGAACTAAGACGTTTAGAAAGTTTACAATTTCTACTAGTACCAGTTCTCTAGATGGAGATAACTCTTCCTCAGAAATTAGCAGTTTAGGTGAAGTCAAATTAAAGAAAAAGCTAAGAAGAAATAGAGTTGAATCCACTTCAGATACAAGTTCAGCATCAATAGTTTCCAAATATAGTTCAGATTTACAATCTCTCGGCATTCTGCCTTTGAAGAGTGAAGGAGAAATTAGTGCTGGACAAGTTACAAAACATAATTCACAAAAAACAAAGTGTAGAGGGAGTATTGGTGAAACCAGTGTTGATGGATTACAGTAGAATTTATTTCCGTGCTTTTATATATTCTATAGAGAACATTGTTTAAAATTTTGGTAACATTCCTTGTGTGCCTTGAAGTGTTTAGTAATAATGTTGTTTGTTTGCCAAATCAAGTGTATATTTGCCTCTACTGTTATTTCTTACCTCAAGTACAAATCAGTTATCGCAATAAATTTGTGATATTTTTATGTAATGTTATATTTTAAGTCTAACATAATGTATGTTATTTTATACTTTTAGTAGACTTAAGCCTATTTTTGCACTGACATAAATTTTAGAGTGTTTATAAGTGTTTTATTATTGTATTCACCTGTAATAGTAAAAACAAAATTTTGTATAATTTAATACCTACAAATATAAATATTTTGTAGGCCTTATTACATTTAAATTTAAATTAAATATTAATATAAAAGAAGGGTGTCAAATGGTAGCTAAATTGCAGGATAAGAGACATGATGTGCTCTGGAATGGCAACGCAAGAGCAGTATCATGGGCATCGCATGGGCTAACCTGTATAATCTATACAATCAATTTGAGAGTTGAAAATTTTATGTTTGATAGTACCTGTTTTTGTTAGTCTAACTACTCCATAAAATTAATGTGCGGAAAGTCATATTATTTGAGATATTAATTTTTAGAATTTTAATTGAAATTGTATCTACCAAAATCTGTTAGATATACATATTGCGAAATGCATCCTAACCTTTAAATTTTCATAATAAAATTACAACATACAATTATCATATTAAAAAAACTTAGGAATCGCAAGCACCCATCGAGGGGGGGGGGCGTACCTACCCCTCCCCGCCGCCGAAATCGATTGTATATGCTGTACAGTCCTTCCATTGCATGCTAATGTGCTTGTCCTTAGTGCTGTTTAGTATATATAGACAATATTACCATTTGCCTACAGGTGAGCCGACAGGTTATTTTCCATTTTATGCACATAAAAAAAATAGGCTGCAATTAGTATGAAACCTGTATAAGCTATCACTGAACATACTTACAAGTCACGTACGTTAGCAGTGTTTCCTCTTCTGTGTCTAACTTCTCTTCGGTATATATATATATATATACAGAATTAGATAAGTCCAGTATAAAAAATTGTGGTCTAGTTCAGATTGATTATGTGCTACGAAACTACGAACGGTACAGCATCTAGGAATAACACACGTTTAGAAAAAGTATTTTATACCAGTTTTGTTTCGTGTCTATTTACTTTATTTTATTTAGATAAATATAACCTACAATTATATATATATTAGTTATAGTTTGCGAAGTATTCGGAAGTGCTTATTTTTATAATGCACTTCATGTAGTCAAACAAAGAGATAAGAGTGATGTGAGTCGAATTACATAAAAAATTGTAAAAGTGTTTTCAATATCATATCTCTCAGACCTGTGTTAAATATATAATATATCTATTTGAAAAGTGTACACTTGTTTCCATTTGTATGTGGAATAGTATTATAATTCTTTTGGTATAATTTACTTTACTCTTTGATTATAATATATATTTTTTTCCATATTCGTCCATCTCCTATTCAATGATGAACAGGCAAAGATCCTTAGACCGTACAGCTTAGTCTACGTTTAAACTTCTTCATATTTGCTCAAGTGATGAAGCCAAAGTCCACTATTCAATGATGGAACAGGCAAAGATCCTTGGACCGTACAGCCTAGTCTACGATTAAACTTCTTCATATTTGTTTAAGTGATGACGCCAAAGGCCAATTTATAATAATTAATTTGGAAAATCATGTTTTTTTTTTAAATGCCTTATATATGACCATGAATACAAGTTCTTCAGTTCAGTAGAAAACATTTTTAAATTGACAATTGATTCAGTGTTGTAAATCGCCTGCGCTAACGGTTTACGCTGGCGGGGCACCTGTGGAGGATGATAAGATGAGCATGAGGTCAGGTCATGTCAGCCCATTGTGCAAATTCACCAGGAATTTAACACGATGGTTTCCAGGGGGAACCGCGAGGATTCGTTTTTTTTTACTACATTCTAATAATTGGGAGCCTTTTACTTGTACCCCAAAAATATGAAACATCTATAAAAAACTAGTACGTATATGGACTCAGAACAAGCAGTAAAATATAACGTGATCATAAGCGGGCGGCGGGCGGCGGGCGGCGCGGGCGGCACAACGACGGCGAGTACTTGTGTGATGGTCGATGGTGATAAGATCTTGTATGGTAAGAATGCCGGTAAGGAGAAGGAATGTAGGAAAGATGGCACCTGGACTGGAGTAGGTTCACGCTTCACCGTGTCTGCTGTGCTGTCGTGGAACGTCGTGGGTCACCAATTTAGCGTCTATATTGTTACAGCTATTATTTATGTTATGTTCAGCTGGTACTGGCAGCGACAGGAGGAGGAAGATTAAATAACGAGTCCAGTGGTGGCTATGTATAAATGTAATATTCTTGTGTATTTACAATAGTTGTATGGTTTTATTATATATATAAAAACGTATATTTAATGTATGAGAAAAGAAGCGATTGTGTCCCAATCTGACAAGCTTGTTTTTTTTCTCTTGTGGTATGGCATTCACCCCGATTTTAGGGTATTTCGCCAAAAACAAAACGGGGAAACGTCATTAATTTATATCTAGCAACGAAAATTTTGTAGCATAGAGATAAGGATTAGGTTAGGAAATTATATAGGATACGATATTTACAAATAATATACATACAATACGGAACACATTATATTAAATTTTAATACTATTTAAATATATAAATTCAGCTAAAATTTTATAAATAATAGGATCATTGGAAAAAAGAAGAGTTGTAAAAGAGGTAGGGAAAGGGATACGGATGAATCTGAGATGTTTTAACAAGGAGGAGTGATCAAGATCCGGACATGAGAAAAAAATGTGATTTAGATCAGCCACTTCAGTACCGCAGCTACAACAGGAACTTTCTACAATACCAAGTTTATAAAGGTGAGACGGTGTGCACACGTGACCAAGACGCATACGAGTTAATATAGTTGTCGCGGTCTTCCCGAGCTTTATCCCACAAAACCAGGGCTTTATAGGAATGTCGGGTTGTACCTGATAGTAAAGGTTTCCTTTCGTTTTAATACTGTTCTGCCAATATTCCTTCCAAGATTTATTAAGATACAACTTTGGAAGACTCGCTAGGTCATTGTAATAGTTTTTATAAGGAAACATATCTCCACAAAGCACAGCTTCCTTCGCAATTTGGTCTGCCCTATTATTTCCTGGAATACCAGAATGTCCCGGTAGCCAAGCAAAAGAAACGGAATATTCTTTTAATGTACACAGTTGAAGTTTTTCTCGTATATCGTAAATAATAGAATGAAGTGATTTCGATTTTAAAGGATATTTGTCTAACGCTTGTAGTGAAGACATTGAGTCAGTAAAAATGATTGCTTTTTGTAATTTCATTATATGTACATATTCTATTGCTTTTAAAATACCCATACATTCCCCAGTAAACACTGATGACTCTGGTGGAAGTTTAATTTTTTGAACGATATTATACTGCACGTGAAATACACCAACACCTACACAACTACAATTATTTGATTTTGAGGCGTCTGTGAAAATGCAATGCCATCCATTCCATTGTGTGTCTATTATAAATTTGAATTTAGCTGCCTGTTCCGTATCATTTTTGTAAATTCCTATGTCATAATAAATGTTAGGGCATAAATTCAGAGATTCATATGAGTATTTATAGACTGGAGAACAAGAGGAAGTAAACATTGGTGCAGATATTCCTTTATATTTTTCAAAGCTTTTTATTAAACATGGAGGTTTTTTGTGTATCCAATAAGAAGATGAGGTAACATACTGATGTATTTGTGGAAGTTTTAAGATAAGTGGATGGTTAGACAACTGTAAGCAGCGAACATGAAAACGATCAGCTAGATATTGTCTTCTTAAATCTAGAGGTGGATCTACAATTTCAACCTGTAAAGCATTGATTGGGCTTGATTTCATTGCTCCGGATATAATTCTCAAAGCTTTGGATTGTATTAGGTCCAGTTTCTTAAAGGCAAAAGAACTTCCCGGCGCTAACAAAAAAGTTCCATAATCAAGGACGCTCCTTATAAGGCCATTATACGCTAGTTTTAAAGAATACGGATGTGCTCCCCACCATACACCTGCTAGACATCTAAGAATATTTAGATTTCGTTCGCATTTAGCAGAAATATAATTACAGTGGGATAAACCAGTTAATTTATTATCTAAGACGATGCCTAAAAATTTAATCTCTGTTTTAACCGGGATGTAACAACTATCATAGAAAACCTTCACTTGCGGTGGTGATCGCATTCTTGTAAATAGTACTACACTACTTTTCGATACAGAAAGTTCGAGACCATTTGCGTCTAACCATAATTTCAACAAGTCAAGATTATCAGACAATTTTTGACAGGCAGATTGAATTGAATGATCTATTAAATAAATTAATAGGTCATCCGCGTATTGCAATACTTTAACGGATTTGCTAAGAGATGTTTCAAGGTCATATGTATATATATTAAATAAAATTGGACTAAGTACTGATCCCTGAGGCAGACCTTTCCATACTGATCTGGATAGTTTGTTATCATCACCTAAATCCAATTTTATTGTTCTCTCTGACAAAATATTAATAATAAAATTAGCAAGCATAAATGGAATATTCAAGGCTATCAATTTAGTTCTAAGAATTGTAATTAGGACGTTGTCATAGGCAGAACTAATATCCAAGAAAGCTGATAAAATCGACACATTTTGCGAAAATGCTATGTGAATATCTGAGGTTAAAATACTAACGTTTTAAAATAAATTAACGTAAATTTTTCCTGAAGCACTATTTTTTATAGGAAATAGCATATCAGCAACTTCCTTCATAACCATTACTAAACTATTCGAACATTGGTGCTCATTTCCGTGAGAAACAGGAGGTAGTTTTGAAATCCTATTGCCTACATATTGTTTAAACGTCACCCAATCTGCATTCATTAAGTTATATTTAAGACGAGGACCGGTTTTCCGAATTGGAGGAATGGAATGAGGTAAAGATAAAATAAGGGGAAAGTGATCACTTCCGAATGATGAGTAGTGAGGAGACCACGAAAACGAAGAAGCTAAATCAGAAGAACACAGAGAAATATCAGGGACGCTAACACCTTCATTTGGGCCAGTTCTACGTGTTGGTACACCCGAGTTAACTATACATAAGTTATGACTGTCGATTATACTTATAATTTTCTCACCGTAATAATTAGAGGTGGTACTGCCCCACGATTGATGTTGGGCATTAAAATCACCCATAATAAGAAAAGGTTTAGGTAAAATAGATATAATTTTTTCTAATTCTGAATATAATTGAGAAGAGGGGTAGGAATATATAAACTAACAAAACAAATACTATTTACTATTAATGCAATAGCATTAATTCCATTAAATGAAGGAAGGGAAAATAATAAATATGAAAGGGAGTTTTTGACCAATATGGCAATACCGCCATATCCGTCAGCTCTATCATCACGAAAACATGAGTAACCTGGAATCTTAAATGAATATCCAGGTTTTAACCATGTCTCTTGAAGAGCTATAATGAAAGGGGAGAAATTGTTTATCAAATAAAATAGATCAGATTTCTTATTTGTTATGCTACGACAGTTCCACTGAATAATGTGGGCTTTGTTGTCCATTGTGAGTTGATAAAATTTGAGATATAACATTCAGGTTGGCAGCGTTGGACGGTGAAAAATTGGTTTGTGTCATATTAGATTGCGTCAAGAATTTAATTAACATAAATATAATATCAGCAACAGATTGATTATTAGTATTATTATTATTACTTAGTGCACAGCCATTTGAGGGCGCAGGAATGTTATATTCATTAATTAAGGCCTCATGAGCAGAACGATCATATCCTCGTTGTGGTTTCTGTGGAGAACGTGGTTTAAGTGTAACAGTTTTTTTATAAGAAGATTGAATATGGCCTGATTTGTCTTTTTGTGGAGAAGATTGGATATGTGGTTTAATAGATGAAGGTGGTGGCGATGTTAATACATCTGAGTATAATTTACTGGTTGGGGGATGAAATTTCATAGCTTCAGCATATGAAACACAGCTGTGAGCCATGGTTTCTTTAATAGCTTTTTGGCGGGAATATTTAGGACACTTCTTACTAATAGCGAAATGAGAACCATTACATAGAATACAGCATATTCTGTCTTCATCTGCTTCACATTTATCACCAGTATGACTTTGTTTGCACTTATAACACCTTGGATTTGAACGACACTGCATCTTAACATGTCCAAATCTACAACAATTGTAGTACTGTATGGTTAGATAAATGTATAGATCTACAGTTAATGATGTATAAAACATAAATACTCTTTTTGGCAAAATTTGCCCATCAAATGTTATAACAACTGTTTCAGTGTTAATAAAGTTCGTTTCTCCCTCATTTATAGTCTTTTTTTTTATTCTACGTATTTTTAAAATTTTTCCACAACCTATAGGTACTGAAATATTGCTAATTACTTCATCATCTGTCCAGTCTTTAGGAATACCTCTTACAATACCCATGCGGGTCACATTAAAAGAAGGAATAAATGCATTATAATTATAGGCAATTAAACTACTGTGGTTTAAAAAAGAGTTAGCATCTAAAAAGTTTGAAAAAGCAAGAGCCAATCTGTTTCTTCCTATTCTTTTGAGGCTGCCATTCACAACATTATAAATCTTATTTGTATGTAAAAACCGACCAAATGCGATGGGGTGTAATGTTACATTATCTGTAGGATTTGTTTCATTTTTTTTAACATGAACTACAAAAGGTGCTACATCTTCAGTATTGTACAAAGTCCTATTTACAGAAGTGGGTGAAGGAGTGGCTTTTTTGGATGTATTATTATTTTCAACTACTGGTATTACATCTGAATTTTGATTGTCAATTACAGGTATTATTTCTAAATTATTTTTTTCCTCTTCGACACATTGACAGTCACTGTCTTTTAATTTTGTCTCGGTACCTTTTTGATGTCTCCTACGCTTTTTATTGCAGTGTTTGCAAATGCGGCGTTCGCCCCTTACTCGCTTACGTTTTGTAGTTGTAATATTAGACCCATCAGTATCCATACTAGATTCACATAAAATATCAAAAGAATTGTTAAATGGAATACTTATATTTGCAGACACCTGGGGGACTGTTCCCCCAGGGTCTATAGGCGGGTCCATTCTCAATAGATATTATATATTAAAGTTACTTACCAATATTTGCAGCAACTGCTACTACTATTAATAAATATATAATTAAACAATTAATCTAGTCTACAATATATAAATAAAACTAATCCTTATATATAGTAAAATTAAATTAAACAAAAACAAATCCAAAAAACACTCCCGGCGTTTCGAACGTTTCCCGCGCTTTTTTGACAAGCTTGTTATATCTTCTTCCACAATGTCACTAGGCAACGGTGTTGCCGCGCACTATCCGTAAATCGCCACAAATACAATCAAAAAGTGTATTTTATCTTCTTTGAAATGAATATGTTAATTTAATTATAAGGGAACACTGAATAGCTTATGTTACAACCCTATTGAGGCCGATTCTGGATTTGTATTTGGGCAGAATTTTGAGCCGTAGTTATTCTTGTGGGTCGGGGCGGGCGGGGGATGGTTGGAATTTAGACAACACAAACGTGCAGGAATTATGGAACTAGCAGGTCTACTCTGGAGTCCAATTCCAATATCAGGAAGATATTTTCTTCATAAATTAACTTCGGAAATTAAACAGTTTTTACTACCCCCACCACTCCACTCCTGACCGTTTTAGTTCCCATATAGTATTACACAAATAGGATATGGTAAATATATAACGCCAAAAAACATCCGGAAAACTACGCTTGAAGCAAGTTTGTTATGGACAAAAATGGAATTGTGTATTTTTCACTTTGATGGGGTCCGGATACACAGTGCATTATCGCCGCGCCGTAAAAACGTGGTAACATTATTGCATAATTAGACTTCCAGCAAGATTTAGGGAAAATCCAAACGATCATCTGGCCACACTGTTTCTGTCACATGAAATGCTTCGGTTACTTTCGTCTTTGTGTAATGTTTATATGAAACTTATTATTGTGTTGTGTTATCATTGTCAATATAACCACTCAAATAAATTATATGTATCTCGTTTATTAACTGGACTTCTATGTATGGGTGCTTGATAACTTCAAATCATTGTCTGTTTTAATATTTAATAGTGTAGAAACTTTAGCTGGAATAGGCTATTGATTTGTACAAAATGAAGTTGTTTATCCTATTAATAAGTTTAGGATTATGTTGGGCAAGATATAAACATGTTCAAAACAATTACCAACCAGAACAAGTTCATATTTCTTTTGGAGGTGAGTTATATTTGTA
Source organism: Achroia grisella (assembly GCF_030625045.1). Lineage (NCBI taxonomy): Eukaryota > Metazoa > Arthropoda > Insecta > Lepidoptera > Pyralidae > Achroia > Achroia grisella. The sequence continues at coordinate 60,636 of NW_026712648.1, forward strand.
GAAAGCAGCAAATAATATTAAAGAAAATGTTCTATATGGTATTATTTTATATTGTGTTATTTAATGTCAATATAAAATATTATTTATAGTTTACAAGTGCGCCAGTTTCACTGAGTCATAGTCTATTTAGTATAATGTTGTCTAACTTTATTGCACCTAGAAATTGTAACCAATTGTTACTGTTTATTATTACTAATAATGATTGTATTCTTATTATGAAGATCTAGCAACTGTGGTTTTTAGTCCTAGTTGTAATAATACTTAATCCTTGTCCTTACGAGGTTTTATGTAATGCTCCTTTCTTAACACCTTCAGTGGACAGGTGATTTGTCTTCTATTCCCAAATCCTATATATGAATAATGTTATGTACAAAATCAAGTTCTTTAAATGAGCTTTGTATAGTTTTTTATACCATTATGGTGTTAAATGTGCTTAGGGTTCATCTCAAACAGTTGTTTATAACATACTCCACTACTGTAACATTCTTTAATATATATGTATATTTTAAAGTAGTTAAAAAATTTCATGGAGCAAAATAAAAACAATTTTAAGAAGTTAAAATCAATTGACAGTTTTAAGTATAAATGACACAAATGTTTGAAAGCTTTAATTAACTTATTTTTCAGTTTGTATTTATTCTCAGTGTGCAATAAACAGTGTTATTATTATTATTATCATAGTTCAAAATGTAAGTGTTTTGTTAATGTTAACTGTGATTGTAAAACTGATTTCTAAATGATGTCAAATGGCCATCCTTAATAACCTGTTTGATTTCATTTTCTGCATTTATTTATTTGATTACATTAGTGTATATGATAGATTGATTTTAATTTAAATACCCCTAAATATGTACTATCTATTTGCAGTTATAGACCTCTGACTACAGCTGCTAAACTACAGAGGTAAGTTGCACTAACCTACCTCTGTAGTTTAGCAGCATCACCCTTTGTACTTACCTCTTCTTTGTCTGATGAAGCTGTAAAGGCCAGCAATGCCTAACAAAATAGAATAATTTAAAAAATTTATAAAACCTCCTAACTTTAGAATATTAACACAGACCTGATACTTGAAGTTTTAAAAATAGATAAACTACCAGGAAAATTGTGTTTGGACCCTTACTTTAGCTTATCGCAATGTTTAATTTTTACATGGTATCTAAAAATACTGTAATAAAATGATTCAGACTTCATACTAACATAAATATATGGTGTACCATAATAATTTAAAATTAAAATTATATTATTTTATTGTATATAGCAATGTAGCAATGATTGATATCTGGAAATTTGCAGTAGGACAAACAATATGCAGTAGGTACTTAATACATTGTAGATAATAGTTAGCTTGTTGTTATATTAAATAACTTTATAATTGCCTGTTATATATATTAGGCATTTACAGATAACATTAGCATAATCACTTGACATATGACATATACAATAAGTACATAATGAAATAAATATTTTGCTTCTTTAAAAACATGAATACAGTTTTTTATGATAGTTAAACTTCAGTATACATTATGTTAAGAAAAAAATGCATATTATGAAGATATGCTAACTTGAAAAATGATAGCCGTGATTATGAATATTTATTGTATCATATCCACAAAAAATGGTGTAACTTTATACTCTGGACTTCTGCTCTCTAAATAACCAATTTGGTTACCATAACCTTAGAGCCCTTATTATGTATTACTATATGACTATAACAATAAAATTTAAATACTTATATATGTATGTAATATCTTGCATATGATTCCCAAACATTAATTTTGTTTTGTAACATGCATCATGCATTGCCTAATAATAAGCAATAAAATATTTGTTTCTAGAAAAAACCAATGACATTGTCATCACTTGGTCTACCTTTATAAATACGGGATCAGAAGCAAAATATGGAAAGAATCAGATGAACAAACATGCCAGTGGCTCCAGCAAACTATTTACAGATGGCGGCAAAATGCACAGGAAAGAATGGATACATCGCGTATTGTTACCAGATTTGGAATTCAACACACGTTATAGTAAGTTACAAGTTCTAGCTTTACTAATACTGTAAAAAAGATTACAGACTTCATGAAAAACTTGCAACACATCTGTAATTTTCTTGGTGGTTCCTAGTCTCCATTTTCTTGACTGGCGGTAATCCTTTAACATTAGGGCACCCATAAAATTATTTAAATGATTAAATATAGGTCTCTATATTGTACTGCATAGTTATTGACCAAAAATCTCTATAATTGAAGTCTACCTTTATGATTATTAAATTAATCAGGAACTAAGTAATATTTATAACTCTGGGTTCAAGAAGTAATAGATACAAGTTTTAATTGGTTATTTAAAAATAAATAACTATAGAAATACTAGCTTCTTTGTCGGGTTTAGCACACTGTATGGTTTTTAAAAAACCTATTAAAGAAGTAAATACGGATAGTTCTAATGTAAATTATACACTATACAGTGTACCGAGTGGGGTCTGACCACGGCTGGTCGGAAATGTTCTCGTTTAAGACCCCTCCTGCTGGCGAAGATTGGGTGCTCCGCATAGCAATATATGGCGATATGGGCGTCAACAATTCAATGGTTAGTGAAATGTTTCTATTTATTATTATTAGCTGATCGTATCTCGTTATTCTCACTGCACACTGCTTATTCTCATCCTACACTGAAACATAACTTATGCTTTACGGTTGAAACAGGCAAGACTGGGAACGCCACAATTGTACTGTCTGCTTGGTAAAAATGTCATCTGATTTAAATAATTTTGAAACAGGAAATTGTTAAGGATGCTAATCCATCATCATTATCTGCTTTTTGTGTATCCCATTAATTTAGGGTTAGCATAATATGATTTTCTCTTTCATTCGTCCCAGTTATCTCGTTATTGACTCCCTTTCTTGCCATATCTTCCATATAGTCCATCTATCTTTTTTTTTATTTATCGAAATGTTAAGGATACGAATTCATCATTTACTTTATACTGTATCCGTAAGTTGATATTATAGAAACTATAGTGTGTGACGGTATATCAGCCACTAATACTTTGCTATGCAAGCTGTGGGTATGAAAAATCGACGTTGGCCGATTCTCAGACCTATTCGCTATGAATACAAAGTTTCATAAAAATTGGTAAACCCTTTTCGGAGGAGGTTGGTAACAAACACCGTGACACGAGAATTTTGTATATTACACTGATTAGGATCAGAAGCATTGTGTATTTAGAATGTAATGTAGACAACAGAAAGGGAACAAGTGGCCAATTTAATAGTATATTTTTTTACAGTCGTTACCGTACTTGAAGGAAGACGTGGCGGAAGATAAATACGACATGATCCTCCATGTGGGTGATTTTGCATACGACATGAACGAGGAGGAGGGCCGAGTTGGTGACCGATTTATGAATATGATCGAGCCGATCGCCGCTCGAGTGCCATACATGACCTGCCCGGGGAACCATGAAAGTGCCTAGTAAGTATATCAATAGGTGACCGAACTCTTAATCAGTAAATATCTAGTAATAATAAGAGTGTCTATGCATGTAATGCCCATACAATGACAGACGATTATTGAGACATATAAGACTGTAGACAAGATCATGGTCTGGTAAATTTTTACCTTAAGTTTAAGTCACAAGTCGTCATCGTTTCCTGCCATTACTTTTTGCCATATTTACAATTATTATTATTACATGACACAACACTACATACCTTTTATCTCATTTTGATATGCAGTGTTTCACTAGTTTGAAACACTGCATATAAATATATAGTAACTTGAAAAATGTTTCGTATATAATGTGTAAATATTATTTTGGTATATTTATATTTACAGCAACTTCACACATTACTCGAACCGTTTTACGATGCCGGGTCAGGAATCGAACCTGTACTATAGCTTCGACGTGGGGCCAATTCACTTCGTGTCCATCTCAACTGAGGTGTATTACTTCACGCAATACGGAATAAAATTGATAAGTTACCAGTATGAGTGGCTGAAGAAAGATTTGGCTAAGGCCAATTCTGCTGCTAACAGGTAGGTGTAAAGTATAATAGATAGAATAGAATACTGTTACATTTACTAAATGATCTATGATCGTTTTCTAATTTGGCTCCAAAATAACAACAATTTCATGAAATCGATATTTACATATTTTATTTGTGCGTTTTTGTGGTTCATGGCTTTCATTAATAAAAAATAATACAGTAATTTCGAGTCAAATTAATAATACATATGAAATTTATTAATTTGACTCGTAAAATCGACCCTATTAAGAGTGATGAGATTTTGAAAGTATTTTAAATTTACAGTCAAAATGAAAAAATGATATTATATAACGTGACTTAGGAAATGACAGTTATTTAGCACACCGCCTCACTTCCGATAGTCGAAGGTTCGATTTCTAACATGGTACAAACATGTATTTATGTGTTTGCTTTAGTTATCCTGTAGCCATAACACAAGTCTTGAGCTTTGCTTAGCTTGGAACTAAATGGACCTGTGTAAATGTCCAGGATTATTTTCTTAGGCTGTTGTTTTATATTAACTCTGTTTATAGGAAGAGTCGCCCATGGATAATAGTATTGTCGTCCGATGTATTGCAGCAACTCTGATGACATCGACTGCAGTTTAGAATACACTAGGACTGGCTTGTTCGGATTGTTTGGTAAGGAAATAATAACCTATTTATAAAACAATCTATCTTCATGCCGGCTCCGGTAACCGCTGATTCTACTTTTTTAAAATGTTTTGTAAACTAATTTAAAAAATACTGCCCAGTTTTTAAAATACTTTCATCTACTACACGTTAGGTGTTGTTAGTAGATGCCCGTGAATTTTATAAATTACATGTTAGTTTCCGTTGTTGGAGCCCCATGATCTCACATTATGTTTTGAATACACATTAATTGCAGTTGTTGGGTTCTCATGATCTCCTATGATGTTCTAACTCCATGTAAGTCTCCATATTAGATCACAAAGACCTCCCGTGATCTTCTGATATCGATATAATCAGTAATATTTATTATTTACAGGTTTAGAACCCCTACTGACCAAGTTCGGAGTGGACCTCGTAATATGGGCGCACGAGCACTCGTACGAACGATACTTGGCCGCTGTACGACACCAGGGTCTACAACGGCTCCTACGAACACCCATATGTGAACCCCAGGTATGCTATAAGTACAATTTACAACTAAAATGGCGGTATCCATATATTGCGTCACGCGTTAAAGGAATGGGAAGGGTAGACAAAGTGTGATATTGTCTGCTTATACCTACACGTACGCTCTTTCACGCGCAAATTGGCTTTCACGTAGGAAAATATGAATGACAAATAGAATGATTTCTCGTTCTTTTATTAGCTGGCGGCGCGCACAGTCTTTTGAAGAGTCAGATCGCACATTCTCACATATTTCAAATGTGCGTGTTTTAGCGCCTTTTTTTAAATAATTATTTAACATTTCAAAATAGTGGATGACTTTGGAGCAAACACATAATTATAGAGTTACTAGCTACTCGCCCCAGCTTCGCGCGGGTGTACTTGTATTATACATATAAACCTTCCTCTTGAATCACTCTATTTAAAAAAACCGCTTCAAAATCCGTTGCGTAGATTTTTACATAGGTAAGGACAGACAGCGACTTTGTTTTACACTATGAATTAAGTAATAATGATTGATAACTTTTATAAATATTAAATCTCTTAGGAAAATTAAATTAATGGATAAAAAATAAAATTTTAAAAGAATGTGAAATTACATAATGTGGGCTAAAGAGTAACCACAAAAATTTTTTCCCACGCTCATGATCGTGCGTAAAAGAACACGTCATGTATAGGCAGTTATTCTGTGCCGTGGCAAGAGGTGGGAGGTGTGATAAATGTCACATCTTTTTATTTTATTAGTTATTTGAAATAACCAAATCTGTTTGAATAAACTGTTTGATTATGTGATTTTATTTAATAAATTTTGTATAATATTGTATATATAATATTGTATAATATTTCTCCTTTTTTATATTAATAATTGACAAATTTAAAATGATTAAAACGTGTAAGAGAGGGGACATATCACAAATTTAAAAAAATCGTAAAGGTTATCTGACGTAATTTATGGATTATCCCTAATTATATACCGAACGCTTATTAAAAGGCACATATCCATGGACGACAAATACTTTTATATAAATGAGAACATATATAATGTATAAAAATACATAACAGTAGTTACCTACGTCTATAGGAGATAAACCTATTTACATTACACAATACACAGACTTATAAAGCAGTGACACTCGAAGTATAGATATATTCACGACATTGTATAAGTTTCTCTCAGAAGCAAATGCAAAATTGAATGTAATTTTTAAAACCTTTGCGGATGGCTGTACTTACCATTGTGTGGGCCGCCAGTGTTACTTTTCGTTTTAAATAATAGAAAATTATTATAAGGCTTGCTTTTACTATGATATGAAGAATTGCCTGAAATTCATATGAGAAAAGGAGATCGAAAAGGCGATCGAAACCTAGGTAATTGACAACAAAAGGTAATTACCAAATTAATTTAATACACGTGTATGTTTTGTGTTATCCTGAAGTCTTAAATAATTATTAATAATTCGACTTATTCCATACCGTCATTCATTCGATTTTTGAAGTGTATTTACACTGCATAAATCGATTTTACAGAAGGATCCAATATGGAAACCTTACTAACGGTATGGAGTATGATGCATAGTTATTAATTATTTATTAGTTTGTGAGATTTGTACAACATATATATTTGTAATAGTAGCCTATGTATGTGTCTTTGGAATAAAGCATGTTTCAATAGAACAATGAAATATATTTTCAAATCAATGCAGTAGTTCCACAGTATACATTCCATATACTTAATGCACATAAACTTAGTATATTACATCAATGCACAAAGAGAATACAAAATAAATGTAACACTTTACAAACTATTTGCATGCACCTATTATTTTAGCCGTTGATAGCTTTCAAGACTATTTTTATTTTTGTCTAATAATATTAATTTTATTCAAATGTTTCTGGGCTCCAGTACATCTTATAACGGGCTCCGCTGGTTGCAGAGAGGGCACGGATCCATTTAAAAGTAGGTATAATATTATAGCACAGATAATATAATATTACATACAGATACCCCATCCCATACAAGAAAATGGTTCCTTCCTAACTCGGGCTATTCTGCGAGCTATTTTATTTCGCTGCCGTAGCCGCTATATCTGAAGCAGTTTGGATTACTAGTGGATGCTTAGTAATAAAGTATGAAAATAGATGGCAGGCAATTCAGCTACATGACATCTGTTTTGCAAAGATATGTACATAATATATATATAACTGTATCGAACTCCTGATTGGGTACAATCGAAAATTCAATGTAGGTATAATATTGTTCGCTGACAGTCTACAGACACGGCATGTACCTATGTATTTATGTACTATGTTACAGTTACTTTTTTACATTAGGCATGTGTGGCTTTTTTTCTCCCGACGAAGATATGTCGTAACGCGTCTGCACTATTTTAGCTATAATCAATTATGTATATGAATACTCATATAATTTTCAGTGTATAATTATTTCTCAATATGTAGTTAATTATGTTCTAACTGGCAATTTGTAAAACTGAAAATAATATCTGCAAACCATCAATCTGTTATATGTAGGTTCTTTCAGGGATACTACATCGGTGCTAATGACATGTAGGTTATTTTGATGTTATACCTATTTGTAGAACCTTCGATATCTACAAACTACGCCTTTACTGCTAGTTTTTTGGTATTCATGTAAGTTGTTATTCAGTTGAAATTAAGCTGCGAAATTACAGGATATTTGGACATAACATCTATGTTCTCCAGAATGATAACGTATGCGGGATATAGCGGGCACGACATGATGACGTAATGCTGTTTAATAATATATGTGTATGTATGTACGTCGGATAGCGTCGTGGTTGGATGGATCGTCAGCTTATTTACCATTTCAGTTAATAATAGTAGGTAGTAACTTTTGACAATATGGATGAAGGTAGAAGGTAACGGTGATGATGATGAGATCAATAATGACTGTTGACGATAGTGACGGTGGTATTTATATATACCACCATAAAATTCATCTTTCAGTATTCTCCATTATCATCATTGTTCATCATGATGATTGAGATCAAATTAATTAATTGATTAAAAAAGTAGCAAGCATTAGGTAGGTACTAAGTCCTTATATGACTTAAATACAAGGTTCTGGGATGCTCTGATATACTACAGTCTCTAGATTTTGTTTCTTATTAGTATTCCAGACCAGTCTATAGCAGAGAAATATAGATTTACACAAAGTTTTTTGATGTAAATGGGAATTATTATACACATTGCACATTGCATTGCATAGTAAATAATTCCTGACATTTTAAATCGAATGAGGTGAAACTAACATTGCATGAACACAACACTTGAAGATCATAACATTTTTATTTCAGGTAATAAAACACTTTTTAATAATTTATTAATCACAGAATAAACAATTGTTAATAATTTACAATAATATTTCTTTCACTGCTTGTCTGTTATACCACTAAAACTTCAAACACTTCTGTTATTTTTATATTATATTCCAAATAAATCAATATCAAGAATAATATTTCATCAAAATGATTTTATAATTAATTCCTGGTAGGACAAAATATTCCTGGATTTGTTGATGAAGCAATATAATAATAATCATGAGCTTAAATCATAAACTTATTTGTAGTCGGTTACACATAATATAATTACTTGGAATTTCTTCTCATCACTAGTCCGTTGCTTTCTTACTTATTTAATTATATTATTAATTGCATTGTGATTAATAATTTAAGATTTTTCTTCTGCTTTTTTACTTATTTTTACTTGCATTATTATTTTATACAGTAAAATGTTCATATATATATATATATTTCTTATTCTTTTGAACTCCTGTTCTTTACAGTAAAAATGTTATTTATCTTCATCTGAATGACTAGGAGATTTAGAATATCATTCTTATTTGTTTGAACTTTGGCAGTATTAAGTTGTTGATGTCAGGCAAAAAATCTGAAAACAATATCATATACCATGTTACATTTTCATGAACTTACATGAATGAATTTGCATGAAAGTAACTAAACTGTAACCTTATTAGGACAATAAACATATTATTCATTCATCATATTCATTCAGTTCTAATAAAATATAAAAATAATACTACTGGTTAGTACTTTATTTTGATTTATAATTTTCAGTATTTTTCTCAATCAATCTAAAATTATAAAATCAGTGTTAGAAGTTACATTTAACAATAATAAAAACATAATAATACCACATTAAAGAGGGTCACCAATATATGTTTATTATATTTTTATGAAAGACACACACGCATACATATGCAAGTTTTTAACAACTTATAGTTATACCTGGTATGAGATAATCCTCAAAGACACGATAGTTTATAAATATTTGTAGTAGTCCTTATACACATTTAAATTATTGAGTTTTACAAAAAAACAAGAAGTTCAATGAACTAAATAGGAACAATTCAAAAGTTGAATATACTTAACTTAAATGATGAAAAAAGAGAAAAATCCAATGCTAGTGAAAATATGTTTTAAGCATTTGATTTAAAGTCGTTTATCCTATTCTTTTATTCCTATATTTTATATTTTTAACATTTCATGTATGTTGCCAGTACTCGTTGTCATTTCGATATAATAAAAAAATATGGACCAACCTACGATTTAAAATCGATATTTTTATTTGTGATGAAATCTAATAATATAAATTGAATAACCTACCCTCGAATGGAGATATTAAAAAACTAATTATCATGAATAGTAGGTACTAGGATCAGTAATATATCATAGTATTATAAATGATTATCGTTTCAAAACCTTGTACAATTTAGTAAGGTTGAAAATATCCTTCTACAAAAGCAAAATTCGAGTATTTGTAAAATTTCTTATGAGTATTTGTAAAAATTCGAGGATCCTCATAATTAGCTATCAATGTCAGTAATTTAGATACCATATAACACTTGTTTATTGAGGTTTCATAAAGGTATATTGACCTTATATACTCTATACCACATTCAATTCTCATTCATTAAATTACAATAAGTAGGTATTTATTTTTTTAATAGAAAAACAATGTCACTAATGTCATTAATTGCTATAATTACCAGGGTGACCGCGTGGAGGTTGATATAATAGAGTACACTTATATCAGATCAATCTAATTAATATTTCCCTCTTCAAGTTTCGAAGTTATGAGCGAACAGATAAATATATAGTACTTGCATACCTGTCAAAATCTCTCTATTTTACCTCGTCGAGTAAAAAGTATGCATTGCAATTGTTCCAAATAAATTATAATACAAAATGATGAAATTTGTTTATAACATATATACCATCGAATAATGCGTTGTAATATCCTGTTGTCGATTATTCGAAAAAATCGATAAAATGCATTTATTTTCAATAGAACACTTTCTAAATAATATTACTGGAATAATATGTTTTTCTTGTTTAGCTGTTTTATATTTACTTACATTTTTTATGTTTAATTTACATAAATTAAGTACTTATTATTTGAAAATATAAAATATACATTTAAAATACGGTGATACAATTGAAAACAGCGCCATCTATTAAAGTATTTTGGAAACAATAAGCCCCAATTAGCAATGATTAAATTTTAAACAAATACAGGGCAACAACCATATGAGTAAATATATGAAAATTACTTTTCAAAACGCATTATTTCATTTTAACATCTATATAACTTTTTAAAAATAGATTTTTTTAAAAACATGTTTTGGGTTCCAGTACGATTACAAAACAATGTTGGCTCCATTGATTGCAATGACGCCATCTAAATCCGTTTTTCGAACTAAAAAGTAGGTATTAATGATTATAGTATAGAACATTCTTTTTGTAATGCGCTAATTGATATGATGATTATTTAACACTGTTGAAAGACAAATTTATATCATGGTTAAAATTTCTATATTACTAAAATTTTGATAAAGATCGAAACAAAAGTAAAGGTACTTAAAATATTTTTTTATTAATTTGAAAAGCAAATAAATTAATGGTTCACTTGATGGTAAGCGGTAAGTATCTCCTATGTACATGAACAGAGGACTAAGATGTCATGCGTTTTCTGTGATTTTGTGAAGTCAGTCAGTATTGTGAGAAATGTCCCAGGAATGAACTACAATAATTTCCAAAACATATGGACGTCAAACTTGACAGATATAATATTAACAATCCCTAGAGCCCATTACTAACAACACCTATCCCCTTAAAAAGACGAGGTAACAATGTGTTCAAGTAATATCTGCCTTGAATGAATATAATATATGTATATAAAATTTGTTAACAGAGCCACCCTTGAAATGGTCAGCGTTTAGATCCAGCGAGTATGGTTATACCAAGTTCTATGCTTACAACAAAACGCATATACACGTGGAACAGGTAACATCTATTGACTGCTATGCTATGATGCAGCTTTTTGTATATGCATTAATGCTAACATGAAACTTAGCCTCATACAAAATGAAAATATATGATAAATTCACGTACCTACTCAATTTGGCTCTTTACTCTGTACTGATATACATAGTATTCTGTTCGATTTTCATAGGTCAAAATCTCGTACATACATGTGTGGGTGAAAAATCGTCGTACAAACGCCAAAAATCTGTTATTTGTATGTGGATTCCCGTACGAATGCCTTCCCTGATACGCATTATTTTCTATTCCCTTATAAATTAAACTTTGAAGCCTTTACGACAAAGTGGTCTTCACGATACTAAATTTCAATTGTAATTTTTATAAAACGTTTAAAATACATTCTATATTTATTTTGAGACTAAATAAATTATTTTAAATGCCTGCTGGATACACAGGTGAAGTGTTTTTTTTTTAAATAATAAATGGCAAACAATTTATGAACCATCTGATTTACAGTGTAAATCTTGGCAATACACATAATCAATCTGGTTGGGTGACGCTTGTAATAAATACCCCACATGCATTGCCATTCTGGACGACTAAGTCACTTCATCATTGATACTTTCATAACCTGTAACTTCACTGTCATATATCAACCTCAAACCAAAATATAGCAAGCTAGAGGTACTCATGCAGACAACTTTGTACAAAGTGTACTTGGGTAAAATTTTTATATAGTCTTCTGGCTTTTTCAGGTGGATGTGGAAAATCCTATAGACTCGAAAAACCCACGTGTCATGGACCAGTTCTGGCTCATAAAACACCTTCATCAGCCATATTATCATCTTTAATATATTCATTTTCTTACAATATTATTAAATTAAGACAATACTTGCTTTTCAGTAAAGCTTTAATAGTTATACGAACTCAGCTTATAAATATATTGGTGTTTGTAAAAGAATCTCAAGGTAATAGGAATACTGACTAGGCTAGACACTTAGATTGTTGAGTAAAACTTAAAAGTTAGATTAATCATTGATAATTAATGGGTTATTACGATGGTTACTTCGTATGTAAAGCATTCGCTTACACATACCGAAGTTTTTACTCTAATTCTTATGACTAATAATGTAACGGAGTAATACACCGTTTATTGTTTCATAAAACCAAAGATTTTTTGTGATTTTGTATAATGTTAATTTGATTAGATTTTTTTAATATGAAAATAATGTCGGCAAATTATCTGTCTAAATAGAGTTACTAAGACTAATCTTGATTTAATATGTTACGTTAACAGCCTTTAAATACAATTTGTATTTGTCAAATATTTTGTGAATTTCCCAGTTAATAATGACATTAATTCAATGTTTGGAGTCATAAGTATGATACATATCTATATTAGCAGTTATAGAAGTTATTTAGTTTTTAAAATATGAATTGTAATATTATTTTCATATTAATAAAATAAATACCGCCAGCAAATTGTTCACTTTTTATATCAACCCTTCAATTGTATTAATTGCTATTTGTCGTTTTAAATTGGCAAAATGAAATCAGAACATTTAATGTAACATGTAACATTTATTTATTACCCGTTATTTTACAAAACCTATTGAACTAATTTTACCTTTTAAATAAATTTTGTAGCAAGTTTTAATTTAAAGTATGATTTATTCCTTCCTAACTCCAGAGTTATGAGTTTTTTTGTTAATGATAAAATGATACCCGATCGATGAACCGATGTATATAAAATAAGTTAGACTAAGGCTATAAGCTTGTAAAGATATTACTACCAATTTTCATTTGATACTTTATTAACTTAGCTCGTGTTTCCAAGTCTCTAATGGTTCATAGAACTTTGAAAACCCATACATTTTAATTGTTTACAATTGAGAGTTCTTAATAACATCGTTACATAATTAAGGGTCAGATGTGGTCACCACAAACTTCTAATTACGAAGGCGACTCCGTGACTATCCAGAGGTTATACTGGGTAACAATGAGGCCAATAATCGACATCAGGTACTAACAGCCCAAGAGCCCACGACTGCCAGACATACGTCATTTTAATAAACGTGAAAGTTCTTGTATGTGTGTCCCCAACACAAGTAAGAATGATTCCTAAACATGAAACCTGGATCGTGGTTCCTTTGGCAGGTACCAGGTAACAAAGGTGTAAAAAAAATCATATCAAATTCGTTATTTTAAGAAACTCCATATTTTCACATATTGTTCGTAGCATTATTATAACTTGCGCTGCTCATTGCCAGACACTTAGTGTGGTTCCAACCCCCCGCCGGACCCCCCTAAACTATACTATTTTATAAATAAACTTACGTCATTTTAATAAACGTTTATTAAAATGACGTATGTCTGGCAGTCGTGGGCTCTTGCTCTATAAAGTTTAAATGTTGCTGTTAAAATTGAACTTTGGCCAAACAAGTTATCGAATCACGATTATATATCTAAGGATTAATTCAAACGCTCAACAAGTGCGCGGTTACGTGATCAACACTTGTTTATTGTCCAACACTTGTTTTAATATTTGAAGCAGACATGAAATTAATATACTTTTTATCTCAGAACTTTTAAGTCCTGAGTTTTTCTTTTATCTTCATCTTTATAAATTAATGTTATAAACGTTGTAGGGCTCCAGTGCACTTAGTTACGGGCTCGGCAGGCTGTCGGGAAGGACGAGATCACTTTAGGCGTAAGTTTTATGGCAAAGATTATATATTGACAATATAAATAAATAAAATATTATTTATTGATGCCTTTGAACCTTTTAATTTAAATTAAGAATCATTAAAGTCGGTTCAGCTTTGGAACTAATTGTGATTACTAAGTCTCGGATTATTCGAGACTTAGTAATTACATACTTAATTCCACCTAAACAATATAACATATGATCCAGTTGAAGCCCCAATACTTTTAAGCGATAAGAAAAGATGTTATTTATAAGTCCTAGAAAAGAACTAAAAAAATGCTCTAAGATATTTTTGGGCCATATAGCAATTTTGTAGTTTTATATTCAAAGATATAATATAAGACAAAGATATAAAACAACAAGAATATACATACCATGGGTCAAATGATAAAATGAAATATGTTCATATATTTTAATTAAATTTAATTAATGTAACTTTTCCAAGTAACATTCCTTTAATTTGTGTACAGATAATTCGGCGAAATGGTCGGCGTTTAGATCGCAAGACTACGGCTATACTAAGTTAAAGGCCTACAAAAAAGGGCCCATTTATATAGAACAGGTAATTCTATAATATGACTAATATACATAATGATTACAACGATCATGAATACATATTGTACTACACTATAATACTACTTAAATTCGGGTAGGAAGAGAAAATGGTGCGAGTCGTCTATACCTCTTTGAATCACTTTATAGTCATCAACCTTTTCATATATTTTTATTTCGGAAAAAATGTGACGTACACAAAAGACTGAAAGATCCTATGTGAATAAGCATTAGTTATCTGAAATAAATACATTATTAAGCATATATATTATGTTGCTAAGGAAATAAAATACATAGGATTTCTATCACAATCCTTAAAGCGGTGCCTTTGGTAGATTCTAGTGTCGACACTCCACGCATCATAGGCCTTTTCAATTAACATATATTAAGAGAGGTAAGTATTGTATAATATCTTGAAAATAATGTGTTGGACCATTAATACGCATTACTAAAAATTCCCTCCCTGTCCGTTAACTATAATTCTGCAAATCATATATTAATGTTTTTACATTTCAGGTGTCAGCAGATCTTGAGGGGAAAGTTATTGATTCATTTTGGTTGGTCAAAAACACGTAGTATTAAATTATTCTATAATATTTATACTTATTTTTAGTAACGTATTCGTCCTTTCGTTCTCTATAAGGATTGTTTTATTTAATGCCTTGGTTGCATACCAAATATTAACTATGCATTTAATATTACCATTCCCTCTATACCTTGTAACTATCATAGCCAATTATAGTGTCTTAACATAAGCTATTTATGTAATTATAAGGTAGTGTGTAAAACTGCAGGGATTTTACTAACGTAGTTAATCTTAACATGAATAATTTCTCAGGTCAGGTCTTAACATGAATAATTTAATGGTAAATATATGTATTTTACTATATTGAAATTTAGACCTGAATAACTGTATTAATAATGTGTAATAACACAAAAATATAATAATAACTTTCATTGAAATATTAACGAAGCAATTGCTTCAGTCTTTGGATGACGAATACCATTTTTGAGCGCAGACACGATTATGATTAATTATTATTTGTCACAGTATTATATAAAAGTTAAATATTTTTTTATAAAATGTTGTTTTTGTAAATTGAATAATTCTAATATATCTAAATATTTCACCTCAAATTACCTAGTATACTAATTATATTGAGAATCTTATTACAGAGTAATTGCTAATGACGATAATTATAGTCAGAGTACATACAATTTCTTGTAAATCATAGTCTGATTTCTAACAATATGGAACCTACCCATGCTGATGCAATGAGGCATAATAAATGTGATAAAATATATGTGTGTGTGTGACAAAATTTATTTTATATTATTTTAGGAAAATTATTTTAACATATACACATTTAACATTATGATTTTGTCCTTTTATTAAATGATCCTTTTTAGTCTTTCACTTATCAAGTAAACTTGTTTACTTTTCCTACACAATACTATATAATGTAACTCTTTTATTTTGTATTATTTTTCATTAGTTTATTAATTTCTATAAACAGTGATTGGAAACTGCTGTGGTTATAGCTATTTCTTTTAGTTTGTTTCTTAATTTTACCCTGTCCAGTCTTATGAACCTTACTTTTCTTTTTATTTGTTGATTGTAAAGTAATTGGCGCTAACGATTTTGACAGGAGGCCTTCTAGGAAGTCATTTTCAGTGCATCCTTTGTACATTTCAGTCGCATACTTCAAATGTAAAAAGAAATTGACTGCTAATCTCAGATACACAGCTCCAGATACATTCCTACTATGGTCAAAGGGGTCTTGTATACACATTATGCCATTTACATTTAGTGGCTTATATACTTTACTTATAACATTCTTTTTATATAGTGCAAATTGATTTGGAACCATTTTAACATCTTTAAACAATTCTGCACTTAAAGGCCGTCCCAAATATGGTGACACAATGTTTTCTTTAAAATTAAAAGTACTGTAATATTCAAAGAACCCTCCTAAGAGTTTATACAGTGACAGATTATTCATGGATTTAAAATTGAAGTCCTCATTGAAACTTGTGTTCCAGTCATCAACCATGATTGCTTCTGTATTTCTCTGCAGTTGTATAACAGATGGTAAGACATTTATTTGTTGTAAGTAAAATATTACCATCATTGTTAAAGCATAATTAGGCAACAAATTAGTGCCGGTGATCCCATGCACTTTTGACCAGTATTTTATTAAAACAGCCAGATTCAGTGCATTTGGGTTACTTTGTAATAGACAAGCTATTAATTTACTATTTCTTACCCCTGAGATTGATTTAAAACTAATATCACAATGAGATTCTGTTGGTACATGGAAGCATTTCACAATGGGTACTTTTGCATTGGTTATTGCAAACAGTTCTTTGAAATTTACAGAGAACCTCATCAGTGCATGCTTTGCTTGCATTACATACTTCTCACCTGCTATCTTGAGATGATCTGGTATTGAAACATAGCAATCTGCATCACTAGTTTGTATTCCAAGACCTGTTACTATAGAGCCAAATGGCATTACTATGCAACCTGAAAAGTTATGGAAAATTTATACAGAGTAGTTGCAAAATATATTTACATAAATAAATGTGTAAAACTCTAATTATAAAAATGGTTATCTAAACTTGATTAATTTTGAATTAGATGGTCTCTATGGTCTAGTGGTATGCCACACCTCCTTACTTCCAATGGTCACCAGTTCGATTCCTAACACTCATAAATACAATGTTTGTATCTGTCTGTGTGTTTTCTATGTATAATACGTATATATTTACAAAATATGTACATGTGTATTTGTATCAGTTATCTAGTACTCATATCAAGCTTAAGACTAGATGATAGTGTGTGAATTATCCTGAGATCTTATATTATTATAAATATATTAAAAGTTTAAGTACATCAACAATTATATTGAGTCAACAGTTGTTTCTTTCCAAGATATTTAGCTTTTTTTATTATGTTGTTTTAATAATGGCATACCTAATTAAGAGTAAGATTTAAATATTTCAATTAAGTAGATAAATTGTCTCTAAAAATATTTAATAACATAGTGCATTATTATATTAGTTATAATTAATTAATTTTAAAGTATACATTACAATGTTGTAATTAATAAACTTGAGCACTATCATTGCCTGCTAACTACTAACTATGTCACAGCATTAGATTGGCTGGAAGATATAAGCCCAGCCTTGCTCACATTTTTGTATAATCATCTTTATTTTTTAATGTTACAAGACTGGTAAGTCTTGTAACATTAAAAAATAAAGATGATTATAATAGGTATTACATAGATGTAATAGGTATTACAAGTGCAATAACATATATATTTTAACATTATATAACATACATGTATACTTTTTAAAAATCTTAAAACTGAACAAAAAGTTCTATGTATAAAAACAATTCAAATACTGTAAGTATTTACCAGGCCAAACCCTTTGTAGGGATTGTTCCAGGTCTGAGAAAAGCCATGTCAAATTTTCCACATCATTCCTTGATAATCTTACATTTTGTAATAAATAGTTCACTTGTGATTTAAAATCTCCATGTAGCTTTAGTAAAGATGTACTCAAAATATCATCTATAACAAAAATATGCACAGTTATAGTGTTTTTATCAATATTTGCTACTATATTCTATATGTATAATAAAATTGTCTACATAAAGGAATCAACTATTTACGAATATGAATTACAAATAATACACCTATATACTGTAATGTATTAATTTGAATTTGTTGTTTCTAATGTAATATCAAATATTAACTATGATATAATTATTATTTGAAAAAGAAAAGAAAATTTAATTTTAAAATGACTTTTATACCTCCATTAGGTTTTGGGAGGCGATGGATATATCTATGTAATGGGGTGCTGTTTGGTTTACTTTTTTTAAATTATTGTAATTAAGTTGGCAGTAATTGCCCTTTACAGCTTCATGGGAGCATAGCAGGAACGTGAAACATCCGAATGACTTATGTACAGGCTGACGGATAACGCGTACTCACGGATATGATTTGTTCAAACCTTGATACAGACAGTAGTAATTTAGTCCTCATTGCTATGGAATAAAGAAACGATCGAGGAGTGACCGTGTCCGATATTCAATTAAAACTTAATTCAATGTATATAAAGTCAAATTATTTCAAAAGGTTTCTAAAAAATATATTTTGTTAGTTCAAGTCAATAGCGAAGTAAACTTACTTTTATATTCCATTATTTCATTTGAGTGAGAAGCTTCAATCGTAAATAATAACAAAGTGATTACTAGGTATAATTATGTACACCTTTGCAAAGTACAATTAAAATTGTATTCAAATCATAACAAGAAATATTTAATCAGATTAAGTTAGATGAGTTAATATAGAATTGAGAAATAACAAGCAGCTGCTTTGAGTTGTTGTTATGTCAATCCTATTGTTAAGTCAGAAGCACAGATCAGAGAGAGTATGTTATTGACATTTAAACAACTACTGTATTGTTAGTAGTATATTTTATCCACAAATGGATAGGCAAAGGTACAAGACATACTGCTTAATCTTCAGTAACTTTTCCAAAAATTCTAAATTCTTCAAGACGAGCTTGCCAAACCTTTTAGTTGATTATAAGATTATGTTCCATTGTTTTTCATATTTGTGTCAATAATTTTTATTCTGCGATAGTTGCTATGATGAAGTCATAAATTGGTTTAAAGGTAGTAGTACATTTGAATAATTAAATTAATTAAACAACATACAGAAAGACAATAATTCGTGTATTAGTTGATTCTAGTAATGGTACGTTATACGTTACGTATGACAGGTATATTGGTATAGTGTTTATGATTATGTGAACACTAGGATGTGTTGCCAGATGAATCTAATATATATTTTAGAAAGAGTATTATAAGAATGATTAAGAATGAGAACATAAGGAGAGTGAATATTATAAAAAATAGTCTTTTAAATTTTATTTCTTACATACTACAGTAATTCTTAAAATAAAATCTATTATCTATTTAAATTTGTTCATATGTTGGATCAAATTAACTGTCAGGAAAGTCTAATTAACATGATCTAAGAGTATATATTTACTATAAAGTAAATACTCGTTCATCTTGTACACATTGACACATGTACTGTCTACTTCAAATGTAACAAACTGAAGGTGAAGGTTTGCAGAACTATAATATTTTTAACAATGTCAATTTTTGTTTATTCAATTGTTATTTCTAACGGATATAGCTTCTTTAGAAGCTTTGTAGCTTATTATTTTATAAAATTCTTTAAAACTCCAATCGTTACCTAATGATCAAATCATGTACCAATACTACACACCACAGGCCATACTGTTAATATGTATATATTACAAATATTAAATTATTTTACGTATCATACAAAATTTCTTCCCTTATGGTACCTACCAAAGTATAATTTACACAAAACGAAGTACTAGTATTTGTTAAATGACAAGAACGCGAACTTTATCGTTAATTCATAATACATATTTAATGAAAAAAATGCTGATAATTTGTTTTCACCTATTTATGTAAGTACAAAGCGTAAGTCAAAATTTGAGACACCAGGTTAAAATCATACACCATAATATCTGGTCTCGCGGTTTGATTTAGTATACCTCTTGCAGAATATATAAAATAAAAGTATTAAATTCAAAGATGTCAGAAAATAGATCGATCTATTCATATCACCATGAGCAAAGCTTTAATATTCATGGTGTTAACATATTTAAAATGATTTTATAACAATAATTAATAAATCACTATGTTTGTCATTATATATTGGTCACTATTTAAAATCTAACACTGAATGTGAATATTTAGTTTCTTTTTTTTATTAATAGAAAACCAACAATATTTTAAGTCATGAATACAATTCTATAAAATGAAATTATAAAAAAGACAATAATTATAGCTTAATATTAAAATAGAGTTTATCTACTACGATAAAATAAAACTCTGACAGAATGATGTTTACATTGGTTTCATCGCGGGATATATGGTTAAGTTATAGCGTGGTGTGTTTCGTATGGAGCCAGAGCTGAGATTAAGGCTACACCGTGGAAATGGTGCAGCCTTCAATTCTTATTCACTCGATGAGTCACAATGGTAACCATCACGATTGCTGTCAAGAAATTTAATTGTCTCAGCTATCTTCGCCGCAGTGTCGTTATTACAACTTCTTGTGTAAGGTGCCAGTAGGTGCGTGAACCAGCTCTGTAATACAGAGACGAAAAATTTGCCGAATTCCTTGAAGGTACCTATGTTGCCATTGTTCAGCTTAATCGATACCACAGCCCGCTTAGGATTGTGGCAGTATGTCATTATCATTTGAAACTGAATACTGATTTGTTCGAGTTCAGATTTCAAAATCTCCTCCGTTATTCTCGCTTGTTGCTGTTGCAAATCTAGGTTCATAATTCCTGGCATTTTAGAAGCTTGCTTTCTCTTCCATATTGGTTTTGTAACCTCGCCCATATACTTCTCTTTTTCTTTCTTTGAATCAGGGTTTACTTTTTCTTCTACTTTACCAAGTTTAATTTTCAGCATACTTTCAAATATTAGCAGAATAATATTTCGCACTACTGACTTCCAATCCGGATCGATGATGTTGTTTATAAATTTCGGGAACAAATTGGATCTAAACTCTGGATGACCTCTCTCTTTACTAATTTTGGGTTTTTCTAGAAGAATCATTTTCAGGAAGTTTTCACATTTGTTGGGCTTGTCCTTTATGTAAGCACTTGACGCAAACCTGAAGTATTCCTTGATATTACTGGCGTGCCGACTAGAGACTGGCGAAGCAATGTTATGGCACTGTTCAAATGGATCTTGTGCGCACCATGACGTGGTGAAACGCAACCCTGGCGTGTTCTGATTTTTTATGTTATCTCTGTATCTTTCAAATCCTTTGGGTAAATTATTCGGATCTTTGAATAAATCTTTTTTCACCGGTTCACCTAAGTATGGACAAATAACCATTTCCTCGAAATTAAACCCAGCATAGTATTCAAAAAATCCACCAATTAATTCTGATATTGAGGATCTGTTAGATGATTTCGGGAGCCCATCAAGTTGACTCATGAATCCTGTATTCCAGTGATCAACTATATAATCATTTTTGGGGTCTTGCTGGAGCCACATTATAGAGGGGAGGATGGGGTTGGTACATTGTTGAAGGTAGAAAACAATGAGCATGGTGAGGGCATAGTTGGTGACTTTACCACTGCCAGAGACCTCATGTACTCTAGCCCAGTATTTAATGAGAACAGCCATTGGAATTAGTCTTGGGTCAGTTCGAAGGAGAAAATTGATTAAGACGCTGTTCCTAGCACCAAGTTCTGTTTTAAATGAGACATCACAGTTGGTAGAAGTGGGGTTGTGGAAGAATTTAACTATTGGTGTATTAGCGCGCGGTATGGACAAGATTTCGGAGAAGATTTGAGGATATTGGCGAAGGATTCGTGTCGCTTTGTTCACAAAATTTACATTGGGAATACGATATTGAGGTGGGACTTTAACGAAGCAGTCAGCATCACTCGTCTTGATTCCGAGCCCTGTCGGAATGGAACCGAATGGGATAGCTGTGCAACCTGTGAAGTAGAAATAAAACGTTTTACGAATACTGTGAAGAAATATTAAGCAACGTTTTGTAACGTTATTATATATTGGTAAGAATATTATTAGCAGTATTTAGTCAATTTACAAAATACTAAAATGGGAAACATTAGAGCCATCTACTCTACTCTACTACTAAAAAAAAACATAAAAACCCATATAGTTCACTGCTTATTATAATTTACAATGTGAAAACAAAACATTAGAACTGTGTATCATCAGCATGAGCTATTAGTACATCAACATGTTGCTCACAGTGTAGATTCGGCAGATTTACTCTGGATCTGAATTTAATATACTCAGGTCAATAATATAAATACAGATTTTAATGTCAGTTATTTCCATTTTTCAAAATAACTTGAACATTTACTACATATTACTTGTGACTACAAGTAACTTTGTATGGGGTGAAATAGGGGATTTCACAGTCTTAGAAGTTATTTTTTAAGATAAAATACAGTCCATATCCATCCCCATGATACAATCTAGGCCGAACAGATAAACAGATACAATCGCATTTATGTTAGTTTGGTATATTGCTAGCATACAATTTAAAACTATAAAAAGGGGCCCCATTTCAAAGTCATATGATCGACATTAGTTTCCAGAAGGTAGAACAGCTGATTTACAATTTTATCATATTTAATTAAAACTAGAACTTTGGACTTATACATGCCTGGCCACTCAGTCTGTAAAGCACTCTCCAAGTCAGAGTAGAGTAAACTAATCCTGAGAACTTCCTCCTGTGTTAGTCTGATCGCCAATAGGATATTATCAACCTGCTGTGAAAAGTCCCCAGAGAGATCAATATCTTTGGGGTGGATGATTACACCTGAAAGTTACATTTGTCATATTAAAAATTAAAGTAATTGCCTTCAGTAAAGAACTTGTCAAAATACATTCTTAACTAATGATTGCATTTTAAAATAATAGTATCACTAATATATCACCGAAACACAGCTTAGAAAACCAGTTGTCTGACGGCTGAAATAGATGAGACAGATACAGCCCCGGATCTTCATATTTTTTGAGGCGGAGCAAAAACTAAAATAGGCTGTCCCCCTAAAACTCCACGCGCTTCCTCTCCGGCCAAGATTTTTTCAAAATACATATACAATTTATCTAATTGGTATTGCTGTCAATTAATGTGGTTTTTTTAACTGGTATATCTTTCATTTTCAAATGAATGAAATTGAACACAAACAATCTACTTTTATTTACGGCCATCGCCGTCTGTCCGTGGACAAGTTGTGAAAGGTGCGTCAAAAATGATAAGTTGTGTGAATACACAACTTATCATTTTTGGCGCACCATCCATTCCACGCATCTGCTAAGTTCCACTCAAGGGCCTATGTTGCCCCCAAGGCGCCCTTAGATTTGGGGCTGGGCGGATATTGCGTTATTATAAGACTCGAGATCCGTAGGGCTGTTTTACATAAGGTAAAAGATATACCTAGATCGACAGTTCTGTTGTTCTTCCAGTTACGAAAAAAAGTAAGTTATATGCTTTAAGGGTGTTTTCCTATGTGATGGGTTGAAAAAATCGATTTTTTTTTTCATAAATTGCTCCCTTAACATGTCTAGAATACGGTAGTAAAGCGATTTTAGAAAATTCGAAGTCGTTTTAAAGATACAGCAGGTAAAAGAAAGAGCGGTTCGGAGCGGTGAGTTGACAGTTAGAGACCGGGCCTATTGTGTACCGTCGGCTTTATACCTGGCCTCCCTTTTATTAATATATTTGTTTATACAAGTTTAGACACGTTTCTACAGACTTAAACAGAAATTTCTATTGTTATAATATTTTACCGAAGTTATTTTAGTCTTGGTTGAACTTCGAAGAGAGCAACAGCTACAAATTATTTTTTTTCATAATGAGTGGACGGAAAGGAAGTACGAGTGGATTGGTTCTTCTGATGAAAACCCTCAGCATCAATTTTGTCCAGAAGGCGAAGACAGTTGGTGTAAATGGCGTAAGGCTGAAGCTAATAATGAACTGGACCAATTTCATCACGATAAACCACCTCTAATTCCGCAAGTCCAAGAAGCTATCAAACCGGTTTTCGAAGATTTATCGAAAGACGAATTATTAATTCGTTGTTTAGGAGCAGAGACACAAAACAATAACGAATCTTTGAATTCTTTGATTTGGACTTTCGCTCCTAAACATCTTCATTCTGGTCCCAAAGTTGTTGAAATTGCTAGCTACTTAGCAGTTATTATCTTTAATGAAGGTTTTCAAGGTATTTTAAAAGTTATGTCGATTATGGGATGCCCTGTTGGTCGTGAAGCCCAAGCGTATGTTGAGAAACGGGATGAAAAGCGAATCTTACGCTCTGAGCGGCGCGTAAGTGATGTCGTTAAACAAGCCAGGATTGACTCAAGAGCTGAACAATCTGCTTTAAAAGAGTTTCACGAGGAAGAGGAAGGAATACTCTATGGACCAGGCATCGCCGATTGAGAGTAAGTTGATATTTTAATAGTTTTTAACGGACTTGAAACTTTAAACGCGTTTTTCTCAAAACTGTGTTTTTCAAACTTTCCTCCATTGTATCTCAGAAACGGCTGGACCGAATTACTTGAAATTTACAGGGCACACTCAATATATGTAAACGCATGGAATGAACTATTATCAATCGAAAATTTTCAAAACTTCGATTTTTTTATAGCAAAAAACAAAAAAAAAAACGCCTAATTTGCAAATTTTATTTCAAATGTCTATCAAAAATCCAATTTTTTTTATATTCATTTGATTATAGGTCATTCCGTGCTTTTAAGCCTACAAATTAAAACGCCGTTTTTTTTTTTTCAGATAAGCCGATCAGCCGGAATCGTGGAGGAAGTGGGAGCTCTTTTTTTCGAGGCGGGGGTGTTCAGAGCGCTGTAACTCTAGTTTGACTGAATATTTTTAGCTGAAATTTTATATTTATACTGTCCAAATATGTGTTAATAAATGATAAAAAACTTGAAGCTCTAAATATTTACTGGTCGTAGAAAAAAAATCCTAAAATATCTCTAAAAAACAGGCCGTCACATAGGAAGACCCCCTTAATATATTGTTTGTATAAGAAAGCTAAAAGGTTATACCCATATTACACTACTAGCTGATCCGCGAAAATTCGTCTGCATCACATTTACTGGATATATATCATGGTATTTCACCCAATACACATATTTTTTTAAAAAGTAGTCTATGTCATTTTAATGTATAGCTATATTATTGTAGATTCATCAAAAGCCGCTCAGTAGTTTTTAAGAGACAGAGTAACAAACATCCATACTCACAAATTTTCGCGTTTATAATATTAGTAAGATGCTATACTCTTACTTTTTACAATAATGATAACTAATAATAATAATAATAATAAAATCTCAGTATAATTGACATAGCAGCATATAGACACAACCAGAGCTTGTGTTATAGGTACTAAACAACTCATACAACTACATAGATTTTTTTAAATACCATACATATATATATTCATACCCAGATAGATAAAAACAATAATATTCAAGAATATAAATGTTTAACTTCAAATTAGCATTACCTTTCTCTTTACTGCGAGGAAATTCCCTCTTCCTGTTATTATTTTGTCTGTTATGATTCTCCACAGCTACTGCACTGTGTGGCTGCACTGTGAGGAACGATCCATAGATGGTAATTCTTTTCGACTCCTTTATCGCGCTCTTCGCTTCCATAGAATTCGAGAACGAGAGCGTTGCAAACTTTTGATTGATTTTGTCTATTTTCACTTTACCAAATTGTGTAAATGTACGACCTAGATCTTGTGGTTGTGTGTATGCAGGATAACCTTGAAAAAAAAAAAAACATTATTACTTAGTAAAAAACTTCAAAATTAGTAAGTTCTATTTAGTCCAGTGCTAAAACAATTTCGTCATTTTATTACATACATACATATTTATTCTACCACTCATTCGGTGCGTTCGGATGCAACATATTTATATACGGTTTATTGTCAAAAAACCTTATAGTGAAAATCTTAGTAACAGGTTAATAATAAAAATTTATGAGAAAAATAAAGTACCTTTACCACCTTTTCAATAAGTAATATTTAAAAGTGTATGTAATTCAAATATAGGCGATATTTGCAATTTTGAATCGGCTAAGTCATCAAGTTCTTTTCCATTTTATTTACAATAAAAAAATAGGTAACAATCATACCATTGATTTTATATACTCACCAGAAACAAGTACCATGCAAGGGTTGCTTGGTGCGTCTGGCCCGCGATCCCTTGATGCTTTCGCGACTTCCATTATTCATGGATATATTCTCTTACCTGAAACAAAAATTTTTGTCTGATGACCAATCAATAAATATTTTCTTCTATGTATCAGTTACATCAAGCAAATTAAGGACTAAATTGGAGTCAGGTCGTATCAACATTTATACAGAATGGCTCTGAAATTATGAATGAATGGGCGTTAAAAATAATTTGTACATTAGAA
The DNA here is from genome assembly GCF_030625045.1 of Achroia grisella. NCBI lineage: Eukaryota > Metazoa > Arthropoda > Insecta > Lepidoptera > Pyralidae > Achroia > Achroia grisella. The sequence goes on from NW_026712648.1 coordinate 87,456, forward strand.
AAAACAACATATTTATTAAAATGTAAATGACATTGTAATAATGAAAGATTAGATTTCTTTTGTAATGGATAAGATTAAAAAAAAAATTAAAATCCAACAGTTCATCTTTCAGTGAATTTTATTAAAATACGCTCAGCCCTTTACAGTAAGCTCACATAATCAATTCGAACGAGACAATGCTTCAATCGAAAGCGTCGTCAGCACGGGTCGTCCGGCCTGAACGTGAATATCAGCCCATTCTTTCTAGTGAAAACGAAACAGACAGATACAGTTTCATAGTTTCAGAAATATATAGAGGTTAAAATTTTTTTTAATCTCACCTTGAATGGTACCGAATAACTATTTGGAATACGTTTTTGATTGTTATATGCACTATTAAATACAAACAACGAAAAAATAAAACACTATTAAAATCTTATATACATATCATAACTTAAGAGGTCCAATTATAAGACCTTGTTATAGCATAAACAAAGCACATTAATGCTTACACTCACATATACACTACGACTAAGTACATATTAACAAATTGTGACAGCGGATATTATTGGTGATAGTAAAGATAATGCGATACAATGACTAATGTAATGACCGCTTTAGAAAATTTGTCATCTATTACGAAAATGGGTCAATCTTTCTTTATACGTTGAATAAGTTTTTATTGATTTGATGTTATGTATTGGAACTAGTATAATAAAGTGGCAAGAGCTCCACCGACAAGAGCGTAGCTCTTAAATTATGAATGAACAATAAGAGAGAATTATTGGTAGTGGGGAACTTTTTTTATTAAATAATATTTGCCGCTTTCTTTGTGGCAACATATTTTTTGGCCTGTCTGATTATTATTATTATCCAGTATATGTATTCCTCAGTTTCTTATTTATATATTTATTATTATTAAAATGGTAGCTCCATTGCTAGTGATGTCTAATCTGGTTGACCTTCGTTCTTCATGTAAAAAAACAATGGAAACGAATTTCATTTATTAGGAACTAGCTGTTCCAGCGACCTGACTTTATGTACGTCTTATTATCCTCCATTAATGTATCGCACGAGTTAATGCAATCGGGTTCACTGTTTATAAACTGATTTTAATTTAAATTTATTGAAATGTATAAGCGTGATTATATCCGGATGTTCTAATCTCACTATCTAACCAATATAATATGTCGCAATACAAAATCTAATCTTATAGGGGAATACCCGACTTAAGTTTCATAATATATATCGTTTAATTTTAATGAATGCAACGCTGAGTGAAACTTTTTTGAGTAACTGATTTCTTTTCACTCAACGACTTTCACAAAAAAAAAAATTTACGTACACAATTATGGATAAAAAAAATAAAAACACAATAATAAACAAAACAAAGATATATTCGTATTCGATTTATAGATAGCCCGCTTCTTCAAGTAGAGAGGAGTTAAAGGGTTATAGATACTGTCATGAAGAGGCGTAAAAGTATTTTGACGAAACGGAATGGGATGCTACTTGGGTTTAGCGAAACGATCACATTTATCTTTTTATAGGCACTTGGCGAAGTAATAATTAAATAATCACATTTAGAAAAAATACTATTTTCATAATTTCCGATGTCTAGTCTCCAATATTAACATTACATTTTAAATAGATAAATTAAAAAATATAATGATTTATTTTGTAAGATCTGTGCTCGCGTTATGCGTGCAATATCACTCGTGCGTTGCTATTCTGGAGAACTAAGATGTCATAGCACTTACGACTTATTTTTACTGTGGACTAAAATACTTAATAGTTTGGCTATGTTAGAATATCCACTACATTTTTAATCCCTTCAACTAAAACAATGTTGTATTATTTAACTTATTTAGTGAAGCACCACCATCACCACTATACAAAAATTTTAAAAAGATGTATTCAAAACGCACAACAAATAGATAATACTAGATATATAACCCACTCTAAAAATATATGCAGGGCCGCTTGCGTAATTAAGGACAATATTGACAGTACAATAATAAATAATGACTTACACATAATTAAACATAATGACATAGAATACAATGACTTAAATTCAATTGCAAACCTATTTAATAAATACTTCATTGACATTACAAATATTAATAATAACAAAATACATAGACCAAATAAACATAACATTATTAGTAACAGTAAAAGCATGTTTTTAACGCCAGTGACAGAAGAGGACATTTATAAAATCATAAAAGCATTAAAAAACACAAATTCAACAGGATATGACTGTATAAAAACAAACATTTTAAAAAAATGTGCATCATCTTTAGCACATCCATTAACTTATATAATTAATTTGTCTTTTACACAAGGTGAATTCCCAAAACGTCTGAAATACTCAATAGTTAAACCTCTTTTTAAAAAAGGCAATCGCAATAATTTAGACAATTATCATCATTACCTCCAGTTCTGTCTAAAGTATTTGAAAAAGTCATGTATAATAAACTCTATAATTTTATAATATCATCAGACATTTTAAAAAATGAACAATTTGGTTTCATAAAAAACAGATCTACGACACTTGCATGTTTTACTTTAATTAAATATATAACTGAATGTCTAAATGAACGAATTCCTATAGTATCTCTTTTTCTAGATATGAGTAAAGCCTTTGATTTCGTTAACCATGACAGACTTCTTGATAAATTATATTGCTATGGTATTAGAGGTGTAGTACTAAAATGGATCAATAGTTACTTAGAAAATCGACATCAACGTGTTGAAATTACTGCAATTAATATGATAAATAAAGAAAAAATGACGTTTAGATCTCATTTTTTTTTTTTTTTTTTTTTTTATTTTATTTTGAAAACCAACAGCGAAATACAAATAATAACAAATAATATGTACTTAAATATAAGGCCAATTAAAGGTTTTCTCACAATTACAATATTCAGTATTACATCACTAAAGTATTAACATATTATTGTTCTGTTTATCCACAAGTCTAATTTATACAATATAATGCTTATACCATCTAATTTATGCAAATTTTACTAGTTAGTTTCTACGAAGTAATAACTGTGTAGCATTAGATTTAAATGTTACCTTTTTTATGCTGAATATATCGATTTCACTAAAAACATCGTTATACAGCTTCGGTAGTCGTATTCGTGGCGCGTTCCTTGCGTAGTTGGTGTATGCTCTTTGTATGTGTAGTAATGGTGGAGTGTTGCGTCGTGAACGTTTAATTGGTACATTGTATGATATACTCGATACTAAATCTGGACAATCGAGACGTCCGTTTACTATATCATGTAATAAACAGATATCCGTCAGCTTACGTCTATCTTCAAGTGTCAATATATTGTATTGTTTACAGTTATCCTTATAAACAGCTGAATTTGGCTTACGAAATCGGTAATTTAGATTTTTTATAAATATCTTCTGTAAACGTTCTAAGCGATCTTTGTGAATATTATACTGTGGGAACCAAACCGTACTAGCATACTCGATAGTACTTCTGACATAAGCGTAATACAAAATTTTTATGGTGTTAATATCATTAAAAGATTTACTACTTCTCATTATAAATCCAAGATTTCTATACGCTTTATTGGTAATTTTATCAATATGTTCTGTAAATAACATTTTATTATCTAAATAGACTCCTAAATCCCTTACTACCTTAGATCTCTTTATAGGGACATCATTAAAATTATATAAAAATGTAATAGGGTTAGGTTTTCTGGTAAAACTGATGCACTCACATTTGCTGATATTTACTGTTATTTTATTATCAGAGTAATAACGAAATAGAGCTCTTAGATCAGATTGTATTTTTATGCAGTCTTCTAATTTGTCAATTTTAAGAAATATTTTTTTGTCATCTGCGTACATTAGATGTTTCACGGAAGTAAGACAAGTGGGAATATCAAATATGTAAGCATTATAAAGTAGAGGTCCTAAGTGGGAGCCTTGAGGAATGCCTGACGGTATCTCAATAAAATCTGATCTATAACCCCCAATCACAACAGCCTGAGAGCGTTTGTTTAGATACGATTCAATCCATCTAAGCAAGTCCCCATGAATTCCCAGAGTTTGGAGTTTTCCCAGAAGGATCAGATGATCCACGCGGTCGAATGCTTTCTCGAAATCCGTGTAAATGACGTCAACTTGACCACCTTTATCCATATTAGTTAGGATATAATTAGAAAAGCATGTCAAGTTGGTGACAGTGGAACGCTTTTTAAGGAATCCATGTTGAGAATCTGGTAGATATTTATGTATGACTGGATATATGAAATCAAGAACCAGCCTTTCAAAAAGATTGCTCACTGTATTTAATATTGATATACCTCTATAATTTTCTACATTTATTTTGGTTCCTTTTTTGTGTATTGGTACTATATGCGCTTTTTTCCAAACATCAGGGAATATACCCTCGATAAGAGACATATTAAAAATTTTTGTTAACGGGAGACTTAGAGTTTTAGAACAGTTTCGCCAAAATATCGGTGGTATACCATCACATCCAGCTCCTTTTGATACATTCAGATGTAATAAAGCTTTCTCAACTGCTGAAACAGATATTGATAATCTTGAAATATTGTCTTTATAAGAGATAGATTCTTCCGCCTCAATTGTATCGGTTGAGGGTGTACCAAATACACTTCCAAAAAATTCATTAAATGCGTCACAAATTAGTTTACCGTCTGTAAACTCATTTTTGCCATATGTAAATTTTTTTGGATAGTTGGATCCGCCTCGTATAGATTTAATATAAGACCAGAATGCTTTTGAACTATATTTAATTGCTTGTTCGGTTCGCTTAGTAAAACTCGAGAAACAATTCATCTGTACGCGATGTTGACGTTTTCGTAAGAATGCAAATTCATCATAATCCATTTCGTTACCATACTTTTTCCATTTTTTATGCGCTTTAGATTTTTCTTTAATAATTTTAATTAAGGCGAGGCTATACCAGATAGGATATTTGTGAGTACTATGTTTGGCCTTAAGCGGTATATATTGACATATGGTATCATTGACAATTCCATAGAAGGTTTCACATGCTTTTTCTGTTGAGTTACCTTTAAATAGCGAGTCCCAGTTAATTGTACTAAAAGCTGTATTAATCTCTTCATAATTACCTAATCTGAAATTATATTTAGGTACAGTTGCTTCGACTAATGGTGTCACAGATAGATCTAAGACATCTATTGAGAGTGCTGGGTGTGCGCCATCAATGTTAACAAGCGGTGAACTACAATTTATTATATCAAGAGGGAGATTACAGAAAACTAAATCTAGGGTGTTACCGGCATGATTTTTTGTTGTATTAAATTGTTTGAAGCCTAGCAAACTCATATCATCTGTCAGTATCTTGCCCGCCCTCTGAACATCAATATTACCTGTAGTTATATGCGTAGGGCCATCGATGTCCCATGTAATACAGGGTAGATTAAAATCACCAATCACTAAATAATTTTGAAAGTTTTGTGTAATTTCTATAGTTGTTTTTACATTTCTCAATAAGATGTCTATATCTACAGGGATACGTTCAGAATTAGGTGGAATATATGCCGCAGTAATATATAAGTTAGCGGTAGCCGCAAGCGCTCGCGCTGGTATCATTATCGTTACCATCTCTGACGGTGGTTTATGCTCTGTAAAATCGCAGAGGGCGGCACATAACTCGTTACGAACTAATATCATTACGCCACCTCCCCTTTTTTTTCTACTTGATACTGGGTCACGGTCACATCGGAAAACGTCATATCGCTCATCACAAAATTCTCTGTCGTAAATTCCCTCATGTAGCCATGTCTCGGTTATGATAATAATGTCATATTCATTACATAAGATTTGTTGTCGTAGTTGTAGGCATTTAGTACGAATCCCGCGAGTATTCTGGTAGAATATCTCAAATTTTTTTGGTTTTTTGCTTTTTGAACTCAACACTGTGATAGACTAATACTCCAATAATATTTATTTAAAAGTAAATTATTTGTATGAGTATAATGACATGATTTATGTATGTATATATGAGAGTTAACAATTACTGTGTAGTGACACACACATTTAAAAAGTAATCTATACAGAGTGTTGAACAGCTGATTACCGAATATACGATTGAACACATCATCTACTGTTGTTTGGAATGAATAATCCATTTTTATTACTAGTTTATCTATCTCATGACGGACACATAATTTATAGATTTTTATACTTGAATTTATAATGTAGAAACTTAAATATAATACTGTGATCAAAACCCGTTTCCATAAACTCAAGAAAATATCAATAATTAACACTATTTGTATATAATTATATACAATAAATAAAATGAAAGATCGCTTAAAACCCACCATTACGATAGTATGCACAAACATACAAACAGCGCTGTTTAATATTGCTATTAAAGTTTTGTAAACTTGCATCAGGCATAAAAACAACTCGTTCAACCATACTATATCGAAAATAGAATAGTAATGATTATGATTTTGTCGTATTATTAAGTATCCATCGCAAAATTGTAACACATGCAACATTTTCTCATCTGTGATATATAATGATAATATAATGAATAAGTGTTCCAAGCCATTACCTAGCCTTGGTTGGTTGCCATTCCATTCAAATACACTCTGCAACTGTTTATCATAGTCACAGTTCCTAGTTAATAATTTTATTAGTACAAAAATATATTTTAAATAATATTGTTAATCTTTTAAACGGTTTATACACGCACAATAATTTATGTTTGTTCGAATCTCGAGGGTATTGCAATAAGAAATTATAGTTTGACGTTCTCCTCTTAGTGCAATATACTTTGGCGGTTATAGGTACGGTGCACAACCGTAGTACAATACTTGAGTGAGTCATGTAATGAATTACCATTGCTCGCGTTCTAATACTATCCGCGCTTGCAGTGTAAATGTATATATATGTGTTATGTAGTGTACACAGAGATAGATTATTGTACATCAATTTTATTTTATTAACTAAAAAATAAGATGGATAAAGTCTTTGGATGTACACGGTGTATATGAAAATATATATCGCCAATATACTTTTACAAAGACACCACTCAAATTGTAATTTGTAAAAACTTACGATACTATTGTGTACTTGTGTATAACAGTCATAGACCAAGCCAGCATACACAGACTGTATTAGCTGAACAAATATTTTTAATAAAAACATTATTGATTTTACTGTAATCATCGATATTACTTGTGTATTGTGTTTTACTTTAATCGAATAACGAATAATAATGTTAGGTAATAATGTATTGAAATAACGGTGTTGTAAATATAGACAAAAATAACTCTGAATCACTAATAAATAGGAAGTATTATAACTGTTTATTGTTATGCACTGATCTTTTTTAAATCTTCTTCGGTAAAAATTTGAATTGCATGTGCAGTATCGTCCTTTCGTATGAAAATGCTGCCATTTTTTATCCACACAAACTGATATTTTTTAACTTTGGCCAGGTCTTTAGATTTTTTTAATAACTGTTTGTTGTACGGAGTGAGGTGTTCATTAATAAAAATATGTTTCTGTTCGCCTGGTAAATCGATATCTTTTGTAGTCAATCGTGTCTTCCGTGCACGAGAAATGATGTTGTCTTTAAGTAACTTGGAGTTGAGCTTAGCTACAATCACTCTGGATCGACCTTGGAGTTTTATTTTTGGAGTGATTCTATTTACTTGCAAAACGTCACTTGCTTGAATATCCATACCGAGTCTTTTTACAATTTTTATGACACTGTCTTTTATATTTTCATTGGTAAATTCAGGCACACCTACAATTTCAATATTTAGTTGCCTATTTCTTTGTTCGTTTGTGTTTATTGTTGAGATTAACTGCCGATTTTGTAATTTTAGATTATTGATCTCTTCCTCGAAGCAGTCGACACTTTTGATTGTATTAGACATTTTTTCAAATTTTTTTGTACATTCATCTTGTTGCTCGCAGGTAAATTGTAGTGCTTTCTGAATTGTGGCAATTTCTTTATGTGTTTCATTTTGACGCCTGTCCAACTTCATATAGCTGGTCTTTATGTCACTGTAATCCTTACGAATGTTGTTGACCTCTGTTTTTAGTTCTAAGGTCTGTTCTTTTAGGTTATTTAGATCTTTTATGATAACATTATTTAGGGTATCATTGATTTGTAATAGATTGCAATTGAATTCCCCTTTCAAGTCTTCCATTTTTTTTAGTACGTTTTCAGTAAATAATCTGAAAGACTCGTTGATATCATGATCATTTTTACGTTTCCTTGATGTGAGGATTGATAAATCAGGATCTGATTCATAACGCTTATTTTGTGGTGACCGTTGCATACTGAATGTTAATAATGGCAGGTATTAGATAAATTGTCGGTCTGATATATTAATCACAAAACTATTATAACACTTTTTTGTAACGATTAATCACACAGTACGATAATATACACTTTCCGTAGATTTAGTATACTTTAGTGTTGTTATTTGTTGTCACTAGTTATTTTACATTTATTTATTAAGATAAGAAGTAAGTGAACACGTCCGCTCGCTGCGCTTGCGCACGCTTCATCATTATAGAGATAGTAATAGAGGTGTTCCACAAGGGACTGTTTTGGGACCATTAATGTTTTTGTTATATATAAATGACTTGCCAAATGTTACTGACGAAAAATGTATTCTTTTCGCTGACGACACTACAATTTTAGTTAAATGTTCCAATAAAAATAATTATGAAAATCAAATTAATAATACTATTCAGGATATCGAAAGTTGGCTTACAACAAATGACTTAAATTTAAATATTAATAAAACAAATCTAATACAATTTCAGACATATAACAGTGCTCCAATTAATTTAAAAATTACTTGTAATGGCATTAAAATACCAAGAGTAGATAGTGTCCCTTTTTTAGGAATAACTATCGACAAATTTATAAAATGGGATTTTCACATAAACAAGCTTATAAATAAATTAGATAGATTTGTTTATGTACTAAAAAGAATTCGACAAGTTGCTACCCTACAAGCATCTCTTTCATGTTATCATGGCTATGTTTCGTCACTACTACGATATGGTGTAATATTATGGGGAAATTCTGTAGACTTCCAAAAAGTATTTAAAATACAAAAAAAATGTATCAGAACACTATGTGGAGCGCATATAAGGGACAGCTGCGTACCACTATTTAAAAAACTTAATATTCTCCCACTTCCTTGTCTGTATATATATGAAATGTGCATGTTCGTTGACAAATACCCACATATATTTAAGAGAAACTGTGACATTCCAGAAAGTAGAAGTAGACATAAATACAAGCTATATGTCCCTAAACAACGATTGGCACTTTTTCAAATAACGTATATTGTATGGCCATAAAAATTTTTAATCATCTTCCAGACAATTATAGAAATTTGAATAATAAACAATTTAAAAGTAAATTATTTAAAGAATTATTAAATAAATGTTATTATTCCACAAATGATTATTTAAATGATAATAATGGATTGTATTAATAGTTTTAAATAAAATAATTTCATAATAATGTATTGTATTAATAATTTTAAATATAATAATGTGATAATAATGTAAATGTAATAAATATTATTGTAAGATTTTACACGCCGGAAACGGCAGGGCATGTTTTGGAACTATTATAATCTTAAGACCATTATGTACACATGTTCCAGTAAATAAATTGAATTGAATAGAATATATTTGTACATTTTTACGTAATCCACTGATTACTGAAGGATCTTGAAGAGTTCCTTTAGCAAAGTGAATTTGCTGTCTTTTCATTCGACTAAGGCCTTGGCATTTTATTTGTGGCCAGTATTTGTAGTATGTACCATGAACTACTGTGTTGTACTTGGGCTGCAATATGAAACATGACTTCAATTATATATTTTTAATCTATTTAGTACAACACAAAGTAAAACATTAGTTTTGATATTAAAAAACATAACACATAAGTTATTATGTTAGTACAAAACATACAATAAGATTTAGTACGAAATTATACTTTATTTCATATACATCATTTTTTTAGTGGATGATAATGAAAATGTACACCGCCTACGCTAACGATATGCGCTGGCGCAGCACCAGTGGAGAATGATAGAATAAGCACAAAGTTAGGTCACTTAGCCTGTCGTATCTAATTCAACAGGAATAAACCATAACAGTTTTTAGGATACATCCTGGAAACCACCACTGGAAACGGTCACTGGTGAGGAACTGGACCTAACATGGTATAGTGCTAGCAATGGAGCCACAAGCCCTAGGTACCACTGGCAATCTAATCCCCCTACACACAACTATTAAAAGAATTTGCAGAAATACAGTAACTACCCAAGTTTTATATGTAGATGGCTGTTTTCATTTCCCCATTAGTTACATTGCAAGAAATGAAATTTGTAAAAACAAACCTGTAATGTCCCAGTCTCCACAGGATTTTTTGTTATCTACAGATAATAAATTACTTTATTAATGCCTTTTCATATACCAGTAATTTCTTAATTTTCAAATATTCTAATAAGTAGACAACAAAATAAAACCCCTAATTAACAATTTAGGAATCATACATAAAGAGTATTAGATGCAATTACTCAGTAGTTTTTATTGCCTACATGAGACTCTTTCCTTTAATCTTAACTTTCTCATTGTTTCTTCAGAATGTAACAAACACAATATGTTACTGAAATGTTATTATAACACAAAGACAAAATCTGTGAATGTATTTTCTTACCTTGGTATAAGTATACTTTTATAAACTTTTTATAATTTAAAAGACATAGATACCTCTAATAATGGTGTCAGTGCTGCATCAGTGACTTCAGATATTGTATGCCCTTGATTTGCTCTGATCTCTAATACATTAGTATGTGGGTCCAATCTTAAGTTGAACCTCTTTTTATCATTACAGTTTACCACTCTTTCAATATCTGATTTGTTGTACTTTCCTCTCAGGTTTTTATGTAGCAATATCTGGTTTATGTCTATATATCCATCGGGTCTGAAATATAAAGGCCTATAATAAGATTTTTAATCCCTGATATAAAATTGCTAAATTAGTGTTGTATCAACTATATTTTTACATGTGTATCAGTTGAGTGGTAATGGATAGGTACATCATTAAACTCAGAATTCAAAACCTATTCACATAATAATTATTGTAGACAACTCACATAGCGCAATCTAGATGAAAACTAATATGAGCTTGTACTATAGGGTGCTGGATAACAGATATAAACATATTTTTCTTTTGTAAATATACAAACAAAATACATCTAGATCAATAAAAACAGTTTATATGCATAAATACAAATATTTGTTCAGTGTGGGGGATAATCTAGAGATAATCTGAAGTAAGGCAGTGTGATAAACTGATTATCAAGATGATGGCCATCTTGATAATCAGTTTATCACATTAGTACATTTTTTACAGAAATATATATGCAAAATAAATTATGTATTAGATGATACATTACAAAGTGAAAAGTAAAGGTAAATTATACACTATTTTTTTAAATATGTCTGATAACATACCTGGAGATCTGAATAAATATTAGATAGATAAAAATTAGCAAGCAGTTGAATGAATGCTCTCTAAGGAGAAGAATAACATTATAGGTCATTTGTTCAATGTAAAAACAAGTGACTTATTGCTAGCAATCTACTTGCGAGGTTTCCAGATAGATATGAACACCTCATTGGAACCTCACAGAGAAATAATAACTCACTTCAGACTGTGAAATGGCAAGAAGTATACAAAACAAAGCAAATTTTCAGTAGACAATAAATACCATTCTACTCTTCAAAGCAGCATGGTTGGATGGTATTTTTCATAAGGAGTGAAACCTGCTCCTTAACCCTTCAGCTCCATCCCTCTTCTCTCATAGTCACTACTCTATTACTTCTACATCGGGTCTTAAAATGACTAAGAGTTTTTTTTATATCAAGGAGAAAACATAACATTTCTAAATTTAATTTGAAGTACAAGATGAGGAGGGGACTTTTCTTACCTATTCATTATTCTTTATATGAGACGGCAAATAACAAAAACTGAATTACAAAAATGCTATAAATTAAAGCCAGTTTAAATATATAATTTAAAAATGGAATTCTAAACAATGGCTTTAAATTTTAACCGTTATACTAGTCTTTCTTGCGCCACTCGCAAGGACTGACAGAAGTCAATTCGTAAAGATTATATTGGCAGAAATTCCAAGCTACTGAAAAAAACAAAGAAAACATTGGAAAAGTGTGTGGTATTTAAACATTGCTTTATCAAGTATAACAGATACTACTGCGTCAAGCACGTAGTATTTGTACGATCAGAAAGAAAAGATGTCTTATTAAAATTGATTGTTAATCGACTTACTTCAATTTAAGACCTTCTTTAGTAGCTCCGTGGCGTAACAACCACGATAACGTTTTGCTTAGTTGTATTTCGCTGTGATTCCTGAGAACAAACAGTCGATTTATAAAATTTGATTACATATTGTTTATCAGATTCACAAGTAAGCACATATAACATACATTTAATGCTATAAGGTCTATATGCCAGATAATTTAGTTGCTTTACGAAGCAAAAAGTGAAATATTAATAACGATTAAAAATTTAAAACAAAACATACAAAAAACAGTTTAATTTTGTCAAATAGGTACCTATTTGTTGAAAACAGATGAAATGTAATACAGTAAAACAGACAGTTAGCGTCAGATCAGATAGCCTTAGAACACAGAGTACTGAGCCCGAGCCAGAGTATAAATAATATTCTCTTCCTTTTTTTATAAATGGCAATTTGTCAGTTATAAACTACGAATTTGAGAAATAAATAACGTGTGCGGGATATAGATTATTAACAAACTATGTAGCCTATTTATAATTGATTAAATTAGTGAGCATCATCATCTGTGGGCGACCTACTTAAGTACTTACTAAATCATTTCATTAACTTAATTGATGTAAACCATACTTTTCCCAAAATCAATGAAAATGCAGCCGTAGACAAAGAAGCATAGAGTCAGGTCAGCTGACATAAATTTTATCATTGGTCTTGTGATAAGTTGTTACTCCGCCATTCTCGGTTCGCCTATTCTATCTTTCTCGTCTCGTGAGTTGAATTTTATTACAATAAATATATATTTTTTATGTTATAAGCATTTGCTTGTGCTTGTGTTTTTTGCTTTGGATATATTTGCAACGCTATTAAATTACGGTAAGATTGTTCAATGTACGCCTATGGACATTTCTTAATGGTCTTAATTTTTCCTACATTTCTTTTTATTTGTTTCATGAATCGATTTTTACTGTGCTCTAAGATTTATTTTATTAGATTATGAATTGTACACTGTTTAAAACGTTTATTGTCACGACTTACTGTCTAGATTTAAATATATTTTTCACATTCAATTCCTCAATAAAAATCATGTGACTATTCATCATATTTAAATCTTGGCTATTTTGCTTATTTATTTCTATCACCTTGCTGTTGATTCTTAGATCTTTTATTTCTTAATGCCGTTTATCTTGTTGGTCTATCTTTGTCTAACAAAATTAAGTGGGATATGTTCTACAGCAATACTTTAGGTTATATTAGGGACTAGATTATTGAGTAATTTGTAGAGACGTCTTTAAATACCAAAAATATAAATTAATGTAATATCTCATGTAATCTGAAATATTAGTATATTTTGGGGTAAAAATTGCACAGATTTACAAATAGTAAAGACAATATTTAATTAAATATGTTAGTAATATTTATGACAGAAAAATACTAAATAATTAGATTTAAATAGGAAATGGTTTCTAAAGTGTTCATATGTAATGTAACATAAATAAAATTACAATATGTACCTTTTAAACCAACCTACATTAGAAATATCCATTGTCATATGATACAGCAGCTTCTTTTTCCAAATTGAGATATTGTAATATTGGTACCAGCCATCTCATAGATTTATTAATTCAAGTATTTCTTAAATATGCAGTATATATTGATACCCAACCCATATTCGAACATGTAGTCAATTTTTTTATAAGTTTTGTATTTACAAATTCATAATTACAAACTAAACTAACCACTAACTACATTTAGAAATAAAGCAGGGCGCTAATTGCCAATCAAGGTTGTCATTACTTTGATCATAATTGTGACAAAGTCTGCCTTACAAATGACACTTACATAAATCTGAGTACAGATCTCATAGATATAGGATTTTATATAGTAAGTCGAATAAGTACATGGGTTACAAAATGGTAATGGAAATTATATTGTGTCAAGACATGGTGATGATGATAGTAAATTAAATAAAGAAAACTTGAATTGACATTGATTGATGATGTTTATCAACTCATATCTTGATAAGGGTCAGCTGATCACTCTCAATTTTATTCTAATAATTCAGTAGCTTTAGTATTCTGTAAAAATGAGTTTATTATTAACATATACATGACGGGACCTCTTTTTAAGACATATTATATATATTTTTTAATATATTAAATTATAATAATTTAATAATACTCAGAATAAAATAGTGTCACTGTGATACATCTTTAAGTTATAGAGGTAATAAATAAATATTTATTCACACAATTTTATGAAAGCTGAAGAATGGAACTATTATATAATATATTACTAGACTCAAGTACAGTTAGTGCTGATTAGTTGTACTACTATGTGGAAGTGTATAAGCTTAGAATTTTCACTATTCGTGAAGTGGTCTTAAATACTGGATATTATATATTAAATACTATGCTTAATTGTGTATTATTTTTGTTTATGACCCTATCTTTACTTTCACCTGTATTACCAGGGTAATAAAGTTCAGGAACCAACATTATTTAATACATAACACATTACAGTACGCTGGTATTGGAAAAATCACCTATAATAATAATAATTTATCATTATGTTCATACATCTATCCTAATGTTTGTTTGTGATGATAAAATATTTCCATCCTAGTATTTTAATTTTTTTTAAATTTAAAAATGATTGACAATGTTTTGTGTATAATAGTTTTAATGTTTTGTTATCACAGGTTAAAGATTCATTAGAACAAAATGACGGCTAGAGGCGGTTTGAAGACAATCGCCAATGAAGAGAATGAGGAGAAGTTTGGCTATGTATTTGCTGTATCTGGACCCGGTAAGATATAATAAATATATATATTGAAATCATCTGTCTGCTGTAATGGCTAGGGCAGTGTTTCTTAATCATTAAAATGTGGACTATTCAGGGCAGTATTAAAATAAATTATCTGAAATTAGACCTGTGTTTTTTAAGAGGGTCCCTAAAATTGTACTTTAATTTCTAGGAGTCTGCTGTCTGAGATTCGAAATTTTTGACCTTGGTTCCTTATATTAGCCAATAATGCTCTAATGAGGGTAGGCCTAAATGGAGATGTGTTAAATAGTATATTTAATCTAATTTAAATGTTTTTGGACTATAAAAATCTTTAATAAATTTATAGATCACAGACAATAGTTGTGTAAAGGATGTAATTTTTTTTATGTTGGGAAAATAAAACAAAGTTATTTTTTTATTATCTTCATTTGATATATATTTTAATGGTTACATATCATGATATATTTATTATATCATTATGATTAGTTGATTTGTAGTCAACATCTCTAGCGACAGTTTTTTTTATGATAAAGGAATGATGCACCTGCCTGCGCTAACGGTTTACTCTGGTGGGGCACCAGTGGGGGGCACTGTTAATTCAGGCCAGTTAGCTCATCTTGACAATTTCTCCAAGACTTGACATGATGTTTTCCAGGGGAAACTACATGGAGGACAAGTTCCACATGGTACATTGCTAGCAATGGGGTCAACATTACTAACAATCTACTTCCCCCCTATAGTTGATGGTTATCACTTACCATCATGTTGAGCTTCAGCATATTTGAATTATGTGACAAATATCAACCACGAAATAAATTAACTAGTGGTCAATAAAATGTTTTTCGTGATTTACTTAGACTCATGCGTTAAAAAAATACACCTCACTTAATAACTACTATATACTACGTATTTTAAAATAGGGATATGGCCATAGGCTGATCTACAAATATATAAATATTGTTTAACAGTCGTAACGGCGGAGAAGATGTCCGGATCAGCTATGTACGAGTTGGTGCGTGTCGGGTACAATGAGCTGGTAGGAGAGATCATCCGACTGGAGGGCGACCTTGCCACCATTCAGGTTTGTTTATTGTACCTATAATTACAATGGGGTATATTTACATATTTATCAGGGGGAACCGCGTTGAGGTTAAACTGACATGGTACATTGCTATTAATGGGTCATGAGTTCACATTACGCAATCCCCTTCTCCTCTTGTGTGAAGGATGAGATAAGGATAATTACAGAGTGTGGAAGCCATACACCTTATTTTGTCTGTTAATATATATAGGGTTATTTGGAAAGGGTGTACTAAGCTACTAGCGCTGTAACATATTACTAATTGATTACGCGTGTTATTTCTGAAAGAGATTTTTTATTATTCGTGCAAAATTGAACAATAATTTTTTATTACAAAGAATTGGCAACCCTATTCTTTAATAAAAAATCTAACAGCCGACATCTTTTTCATTGGTGGTAGGTGGTAAGTAAGGGACGTAACTAAAAAAAGCAGGACATCTTGATTAGTGGTGGTAGGTAGTAAGGGGCGTACCTAAAAAAAGCAGGATTCTAATTTTTCTATTATGAAAGGGCTGATGACAGCTAATGTTACGATTGTGTTTTTTTATTGTTATTGTATTTTTAAATAAAAAAATTGAATATATCTCTAAAACGTTATATTATTATGGTTTTAGGGAAAGTAGTAGAGCAAAAGTTGTTAATTATAGGTATTAGGATTTTCATATCCTTGCGGCTTAGTATACATTTCCGACTAACCCTGTATAAGCGGCAGTTGTGATTTACCATCAGTTGTATATAGGTCTTAACTGACTATAGCCCAAAACCTTCAATAAAAAAAATACCATCCTACCAACCTACAATAATTGCATAAAAAACGTTTATGCTTTCTGCGAAACAGCGCTGTTGATGAGACCTGACTATTACGTAACTATGTAGGTATAATTTTAATTAGAATGTCAATGTTGAAATATTTGTACTACTGATATGTATTGTGTAATGTTAGATAGGAAAGTATTAACCGAGACTTTGTCTCTTTATCAATAGGTATACGAAGAAACCTCTGGTGTGACAGTAGGTGATCCAGTACTGCGTACCGGCAAGCCACTCTCTGTGGAACTGGGCCCCGGTATCTTGGGCTCCATTTTTGACGGTATCCAGCGCCCATTGAAAGACATCAATGAGTTGACACAATCCATCTACATTCCTAAGGGTGTGAACGTGCCATGCTTAGCTAGAGAAACCGACTGGGAATTCAACCCATTGAATATCAAGGTTTGTTTGTATTTTTTTTTGTGTATGTTATTATATTTTTACAATTCCCAAGTGTTGAATACACACCTAACTTTATTGCGTATTTCTTTGCATTTTCCGATTTGACCATTTACGTCAAATATGATGAGTCGGCGTGTGTAGTTTAATAATCCTGTAAAAGAATTGACATTGTCTCCACAATAATTTAAAGTTCATATTTGCAAATGAATCCGATCATGAGATTCCAGAATCGAGAGGTGCTTTTTGCTCAGATTTATAAAGCCTGCTTTATCTCGTTTTCTTCACCGTACTGTTTTATGCAAATCTCTCAATTATTCAATTAAATGTGGTAACAGTATGTTTATTCTCCTCAGTCTCACTTATTTCAGTCGCCTAGTAGCTTGTTTTTTAAGTTGTGTTTCAGTTGTATAGAGTGTAGATTAAGCAGTGAAATTACAGGATTAGAAGTATGACATTTAAGTCGAGTCTAGTTTGAAATGGCAACGCCAGAGTGGTGTTACGGTTGCCACCGGACGGTGTGTTATCCGCAGTGCTGCGAAGGTTATTGATTACTATCAGGTAGATACTTAGTTTTATATTCCAATTACATAAAACAAAAATAATCACAATGTTATTATTATTTAACTTCAATGCACACAATACAAAAATATAGTACGATCAATTTGGCGGTCTTAACAGCATGCGGAATTTTCTACCAGTCAACCATGGTGGCGCAGAGAATAATTGTTGTCGCTTATTCTTCAGGTCGGGTCCCACATTACCGGCGGAGACTTGTACGGTATTGTACATGAGAATACTCTGGTAAAACACAAGATGTTGATGCCGCCCAAGGCCAAGGGTACCGTCACCTACATCGCGCCTTCAGGCAATTACAAAGTCACTGTAAGTATGTCAGGTTTAATGTAAACGAATCCAAGATAACAATGCTCTATTTGTTTAGTGCGGCAGTATGATTATTACTATTTCTATTTAATAAGATCTGAAGTATTATGATTGTCTTTGAAAAATGAGTTTTTTTAACCTTTAAATAAATTGTCGCGTTGTTTTGTTTCAACAATTTCTGCAGTAAGTTTATAAGCTGTCTTTCGGTGGAAAAGATATGGCAGTGATATTATATATCTATAGTAGATACAAAGGCATGATTTAGTCCACCGCATTGGCAATAAATGAAGGTAATCACGATCGTCACATAATGTCGAGATGTCCGTGGCACAAAGTTAACCGACAAACATTACTATTTATTGGTTAAGTTGGACTGTTTTTACGGAGGTAGAATTTTGTAAAAAGTCCTCTGTTGATTTCGGTTGGGTGTTACAAATGCGACGATTACCTCCTCGCATCAAGTGGGCCATCAGCTTTTGAAATTCCAGTGACAAAATTGAGAAATAAATATGCCATAAAATATATATTTTGAAACATCTCACTTATTGACAGTCTTTTATAACATACCAGAAAACTGGACCAGGGCTGTAAGCTGTAATAGACGTAGTGTATTTCTTTCTAGATGTCTAAAAATAGACCCACCTTATCATCAAATGTTCAAATATTTAGATTTCTCTATATACAATTGTTTGCTTGTACAGGACGTGGTACTGGAGACGGAGTTCGACGGCGAGAAGGCACAGTACACTATGTTGCAAGTGTGGCCGGTGCGACAGCCGCGCCCCGTCACTGAGAAGTTGCCAGCCAACCATCCCCTGCTCACCGGACAGCGTGTGCTTGATTCACTTTTCCCGTACGTATAATTATGTTTATTCACTGCGATTGTTAATATTGTTAAACGGGTAATAACACGAATAATTTTATGGTAAATAAAGGTATTTCCAGCCATTCTCGACGTTTCAACTCGAATATGTATGACAGGAAGCATGCTATATTAGCTTCAGAAGCTTTCATTAATTGTGATGATCATCATAAAATGGAACTAAATGTTAGTACATTTAGTTCCATTTTATGATAATACTACTTTATTCAACTAAACTTAGATTTAAGAATCTTTGAATGCATTTATTTTATTTGCCACTCATTCGGAAAGCTGTCACGTCATACGAAGAAAGAGCAAGAATCTTGCATATTTTAAACTAATGTAAATTTACAACGTAAATGTTTATAATAGGTGCGTACAGGGTGGTACCACTGCCATCCCCGGAGCCTTCGGTTGTGGCAAGACTGTCATCTCACAGGCTCTTTCCAAGTATTCCAATTCTGACGTCATCATCTACGTCGGTTGCGGAGAGCGAGGTATGTTTAACGGTTTTTCTAACCTTTAAAACAAAGACAAAATACCACAAAGAGTGACCATTATATGACAAGAGAGACCTTTCAAAATTTCGTGACGTCACAATTCAAAGTGTAACAATCTAAGTATTAAATGAAGAAATTAGACTATTAATGAGGAAGTTAAAAATATTACTAACTTTGTCTAAATTGTGAAAAGTTTACTACTAATAGCTAATTTTGTGACGTCACACTTGGGAGGGGGGAGTCTAATAAGCCGTGACTAGGGCTGAAAAAGGGTCAAAATATCATGAAATATGTGTTACGTAATTTGTGAATAGATATTACGAACATTTGTTATTTTTTTTATTCCTTTACTAAAAAAAAAGATTTATTTAAATCAAAGAACCCAGTCCTTTTTTTTGTAAATATACAATTGTACATAAAAATGTCGTTGTAGGTAACGAAATGTCTGAAGTATTGCGGGACTTCCCCGAGCTGACTGTGGAGATCGAGGGCGTCACTGAATCTATCATGAAGCGTACTGCTCTGGTCGCCAACACATCCAACATGCCTGTCGCTGCCCGTGAGGCCTCCATCTATACTGGTCAGTATATCGTTTAACTTAAATACTATTATCGTAATATATGATGACCTTGGTGGTTATCCACACAGCCTTACTTCCTATAGTAGCAGTTTTGAGTAGACTCGCACAAAACTAACATTTGTATTCACAAGTTTGATTGTATAGTTTTGGGTGAGTTCTAGTTTTTAGTTATGGAAACCTAAAAATTAATCAATTCACTTTTTGTACGCGATTCATTAATGTTAGTATTGTATAAAATTATATAAAAGACATTTTTCGAAATTACGAACGAACTAAAGATAGTTTTTATTACCACTCCACTGATTGATGAAATTATTCTATTATATTGTAAATATAAATAAATATGCAAATTACAACATTATCAGCACCTAGACAAAGCTTTTCCGCTTTCTGTGGCCAACAGGGTCCATAATTAATCTGCTTTGAATTATACCTAGATATACCTAGATACAGCAATATATATATATATATAGATAGATATCTATCTCCTATAAAATTATGGAATGCAAAGCTTAAATAAACAAAGCTTTGCTTAGCTTGGGCCACTAGTATCCAATATTATACTGAATCTTAAATTTAGTAAAGAAAATAATTTTTTTGCCTTGTTTGTAAAAGAATAAGTTATTTATATTAAAAATATAAACAGTTCAGAGAGCAACAAACAGTATATTTCAATACTAGATGTATTGCTTAGCGATTAGACCAGGTTTTGTACCAGTTAATTTCTTTTTTATATTTGGTGCAATAAAGTAATAAAGTAAATAGTGCAATAAAAAAATATAATGTATATATGTGTATGCAGGCATCACACTTTCCGAGTACTTCCGTGACATGGGTTACAACGTGTCCATGATGGCTGACTCCACGTCTCGATGGGCCGAGGCGTTGCGTGAGATCTCCGGTCGTCTGGCTGAGATGCCTGCCGATTCGGGCTACCCCGCCTACCTGGGTGCTCGCCTGGCTTCCTTCTACGAGCGTGCCGGCCGTGTCAAGTGTATGGGCAACCCTGACAGGGAAGGTAAGTCACGTTTTACTATCTGAATGATATTGTGGGACCACCTTCCACCTATGGTATTTCCGAACCGAAATTGGAACCTACAAGATAAGAATTTGTTCCTTGTGGCAACACACTTCCAATATTCCTGGTGTTGAGGGTGTTTATCGGCGGCGTTCATCATTAAGTCAGCCGCAAGCTCATTTGTCTAGCTAGCTATACTATAAAAAAATCTTTTCCAGTCCAACCTATCTAATATATAATATCTTTTCATAAGGTTTATTATTATGTAATAGTGCACCCTTCTGGGCTAGTAAACGCTTCCAAGGCACCAGTGGAGGATGATAATATGAAGATGAAGTTAGGTCAGTAGGCCATCGTGGTAAATTCACCAGAAATTTATCATGATGGCTTCCAGGGGAAACAGCACACAAAAATAAAATTCAAACTTATTACGCACATTTAATAGTGTTGAGCTTTAATTGGCCATAAACAGTCATAGTATTTAAAAATAATAACTTTACTATTCTTTCTTTCATTCATTAATAAATTAAGAGCTACTATTTTGTCGGTGGAGCTATTACTATTTTCTACGATCTGCCGTAATCTTTTTTATATGTTCTCTTTCCTTAACAGAAGGTAATTTTTGATAGATTTCTGATTAATTTTTACATTTTAATTTTGCTAGGCTCCGTATCCATCGTGGGTGCCGTATCCCCGCCCGGTGGTGACTTCTCCGACCCTGTCACTTCAGCTACGCTCGGTATCGTCCAAGTGTTCTGGGGTCTCGACAAGAAACTTGCCCAGAGGAAACATTTCCCCTCCATCAACTGGCTTATCTCATACAGGTGATTTATTATGACTTATAACCTATATATACTTACTCTTTTGATTGTGGTAGTCACTAAACCAACTCGCCTGCGTGTTCAGGTTTTTGTAAACTGTGAGACGGGAGTGAGATATGGCAGTGAATTTAGAGGGGTATATTACCATTGGGATCACATAATGAAATAATCTATGTGGTGCTCCATACATCAGTATAATATGGCGACGGTCGCCACTTATCATCTGCTTTACCGTTGCAAATATTTTTTCCTTGTATATTTGTAATCTTGTTAGGCGAGGCGGCGAGGAGGCGAGGCGGCTAGTTAAAATATATCTTAGGATTTTGTTGATTGTCTTCTATGTTATTTACAACACTAAACATGACCCCGTTGTTCATATGTATTTAGTGTCTGACACTAAATATGAAAAACTGTATGACTTTGTATAATTATAATGAATTTTGAGAATAATTATATATACCCATTTATTTAAATTTTCTGTGTTTTGTTTTATGCAGCAAGTACATGCGTGCGCTGGATGACTTCTATGAGAAGAACTATGGCGACTTTGTACCACTCAGGACCAAGGTATGTACAAATCAATATTTATTATGTGTACTAATTAATAAATTATCTTGTGAAAATTCATCAGATAATTTAAATGATTGTCTTTATATCAACAATAAAAACCTACAAATGTAACAGTAATTAAGACCTATAATATTGTTTATGCTACGGCTGTGTCTTTTTATTTGAAGTAATGGTCATAATTAGAGAGTACCTCTAATTATGACCATTACTTCAAATAAAAAGCAAGGATTACTTTTAAAACAAAGTTCTGGAGTAAATATGGATTTATAAGTTTCCAAAATTGAGTCTAAAATTCAAACAAGTCTTAACCTCATTTGGACATTGGAACACGAGAGATTTGGAATTGTTTCTAGCTCAATCGATAATATGAAAAAAATATTATATACGAGAATGAAGAACTATTAATAAGCCTTTTACATTTTATTCTTCAGGTCAAGGAGATCCTTCAAGAGGAAGAGGATCTGTCTGAAATCGTGCAGCTGGTCGGCAAAGCTTCGCTGGCTGAGACCGACAAGATCACCCTTGAGGTTGCCAAGCTCCTTAAAGACGACTTCCTCCAGCAGAACAGGTGAGCCGTTCCCTCTAACGTAATGTTATAAAAATATTATTTTTGTTTGTAATACATAAACTAAGAACAAAAACACGCAGTCTAAAAGATACATGTTATCAGGATTTATAGAATCAAAATCCCCCAAGGAATTTTACTCGAAACTTGAGTTAGGAATATTTTGGTTGAAATTTGGGGGCAAAAGTCGACATTGAGCAAACTGGCATCTGCATCTAATCTGCAATATTTATGTGTGATAATGATTTTTTTTATGTGGAGTGTGTTGGCTTATTTTTTCTGGCTTAAGTTTCTTTGACTTATTGATGTTTTTATATAGTAAAGTCTTTAATGATGTATGTATATGTGAACAGCTACTCGGCGTACGATCGCTTCTGCCCGTTCTACAAGACGGTGGGCATGCTCAAGAACATAATTGCGTTCTACGACATGTCGCGACATGCCGTCGAGTCGACCGCGCAGTCAGACAACAAGGTCACCTGGAATGTCATCCGCGACGCTATGGGCAATGTCCTCTACCAGCTCTCCTCCATGAAGTTCAAGGTTAGTTGTTATCACCATTCACTCTGTCTTTCCTTTTCACTCGAATGACTGACGCTAATATACTATTATTTTTTTAAAGTATGTTTTGTTTTAACACTTACAAAAAAATTACTAATTGGTATTTTTACAAATGTACCGTTGACAATGTAATCCAATTTACAGAAAAATCTATAATTAATTACTATGTAATGCCCGATGTTTTCGAAAATTTTTTAAAGTTTTTTTTGAAGTATTTGTAAATACGAAAATAAATATTGCGTTATGAAACTTTGTATCATGGTATCAGTGTGGAGGCATATTTAGGTCTAAATTAGGTAGGTCGAAATTAGAGCAATTATAGAAATATATTTTTATCTATGATCAATTGTGGCTCAATTGAAAAAGAAATCAGAATCTCAAGACCTGGATTGTATATAAGACTTTGCAGTCTTAGCAATCATCAAGTATAAAATTGTTGTAAGAAGTTAATAGTATAAATAATTATTATTACAGGATCCAGTAAAAGACGGCGAGGCTAAAATCAAGGCAGACTTTGACCAACTCCTCGAAGATATGTCAGCAGCCTTCCGTAACCTCGAGGACTAAGATACTGGCGCGTTCACGTCAGACGAGCGGCATCTAAAACGGGGCTATAATCACAAACTATCCCATTACATATTTAATAAACAATACCATGGACTAAATAATAATATATTGGAATCACCCAAAGCCTAATTAAGGGGTGAATATAGCTCGCTCGAGTTGACATTTCTTGTTAATACTTAGTAATAATACGTGTTGAAGTCTATGTAGAGTGCATAGGTTTATATTACTCGTTTCAAATCAAATATTCGTGATGCTATTGTTGATCAATCGAGTCGTAGATTCTCAGCGAGGTGCGCGCGCTCGAATAATGGCACTAAATACGTTACCCGCAGTTTCCAACGTCGGTTAGTCTCATTCGGTCGCGCGACTCTATGCAGTTAGTTGTTATTTATATTCTTATTATTATTAAATAAATATACTATTTATATACACTAACAATCAATTATTTGGCCCATTGATATTTTATGAATCGTCGATAATATCGAGTACCCTCTTGCATTCCACGTTGTTTTAGTTGTATGGAAATTTAACAATTCTTTTCAATGACTTGTTTCAGTTTTTTTTTATTAAAACGATTATCTATATTCAGTATTATGTTACAAGTGAGTGCACATTCTACGTAAGTGTAGTTGTTTTGGTTTCAATGTGTACAAATATATCCGCGCAATAATATATTTCTGTGACGTTAAGTGTTGAGAGGTGAAGAAAGTTATGAATAATAAAAAAATATAAAGTGTATATCGTTGTTTCATTTATAAAAATGCTTTGCTTGACACGATATATGGCATTCAATGTGTGGTATTGTGACTAGTTTTGTCTCTATATAATTTCACTAATTTATTCCATGCTCTAATTTAAATATAATATATAATAATTATTCGTTATTTTTTTTCATTTTACCAATTATCTCACTAGAACAAAATACATTACACAAGTATTCAGCATTCGGTCTAAAATCGGTCTAATTCGGTTTATTTGTAGATAATGGGTAGTCGGCCGAATAATATAAAAGCAGTCGGATAGATCGAATACCAAATAGTAACAGAATAATACCTAGAAAATGTAACATATAGTAATACTTGTGCCACCTGAACTAGTATATAATTGTACTGTATCTCAGGTGCAACAAATTCCCAGTTAACACATGCAAAAAAATAAAGGAATTAAACGCCAGATATACTATTATTCATTGCTGATTCTGAATCAGTATTGTGGTTTTTTCCACAACTAATATATTGATCTATTTAAAAAGTCACTGCAACTGTATTTTCACATACTTCCACGAGCAATCGTTACTAGTTTAATTAGTATTTTTTAGTCTATTGATCAAATGAAACTTTATATTTATCAATAAAGGAAACATTATATTAAATAGTGCTTAGGTACTATTAAGTGTACTAATCATTCACCTTTTTATATATTCAATACCTATATATAATTTTGTTGAATGTCTAAGAAGGAATCTCATAAAGAAAGTACATAGGTACTGGCAGTCTACCAGTGACTTACGGTTCTTACGGTGACAGCTCTTAACAGAATATAAAATAATGAAATTTCATCAAGAGTAATTTTCTGAAAGAAATTTAACTTTTTTATAATTGCGATTATATTTTACTATACCCAAAATGAAGTATAGAGATGAACCTAATATGAGCGATACCACGATATTAATGAGTGTAGAAGATCTGATAAATAGAGCTATGGGTCCACCAGATGTAAATACAAAGATTTTGATTTTTATGATAACTGTTAGGCAAATCATGAACTATTCACTACCAGACTAAGCCATGTTACGTAAAGAAGTGTAGAGGTTTTAATCAATAATTATAATCTACTTGGGATAATGATTGACTTTGCTTGGTTGGCAGCGTTTGAGACTCATAATTTGTAACAACACTGCGTATTGTACTACTGACAGGCTACTATAAGTTCCGTTTCGAAGGGTGAACCTTTGAATAGGAACTTAGCTTGTCAGTTATTATACACATACAGGAACAGAATATTTATCATTATAATATTTTAGTTATGAGCTCCTGATATTTATTTTAAATATCCTGTTTATAACTGCCAAAAAAGTTTAAAAACTGCTATATAAAATCACTGAGAAAGATTATTAAAGTATAATAAATAAAATTATAATAAAATTTATTTACAGAAAAATGTAATAAATTACAAATTAGTGCAGACAGTTCTTCACATTCTTGCACGACAAATGCGCATGCTCGAACAACGGGTGGAGGTCAGAATTGAAGAGCATCTATCACCTCGTGAGAGAAGAGAAAAGACTAAAAAAGTAGAAATATCTACTGATAGCTCATCTAGTAAGAGTTCACGACCTCATACTTCTAAAGGCCGTATGGGAGAGATTTCAGAAGAAACTGAACGAGATAAAGAGAAAGAAAAATCAGAACGACCCATTTATAAAGGAGAGCAAAAACAATATACAGAAATAGATACAGCAATAAAAAGTACACATAAGGAAATAGAAATAGAAGAACAGGATGAAACGACAAAAAGTGAAAAGGGTACCAAGCAAAAAGCAAAACAAAAGACAATTTCTAAGAAAAGGGATAAAAGTGAGAAAGAACTAATAAAGGAGGACGAGAAAGAAGAACTAGAAATGTTAAATGACAGAGAAAAATCTGAAAAAGTAACAGTAAAGGAAAAGGAGAGAGAAGAGCGATCAACTGTTAAGGACAAGGAAAAGGTTGTAACAAAGGAAAAAGTGAAAGCGGAAAAAGCTATTTCCAAAGAAAGGGAAGACAAAGCAAATATTGTTTCTAAAGAAAGACCAGGGGAAGATAAAAAGGAAACTGAAGATAAAGTAATGAGGAAAGAAAAGGAAAGGTCTGAAAAAAATGCTACAAAGGATAAGCAAAAAGACGAAAAAGATACACTGAAAGAAAAGGAAAGAGAAGAACAAGGTGGTATTAAAGATAAAATAAAGGAATTGAAAGTTCAAGATAAGGTTGACAAAACTGCTACTACATATAAAAAGAAAGAAGAATATCAAAAGTCGGATAAAGTAACACCTAAAGAACGAGAAAAGATGGAAACAGAAGCAATAAAAGAAAGGGATATGGAGGAGAAGTTGTTGCAGAAAGATAAAGAATTAGCGGAGATGGCGGCTAAAACTAAATTAAAACGTGATAAGGTTAAAATTTTAAAACTGACTTATTCGATACGTATCCGTATTTTATGTATCGAATAAGTCAATTTTATTTACATGTTACACTTAGTATTTATTATTTCTGGTATATCTCTATTATAAATAATTTAAATCGATTAGCGAGTGTTAGCAGGGCCTTTGATGACGACAAAACTATGGAGCAGAAGAACAATAGTGATGAATACCGCCTAAAGAATGGAAACCTCAAGTGACGATGGGAACCAATAATTGATGATGAAAAATGACGCTCGAGAACCAACCCCGCGATGACCAGTATAGTGTAGTGTAATGTTTAATGTATTTGGAATGACAAATAAGCTGACGGCCGACCTAAAGATACTACGGAAATCACGTTAGCATGTGATTTCCACGAGGCTAAGATGTGATTAAAGAGACTAAGATATCATGTCCTGTTCACTTGTAATTTCACTATCTAATCACTCCCTAAAATCTAAACACAGCTTACACAGAAGCTGTTAGGCAGCTAAAGTAAGTGAGATAGGAGCCCTCTCATATATTTCACGTAGTTTATTTCTGGTAATTAAAATCTTACTAATATTATAAACGAGGAAGTTTGTGAGTGCGGAAGGATGGATGGACGGATGTTTGTTACTCTTTTACGCAAAAACTGCTGAAAGGATTTTAATGAAACTTTGCAATAATATAGCTTACCATCTGAATAACACATAGGCACAAATCACAAATTTAACGCGGGTGTAACCGCGAGCATAGCTAGTAAGGAATAACTTTGTGGTTCCATTGAGCTTATTAATGTTCGCAGGAATTATGATATATTTTTCTAATTGCATTAAAGTTCAGAAAATTTAAGATGTTTTCTTCTGTTTAGAAAGGTAAAAGCCGGGTTGGATCAAGAACGAGTATTGTTATATCAGGTTGTAATTTTCTTACTTAATTATTGTATAATGCAGTACATACACTTAATCAATGTTTGTATGACATAAGAATGTTTGTTACTAAATTACATTTAAAGGACTGGATAGATTTAATATCATTTTGGATATCAGAAAGACGTGCACTTGTTTATAAATTGTCGGTATGGCATGACGTATTAGTAGGTAGTAGGTCCAGATGTGAAAGATGCCTGTGAAAGTTTACTTATTGATTTCTGTTTCCTCAGAGGTGGAGCGACAAAAAGAGAAGGTGTTAGTAGGTAAATATTGTACGTATATGTCAAATTTAATATTTGCTCAGTACCTATAGTTACTAATTTGTTTATGTGACTTTCAGTTGAGAAAGGGCCAACGACACGTGTTGGTATGTTAACGTATTTTAAATATTTACAAATATAAGTATGTATACACATCCGATATCTATACGTAATATTGAAATAACCGGTTTTTACTACATGCATATGAATATAAATACGGTACCCACATACACCAAAATAACATTTTTTACAATTTTTGTCTGTCTGTCTGTTTGTTCCGGCTAATCTCTGAAATGTCTGAACCGATTTTAATTGAATGATGATGAATAAAATCCTGTCTTTTATTGGCAGGTAGCTGACGTAATAACGAGTAATTTAGGCTGCCGTTATTTTAGAAAAAATCTTTTATTTTTGAAAAATAAAGCTAATTTCCACGCAGAAGAAGTCATTTGTACAGCTACCAGCTAGTTAGTAAATAAGTAGATTAAATTACGAGAACACGATAGATCCTGTTGTTCATCACTAGGAAGTCGTAATAAGCCGACAGAAGAAGAACGAAAAGATAGGGAAAACATTCCGTTGGATATGGTGATTGATTAGTGATGAATGTTTATGAATTTATCAGGATTAGGTACCTGATATATTATAGTCGTTAAATAATACAAAATAATTTCTAGAAGAGACCGATTTGACAGTTTATATTACTAGTAATAGTGGAAATACAGATAGAAGTAACTTTTATTCAAATAAACTTAATATAAGCACTTTTAAATCGTCATATTTTTTATTCTAACTCATTTAGACTTACCACAAGAAGATTGAGCAATAATCTTGGGTCTCTTTAAGTTACATAAATGTTGTTCAGTTATATTTTTTTTATTTTTTGAGTAGGTGACAAATATTAAAGCTTACGTTAGTAAATAAATAGTTATTTGAGTAACAAAACAAAATTATGCATAGTTATCTGAACAGACCAGTCCCTACAAGCAGCGCCTCTTCACAAGTATAACGGGCGCGCCAGACATTATTGTGGTTACCATAGTTTAAGAAGCCCGGTGACCAAAACCGAATAATATTTGCCATTTGCTTGTATTAACATTTAATACGCTTTAATTATATAAACATTATTTTAATATATTTACCACTGGTAGATTCGCGAGGACGTGAAAGCCTAGAAGTGGTTACACGATCCGAATTTGAAATCCTCGAAGCTTTAGTGAATGATTTAAAAAAGAATGTTGGTCCATTGCCAACACCAGCACTGCCGGATAACAAACAACTGAGATCCGAACTGGCTAAAGGCAGTGCTTCTCTTATAGATATCATGAATGCTATGCAGGTAAACATGCTTATTTAAATGTTTGTACGTCTATTAAGTTATCTGTGAATTGTCTAGATTACAAGTACGTAATCCAGATACAATAACACAACTTAGTATACTTTAGTAAATCTTTGCTATTTAAATTATCTTAGTTACAATGAATAAGGCACTGGTAGGAGCTATTTTTTGTATTTTATAATAAAAAAAAATGAAATATTAATCGACTTGATTTAAATATAAGAGTGAACAGAATATCAGCAGGTATGTATTGGGTGTATATACCTCACTTCTATATTTTTTTCTAACATTTCACCAGACAAATATCTACATGTGTCTGGTGAATGAAGAATCTACATAAAACAGTGAAAATAAATTTTGAAAAAAGTGAGAGCGTATCAATGCTTAGATGGTCGATAATTTTTAGGTGAAAGCTCGTGTAGAAGCAGCTGAACAAGCTATTGGCCGTATGAGTGAGTTACTCACAGAACTAGCGGCAGTAGGTGCTCTGCCCGAAGATTTCGCTAACAGAATTGTAGAGGTTCAGTTTGAACCACTTGACACTTTGAAGCCGACTGACACCATAGAGACGCATGACGCATTTGAGCTACCGTTGGACACATCAGACGTAAGCCGTCTAAAATATTTTCTTTCTTATTTTAGATCATAATTTCAATTATAGTCACGGGTGTCATATTATAATGTGATGTCTGTAATACTATTAATATATAACGACGGTTACTTCTTACCATCATTCATTGCCTTTAATCTTCTTTTTAAAAAGATACATCAAAGTAATTTTATTATTAAGCAAAAGCACTCCATTTTTCAGGATAAATCTCGAATAACTCCCGGTAAATCAGTAGCTATAGACCCGGCTTCGATCAAGTCAGTTGCTCCGAGATCTGCGCAGTCGGTGGTATCGCCTTTCAAAGCCTCAGTCGGGATGCCATCCCTAGCTTCACGCTTCTCCACCGCGCCAACGTTGTCATCTTTGCCTAAAGTTACTCACGTAGAGATGGAGTTAGTGTTTTTTTAAGTTAATCACACAAGAACAAAACAAACAAAGTCGGCTACATTTATAAACATCTATTAACGTTAATCAAACGACGTAATATATAACGCATTATAATGTGATCTATATATTATTTTATTAAAATAAAATAATAGAAGGTAAGAAAATCCGAGTATTTGGAGTGTAGTTTTCTAACGTTTCTTAATATAGATTTATCATTTATCATACACAGTTTTCGCGGCGAAGCGGTGACGCTACCAATTACATACACAATAGTGTAGTACTGTTTTAATAACTCATTTAATAAGAAAATGTTATTTTTTTCTAGTGATGCTCTCCGTTCTCTAAAAGAAGATTTATCAAGAAATGTAAATCTAATAGTCTCGAAAGCTTCAGCAGCCGCAGACATGGCAGTGTCTATGGCGAAATCAGTTTGTTAGCTTATTTTTATAATAATAATAATAATAATTTATTTAAAGCAACAAAAAGGTTCATATAATGTTATTAACAATTTTTATACAATCTAATATTAGTCAAGTACCGAGTATATATTTTCTTCTATTCTATCTACAAAACCTTGGCTATAAAAATAAAAAGTACCTAGATTGGTGTAATATTTAATCTACTTAATACTATTTTTATATTATGATTAAACGGATGGAAAAAGGACAGATTTAAAACTGCTTATAGTTAAATTTATTTAAATACTAGCTGTTCCCGCGACTTCGTCCGCGTGGAATTTAACATTATTTTTCTAAAATAAATGAATTTTTCTAAAATAAAAGTAGCCTAAGTTACTCCTTATTACATCAGCTACCTGCCAAAAAAAAAAGTCCCGTCAAAATGGGTCCAAACATTTCAGAGATTAGCCAGAACGAAGAGACAGACAGACAGACAGACAAAAATTTAAAAAAATGTTATTTCGGTGTATTCATCTTATTTATATTCATATGCATGTACTAAAAAACGGTTATTTCACACAGACATTCCAATTTTGTTTATGTGTATAGATAAGTAGATTACTAATGAATGAATGAATGAATGAATGGTATTGAATTCCACGGTAGGTACTGTTTGCGTATAGTAGCTTGTTTTTTAATAAATGAAAATTAATGGAAATGTTTACAACGGTTTTAGCGCATTAACAGTACACGCTGACGGGGCACCAGTGGAGGATGAAGTCAGTTCAGTTAGCCCATCGTGGTAAATTCACTAGGAATTGTTGGGAAATCTACAATTACGGTTTTTTAGAGCGATGACGTGGAGTTCGATTTTGGAATTTGAAATCTCTATTTCCCATTATTAATAATCTTTACCCCATAAAACGACATCACATGTGGACTTCTCACACACACATCTCTGAATGTTAAAAACATGTGTTTTTACATTTATAGCTGAAAAGCTGAATGTGGCAGTACAGTTAAACACGCGTGTATCGACGTTACACTCACTCGTATCCGACTATTCAGAACAGCTCAGTGGTTTCGATGCCGGACTTTCTACTCAGGTAATTAGTTTCTATGATATTCAATTTTTTTTTACACATTTGGATAATAGACTCGAATGCAGGAATGGAATAATGACCGCACATTATTACGATATGCCCATACATGATTTATTTCGCTATATATCCCTTTATATATTAATGGCTATATATTAATGTTTTAGATGCAAGGTTTCCAAGACCAAATAGACCAACTGCGATCAGATTTAAAAGATGGACTAACACAGCTCGAGCAAGTAAATAATAATGCTGAAACAGTAGGTAAGATATTATTATATATTTCATATATTGATGAAACAGAGTTATTTCTATCCTAACATTACAAATGCGACAGTGAATTTGTTTGTTACTTTTTCACACTTAAACCGCTGAATTAATAATTATGACAAATTTATTTTACTATATTTTGTAAATATACACATAATTTACATAGAAAACACCCAGACCGATACAAACAATCATACGCATAAATACAAATAGTTGTACCAAGTGAGAATCGAACCTGCGACCATTGGAAAGCAAGATATTGTCTGTCTTCAATAGAAGATCAGAAGTCAAAACGACAGGTTTTAGAATTTTGACCCTATATATTTGCACTACATCCACCTCGTACAAAGACAGGTTTAAAATTCTTGAAATTGAATTAATATTTGAAAATTCTTTTGTTATTATTAAAGTTAGTCGGGTCCTAACACGAATAATTATATGTTGAAAGGTCTATTAAAATTTATCTCTCGCGACGTTTCGACTTGTTTGCACTGGCTGACTATCACTGAAACATGACTGGGGTACAGCGATGTCAATATTAAATTAAAACAGTATTAAAACCCGATTAATCATATGAATAATGTGTACTAAAGACGAAAACTCTTTTGAATAATTTATTTTAACTGCGCAGCGGTGATGGACCTCACGGAGCGTTACGGGGGTTTGGTCTCCGAGCTGGATCATACATTACACCTGCATAAATCGCTCACCAGCTTCCAGAAGCAACTTGGCGATGAGTTACATGTATTTATCTGAAAACATTTTACTGTGACGTCATAAATGCGAAAGTGTGTTTATCTCTCAGTTTACTCTTTTATAACTAAACGACTGAATGGTTTAATGAATTTTTGACATATTGATCTTCGTAACCTAGTCTTTACGAGGACGGACGTCTATCACACAGGATAGCCATCTTATGTATAAAATATAATTGAAATAGATGATAAAATTTAATGGAGGGAAACGGTAAAATATAAATAATGTAATACCTATATAAATAATTTTTACTAGTGTAGATCAGGATCGAAGACTTTAATTGTTAAGGTCGTGGTGAAAGCAAAATATCACATACAAATTTTTCGCTTTGCATATTGAAGTCATAGTGGCAACGGGGCGAACCTATCGCCGTAGGTATATATTAATTTAGTTTGTTTACATGATCGGAATGTTAGTCCAAAATATCATATATTTTTTTATATCATATGATTAGTTGGGGTTAGAAACTGTTAGGTCACGGCGCTGACTCTCTTCTACAGCGATAATGAACAAAGTGTTCTAATAACTAAATTTCTTTAATTGTAGAGTCTTGTGGACAGCGTAGAAATGTTAAGAGAACAGAAAGCTGATCGGGATGAGGTTTTGGATGGACTTAGAGATAAAGTAAGTCAAGTAACAACTCATGTCACGTGATGACATTATGATATACCACATAGAAATATTTTATTACTGTAGAATGTGATTATTTAATCTATGCATGGAGACAGCAGTTAACTTAATGATTTAGATTGAAGTCAAATATCAATATTAACGAAATAAAGCTAAAAGGTTTGAAAACGCTAATCTTGAGCACTGTGATTCCAAAACGAAAAATGCTTTAAGTGTTAGCTAGTTTGACTTTTAGTATAGTACATTTATCGACAATTACAGTAGTGGGTCATATATATAACATCACGCTTTTAGCAATAGATTATCATCACTGAAAAAATATGTAAAAACTTGGAAGATATTAGGTAAATGAATTAGCGCGGGGCATCCAAGTAGTTTAAAGTCGCATTTTTTTATTGGTGATGGATGAATGGTACATTATCCGTCTGCCCTAACGGTATACCCTGTGGCACCAGTGGGGATGTTAGTATGGTATCTTCAAAATGAATGGATGGAGATGGTTCTAAGCTATAATTTCTTAGTTCTTCTTTTCATTCTATTTATGAGTATGATTGTTTGTATGTACCTATATCTAGGTCTGGATGTTTATTATGTACCTATGCATTTACAAAAAAAATAAGTATGTATATCAGTTGTCTTGTATCCATAACATAAGCTCTGCTAACTTGGGACTAGATAGCGCTATGTGAATTGTCCAGGATTATTATTATTATTATTTAATTTTATAGGCAGATAATTCACGACTGGCTGGTTTGTTGAGCGAATTGGAGTTCGCTGCCTCTCGTGCTGAACTAGACAGGCGACTTGAAATCTGCTATGAGAAGTTCTATAAACAGGACAGTGTTTGGATGGTATGTTGCTATCTTCTCTATGTATTTATATGAGTTTAGAAATTATGATTGAATAATGGGGAATTAGTTTTTTTAGAATGTATTATATGTATTTTATAACAGATATGGAACAAATAAATAAATTTATTTCCCATGCAAAAACACAGTATCATTGGATAAATCTATTACTATTCTGACAGGAAGCTATAAAGGATTTGTCTCAGATGGTTGGCAAGAAAGCAGAACTGATGCAGTTGTTGTCAACCCAAGATGAGACACAACAGCAGCTACGGGAGCTGCACGAGAAGTTGCACGTACTTGCGTTAGCACTTGGCGAACCCAAGGTCTATACTAAACTATAAGCAGTATTTTTTAAGTAATTTAATACTAGCAAGCAACTGGATACTGAGTGATTTCTATCCACTAGACCTTTCGGAATTCCATCCATTGTGATAACTATTGGGCTTGTGGGCTCTGAACAATTATTTTTAAGGTGTGGTGTGTGTAAATCTTGAAAACCATATATACTGACCGAGGGTGATCGGTGGGGAGTATTGGAGCAGTAATTGCCGAAGTCCCGGGGTCGCGGTAGCATTCTGTTGATAATATTGGCTCGAAAGGTTAATATTTTTTATATATATTTTGACATAAATTCAAAATATTCTTACTTCATTGCTTTCGATCTTTCTAACATATTATGCCTCAACTCCGGCTGATAAACGCAACAACTAACCTTTTTTTTTATCGTTTGGAAAAAAACTTTATAATACCGTCCCCACGGCAGAGATATTCTTATTGTTATTCTCCTTCTTCCTTCTTCTTGAGATTCTTACCCAATAAGAATCCTCAAGGCCACATATTTATACAAGCGTTATTGTCGGAGTGGCGAGGTCGGGTTAGCATTCTACCGCGTCTTCGGCGGCGTTGGCCCGTTCAGTAGATGGTCCGTTCTCGCTCTTAGGGTGACCTATTTCAGCCTACTCAAAACGGAACAATTAACCTAACCTGTCAAAATTACGGTAATAGGCTGCTATTCTAACACGAAAGATATGTCGAGATGCTACTTGCGGCGCATGCATGGTACCGGCCCTGATGGAGGCCGTGGAGGTAAATCACGGAGCGCCGCCCCCACTGCCTGCCCTGAGACCGCGACCCACCGGAGCCCCTGCTGAGGAGTCCGCACTCTGTCTGAAAGAGTGGAAATTGCCTGAATATGCGGATGATAGGTAATAATAATATAGTCATTAATAACTTCGTGATTTAAATAATATTGTAAAAATGAATATGTGTCTGTTCGTTTTTATTTTCTTACAACTCAAGCTCGACAGATTTGAATGAAAATTTATATTATGTATAAGCGTATAGGTTGTCTCTTTTATCTAAAAAACGCATGTGAAATAGGGGTAACAATAAGTTTTCTAACTACTGCATATATTCAAACGTTATGTGCTAATGCAGGCTTACTTGGATAAATCATGTAAACGTTTTGAATCGCTTGTCTTTTAGAAAATTTTAGGGAATTGGCAAAACTTTTACGTTTAACTTAAGCTACTTATTTACTTTTTAATTAAACAAAAAATTATGTCACACCATTTTCTGTGATTTTAACCTGTCCCCCTATTCCTCACAGCTGATCACGTTTTTGTAGTTAAGTGTTTTAATACTAAAATTGAAATGTGATGCCTTGAAATCTAGGATC
This sequence comes from Achroia grisella, assembly GCF_030625045.1. Lineage (NCBI taxonomy): Eukaryota > Metazoa > Arthropoda > Insecta > Lepidoptera > Pyralidae > Achroia > Achroia grisella. The sequence goes on from NW_026712648.1 coordinate 124,129, forward strand.
GGTCCATGCAGGATGGGAGGAGGAGAGCCCTAAATGAAACCAAGCACATTTTGGGAAAAGGGGTTGGTAGTAATGTGGACTAAAATGTCAATTGAGTAGAGGGGCTTACTAACCTGACTACATCCTTTATCATCCCCCACTGGTGCCCCATCAGCGTAAACTGTTAGCGCAGTCGGGGTGTATCATTCCATTATCATCCATAAAAAAATACATTTTGTTAAGCTTTGTCGAGTTGTGTGATAATTTCAGAATGGCCTCTTTTGGATATGATTTTAGGGATCACGTATGCCATCGCTGGTGTGGAGGCTCCCATACTATTATCTCAGATGCGGTGACACATCGACAAGCGCTACCACTGCAGTTGCAGTCTATACCCACCAAACGGTTCACTGGATATGGCTCTGATGGAAAAGTACGCTTGGAATAATCTTACAAATATTATAAAGGTGGAACTGTATGAGTGTCACTGTGGATCCATCCATTCGATGGATGTATGTTACTGTTTTAGACAAAATCTACTGAATGGGGTTTAATGAAAGTTTACAATAACTTATATACAACAGAATAACACAGACAGCATAAGCCTACACACAAGCAACAGAATAAGCTATAAATTTCACGCGGGTAAAATCGCGAGCACATAGTATCTGATATTTTATTAGTTCACTAACTACATCTTCATTTTTAAAAATCTTTTTATTTTATTTAAATGATTTAATATTTTTAAAAAAGCAGTTTTTCAGTACTAGTGCTATTATTGAATTCATTGCCAACATATTTTAGCAATAGAATGTTATATTAGCCCTGATCAAACTAGCGTATATTCATTACTAGAAAACATTAGGGCTCTCTGCTAAAAGTTAGTCAAACATCAGCTATGTCACAACAGTCACATTTAGCTTTATATAATAATTAGAATTTTTAAAGCAGTTGAGTATTTCTTGAGTTTTTCCAATAAGAACAAGTTGGAACCCACATATCTACTTTCACTATTTCCGTATACAGTCGTATATGATGGAAGAAGAGCTTGATCCATGTTTGGAGTGCAACCCAGTTGTGGATCAATCTAAGGAAGCTCCACTACCCTCCGAAGAAGGCGACGGTGATCACGGTGAGCAATACCAGTTTATATTGCTTCCATTTTTTATGTATTGCGAGTGTATATTAGTGGCAACTGTCGCCTATATACATAAACAGCATCACACACATGTTATGTTCGCTGTACCCTTCAAGTGTCGATGTCTTGCCTATATACACTGTAATTTCACTGCTATATCTCAAAATACAAATTATACAAAGCGATATATATATAAGTTAGTCATTATTGGAAGTGTCACCCCTGTTGTTTCAATGAAGAGCCGTATACTTTTTTGCCACTGTTGTGATTTAAAAACTTTTTGTAAATATTTGTATAGAATAAATTGCAAATACAAAGAAAACAAAGTGTTCATAATATTAACAGGAATGTTATAGTGGTATTCATTTATTTCAGGTATTTTGAAAACTTCAGGGCCAAGTCGAAACTACTAGCGAATTTATATAATATTGAGATGAATAAAATAATTTTACTTACGTAATGTTTTAGTCGACATCCTGATAGTTATTGAATAAAGTAAATATTTTGTCTAAATTTTTATTTATTAATTTTCAAATTATTCTCATTTGAGAAACTTTTATTTTATTTTACCTATTTTCGTTCTATGCACCGATAGCATTATTGTACGTTGACTTGCAGATTACAAAGATGCTATAAACATATCTCAGTACAGAACAATACACAATAGAAAATATAAGAAAAAAGAAAAAGATACAATAGCAAATTGTTCAGTCAACCTGCTTTTTAGTTACTCAAAGAAACCTGGTTAAAAAGGAAGGTGGTTATTGTTGAAACAGCTATTCTGCAGAAGACGTAATATCCCTGGACAATTCACAAACGCCATCTAGTTCCAAGCCAAGCAATCCCAAACTTGTGTTAGGCATACCAGATAACTGATATAAATATGTATTTTTTTTCTGTAAATACAATAATAAAAATAATCATACTCATGAACACTTGTGGTGTTTAGACTAGCTGAAAAATCGAACCCGCGACCATCGGCAGTAAAGCGCTATACTTAGGTACTGTATTAATTTTCTTGACTAGCTTAGTTCGCTTATTGACACTGATGTATCTTGGTATACTGATTTAAAAATATTTTGGAATCCAGTTCAATAAAACAAACTTAAAATTTTAATTGAAGTTCTCTCTCTCAATGCATTAGTGAAAATTACGCCAAAATCAGTTATAGTTCAAATAATAATTTCAGAAACATTTTAACTGTAAAATGTTTATGAAATAAAAAGACGCGCAACACGTACAAAAATTTAAACTATAATTGTTTTTGGTTCTATTGGGTTGATAACTTAATAGCAGTTTAACTTCTATTACGTTATATTGTTATCAACCGTAGGTACAGTACTATACGTACGATAGTCATCAGTTACATGTTTATTATATGTATAGATTATCAGGCAGGTTTTAAAATGAAACACTAGGCAATTACATTTTATTTTTTAATTGTTGTAATAAATAAATAATTTACATCTTCACGAAAGCATATTTACAACTTAATTAAGCCATAATTTAAATAAATAATGATTTTGATAGAATAATAAATTGTTCCAAATTTTTAAAGTACAACTCAAAGAAGATATGATATCTTTATAACGTAGTTAAATATGGTTTAATTATAATCTTAACTATGATAAATATTTGGTAACAAATAAATAAAAATCCAATTAATACATGGATATGTTCGTGTGAATCATATTTTTTTTAGGTAAATACAACCAGTATGACAGATTATATAGGTAAAGTACAGATAAAAAGTTTTTTACCGTTCCATGTTTTCTAATGCACGATAATATTTGATTATTGAAGTTATTTGTTATAAAAACATATTTTATAGTAAATGTGTTTAAACTGAACTATTACTTCAATGTTTAAACTTCTACTTCATTATTCATTCTATTGATAAATAAGTATCTACATTCAGATGCTGAATACGTTTCTATACACGATTTGTAAGTCTTGTTACAATATTGTAATAACTATCTATACCTACATATACAAAAATAAACGAACAAATATTAATTGAAGTAAGATATCCCTACCTAAACTTTATCAATAAATATTTCTAACGAAATCACTCACATTTCACCAGGAAATGTGTTTTAAATATAAATTAAAATTATTTAATAGTGAGCGTTCTACACGTGTGTGGTTAAAAATATTACTTTCATTCAAATATATTTTTATACATAATAATATTTTTGAATACAATTATATTATTTTGTTCGGATGTATATATTTAGTGCGGCACTATCAGTACATATATCTACTGGTAAAAAAGATCTATGTGTTCGAGATAGCTTTAAAATTAAAATGGACATTTTAATTAGAGGCCAGGAAACTAAATAATTTAAATTTAAGGCTACTTAACCAAACATGTCATTGATATGCGAATAAGTAATTTTATTGAAGTTGTTCTAATATGTTTCTATTTCAGATATTTAAAAAATATTTCAAATCTAATATATTCTTATACATACTCGTACTACACTAAATATATATATTTATAAACAACATATATTTAAGTAATAAGCTGCTCATGCTTTTGTTCATTGTACACAGTAGGGAAAAACGCATTGACTACTTTAGTTCTTTTTTCACTTTCGTAAGCTGGTGACACCTTCTGAAATAAAATTATAAAATATCACTATAAATGATACTAGTATAATAATAGATAACGTGATCAATAATAATATCTCAGGACAATTCCTAAAGCGCCATCTAGCCCCAAGCCAAACCAAGCTTGTACTATATTATAGGTAGGTACTAGATAATTGATATAAATACTTAGATATTTTTTTGTATATACATAATAATAATAATTAATTATAGTTTTAGGTTGCATTACATAATTACGTTGTACATAAGAGTAAACACAATTTGAACATACAAGTGTAATTGGGCCACCTGAACTAGTATAGAATTATATTGTATCTCAGATGTCACATACCTTCCCAGGGTGCATAATTTTTCATTTATTAACATTTGCATTTACACAATATACTATATATTCATAATATATATATAGAAAACGCTCAGATACAAATAATCATAATCAAGAATAAAAATGTTTGTACCGTGCAAGGTATCGAACCCGCGACTATAGTAAGGCGGTGTGCTAAAACCACCGATGCCGTTAATAACAAAACATAATTATTATTGTTGTATCAATGAAGATAGGCTTTTGTGCCTATTTGTATCGAAAATCTTTCTAGAATGTTTTGTCCATGTCATGATATGTAATGAAGTCATATTTATTTATTGTCTTTATTTTACATTATAATTTGATATGATTTAGTATCTGGATTTATGTAGTTATGAGGTAGATTTCGGTGTATCATATATGTTCGCCGCACTATATTATCTTGAAGTAAGTAAATTACCGATCGATAGATTACATATTCACAACATATAGAAACTTATAGTTCTAAGAAACTTACTAAACATACTAATAATTACAATTAATATGTTATAGGTTTCATGTATGAGTAATGTTCTAATATATTGCCTATTTATTAGCTTTTCTAGTTTATATTATTAACTTATCATTTTTCTAAATTTATCTAAATATATTTTTTTATTTCAGTACACAATGAAGCTCGTTTATGTTTTGATGGACTTAATACAAAAATTTCAAACAAAATTCTTAGAAATTGCTATATGCTAGGTGTCCATAACAAAATATATCTCTTTATCAATATGACAAATATCATCGCACATGACTGTGTGCGATGATATGAAGATGATGTGAAGCATAAATATTTATTTATTTATCATTAACTATGTCAATGATAAATTATAAAATATTAATCCAATCAGTTATTTTAATAAACTTATATAGGTATATCATGCTTGGGGTGCATGATACAAAGTAAGAATACATGCTTATATTATTAGTGTTTGTCTTTCTATTTCTATATCTACAGGATTAGTCTTAAAAAATATAAACAAACCTGTGGCTAGGTGTAATTCATATTATGCGAACAATTATCAACAAGTAAAAGAAATTGAAAATATTTATTATTAATCACTCCACTTTCTTTTATATGAAACCTCTTTTCTGTTCAGGCTGTGTGGTTGTGGAACTCACTTTGCACAATCTACACTAGCTTCAAAGTACTATACCTATACCTAATTATGGTTTCTTGGTGCTGCGTTCTTATTGTTCATGGGTTTACCTATAATTTCATTTATTACACTTTTCTTTGCAATAAACATACATAGATAATAAGTTTCCCACATATTTAGCAACATGAAGTGAATGAATCTCTATTAAAGTTCAGTTTAATCTTTATTAAACTGAACTTGAATAGACAATCCTCATCCGTTCAACGTTCGTTTCTTCACCACGTTCGTGCTTAATTCCACAATGGACTAATTGACCTGGCTTCATGCTCATCTTATCTCTCTCCACTAATGCTCCGTCAGCATATATCGTTAACACCGGCGGGTGCATCCATTCCATTATTACTTAATTTTTTCTCTTTTACGATTACTATATACACTTGGACGGTGTTCTTTTGTAACTGGAATAGCAAAAAGCCGATGGCCAACCTGATGCTAAGAAGAAACTACGGATATCTCATTTATTATGTTCTAGGTACTTTATTCTTGGTATCAATCATGTATTGCCATTCCAGAGAGTTAAAATGTCATGCCTCTTATCCTATAATTTCACTGCTTAATCTGCATACTACAAATAACACAGTCTATCTAATTAAATTGAATGGGAAAAATGGAGGTGCGTGCCTGTAATTACGTGTTGACCATCAGTGTGCATCGCATGTGACCATCAGTGGGCATCGCATCGGAACCGGCTGCAGTCGTGATCTCGACTCGCAGCCATCACGTCCCCGAGCTGGTGGGCTACAGTCGCAACGCTTGTACTTCCGCCCCGCGAGATCCTGGAAAAGTCAAAAAGATTAACTGAGTATACGCTCGGTAGGTACTCATTGCATGACTAGACTTGTTTGTTTCTTTGTAACGGCTAAATGTTAATGTTATTACCATAACATTAACATTTAGCCAAGATTTTAGTTAAAAATTATAAATTAATTGTAATTTTAGAATAAAGGCTTTATTATTATTAATAAGTAAGAAACTTTCGAGTATCTAAAATATTGCGGCATGGATTTTCCCATAAAATATTTAGAGATAGTATCAGTAAGTAAATCTTAACTTAGCTATCTACTGTGAAAAAAAACCGCATGGAATTACTTATTTATAAACAAAATTTACGAGGAAAACTTGCACTGTAAAGATTAGTATAACTCAATCTACGGTAGTAATTTGCTACCTATATTAATATAGATTTCGTATATATATCTAGTCAGTAGATTGTTTTTGTCACTGTTTGTCATTTTTTGGTCGATGATAATGATATATTTATACCGGATGAACTAATTATAATTAACAAAGGATTAGGACCAAATTACTATATGATAAGATCACTTAACGCGTTGTAGCGAAATCATACCAAACGTATAAAGAGTGTGTATTTTTTTAGATTCCAAAATAAATATTTACCATTCTAAGTTTATGATAGAACACAAAGTCTTCTATATCTATACTCTGTAATTTCACTCTCATATCTCATTATTTAAATAAGAATACGACTTTACCAGAGGTATAAAATTTCTACTTCTTTTACCTCTGATCTTTATTCTGTTTACCACATTTTGTTTTTTTTCTTTTGCTAAATCACTGAAACCTATTACTGGCTTTCTCTATGAATGTACTGTTGATTGAATGTATTAGATTGTAAGTTTTGAGTTTTCTAATAAATAAATAAATAAATAGACTTTAAGTAACTGTAGTTTCATGGGTACTATATATCACACCTATTTCACCAAGCAACTTGCTTTGTAAACTGTGTTACGATTATAGGGTGCAGATTAGGCAGTGCTATTATAGGATAAGACGTATGATATCTTAGTCCTCTAGATTGTCATCGCATGAGTGGTATCACGGGGCACATAAAAACCGCTGTGGGTGGTGTTCATGTATATAGGCGACTGTTACCTTTTACCTTTACATAAAAAAAAACTTGGTTTAATTATGTGACAATGTTGCTAATAATCCTTATTTGTAACAGATTAAAACCTACAATTTATAGAATAGATTATGAATAGAATACTTTATAGTTGCTAATCTGAATCGTAAAACATAGTTTGTAATCGCATCTTTCAAATGGTTCATACAAAATCACAAACTAATCGGTTTTTATATGATATTCATATGCAATTATATGCGATTAATTTACAAAAAGAGTTGATCGACGTCAAAATTAGTCGAGACACAAGAACGAGTAGACTGAAAGGGAGTTTTTTGAAAGTTGAAAATAGCTGTCATATATTTAATCATATTATATATCAATAAATATCAATTTAAGCATTCGGATATATTACAAACAGTAGTACATTCCCACCATGCCATCCGTGCATGATAGAGTAATGACAAAATGAATCACAGGGATATCGTGTCTCGTGTAAAATTATCACAATGATAACAACACTCCTCAATTACGTTATTCATAAACTTTTATCGTGTAATGTTGTTTATATATTGTGTGATGGTAAACAATTTAGTACAATTGACTGTATCATAGTACAGCTAGAGCCATAGATGTTAGTTGCTGTCTGGCGTTTTAAAAAGAGAATGAATAAATAATATATATAAATAACCCTGGACAATTAAAACCGCGCCAACTAGTCCCACGGTAAGAAGAGCTTGCACTAGACAACTGATATGAATACTTAGATATTTTTTTTATAAATACATACATAATATACGTAGAAAACACCAGACCGATACAAATAATCATACTCATGAATACAAATGTTTGCAAGGTGTGAGGAATCGTATTCGTGACCAGCGACAGTAAAGTGGCGTGCTTGACCGCTAGATCACCGATATCATTTATAATTTTAGATATCATATAATCTTGTTTATACATTAACTAATCTCTATTTCTTCTGGTCACGGCATAACGCGTGAACTTTTGGAATTCGCTAATGCTTTTGTATTACGTTTGTTATAGTCAGAAGAAGTTTCTGATCATATAAAATAATCAGAAAGTTGCACGGAACACTACAATATTCAACACAACACTAACTTTGGTTGGATCAGCCAGTCTTGTTTATATATTAGGGATTACGGTAATCAGTGGTTGCGTCTGAAAGCTGTAATTTTCAGTTATGTCCACTTGCGTTTTAAATGATGCAGAGGATGCGACTGTAAAACTGAATATATTGGAGATTCTTGGCAATCTCATTCTGAATTATTCAGTGCATCTGAAAAGCTATAGATTCCGACGGTTACGTCTGTAAAACATTTAATTTTGGTGGAGATCACGCGCCCTGAATGATTCAGTGGATGCCAAAAAGACAGATTCTGGTGGCTGTCTCGATGTTCCAGGCAGTTGGATATGATGACCATTGATTTCGTTAAATAAACTATTCGATTTTGTTTCTGGAATGAAACATATTCCCTTCAAACTCGTCGACTTTTTTAGAGTATCTAAATATGTATCTAAAATTTTTATTTAAGAGCATTCATCAAAGATTCTCGTGTCTCGTCCGTTAGCATCTGTCATCATTTTGCAATTACGTAAAAGGTACACCTAAAGATTTGTATAACTTTAATGATACAGTAAGATACTGTTTAATTTTTTTAAAAACAATTGAATTAGGACAGTAAAAAATAGAAATTGAAATCTATATGTGTAATTGAAACGAAGCTCTCTTCACAACTGTAGCGTTTCGGGTAGATAGAGACATTGTAAATTGACGATGTTGTAGAGTTGTAGAATAATATGAAATATATCTAAATTTATGTATCTAACATTTCGTATAACTCTATAAGGTTTTGTTTCTGAGAGATAATAAATAAGTAGGATTCGATAGTGTATCTCTACTCTATGTATATGTATATATGTAATCGTTGCAAGATTTTAATAATGATTGCTTTTGAATTATCTAAGTATCATATATTTTGACATTGTATTAAGATATATACAAATATCTCTATATTTCTATAATATTCGTCGTCACTAAGGTAGGGTTGACAATGTGATATTAATAATAAATATTAATTTCATTATACTTTTATTACTGTTATTAAATATTATGTGCCTTATTAATTGCTGCCATTAATTTATGGTTAAGTTAAGCGAGTTAAGTCAGTTGTCTGTCTCTCTGCTTATTCTTGCTAATCTCTAAAACGGCTGAAACAGGATTTCCACTCGCCTACAGTTAATGCTATAAGGAGTAACTAATTTATTTAAGAAGTTTTATCTATTTTATTAAATAAAGTTAAATTCGACGCAGACGAAGTCGAGGGTATTTTTCAAAATAAATAAAAATAACTATAAACAAAATTGAAGTAAGAACATTAGTTTCTACTTTACTTATATTCTACTTCCCCTAAGAAGTATAAGTCATACGTCAGGAGGACAGTCGACAAAGTGTGACATGGAGTGACAAACTACAGACCTAAATTTCGTGACGTCATTTTTAAAATATAATCAATAATATTAATTTAATAAAACTATAGGTAAGTGTTAAAAAGCATGAAACTCGTGTGACGTAATTTATGGATGGCCCCTTACGTATGTTTTGAGTGTTAACCCTGCCCATAATAAAGTGCACCGCGGAATGCGGTTCGGACACTTTCACCGGCACGCTTCGAACATATTACACAACCAGCAGGTTACGGGCGGCACACCGTCTAACGCCGCGCCGCGTCGCGCGTTGTGGCAAAAAAGTCTCTCGCCTTTTTCAACTTTTTTATTACGCATTTCAGTCTGTAGTGATGTAACCATTACGCTGTATTACGTGCATTCGAGAGTCAATTTGAATTATTTATGTTTTAACCTAGTTAATTAAAAGATTTTAATTATAAATTATTATTATGGAGTGGTTATTAGCGTTTTTAATATTAATAAATCATTTCCTGTCCCATATTAAATTATTACATATTGTGTTCATTTTGTTAATCTAAGAATGATGCATTTTTTATATGTTAATTATTATAAAAGTTTATTGTTTTATAGTATAGATTCGGGATAAAAACTACAATTTTTTTCGTCTCAACTCTGTGTTTTGACTCCATTGTTTAGGAGTCACAAATATAGTATACAATGTAATATTCTGCGTGAAATCAAAATTTTCTTGTTCTTTTAAAAGTAAGTCATGACTATAAATTTAAAATTTTCTAGGACAGTATAGCTACAAGTGGTATAAATTCGCATTAATATATTTACTTAGACATTATAAATGTGATAAGACAAAGTCACTCTTCTTATGCTGACTGTTTTACGCTTACATCTTCTAAACCATATAACGGATTTTAATTCGGTTATGATTTATATTTTTAGAGTTTTTTATGGTTATACATGCATGGAGTCAGTTAAATGTACAAAAATAGCATAAATGTATGACATACTAAGTTACTATTTTAAGTATAAAATGAGCATAATGTATATTTTTAACGTACGTTCCAATTTTCTCCATGAGCTACATATTATTATTATGATCAAAGAGCTCGCCATAAATATTTCATATATATAGTTTCTAACATTGCATACGGGGCCGTTTACGGGGTATGTGTAGATAGAGAGAAGGAGATAAACATAATTCTAGGAGAGACAACCTCTCTCCTAAAATTATGTTTATCTTTTCAAGCGCTTGTAATAGGCAATATTTATGTTGACAATACAAACAGATATGAAGCGGTACATTAGTATCATTCTATATGTTTAGTCTGTCACTTTCTCTTTTTGTCCGTCTGTCTGTCACGTAACAACTAATAAATTGTCTATTTGCATGACAAACGCATTCAGTTACAATATGACAGTGGTGTGGGAAATGACGAAATGTCTTCAAAGCATCGAGTCGACAGAATTGTAATTACGTCGTTTATCTCAATTGTCACTTAAAAACTAAGTATTCAAACAATGTCTCTATGTTTAATATACATATATATTTTCACATCCATTCGGAGTGACCGTAGAGTACCCGAGAGAGTAGTAGTAGTAGAGAGAGCCTAGAGAATAGTTTCAAAGAACACCCAATCTAGAGAGCACAGTTCTACTGTATTACTTATTTATTTACTATTAGTCCGTACGTGTATATTTTGTCCACGTTATAGTGCTAAGTAATAGAAGAAAAGGAGCCGCAAACCATTCTAATAATAAATACTTTTTCGTTAAAAACCTAACCTATTTTGACAACCAATTGCCAAAAAATTATAAATTTCGAACCAAAACAATTATCTATATTGATTGATTAAAAATATTCTATATTTTTTTAGGAGAATTTATATTAGTCAATTATTATAGGTATATGTATTTAAAACATTGGATTTTATTATTTTTATTGATTAACTCATTAAGTACTCCTTAAAGTTGATAAATAATAGGTTGATCTATTATGAAAGTGCATAATTTGTCATCTATTCAATATTATATTTCAATTTTTTTATGCCTCATAATAATAATAACGCAATTGCTTTTGTTATTGCTAAGCTTTACTTCACTTAACTAAATATACAAAAAAATGGCACACTTTCCTAACTCACACATTTATAAACAATGGTTTATTGCACAATGGTACGTTTGTTGTAAGTACTACATAGTGTTAACTCTTGACTTTTTTTGCTCTGAGGTCTTTTTTTTAAATAGACATGGTGTAATACCATACCAAACATGTACTAGTAAAATAGCAGCAAAGTACAATATTTCTTCAAACTGATTTTACTCTCTGCGTGTGTTTTGATTTTGTCATAGAGTCTGACTTTTTTTTAACTACTGTAATGCTGTTGGCCTCAGCTGGCCTTTACACCTTCACCCGACGATAGAGGACAAGTACAGATGAAATGTTCATTTCAATTCTGCATATTTTGATATTATGTATATTTTTATGTTACATAGTAAAATGTGATGTTTCAAATAAAAAAATACAGGCATGTTCCTTATTGCATTACATATAGTACACAAATTGATCGTGACCGTCGCGTTTACGGTTGGGCGACGACGCGAGACGGCGATATCATCGTACTCTGTTTTTACGTTTCTGGTCAGGAAAGATCTTTTCGCGTGTGACAGTTGATTATGAAATATCAAATAGTCATAATAATTTAGATTTAATTGAAAAATATGTCGTTTCGTGACATGATTCGCATGTTTTGAAAATTGCTTTAGTTTCATACGATTAAAAAACCAATTTACAAACTTGAAAATATTAATCAAAAATCAAAACCGAGGAGAGTATAATAAGATTAATTTTAATTGTCTTTTACTAATGAAAAAGACAATTAAATCTAGAACTATTTTGAAAGTACTTTTAAATAACAGCCATTAAAATCTATTATTTTACAGCGGATCATAATAATGCATGGGATGGAGGTGGGCATAAATATATGAATTAAATTGTTTTTAATTGAATTCCTATATTTATGCCCACTTCCATTCCAATGCGAATTAATATCGAGCAAGACTATTTTATAAATCATTTACTAAAATGCTATTGATCATAAATATCTGAAATGAATAAATACTTAGTGCCAGTTCGGTGCAGACGAGTTATTTGTGTGTAAATATTTCTCTCAACTTTTTCTTTCTTTACTTGTAATATCAGCTAATTAAATTTTATTATTACAATGTAATTGACTAATGTATTTATATTTAAAAATAATTTAAACGTTCTTATTTTAAATCTTCTAGAACAATTTTTTTAGTTTATGTTTTATGTCGCTTATCTTTCAGTGCGTGAAGTAATAGCATTCTTAAGTTAATTAAATTTCGTTTTAACATAGTGTTCCACAAATCTAGAATGATGGATGTTAGTGAAAGCTGTCGGAGTATTGTTGTTATATATGAATTGTTGGTGCACATTGGCTAATCATAACTAGTATTATTTATTGAATTTTCCCTCAACTCTTCATATAAATTCATATTATCTTGAAAAATGGTAAAATAATTTGTAAAACGGCATTCAGTCATATAAATGAAACATTACTAATAAATATTAAATATTTGCTGAATTATGAAATTCTCAGATACTCGAATCACTAATGTTTATCAATGAATCTTCCATTGATAAACTTTAATCACAAAATTGCCCTTGACTACAAAAATACAAACATATACAGAATTAGAAATCATTATATTTGATATTTCAATCCTTTACGTTCAACTGCATTTGAAAGAAAGTTCAAATAATTAATACATATACTTATAGTTCAAATCAATGATTATTACTATCGGGATCCGTGTATCAAGTGACGAGAAGCATCAAAACAGCTTTCACCTTTATCTTTAGACAATTTCTAAAACTAAAATAACCATTCACTTTTACAGTTTTGCGGCTAGTTTATGCAATGTATAGATCAAAATACATGCGAGAAAAGTGCAACGTTAACTATAGCGTTACATAATTTACGCAATTATCAAATTATGAATGTCTGAAATGTGATTTCATAGTCTTTGATTATATTAGGTATAAAGCTTTTAAATAGAAAAGAAATGATGGGAATTGAAGACGATCAGAAAAAATGATAAGTCAGAAAAATACATAGGTGCTTACAAAAATTTAGGGAAGCTTAAAAAGGTTACGTTTTCTATATTCATAATATCTCTAAATTATATTTCCATGACATATTTTAACATCTATTTATCATGTATACATAATAACTGAAAGGCTACACATACAGTCTCTTCACGTACTAATTTATCAGGGTTCAGCAGAAGACAGAAATATTATTTGGCTATATGTATGTAAGAATTAAATCAGTTACTATATAGTTACTTAACGTACTTCAATATATTGATATTTCAGAATTTCTTTGATAATAATTTTACTACATTACGATATAGTAATTATGTTTAATGAAAATACTATACATAAAATTCTTATAAGTGAAATATTAAATTGTACTTACATTTTTAATAACGCCTCCATTTTTTTCTCCATTGCGAAGATCGAGTCAGATGGCTGTGACGTCAGTACTTTACAGAAGGTAAACTTAGCGCACTGAGAATCTCTCCAGTCTGTTTGTTTAACCAAATCCATAGCTGCCGTATTCAAAGAAGACGGGGTTGGGTTACTGTCTAAATGCTGGAGGTCGTCGGGCAAGTCATGCTTTAATGCCCTCTTCACTATATGTTTTCTTTTCACTCTTTTTAACACAACACTTTGTGAACTGGGTTCTTGGAAGAAACTTAAGACATCACGTTTGGCACGAGTGCCATCATTTCCATCTGGAGACATAACGACATATACATTTTCACTAGGCATTTTATAGTTATCATCGTAAACCTTTTGGTTACTTATAATATGTCTGTCAATATCATATGGCACTCCACTGAATGATCTCTTGTGTTCCTTTTCAATGTCATCTACAATATCATCTTCTCCTAAACCTGCGTTTCTCATTATATTAACATCCAAAAGCCTTCCCATAGCAACAGCACCAAGACCTAAAGCAGCGCCTCCAGCCATAAGACCGATAGCTGGCAGCATGGCGGGAGCTCCTGCGGTAGCTGCGGCTGCCACGCCAATTTTATCTTGAGCATATCTTTGAGACTGTATCGAGTTAGATGAGTAAAGTCCTAAATTGTGAGAGATTTTATGAGTAGCTTCCACTAAAGGATCAAGGACAGGCTGTGTCACTTTTGCAATAGGATCTATTATGGGTCTTGTTAGTTGATGAACTGTTTGGCTTGCACTGTTTATAGTGTCCTTCATAGAGTTGGTAAGTTTTTGCCACAAAGATGGTTCTTGAACACGCTTTATATTCATATAGCCATAGTTATAAGGATAACGAGGGCTAGGGTTATGTTCATAGTAAGAAAATTTCTTATGTTCATCCTCGTAGTATCTGTTATGATTTTGAGAACGTTGTTGCCCAAATCCGTTGATAGGCTCCATTGGGTATGGGTGTGCACTTTTAGGTACGTTTGTAGTATAGTATTTCACTTTGCGTTCTTTATTTTCATAGTTATCTACATTAGTGGCTTTAGCGGGCTGAATACCTAATTCTGGATGAGCATATTGTAATACTGGATTGCGAACACTTTCATCAAACTCTGGCTTAGCATTTTTTGGAGTGTACATTAATGAATTTGGGAAGTTATTTTCTCCAGGATGTTGGAGCATGCGCCTTTGAATATGGCTTTCAGAGTATTCCAGATCCCCAGTGTGAGCTCTTGAACTACGACCGCTGAAGTAATCTCGTTTAGATTCTTGTTCATTAATTTGCTTGATGTATTCTATAAGTTTAGAGTTGGCTACTTTTGAATTATCGGCTTTAGTGAAAGGCCCGTAATTAGATTTCAAATAATAATTGTCTTTCTTTTGTTTGTATGCATATGCTGGATTATCACTTGTCATATAGGGACCAATGGCATCGTCATAATCAAATTTAATATTGTCAAACTTTGTGAAGGGTCCATCATTGTGTTCAAAATTGTCTTCTTTTGTGAAAGGCCCAAAACTCTGGTGGGGTTCGACGTCTGCAATATTGGGATACACATCTGCTTCTGCTATCGCTTTAGGTGGTTTATAGCCCTCTGGATATGGTAACAGTTCTCCATTGACAACACGCGCATTTCTCCAAGTTTTCTTATCAGATTCATCATCAGGTACTCTTACTCCATGAATTTCAGGTATGCCATCTTCACCGAGGGATAAAATAGATCTGCCACGCTTATTGTTATACTTATCAACAGCTTTTTTTAGGTACATAGGTTCAGAACTAATTACTACTGGATCAGGGATTTTGAAAGATTTTTCTTCACCATCAGCGACTTTCGTGCTTACCACCTCAATATATACTGGATTTCGGTCATTTTTTATTACTGGGTTATGGGGATCGAATCTGTAGTTTTTAATTGGACTACCGTAATCTAAAAAACTTGTTGACGTAATGTAAACCTTTTTGTCTTCTGTTATTTTATCATTATCATATGTGGGATAATAACTTGATGTTTCTGGATCTGTTTCTGGTTTCTTACCATCTTCCTGTATATGAGATTCAGGGTAAACTGATACAGGAGACCAGTTACCGTATTCAGTTTTAATATCACCAAGTTCAGCGTCAGAATTTTTATTGCGATTTAAGTAGTAATCGTACCCAGCTAAGTCACTGTTAAGTGTTCCAACAAAGTTAAGTTTCCTCTGGTCTCTACTTTCTGTTTTGTTTTTATTATCTTCAACAGTTATGTTGGGCTTAAGTGACGTAACAGTAGTCTTGACCGATACGGTAGTAGGAGCTTGTGTCGTGCTCGCATGAAGAGTTGTGCTCTTTATATCCTTTTTCTTTACAATGAGTTGAGTCATATGACCTTGCCTAGTTTTCACATTAAGGGTTTGAGTATCATGTGGATTCAGACTTCTGGAAACTTTGAGTTCTGTTCTTGTAGTCCGTGAAGGAAGGATCGTAGTACGTATGGCTTTGGTTGTAGTCATATTTTGGTCGTTGTGGTCGGCAGCTGCGCAGGTGATAGCTATAGTTAGCCATATTATGGCCAATGGCCGTATTGTATTCACGGGAGTCATCTGAAACAAAATAAATGAAATAAATTGACTAATTTATTTTATCCGATGCCAAAATAAAATGTGTTTTTAATAAATTTTTTGAAGATATTAAGTTCTATTCGTCATCCATGTAATTTATTTACGTTTGCATTAGCTATGTAAAATAGACAAAGTAATGGCAAATACTCAAGTTAAAAAATAAGAAAATATTTGAAAGCTTTACTTTAATGATGCGGTGCGTTTAGCTCTCAGGAAATTGCGCGACTGATTGAATATCTGTTAATGAATTAAATTACTACTTAATGACTGTCATAATGAGTAGCGTGTAGTTATGTATAATTGCGGACTCTTTATATAAGTATATTATGCCAATTTTGTCTCGACCATTTGTGTAGATAATTATTGTGAAAATCAATCGTTTTTACTTAATAAAATGGACTAGTTGTAAAAGGACACGTAATTTAATTCGTATAGTTTAGAAAAAAGTAAGAATCTTAACAAATATATAATATGTTTTTATAAAATTCCATGTATTGGTGGAAAAATTAATTAAATAATTTGTATCAAAATTAGAAAAGACAACCCATTTATAACCACTGCACTGTGTAATAATATAAAAATGCAGTTGAATGGAGAATCTTCCTTTTCCTTAAGTCATTTGTAAAGTGCGGTTCAATTGAAGTACTGATTAATTATCGAAGTAGTGACTATGTGAAAATGTCGGACAGTGAACATCAAAGTTGAACGTTCCACTCCGGAGAACGGATATAGCTAGAGAAATTCATAGACATGTATATTTTATTTATTATTTTGTTGTGTATGTATTTTCGATATTTGATTATATAACTGGAGTTATTGGCAGTTTAACGTAACATGTATTTTGTTTTTTATTGTTTTTTAAATATATTGAGAATCATCATTCAGTTCATCCATTCAGTTCATGCCTCGGAATAACAAAATAAACATTGAAGTATTTAGAAAGACTATTGAATACTACGAAAATATAATACAGAACCTTAAAACTAATTTAAAATTTGAAATATACAATATAGAGATATGTGTAACCAACCTAAAGAAGAGTAGGTTATCAATTGGATTGTAAAATTCTTATTTTATTAGAAGGATTATTTTATTAGGATATGCTATCAGATTATCATAATATTTTTATCAAAATAATTTCGGTAGATTGGATTTCAAATCAAAAAATAAAACTAGCCCTTCTTTTTAAGTATTGCCGTCTTTTTTTGAAGTATCAAATAATCTTGTACCTTGTTATAATATTAATTAAATGATAATAGTATATTTATCGTAAGTAGTTCTCAATTTCACGTTTCGGATGAATGTTACAGTTTGTTTTCTGTTACAAAGTTTACTTTCGTCGACATTGTTTAATGGCCCTGTCTACTTGGCCACAGAGCCGAGGATAGAACGAATTGTACGAGTGTTTGCCGTGCTACCGTGCCATATCAATTAGTCATTAAGTAAGTTTGTACAGAGAGCGTAACTTGAGAGCGTAATTACTAGACCACAGTTAATTGGTTGGATATGCGATACACAAAAATGCAGGGCGGACTTTATTTAATCCAGACTAATATTAGAAATAAGAAAGTTTGTCTATCTGTTTATTACCTAACAAATAACGGCTGAATTACTCTTAATGCTCGACGTAAAGATAGATTATGAGAAGGAAGATGAAGACAAAATGTCTCTATTTATTTACTTTACGAAATTATATTCCATATTATTGTTACAGTTATATATATATTATATATATTTTAAAGACGTTACTTTTCTTACACTTTAGCATTGAGAACGCATTATTAATAGTATATCATCATCAGTTAAATGGGTTTTAACACCAATAATTTTATAGTAAATACCTTTATTTACCTAAAATTATGTTATATTTACTTATAGAATTGGTTCAATGTTATACTTAAAAATATGGAAATGAAGTTATTCATATTATAATTTATATCAACCATATCTTGTCTCACGGCCATTATATAACAATAGAACAGATAATTGACTACTTAATCAATGAAATTTATGTTTAAACAGACATTTAGAGTAAATAAATTGATTTAGGTGTTCTTAAAGAATAGCAGCGAATAATAAATGAACTTTTTAAATGTATAATAACAGAATTAAGAGCGTAGTTACTCAATAGCTGGCTAAAGGCCACCGAACTATATGGGGGCGAGTGCAGATGGCACTCCACACCAGCAGAATGACTTATGGAGCGGCTAAAGGCTAACTCTCGGCTGACTACTAACGGATACGATGAAAATGCGTATGAATTCGTTTTGGACCATTTTCAGATTTGGAACATATATTTTCTTTAATATTTGACAAACCTACAATTCTATTATATAATAGTTTTAAATTAGCTAAGACTCCATAAGTACACTTTTATAAAACGATGACAAATACCTATGTGTTATAAATATATTGTTTATCACAATTCAGGAAATGTTACTTGCTGATAATGTAGGTTGATATGTGAAACAATTCTTTAAATTAGATTGTCAGAGAAATGTTTTATATACATAACCTTTTTTATCTAAATCATGAATAAATAGTTGAGACTCAGAAAATATGTGTGTTTATGTGTATGTTCATCATTATAAACAAATAAACAGGTATATCTAATCTTTATTAATAATAATGTTACAATAAGTTACGATTTATGACTTAATACCATATAATCCATTATGTGATAAATTCTAAAGGTCATCGAATTCCAGGAAAATGATAAACAAATATTACTCATGACTTATAGTAAACAGTTAACTGTGTGATAATATTTTATTTAGCTTTGCGAGAATTCATACTAAATTGTATTTAGTATCTAATTTACTACTTACCAGGTTCTTTGTCTTATTTAATGGCAACGCATAACATAATTCTTATGTGTTGCCATTCACGAAGACTGCAAAAGAATAGTAGAAGCTTTTGCATTCTCAATTCTTTATGCCTTACGTCACGAAGTGTTTCGAATGTTTTTTTAATGAATGAGAATGGACCGGTGCAAGCACCAGCGCAAACGGGAGGATACGCTGACAGCGCACCAGTGAAGGTTCATGGCATGACCATCAAGTTAGGTCTAAGAATTGAATAGGATGATTTCCAAATTTTCCGCTTGGAGGTCACTAACATGGAAAATTGTTACCAATGGCACTAATCCCCATTGCTCACAATGCCTTCCTCTCTGTTAAGTGGTGCTATTCATGTTATTATACGTATAAATAACTGTTTTTTACGGTATAAGCTGACACTAGTGAAGTATTTGTAATGATAAGTAATTTGCTTCTCATTACAAATTCACCAGGAATTAATTACGATAGTTTCTAGGAGGAGCATCGAGGTCGACCTAATATTGTAGCAATGGGTTCACTGGTTCTTATTACAAATAGTCCCATAATACATCATACTAATGGATAGAAATGTTTAAAATATCTCGCGAGAATCGAACTCATGACTTGATTGCGTCTAAGTGAAGGTTGCGTCGCCAGTGTAGTAAATTGCTTTATATCTACTGTAATAATGTTATAATCTATCTAAACTGTAAGTAGTTCACGGTTCATTTTCTTACCGTTTCTCAGCAACAGTTTTTGTTTCCGATTGTGAATTGGAAAACTTACAATTAAGTGCGAACGTCGTACTTTTTTATATTTCGCACGGCGTATCTTTTAGAAACCATATACTTACGTATAATATCTAAGATTTTTCTGTTTGTTATGTATTGTGCTTTCCAACAAGGTCAATGATCTAATGAAATGATTACTCGTTAGTTTACAATAAATTTAATTATTGCAACTAACAGAAATATTAATCATTATTAATATTACAGAAAGTGAGTTTGATATTTGAGTTGATATTTCATGTCATATTCTCTTATTTGTGGTGACAGAATTTGGGAAACGTGTAGTATTTTTTCATCAACGGTATTGGATGTTATACCTGGTAACGGTATGCTGCGGAGACACAAGTGGAAGTTGAAGTCCCACTACATACAGTTCGTCTATTTTGACGTATTCATTAGATATAAAAGGACGTGTTGCTAGTATTTTTTCATCAACGGTATTGGAACCATAAGTCCTAGTGAATTAACGTCGATGGGCTACCTGACCTGACCTCATGTTCATTTTATCATCCTCCACTAGTTCTCCGCCAGCGTATATCGTTGGCGCAGGTACCCTACGCAGGTACGCTAAAGGCAAGCCATTCTATTTGATTATCTTGGTCTCCAAAGGTGTCCTTTTGGAGAGCATTTGTATAATCACCTACATGTAGTATTCAGATAAGTCTAGTTACAGTTATAATCTTTTTAGTTTCGTTAAAAAATAATATGAAAATTAACATGTGTCACCAATGATTAACCTATACGAACATAATTACATACACCTGATCTCGTAGTGTAGATGCCGTGATGTAAAACACAAGATTTCACTTTCCATGGTGGCCGGGCATCGAGGCGGGTCGACGACCTCCTATCACTCGGACTATCACGAATGCTAAATCATTACACTCTGTTGACTTGTATATCCGTTTTAGAATAGAATAGAAAATGCTTTATTCGAATAAACTTAATTTCAGCACTTTTGAATAATCATAGTTTTTTTTAATCTACTTCTCATTCGGAAAGCTGTCTTACCACAAGAAGAACGAGCAAGATACTTGTGTGTTCTTCTTTTAAATAATTACAATCGTTGTAACTTATTACAGACATTGTTAAGTCGACATGTGTGAATACAAATTATCAACTAGCACTAATTTATTAGCGACAAAACATTAAATACACATTAATGTTAAATCAGTCGTAGTGATTAGAGCAGAACAGTCCCTATAAGCAACACTCGCTCATGGGTATTGCGAATAAATAAATTTCCGAGCTACAAATTAATAATTGATCAATGTTAGGTAAATTGTAGGTTTATCACTACATATCCTATATGAATGAGCAGGCGTGAAGATAATAAACAACATCGAGTATACCTATAGCACTTTACACATATTAACTACTTGTTTGTATTTCGTTAACATTGTATATGTAGGTTACCAATTATTATGAAGTTATTAAATGTTGTAATTAGTCCATTTGTATTTATTCTATTGCTAGTTTTTATTCGTAACTCTGTTTGCTTTTTCGATACAAAAATATAGTCTATGTCCGTCTTCAGGATTACATTTATCTTCATTAATCTATCGTAAATTTTATTTAGATCCGTTCTGCCGCTTATTCGTGATAATGTACCAATAAGAAAGAAGATGGACAAACTTTTGTCCTAATTTATGTTTAAAGTTATCGAGACTGATTTTAATCTACTGTAGGTTTCCCATTCTCAGGTGTATTTAAAAAAAAACATACTTTAAATAAACTTTGGAACGAATAGCACAGGTATCAGATAAGTGACAAGATTTTTCAAGTTCTATCTTATTTTAATACCAACTACTAAATGTAAGAATTCCAATATAGTTTGATTATGCCGTTTGCATACAATACGTACTGGATTTCGATGATTCTTCTTCATGGTAATTTTCATTGTCATTTTGTCATTACTATACCTCTATACTTCCTAATAGAAGGTATTTAAGTGTATACTTGAGTAAACATACAACTTTCATCTTTAAGTAGATACCTCTAAATATTATTACATAATGTAAATTAATGTTCTGTATACATAAGCAATAATTTATTCTATTTGAACAAGTGTACATACATTATATTCTTATATAAGGGGGCCATATCTATCTCGTAATGCGAACTGTAGATTGATTACCTATCTTATTATCTCCGAGACATGCTTCGTTGCACCCACTTGACATATTAACAACGTATAGTTTTAATTAACTGAACAATGTTTCAACCGATACAATCAGCTACGAGGCAAGTTTCACAAATATACTAAACGAAGCGAATTGGGTTCATTACTAATTTACTTTATGTTTACGCTTTTTACACAAGAGAGAGAGGTTTCTTTCGAGAGTTTATAAAAATAATCTAAATTTGTGTAGACAACTTTTTGATAATATGAAAGTTACAATGTTATTATTATTAAAGTGTTCATCACGATTCGATAAATATAACATGGTTAAGATGATATCTTTGTAAAAACAAGATAATACGCATATTAAGAGTTGTAATGTAATGTAATTTGGGCTCTATTCTGCGCATTTACTCGAGAGCCTATAACATGTATTGAATTAAAACATAAAGAAGATTCAGGAACAGTTGCATAACTAATACATATTATATTTCTCACTAAAATATTTACGTACACTTAACCTCTATATGAAATCTATCTTGAATAGTTCTTTCTCGACGCTTACAAGCTGTTCTGGTTAATAAATAATGGGTATGAACAAAAGTAATTTTGTTCATGCCCATTATTTATTAACCAAAATTAGCCGCGGGCAAAAGCTAGTAGTAGTATAAAAAAGTCATTTTCACATTGACATTATTGGAAAGTTATCACTATATAAGGATATTTATATTGCCATACAGTCAGTGTTATATTTACTCACTGGTCTCAGGCAGTACTAGTCCAAGAAATTACACCAGAAACCACTGATTAAATAATTACATCCCAACAACAATTTAGTCCACAGTTGCTGTTATATAATTCAACAGTTATGTATATGTGTATGTGCATATGTCACCATAGTTGAAACAGGCTAATTAACTGAGTCAAGTGACCACATTAGATGTGACATAAAACAAGGGACCCTACGGACCCGGACATAAATCCGAAACAGCCACGGTTTATGACCTGTTTCCTTTGATTCGTACGAACACGAGGTTTTAATCATTCTAAATATATAAGAATGGCAATACAGTGCAGAATATAATCTTAAATTTTTAACAAGAACTGAAAAAATATATATAATCATACTAGATTTCTACTAACTTAATTTGCCGCTCTAATCTCGCGTCTCGTGATACTTGTACCGATTTTCGTAAAAACTTGTAACGTAACGTAAAGTTAATTCTTTTACAAGTTTTTACGTCCCGAGAATATCATAACAGAAATAAAAAATCTCGTATATGAACGAGAATTCTCGTATGATTGACATGGAGGCATTTCCACGTCCTCTGTCAGGACATAGAGCTCAGAAATAAATGACGAACTAAAGATATCACTAGTACGCTATTATGTATGTTCATACTCGTATTTATGAATGATATGTATTTAGAATTCTATTCTAGCCAATGGCACCATATAAATATCATAAAACATCAGCCACAATAATGGAAATAATTACAGCAACTAGTGAAAATTAAAACTTAATATTATCTCTCTTTTTACAAACCGATCCGGAATTCCCGAACAAACAGATACACAGACAGACAAAAATTGTAAGAAAAAATATTTTGGTGTATATACCGTATTTATATTCATTTGCATCTAGTAAAAAACGGTTATTTCAATATTACAAACAGACACTCGTTTTTTATTTATATGTATAGATTAACATAGGAATGTTCAACATCGAGAAGTCATTGAGAGTCGGTGTTCAATTCATCAGTGTCAAGGATGTGCGACTTGTTACTTTGTAATCCACCGGTTGGCATTTACAGCTTATGCGCCACTGTAGGTGGTACCTATTATAGTTGATAAACAGTGAACCGCCTTGGGCATTTCGTTAGATGACTTCTATGGTGAAATATTATTGTTTTCACCGAAGTTAACCTTTGAACTGTTTGATTTAATCCTTCCATATAAATGTGAAAGTAGATATATTAATTTCTGACCTCTTAGTCTTAAAGGGTCAACTGGTAGTTATGGAATTTGACATACGAATTCCATTATGATCACATCCAATATTATTATTACATAGTATAAAATAAAGTCACTGTCGCTGTTCTGTCCTGATGTATGCTTAAATCTTTAAAACTACGCAAGAGGAAGGTTTAGATATATATAGTAATATATGTACACCCGTGCAAAGCCGGGGCGAGTAGCTAGTTTTATATACATCAGAAATATATTACATGTTTGCATTTTGATTTTGATGGTCTCGGTGGTATAGTGATTTAGCGGCCTTACTTCTGATGGTCGCAGGTTCAGTCCTTGCACGGTACAGAGAATTCTATTCGTGAGTTTGTATCGGTCTGTATCCTTTTTATTTTGCATATATGTACGGATTTACAACAAAAGTATCTGCCATAATATAAGCTCTGCTTAGCTCGGCACTAGATGGCGCTGTGTGAATTGTCCGGAGATATTATTATGTATACTTCCATACTCACTAATATCATAAATGCGAAAGTCTGCCAGTTTATCAGTTTCTTATCTTTTCAAGTGTAAATGGCTGAATACTCGTAGCCGACGGACATAGGCTATTTTTTTTTAAAAGTAGACCAGGTCGCGGGTATTAACTATTAAAATAAATAATATATTTATTTAGTTGTATAAACTGTAAATTTCATAGATGTTATCGCTAAAAATGCGTACTTATTAATCTAACAAAGTAGCAACTTATTAATTAGATAAAATATTTCTACAAAATTTGCATATGTAAGATATTAGATTATAATGATATACATTATAATAATGTCTGTATATAGAAGATACAGATATATTGTAGATCTACGAATAGATAAAATATATTTGGCGCCACCTAGATTGGCGCGATATATATACATAGGTATGGCGCGCCATTAATGATATTAATAAAAGATTGAATATATGACGGTGTATATAATATCAGAATTAAAAATAACAAATAATAATTAATTTAACAACTTATTTAAATCAGTAATTTGCAAGCGAATGAATTTGACATTTTGACAATATATTTTTTATTCAATGTGTTTGTGTTATATGGCTAGTTAATGCAAGGAGGTTGGTAGCCTACACACGGAATGTACACAAATTACATTCTGTACGTGTCTATCGTTTCAGTTCTGTAGATATAATCGTTTTTAGTAGTCGTTAATTTAAAAGAAAACAAAATATTAAAGAAGAATAAACTTGACTAAACATTTAGCTACAGTAGAAGTCCTGGGAACTGTATCCGTTTATATAAAAATGACTGAAATAGTAGGTATCTATTAATGTACCTTAGCTTATTCTTTTTAACGTATGGAAAATCTTCATAAGACTGCCACCCTTCGGAAGGAAGGCAGATGTGTGGGATTTTTACTCACTAAAAACCACATGGTAACTATATCTTTTTTTTGGTCTTTCAACTTATTGTCATTGTTTTGTTATGGACATGTAAATGTAATGTAGGTGTACTGGATTTATTATGCACAATATACTCAGGTCAAGCAACGGAGTTGTATGATTAATTAGATGCTCAAAGGTTTTTACGTGAAAAGTGGAATTAATAATAAAATGGCCTTATTATTAACAACACTTTTCATATAAAAATCCTATATATTCCCATTGATTATTGTCGCATCAGAAAATATATTACTAACTACATATAAAGTAGATTACTAAGTTTCATAAACTGTAGAGTTGTCAAATAAATAAATATGTAAATGATAACATTATTATTAGCCCACTTTAGTCAATTACTGGAGATAGACCTCTGTACGATCTTCAGCCCTTGAAAACACGACATATGTAGTTCACTATGAACTATGTCATGATTTCAATTCTTCTTTAGAGTCCATTTTTAAATATTCATAGAACGGAACCAATCTTTTTGGTAAGCGAAATTATGAATAAAATTTGTAATAAAATTTTATATCACTGAGTTGATGGTCTTAATACTTATATGTACATGCCATATGTGAACTTGAGTGTGTATTACCACTTGTATTACTATCACAATTAATATCTAAAGTTAATAATAAAGTATCGTATCGTGCACAGTTATTACTCACAGGAAGAACCATGATTCACTATGAATGTTTCATAAATTTAGGAAGACCCGATATATTAAAATAATACTGATCCCCGTGATCTCTGCTTTCATTACACTCAATAAAAATAAGATGTATCTGACTGATCAAAAATTACGACCACAAGAATATTGTCATCTGATTCTTTCATTTTATTTACTTGGGGTCGGCGTAATATGTTTTCTCTCCCATTCATCCCTGTGTGCAGTCATGTTAATTACTTACCTTACCATCACTATTCAGAGTCCACCCATCTATTTTTTGGGCTCCCTCTGTCCTTATAACCATCCACATTCATACGTAACACCTTCCTCATCACTATTCGTAGATAGTGATGAGGAATAAAGTAAGTAATAAGAATACAATCCTATATAATGGCAATGCATAACTAACTAAAGACATCGATGTATTCTAGGATGGTTCCCAAATAATTTTGTGATGCCCAAACAACACTTTTCAAACCGAATTGAAGTTTTTCTTAAAGTCGCTTGTAATTACATATTAATCTTCCAATTTATTCCAATACCTACAATGTTAACAGTTAACAGAGCAGGCTGGGTTAGGAATATGGAGAGCTTGATTAAGAGATGGTTTTTACAGATAGTGGGTACCTATTTGTGCCACCTTGGTGACTTGCTTTGTAACACACCCTACTTAGCACTTATATATAGGCAAGTTCCATCAATTGTAGGTTGAAATTAGGCAGTATAAAATTACAGGATTAGATTAAGAATGATGAGTAGAGTATAAAGGACGCAGTCAGTCCATCATGTGGACAATTGGTTTGTTTATATATAAAAAGAGCATGGACTCAGCAAAATGAGTTTCTACAAAATATCAAAGACGAAGTTATCGCATAATGTTCGCACAGCAGTACATTGTAACTGACACTATTTTTTAAGTCAATTTTAATTACATATTAACCTTCCAATGTAGTCAATTACCGTGTTAATAGTTAACCTGTGCGCAACTAATTGCGTTTCTGTGTCACACGAATAAGCGTGTCTGAAATCGGAAGTATCATGCATATAATGAATTGGGCGGCGCGCGATTACGAAACAGGCAAGGAAATCGATTCAAAATAAGAAAGCATCGCATTCCATTATAATTACAAAATCGGAATCGACGTGTTTGGGTGCCGGTGAAAGCAGTTACGTCACACCGATCGGCCGGCCGAACTTGGCCGATCTTCTATGAACAGTGTTGCCATTATAGTAGTGTTACCACTGGAACTGATGGATTTGATGCCCCATTTTGTGGGTTTTCTAGTGGTTAAAAGACGTCTATCACCGAACAAAAAAAAAACAATTTAGTTATTATTACGTTTATCAGACAAAAATATTAATTAAAATATATTTAATATTTATAGTAATTCATAATTAAAATTGATTACTTTTAAAATTTTGTAGTTTATTGAAAATTTGGTGAATTTACATTATGAAGTTTTTTAATCTTTGTTGGCAACATTGTCTGCGAGCTGTGGTTGTCGAAGCTTTATTACAGGTTTCCCACGTTTTGCTCGCCATCGTTACGTGAGATGAAAATGTGTAATTACTAATTAGAGAGTAACGAAGAGTTGTTTTGACATAAATTGCTGTGGACAATTTTGACGCGAAATCACTAATTGATAATGTGTTGCATACTCATTTATTATGAACAGCTTTCATCTCTACAGAACATATGAAAGATGAGTAATTTAAAAGAAGAAAGAGAAGAAATAGACAGATGACAACAGCGACTTTTTTTAGGTACTTAGAATGGTGAAATATACCGTCGATCCGATAGATAGCAATTGATAGCAGTCACCTATGTATCTGTTATCGATAACAGCGGAGCCTGACCCTTTAACAGAATAGTCGCTGAATTCTTCAATGTGGTCAGGTCAGCCATATCTTCACGATTTAAATACTGAAATGATGACTGATTGACCGACTGTAACAATTTGGAATTATAAAGTCTAATTAGTTTCACACTGACAGTTCTAATTTGTTCTCAATTCTATTGTTTACATTTCGATTGTAGTAAGTATTGTTATGGATTTCAAAATATCTTTCTTCCTAAATATTTTTCCGATATATTAATAATATATATCGAGTTATAAATGCAGTAACTAATTCGAGTTTGTTATGAAGATTACATTGATATCTATGAACAGCGTTTAGTGATATATTACCAAATCATACCTTTTAGGTCGTATTGCATCATATCTATGTTCATTGGTTGGTTTTCAATAACAGATATCAAAACTATGGTCAATGTTACCGGCAGTACCGATTTGACGTTGACATAGATACTAAAACCATATCACTGTGTAATCAGTAAATGCTCCAACATATGTTTATAATTAACTAGCTGTTACCCTCGACTTAATTTGCGTGGCATTTAACTTTTAATTTATTAAAATAAATTATGTTTCTAAAATAAAAGTAGTTTAATTAACTCCTTGTAACATTACTTTACTGAGAGTGAAATTCCCGTTAAAGTCGGTCCAGCTATTTCAGACAAGAACAAATAGATAGATTAACAGATAGGCAAAAATTGTTACAAGTATTTTTTTGATGTTAATATTATATACATTTTCGCATGCATTTAATTCAAAGCTGTTAATTTAATTTTTTTTTGTAATGTAAAATGCAAAGTTTGTGCAGGTGGTAGGATGTTTGTCTAGTAAGACACACTTGTATTTATTTTATGTACATTAAAAACATTCTGCAACCTTTCTGTCTAAACATTTTATTCTTTAAATCTTTTATTTATATCTTGCAGGTATATATACTCCTTACTTTTTGTTCCAATATCTGAAAAACTTTATACACAGGCTTTTTATTTGAATATATATTCATATATACATAATATACACAGAAAACAGCCAGACCAATACAAACATTTGTACTAAAGCATACAACGAATCGAACCCGCGACCTTTGGAAGTAAGTCGGTGTGCTAAATCGCTAGACCACCAAGGCCTTCACATGTACTGAAGAATAGCATTAATAAGAGGGATAAATAAAAATTCAAGCTTTCGTCAAGAAAATCTATGTATTAAACCGTATTTATACATGGTATTCTATGTTTTATACATAGAATACGGTTATGTTTCAGAAAAATAAAGTTTCTTCAAGTAGATAACATCAAATATTTATTCAAATTAATTATAATCTTGTAATTGATGGTCTGATATATACTATCTAGATACAACAGGATAACAATTGTAGATAGTACCTAAGACTTTTTGTATTTTTCCATAGTTCAAAAATACATTTAAAAATAAGATCTACTATTATTAATTAAACAAATTTTAATTTTATATATAATATTAGTAAAGTATAGTTTTGTTCGTGCTTATTATGGAGATAAGTGCGTTGATTAAAGATGCGTCACACTGATTTCGAATAACTCAACAACTGCCTGTTATACGATGTATTCTTACATGTTCACCTACATGTTCTTACATGCTCACATATACGTATAATTGAGGTACCTATACCATGTGCGCTATAGCATGGTGGCGGATAAGAGTTTCAGTAACATTTCATTTCACTCTTGAAAGTTACCACAGTTGAAAATTTACAAATTATGACTTAGTATTTTAACTGTACCACATCCGTAATATATAAACTCATTAATAACTGTAGTAACTTAAATTTAACCCTGCCAGAATATTCCATGCCATAGCGCACATACGTAGTTGATTCATTTTAACCGTGTAAATATTTGTTAGTTAGGTTATGTTAATTCAATGTTATATAAATATTTAGACCGAAACGCCGCTATATGAGGTCTATATAAAGAAATACAATTGTAGTCTTTGTTTATAATTTGAACTTAATAGATTTTCACGAAATGTATCTACGGTACTTATTAAAAAAAAGTTGTTTAAGTATCTGTTTGTTTTTGCTGATCTCTGAACCTGCTGGATCTATTTTACCGGAACTTTCATTCGCTGATAGTTAATGTCGTAAGGAGTAACTTTTGCTGTTATAAAAAAAAGTGAATGCAAAACCAGATCACACATAGCGATGAATTTAGGAATTGATCTGGATTGTTTACAAAGGGACCACGTGGAAATCGACCTGACTGGCTTACATTGACGACTGGCAATGGGGTTAATACATGGTTCATTACTAATGCTCTCCTCCCCTTTATATTGTGTAGCGATATAGGATAGATGGGAAAGGAGGGTTATTAGGATCTTTCTAAATTATAATTTCATAATTTAGATGCGAGATTTTTAATTATATATATAAATACTTTAAGGCAAACTCACTGAATCAGATAGACGAAAAGTGTCTCTGTTACTAATGTTGTTTGCTTCAAAACCATATGATAAAAAAATTGATACGGATGTCACTATCATGTTGATATTTTTTTCTCTTCCGGTTATAGGTATATCGTCGCATTGTTACTTGTTCGAGGCTGAAGTAGGTCGGTAATAGTACATACATAATTTCTTTACTAGAAAATTGTGGGGCTTATGAGAATATTTAGTAAGGCAACCACTTATTGCCCATAGATACCGAAAGACATGTCATATTTGTACTAGTTCACACGCGAAAACGTTCAGGCGGTTCTTACACAACATAATGTTTTGTTGCCACAGTTCTAGTTCAATTGACAATAGGCAGTTGTGAAATGTCTCATAAGGAAACACTATACAAACTTATTTATGTTAAAATTAGATAGAATCAATACATTTCGATAGTCGATTGTTTCGTGAAAAGTAATAGACCTTTCATTAATGATCTACATTTTAATAATTTGCAGATATTTTGTAGATCGCTTCGTCATCCGTGCCATGCCCTGATTTGTTATTTTTCTGGCAATCAAGTAAAAAAGTAATTTAGTAAAAATATAACATTGTTTATATTTAGGCGTATACAAAATACATTAAACTTAGAGCTAAATTCTAATAGATACGTTGATGTCTTAAAATTATAATTGTATGTACATACATACTCGTACTTACTGGCAATCATTATAAGACAGATATATTCTCTTTTTTTATCAGACGTGTTCCGGTGATGATGTCGTTTGGTAGTTATACATCATATTATACATCTCTTTCTACTTGAATAATGAAATTAGGGTAGTGTATTTAATAATAAAATGTCTCGTAGGAAAAGTTAAAACAACTCGTACTTATATATAATTGGGTCTATAGACTCAATTATGTCTTAAATCAAGGGACTCACATTCAGTATAAAAATAGATTATGAATTAATTGGTTATATTTGTTGCCATTATAATTATCGATTTTCCGCAATGTATTATTTTTCAACTAATTTCAATTCTTATGACTTAGGATAACAATATAAAATATCATTTCTTCTTATGACTTAGGATAATATACTGTAGCCTAAGTTCTAACTTGGTAACCGTAATTTTTGGACTCCTTTGCTTGTGGGTGAACACCCAAACAAGAACTTGTTTTTAGGTGATCACTGTTTTTAGATCATTTTGATATCAAAATCGTTTATTAACGAATCCATGTTTTGGTATAGGTATTAAAATCGATCATTTATAAAATATTAGTAGGTTTGATTTTTCAAAGTTCGTACATTTCTAGGGAGTAAAAATCTTGTACATACGTGTATGAGGCTGAAAGCGTCCTCGTAATGAAGATCAAAAATCGTGTACTTATTCGAGGAGTATCGTACGGTTGGCAACCCTGAATGACATCCGACTGATGATTGATGCGGCATGCCCCAGTGTAGTGCTTCGTCACAATGGCGATTTTATCAAAGTTGCGCGCGAGTGGCTATACAGATGCATGAATGGATTGACCTACTACTCTGTTTTTTATGTATAGAACTAAATAATATTATGTTGTATTGTATAACAGTTATAGAATGATTGAAAAGTCAAGTGTAACTAGAACCAGTGGATATTGTGACTATACGGAAAATAAAATACAATACTGGATAGAATATAAATATTACAACTCTTTTTTATGGGTGATTATCGATCACTATATTCTGACAACACAGATGAGCATCACATCTGTGTTATCAGTATATAGTGTCGGAGCTTCAGCGAAGGATGATACGATGAGCAATAAGCGAGGCTAATAAAGATCGACCTGACATTCCCTTTAAATAAATTTTTCCCAAATATTACAACACTCGGAAACAGGGACGAGTCATCGCTTGTCTTAATTTTTTACATCAAGTAGTATACCTGTCCTTTATCCATTGAACTACTTATTAACTACATTATGCTAATAATAATCATAATCACTGTATGTGATTATTATTTATAGACTAATAATAAACCAGGACAATTCACATAGCTTAATCTAGTTCCAAGCTAAGCAGAGGCCAGACCAATACTAATAATCATACTCATTAAAACAAATGTATATCGTGCCAGGAATCCAACTCGCTTCCATCGGAATTAAGGTGGTGTGCGAAATCTCAAGACCCGCGAGGCAGTCAAGCATCAAATACAGTAAGCACTAAAAGTTATCAAGTTTATTGTTTTAACCTACTTTACAGTTACAGTAGCGTTTAATCGTTATTTATGTTTTGTTTTTACCATTACTTCTACTTGTATATATAAAATTTATGCAGGTACTTCGGTTCAATAATATTTATGGTAGCCCGCATAGTTTGTTCATTTTCAATTGTTTCAAATATTTATAAGTTTTTTCTCTATTTCATTCTTATTCAGTATCTGAGAAAAAACGCAAATATTGCCCTTTTCTCAGATACTGAATAATTCCTCCAAAGACTTATAAGCGGACTTTGGAGGAATTGAATCTACACTCTTTGGACTTCAAACAATACTGTACTAAGGGGTAAAATAAAATGTGACTAATATCAGGTTGTCGCGGTCCTCCTGGAAATAATCAATTTGTATATGGTATAGTTGTATGGTATGTTGTGTGGTAAGTTACGATATCCAGATCTTACTAAGTTGCCTGAAAATTCCATCCCTAAAGATTCTCGCTTGCCGAAGTTGCGGTCAAAAGTTATCGATAAAATGATCCAACACTCACCGCTCAGTGTGTCCCGTCACGTAGAAAGTGAAAACATGCGCTGGCGCATACTCCGCCTTACTTTCCACACTCTCACTTGTCGGCAGCTCTTGCACTAAACACACAGGGGTACAACACTAGAATTGGCAATTTCAAATTTGGATAATTCGAATGCAATTCTCGATTCACTATATCGATTGTCCACTGTCTCGATTGTTGGTTGTCGGCAACACGCGCTGGAGTGTCAGGTGCGACTGTTACGCTGGAGAGAGCGACGTGCGCGCAGGTTGCTGGTTGTGTAAGCAAGCATTCGTTCGAAAGGAAGATGATGGGTGAAGGGGAGGGGGTTTGGAAAATGCATCTTATACACTAATTGTTAGGGTTTGTTCTTGTCGGATGTGTTCTCGAAGGGCATAGACAGCTATAGGCGATTAGCTAATACGTCTTCTTTGTAATGGTATTGTATAGGTAGATGCCTTATTTGTGAGATTTCGTAATACTTTTGCCCCCATAAGATCTTGATGAATCACTTAATTTGAAATGTGAATACCGGACTTTAGAAAATGTAGGTACCTATTTAAAAAAGAAGGTTATCAATTCATCTTGGTAACAACATACTGTTACTTCATCATTCGATCATCAAGATCAAGATGAGCAGATATGTAAAGGTGTATCTAGAACATAAACGTGTACTAGTATATTATGCTATTAAGGCCAAGGATTTGTGGCTAAGTCTCCATATTTTTTTAATACGTGTAGGTAATGTTTTATATTTCTTTGATTTGCCTAATGAGAATTGAATCTAGGTAAATACCCTTAATGTTTCTAAAATATAACTGTGGGCTTAAACGCCCACATAATGAGTTTGCAGTGAAAAAATACGTGTTTGAAGTGAAGCGGACTTGCATAGGTGGAAAAATCAATTTATTCATTAATTATATATTTGAGTATTCAAAGAAATGCTGACAAATATACTGCGCTAAAACATTGTTATCACAGTTTGTAATGAAAAATATTATGTCCTATATCGGGTGACGTGAGCCTGGGGTAGTGTTATAATATTGTCATTTGCGAAAATTGTATCAACAGTAATTGCAAGAGAAACACACTACAGAATGGTGCTGGCCAGTACTATCTCCAGTTGGCACGCGGTCATCCGGACCACTGACATCAATGCTTATGCCTCTATCGTTTCTAAGACGATTTCGTAAGGAGTCTGTAATTCTATATGTAGGCAAAGGTATATCGACGTGCAGATCCTCGGTGTCCGATATTTCTGTGATTAAAAATAGTATAATAGACCAAAGAACTTCTGTAAACATCAAGATATAACGTAATTAAATTAACAATTAAATTATACAATATTAAAAAATATAATTAATAATAATAGTCTAATTATCTTTTATAGTATTAGTGTTCTTAATAAAACGTCAGTAAGAATAATATTTAGCACAGTTCAATCGGGCACCACAAATAAATACCATATTTGTGGAGCGCGATAATTAACAGATATTCGGTTCTCTGTCAAATTCTATGTCACATTTTGACTACTAACAAGCTGCTAATAAGTCAGAAGAGATTTTGTCATTGCTACTGTATATGCGACAAAAGAAATGTCAATTCGAAATTCAAAGGTTGACAATGTTTTTCCTCACTAGCCAACTCGCTAACACCTCAACTAGCCAAGCTACCAGTAAGTATAGCTTGGCTAGTTGAGGTACGTAATGATTTTCTCAAAATTCTCTTTTGAAATTTAATTTTGGTTTTCTTTTTCCCGTCACAAGGAAAGACAAAAGGATTCAGCTCCAGTATTGTCTTCGGTTTAAAATTTCATTCTTACTCTTTAAATGTCTTCCAAGCTAACAAAGCAATCTATAGTTGTGTCATATTATACTACTAATACTATAATTTATTATAATTGTAAAGTAAAGAGTAATATGTTATGACGCTAGGGACGAATATCTAGATCAGGAAATCCTTCTGCGGTGAATATTGTGTAATAGTTTGCATAATGATAATTGCAGTGAAAGTTAAATAAATGTTAAGTTAATAATTGTAGCTTATTAAACAAACTACCTACAGGAACTAGGAAACATTTATTTTTAATTTTAATCAATTTTCTTAAAGATCGATTTTTATATTCGATATAATTTATTAAGTATTATTATAATAACAGTGAGTATTGTGGCGTAGAAATTTTATCCCATCTATATAAAACCAAGACCGTGAGTTCGAATGTAGCTGAAACAAATATTTGAGCGACAATTTTTATCCAACTCTTTAGTCATAGATATACAATAACAAATATATTGATCCAAGATACTATGGCAGGTAAGAGTAACTCTGCTATATTATGTTCAAATATTTCCAATGTAATTTTCAAATCTGCAATTTAAATATAGCTTTGAGAGACTGAGAAAACTCGTAGTGTAGGATACTAGGTAGGTATTACTATCGCACACGACTTTTTACTAAGCCTACAACATATTTTGACTTTCAACATACAACATATAACAACATATTTTACATTAATTTCAGTATATAGGTACAGAGGTAGACTTTCGGTTTTAAATTTCATTCTTATATACATATGTATGTAGTATATATAAGAATGAAATTTTAGACCGAAAGCCGTTATTGTTATCTTCGGAAATGTACTTATGACTGAAAATATAATAATAATATAGAATAGAATAGAATAGAATAGAATAGAATAGAACAGAACAGAATAGAATAGAATAATATATATTATATCACAACACAACAATGATGATGCTCTCAGCAGCGTATAGATTATTATTATATCATATAAATATATAGATATAACACAATGCATAAAATCATAACATAAAAAAGGGCAAGAAGATCATATAAATAGAAATATTTTTTTTATTTCATTCTGTGTTTGATTATTTTTTTTTATGTACTCGTAAGTTATGCATAAGATGACAAATGCTATTAGGATAATCGATTACAATATCTTTATGATTGATTGATTAATACAAAGAAAAGTCTAAAGATATACCAAGAAGTAGGTCATCATTATCAAAATCAGTAATCGTAATATTCATGCGTTAAAATGTATGATAATATAAACCGTAGTATGAACGTGAAAATCGTGCGGATGGAGGAGTATGAAACTTCGCACAGTTTTAGAGTTAGTGGTAGAGTATTTAGTTATTGAAATACACATAGAAGTATAGTCTTTGACAATAGACATAGAAATAATCTTTATTCAAATAAACTTAATATAAGCACTTTTGAATAGTCAAGTTTTTTTATTCTATCGCTTATTCGGAATGCAGATTAGAACATTTATAGTATTCAAACTTATAATTAAAATTTAGTACGTCGAATTTCGAGCATTGGGCAACCACTAGTAGTAATTATAATAATCTACGACAGTTTACACAGCGCCATCTAAACCCAAGCTAAGTAGAGTTTGTGTTATGAGTAGTACACAACATATTATATACATAGAAAAACACCCAGACCAATACAAACAATCATACTCATGAATACAAATGTTTGTATTGTCGAGGAATCGAAACCACGACAATATGGGTCACGTGTGTACCACTGATGTTTGATATTGATATTTACATCACCGGAAAGTCAAATAGGTACAAAAAACTTTCATTATATGTAGTTCTTAAAAGAAATAGAGTCTAATCAATTGCATAAAACATTCTTGCCGGCAGGTGTCAAACTGTGTCAAGAGATGATGTAACCGGTGTCATCACATTCCGTCTACTGTCAAATGACCAGTATACTAGATACGGATGAACTTTCACTAATATTTGATCTTCAACAGA
This sequence comes from Achroia grisella, assembly GCF_030625045.1. Lineage (NCBI taxonomy): Eukaryota > Metazoa > Arthropoda > Insecta > Lepidoptera > Pyralidae > Achroia > Achroia grisella. The sequence continues at coordinate 161,426 of NW_026712648.1, forward strand.
CTGCACAAAAAAGATAGACAGAAATTACGAATACGCTTTATTTGCATTCCACAATGTTAGATGAACGTTTGAATGATTAATTGAACATACGTGTATAAATACAAAAAATGGCTTAATTTTTAAAAGATTTTTGTAAGGGAACGTTATTATAATGGGTTTATTGTAGAAAAAGGAAATAATTCAACTCAATTTTTTAATCATAGTAAACGGGAGCTTTATAATTTACTAGCTAAGTGCCCGCGACCTCGTTCGCGTGGAATATATGACGAATGATGAATTTCCATACCAACTTTCAGCCCTTATTTTATTCTACCCCCTTAAAGTAAAATTTTTACAAACTGTCATATTTATTTCGCATGTTTTGGCGTGAAAGCGCGACAGACAGTTAAATTCGCATTTGTAATATTAAATTCATAATTTATATAGTGTTGAATGTCGAATAAAAAGCTATGAAAATGATGTTTTTTTCTCTCTAGCGCTCAAATTTATGATATGTGGAGCGTAACACATTCATTAAAAGTTGTAAAATAATTTTATTGTTCATGCGTCGAGAATAAGAATTTCCTCAATTAGCGTGAATGTATGTGACGAATTATGAAACTTCCGAAATATCAAATTTTATGTAATACGAAAGATTTGGATAGAAGGAGGATGTCAATAATACTAAATATCTGAAGGCACGGATATAAGATAAGTCGTTTACTCATTTTAGGATAAAATATAGCGAATTTTCGTCTTGGCGATACAATCTATTTTCATAGGCAAAAGAAAATTTCGTCCGTACATAGTCCTCACCCACCGGAATTGTTTTCAAGAGAACTATGTCGGTCACAGTTGAGATTTATATTGGAGTAAATATCTATATGTTTGTCCTGTCCTATCCTAATGAAAATCAACGTTGATTGTATAATGAGGCTATGTACATAGGTTGTATTTTATCTCAGAAAATAATTTGAAAGGGCGTGAAATAGGAGAAAAAAAAAGTTTGCGCGAAACATCTCTCTTCACTATAATTGTTTTCATATATTAATAAAGTTTGTAAGAAAGTAGATATTATGTGTCTTGCACTGTACATTAAGTACTAAGAGAAATTTCACTCGCAAGGGCTTGTAGTTTTATACTGCAGTATAAAAAATTGAACAAAATCTAAAATCAAAATCGGTGTGATTTATAATATATCATCGCAGCCTGGAAGACGTCCACTGCTGGTATAAAAAACGAAGTGAACAAAATCTAAAATAGCCAAAATCGGTGTGATTTATAATATATATAAAACTAAACGTCTCTGTTAATTTGGCAACACACATTGGTCATAAACCTTCATCTTGGGACACTGCGGAAATTTGGACGAAAAGATATAATAACGAGTTGGATTCGACGATTGTTTATTGATACATGGATTAGTATATATATATATATCTCCGATTTTTTTATTTATAATATATATAAAACTAAATTTAATTTACCGTCAATAACTGACTGTTTATTGATACATATTATATATATATATATATATATTAGTTTTGTGATTTCTTGTGTGTTGTGGACATGAAATGAATAAAGTTTGTAAGAAAGTAGATATCTTAGGTTTTATCTGTGCGAGTGATTAATCAACAAACATGAGTATGGTCAATAATGATTAGGTACATACACAGCAGGCTATAAATTATGTAACATTAAAATAAATGAGATTTTCTATCAATAATTTGTGTGTTGCAAATGGAACACTATGGATTTATACGGTTCGTAAAACTAACTATAAGATTGTAAGTATATAATTAGAAAATGATAGATTTTAATGTACCTATATTAAGTCAGCTAGACTGACCAACGTTGTCATGTCATAGTCAATGCGTGAATTACACGACGTCATTAAGTATTTTGTTCGTTTTCGATACTAAAACATATGATTCCATATCAGATATCGAGTAAGAGTCGCAAGATTTATTCGATATCAAAAGTACTGAAGGTTTCCGTACAAAAGTACTTCGTAATTTTAGAAAATCAGAATTACGCAATATAAAATCTTAAAATTATGATAATTTGTACGTTGATATTAGAAAAATTGGAGAGTTATAAAAGTGACTTGTTATATTTTCAACACGTACGTAATATGATTTGATGTAATTTGATATCTAAGATTTTAATATCGACCTAATCAGTAATAAGCACACTACTGCTTCTAAAGACAAAAGTGGCCCGTACATTCATTTTAGACTTCGAGTCAACAAAACATCAAAAACTTGTTTTTACGAAAGTAGTTTATTTAGATGTATTTGATATTCATTATATTCTGTGATGGTCAGGAATATTTTAAGATATTTTCGTTTCGGTTTACATAATACCTGTTATTATCTATATTAAAACTGTTTTATTATGTTTCTTCATAATTAATTTCACAAATCTTTCACGTGCGAACATATTATGTATAATTATATGTTAATTCGATTAGACGAAAGTAGATTTCTACGTGTCGGTATCGAATCATCATTCTATGTAACAGATAACAAATTCGTGTATAAAGTAAACTGAAGAAACATGTAACTAAGTTACGAAATAATATTTATTTGTACGTAGATAGATTTTAATTTTATAGATATATTTAAAAAATGGTCGATATTTAATTACATATTTTATATATTTTAATACAGCCAAGTATTATCATATGCCTTTATATAAAATTTGTTCAATTGTAGAAATATTCTTCATATATACAGTTTTATTTACAACGCAAGCGTTCCGGTATTCCCACTAATATAATTAAAATATTTTACAGTTTTATATATTTAACTTAGACATTTTATTATTTTCAAAAGGTTTTTATTATATAAAAGTAAGCTTTTTTATTACCTAATTAATTTGAAGACTCTTTTAGTCTTATCTAATAACTAGGATGTAAAGTCAAGGATTCATTTACTATCATGACCTGCATCTATTCCATCTATATTACGACGTCTCTTTTTTATACGGTCTCTTGCTTGTCGTATTAGAAGTACTTCGGGAACTATAAAATTTGTGCCAACTAGGTATTACAACATGAAGTGACAAACATACTTTCCAATTTTTTGTTGCTTACCACATACCTAACCGGATATCCGAATTTTTACGCGTAATAATTACATCTACTCGATTATAACCTTTATTTCAATGTAAAGAATACCTGAAAAGAAATATTAGATACCAAAATACATTTTCACCTAAAATGTCGGGTTTATGATTTCAAATATATGAAAGTTGCTGTGCAATAACATATTCTAAACTTTCGTACATAGAAGCGGAATTTCTTTCTTGTTTCTTTATTCGATAGTGAAAGCATGATAATAATATGATCAACTCTTTGTTTTTGTACGGTAATATTTAATTTAATTTTATGCTGTTTCATAAACACACATGTTAAAATTATTTATTATCATTTCATTATAGAATAGACCAATAGATGAGAATTCTAAATATACGAAACTAATTGCCAACGTATGATTTTGTCCCATTCGGTGTCGAGACCCTTGGTCCGTGGGGCTCTAGTGCTATAAGACTTGTTAAGGAAATAATAAAGAGGTTAGTCACAGAAGACCGAAGAGCTGGCAGCTAACTCGGACAAAGAAGTAGTCTAGCCGTTCAAAGGGGAAACGCTGCCAGTGTCTTTGGAACCTTCCCTAAAGGGACTGCTTTTAATAATATATTTTAGTTATTATATTATATTTTTTAAGGTTTATAATTTTAAGTTCTTAGTTTTGCGAACACAATTTGCTCACTTTGAAGTAGTCAACTGTTTCATGGTATAATTTAACGTGCTTGTACTTATAATTCGTCCAAAACCCTGTAGTTCAAAGTAAATAAAAATAATACTAATATACACTGTCTGAAGTAGTGCCTACATAAACTTAGAATTTTTGTGATTGGAAACAAGTATCTATATCAAAAAAAGGATATGAAAGTATTTATCTAATCAATAATAAGTGTTGGTACTATCACATGGTTACACAGTAGAAACAGTCATTGTAAGTGTGAAATAAATCCAATTTTTAGTATAGAATGTTCTGGTCCCTCAATATTATCTGATTTTTGTAGTGTTGATTTGATAAGACGAAAATAGATTTCAATCGTGTTATTCTGATAACGCAAACGAAACCACATGAGAAACACCGACTTTAAAAAAAAATTACTAGTTTAAAAATTACTGGTAACCCTGAATATAACTCCCAGTCAGCATTTTTACGGTAGTATAACTAAGTTACACCACAGCACTGATTTTTAGTAGAATCACCAGACACGAGACAGCGCATGTACAGATAGCAGAAGAAATAAAATTTACGTTTAAGACCATTTTATAGATAGGTAAGATGTATGTATGTATTTTATAGTATCACTTTGGGTGCCATAAAGACGGTGTATTCTATAATTTTACGGCCATATCTCACTATTTTAAAGCACAGCTTGAGAGCCAGCCATGCCGACGGCATAGTCAAAGTTTACTTCGTCTCTATCTGGTCATTATAGAAAAAAATCCCCAACTTGGTAACCTTACTAATATTTTAAATATGTGCTTCTTGAAAAATCATGTTTAATGGACTATAGTAAGTTTCATTAAAAGTAATAATATTAAACTCTAACATGTCCTATATATGTACATTATAAGTATATACATATATAAAAATATATGTATATACTTATAATGTACTCAATTAACAAAATTTGTGTTGTCATTTTCAGTCTCTACACAAGAAGAACTAAAATTACTTGATGGTTTGGATATACTTTCTGTCTCCATTGCGAGATACTATATAAGACGCTGGCAGGAGAACAGATCTTAAAAAAGGTACCGATTGCCATTGAATAAAACTGCGATAAGCACGAATTTACCTTCAACACATAATAAATGTAAGATATGGAGTTACTATATTAATATGGCTTATCAATTTATATTTTTCTTTATTAAAGTAATCCTTAATTGTTATAGGATTAGATTATACATACTTACACATGTATAACAAGGAAATCAAGACAAGTTAATTATTATTATCTATAAAGGAATCACATCAGTCTGGGCCTGGATTGGATCTGATAACTTTATTGGAAAGATATTACTGTTTCTGACGGTTCAGTTCAGTTGCAGATTATCAACAATGGTAAATAATATATATGGAGAATTATTTTATTAGGAAAACAACAACAAATGGGAGACATTAGTAAATGTGTAATTAAAAAAGTATGTGTATTCTATTCTAAATATCAGTCAGGTCGACCTGCTGGGATTTATCGTGGTCAATTACTGATGGACTTACCATGAGGATATAAACGATTTCTTCCTCTTTCTTTCAATCTCCACTGCTGTCCGGCGACCACTATAATCCACGCAAACGAGAATATACCTACTATTTATTCCATCATCAATTATTTAAGGGTTTCAGTTATAGGTGTATTTATATATCTATACAATAAATGGTCGCCCAATGGTCGAAATACGACTATAATTAATTTAAATTCTAATTTTGAATATTATTACAGTTCTATTGTTAAAGAAGACTTCAATGAGTGTGTGTGTTAAATACATGGTAATGTGTGTAATATTTTTTTATTGATTTGTTGTATTTTTTGTCCGAATTAAAAAATATATATTTCATCATTCACTCCTTTTCTATATAAACTAGCAGTGTGCGAAATTGCACACTCCAACGCACGCGCAATTTTTGTAAAACCCTTTGCTTCACGTATTAATATAATGATATACTTATATTAATGTTATATGCCCTTGTGTTTTTCTGTTCTCCTAGTAATAAAACTAATTAGTATCGATCACTTACAATTTCTTTCACACGGGCCAAATAATCGGAATTTTTTGAGAATCTAAAATATTACAATGTTGTATTGAGTTTGGTTGCCATAGTAAATCTCTTACGAACTTCCAGGGATGATAAGGAACGGAAACACATATACGACACAATAAATTATGAGTAGGAGAAACTATAGTTAAAATATAATTGTAAACGACAAAGATCAACAACAAAATGGATTTCTATGTATAAATTTTTGCTCTATGATGTTCATGTCTTGGGCGATCGTATGAAAGCAACCATTGTAAGATTTTCGACATTGCATCTTGATCTTCACATTGTAATTTGTAGCATTGTTTACCTTTACGTTGAAGGTGGGACCTGTAAATCAATAAGCACGTAAAGGGTACATAGCAGTATAACAGACACATAATACTAGTATTTTTGCACTTGTTCACGAGTAGGATGGAAGAGTCAGCCATCACTGCTCTCGATCATATTTTAGGAAGCCCAAAGAACTTGAAAATACGCTGTTCATGTATAAAGGTCACGGTTGCCATTTCTAACCACTATCAGGTGGGCTATCAGTCGTTCCAGTTACATAAAACAAGTGGTAGAGACACTTCACTTAATAAAAGCGTGTTAAAAAGAATTGTACGTCTTCTGCACATACGCGATATAGAATATCGATGGGGATTCATCTATTTTCATTGTACACGCAGAATATACTATTTAAAAGGTTAAAAAAAATTGTTTTTAATGTCTTACTGAGCATAGTTCTTTTCAGAGTGTAGTTCGCAAAGAAGTCTTCGTCGACAGGATTCACTGATGGGCGCTATGTCTCTAGTCGTATCGGATCGACGATAAATATTTGCCGGGAACCTGAAATATCAATCAACTTTTCAAAAATCCTATAACTATCTTAATAAATCTTAATAATAAACGCGAAATTATTTTTATAGTATAGAGGACAAACGAGCTTGTGGCTCACCTTATGATAAGTAATTGCCTCCTATGAGGACTCGCACCACCAGGGGAACTGCAAGTGTGTTGCCGGCCTAAGCAGCAGGATTAAGCTCTTTTCTTTAAGATTTAATATCGTATCGTTTCGGCGTGGCAAAAAAATTCTAGAAAACCGCACTGTGGAGGACTGCCAATCATTCAGATGATCGGGATGGTATCTTAGTTACTGGCGGGTAGTATGGTGGTGAAATTCAGTAGCTCGTATTAATCCGAAAAATTCAATAGAACACTCACTATTATATATGCGGTAGGAAATGCAAAGATATACAAGTTTGGGAGTATGAATGGATAGATGAATTTATGGATGTTTGGTACTCTTTCAAAAACTACCGAACGGATTTTTATAGTTTATACATCAGAATAACACTTAGGCTATGAATTAAATGCGGGTGAAACCGCGGGCCTGTTGCACAAAAAATACAAAAATTAATGAAATTACATAGATAGATACGAGACATAGATAAACCATATTATGATAGATCAACACATCATTTTTAGAAAAATTCATTCAAGAGACGAAGATGAGACGAGAAAAGGTAATATATATTTTTTCGATTTCGAATATTTAATATTGGTTTTCTTTTATCTATACTCGGTTTGGTATGCAGTCTATGTTCTACAGTCGCATATGAAATACGAGTAAGTACCTATAATACATATTATTATAATAAATATTGCACAATAATATTATTAACAAGGAAAGATTTTTACCAAGTACTGTCATTTTAGATATAGAACGAGATTAATAATAATAATATAGGTATAACAGGTATTTTATAACTCTTAGTATAACTTTTTTTATTATATTAGTTTTTTTATATTATATACTAATATCGTTCTGAAGGCATACTCCAATCAATTTCACACAAAGCTCTTTTACACACCTTCCAATACACACACACACCCATACATACACTCATAAGTACACCATAATATCTGAAACACCGGTAAATACCTGTGTTTCAGTTTCTACCTATCTGAAAAGTCGGAGACTTCATTAATGAACCGTACAAATTATGTGAAATAAAAATTATTTATTATTATTATTATTGCTGTTATTTTTTTAAAACGAGTAATATTGTCGCTGACACTTGACGAATTGTAATACAAGCATAGTATTCTACTTTCTTCGTTATGTAACAGCCGTTCTTCCGGTAGCATGCGAGGCCACAGCGTAGTGACCGCTGCACCGTCACGCCTGCTTGGAAAGTAAAATATGTCATGTAATACTATAATTACTTAATTACCATTAAATTAACCGCTTTATTTAGAGATTTCAAGATATATATAAGTTAGTATCTCATTATGCACAGCTGAGGTGAATATTTTTTAAAGTAAAGCTATTAAGACGAAATATATTGGTACATAATAGTCAGTGAGTATGTTAAATTTAAAGTTATACAGTAGTTTGTTGATATTTTGATTATTATGAATATGTGGTATTTCAACTTCTAAATCAAAAAATATTGCAAATTATATATGCTATTGTGTTCATATAAAATTTTAAAATATAAATATAGTAGGCAATTTTTTAAAAATTCTTGTCCGTATTTGCATTTCCAAATGATGTGTAGAATCCAAAAAGGACTATTCAAAGGTGCTTAAATTTAAGTTAATTTAAAAAAAAAAATTCTATTATATTTTTGTATTTTTTAAAGTATTATTAGTTATATTTTTTTGTAATATTGCGAATTTGGTTTAGAATATGTGAATTTGTAACAAATTCGATAACTATTTTAATAAAGGCTTTAATTAATAGCAATGTTCAATAACAAGGTATAATCTATTTAAGATCCAACTCGGAATTTTTATGAAATGTGGATAACTTTATTTAGATCATCATATCGGGATTAAACGCGTATTATACCTACAAGTTGATATTACAATTACAATTTTCAATTATCTCTATCTTCTCCGGCTTTGCACGGATATTTAATAAAAAAATAAATCAATATTTACGCACACGCACACACATATATACCGTCGACATTAATATCTTTATATTATAAAATGAAGTCGCTTCCGGAGTCTTTTCGCTTAGATCTTTTAGAATACACAACAGATTTTAACGCAACGTTCGCAATATAAGAATATTATGATTTGTTTTAGTATTTTTTTCACATATTGGGTTACATTATATCGAAGTTTTCTTATGGATCTCGTAACAGTTTTGAAAATATTTTATTGCTTTTGTTCATCAGGGATAATGTAGGATTCTACATAATAGTAAAAGAAGTTTTCCAATAGTTCCAGTAGTTTCGGAGCCTATTCAACGCAAACAAACCAACAATGAAATCATTCCTCTTTATATTATCAGATAAACACATTTAAGCTGCTACAACAGTTATAGTAGCATATAGTGATAAGCCTTATCATATTCTAAAATTCAGCATTTATGAGTATCACTATTTGTATACTGGATAAATATGAGTTATTTTACGTGCATGACATAAGATTAATAGAAATACAAATAGAAAATGTAAAGAAGAAGGTTTATATTTATATTCGATTGTAAGAGAGAATATGGAGTGTAATAAACGTGATTAATAATAATAATAATCTTAATCTCAGGACAATTCACACAGCGCCATCTAGACGCAAGTTACGCTTGCTAAAGCTTGTGTTATGAGTACTAGATAACCGATACAAATATATAGATATTTTTTTTCTAAATACATACATATTATATATAGAAAACACCCAGACCGACTTATGAATACAAATGTTTGTGCCGTGTGAGGAATCGAACCTGCGACCATCGGAAGTAAGGCAGTGTATTAAACCACTAGACCACCGAGGCCGTCAAAATCCACGACTATTTATTTATCTACGTTTGTTAAAAGGAAGGACTATAAAAAAATTCGATTACCGAATAATTATACTAATTACACTATACTAACATATATTTAACTACGAAGTAAAAATAGGCAATAATCACTCTTGATATTGTATTATTATTATAATGGTATTATGATAATATTAAAATTATCATAATATTTAAAATACTAGATGAAAACCCGGCTTCGCTCGGGTGAAATGTGGGCAGATATTTTTGTAGTCATCGGTTCTCAAGAAATATGAAAGGTAAGCAAGGCATAGATTTGTATAGTTTCGTTCATTGTGTTTAATAAATATAGTAAATAAAAAGTGCAAAAACAGATAATTTTTATTTTAAATCAACATTCAAAATAAATTAATAAAACATATAACTTTTAAGGTTTATTCTCTGTAAACCTCTTTGTTTTAAGCACTCTCTACTTTGGCAGATATTTAAAACCAATTGCTTCGATTCCGAAGAATCCGAACATCTTTTCCATTCTTGATCGTCAACTGGAAGTAAATAAGTTCTTATTTTATTCACTTTAAAAGGAAAACATAGAACAAAATTCACTTAAAAACACATACATACATACAGACCTACTAAAGTACTACTCACCATCTTTACGAAGAGCTCTTCGCTACACCCACTTTCCACAATTGTGACAATGTTTACCAAATGCAAGGAGATTCGCATGTTAACAAAATGATACAGGTATTATCAAACAAAAGACCAAACAAAGACACGACCAATGAAATATTTTATGAATTACTTACGATTTTCGGCATAATGTGACACCAAGTAGCTTAGGAATTTGTTTGTAAGTGCCATACTTGATGATTTTTTTTAAATCCCGGAGACTAAATTGACAGGTTTAAATGTCAAATTTTCAAGTATGTTACCACCTGTAGCGGGGTAGTAGTGTACCTGCGCTACCGATTTGTTTAATCGGAAACTTTTATTTTAATAAATTAGTTTTAAAGCTTAATATGACGTTTCCATAACAGAATTTAATAATTTATTTTTGTCGCAGCATAAAAATATATTTTTATCGTTTCCCGTACAAATAGTAATTTGACAGTATTAATCTATAAACCAACATTTTTTTTTCTTACAATTAACTAAATAATGTAAATAGGTATTCGTTTCATAATATATGACACAATGAAAAGGTAATTTGTTTTATTAAAAAGGTAGTTAGTCTTTATTTTAGTGAAATATAAGAAATTTCTATTTTGATACATCTTACATACATATATTTATTAAAACGTATACTTTATTAATTTTGTGTTAATGCTTTTTACATAAACACCCACACATTATTTCTGTATAACCTACAAAATGGGTAAATAATTTAAAAAATGCAAATACCTGGCAACTTGTGTGTAATAGGTGATGGATACCTTATTGGCGCAAACGCACGGGATGTGTTGATTGGTTGTTAGCTAGTGAAATGAAAAGATGGCGACTGCGGTTTGTTTGTTAGTGTCATTAGAATTTAACGAAATACTCCATAATCCGAATTATGTTGTCGACTCGAAATCAATATTTTTTTATGTTTTGTTATTCACATAAGGTTCGAGTCTACCGTACCCCTTGACGAAATTATTAATATAGATTAGGCACAAGTAGGTGCATTATATACGAGACTATCACGTAGACGGCTTTTTCAAAGATTTTCTACCACTGTTAAAAATAAAAACTAAAAGAAACTGGATTACCTAATAAATATACTAATTACACTATACTAACATGTACCTACTCGTATTTTTAACTGCGAAGTAAAAATAAGTAATAAAATATCACTGTTAATATTGTATTATTATTACAATAGTATTATGATAATAATCCAATTATCATAATATTTAAAATATTAGGCACAAGTATGTATATCTACAGCAGTTCATTTTATTGCTACAAGCCTACCTACCCACTATCTTGATTTTTATATGATGGCCGTTTTTAGTCGTTAAAAAATTATGACATACATATTACTGCTACTCAATAAATTAATGTATAATCGGGGCCAATATCTATACATATATCATATAATAATATAAAATAGTATTATTCATAACGTTTTATTTTTCTTTGTTATCTGTCTGGTGTCTGGTGGCCCCACTGAAAATCAGCACTGTGGTATAACTTATACTAAAGTATAAATCCTGAATGGTACTCAGTATATAGTCTGGGTTACCAGTATGTTTTAAGTTATACGTATATATTGGATACTATGTATGTGGATTTCAATTTATAAAGATTTTATAAGAATTTTAATGTTATATACAAAATTGTACTTTCAGAATTCCATTTACAAATTATAGATAATTACGAAGTTATTCATGCATCAAATTAAAAGAATATACACACACTCATATACACACCTACTCATATCTTTTCCAAGTACATAATACACAATACACAAAATTTACTCCTTCTTTCAACATAAATTTCATTATTCGTGTATTTAATTTACAACGGTAATACTCCAATTTCTACTATACAGGCTTGCGAGCCTAATGCAGGACTGCAGTAAAAATTAAAATTAAAATATGTACCTATTAATAAAATAAAAATAATATTTTTGTTTTAATTGTGAAAGTTTTGTAATTTTGGTGTTATCAAAAATAATAGGATTACATACATTTACACACACATTATAAAATCATATCTAATTTCTTAAGATATATATATTATTAATCTAAAGTATTTTGCCGACCTCGTTTGTTGGTTTAGCTAACGCCATATTTTCAGGGTTCGGTCCGTCGTTGCGCTAACCTGTCATCCATCCTGCGTTAATTCTGTGTTTTAAGTTTCGGTCTAATTCATCATGGCTTTGAAGAAGTAGACCTAGATATCGGAAATCGGAGCGCACTAAATTTTCATAAATACATATTTACAGGCAAACCGCGACAAGAATTTCTAAGGACGTTTTGCATACTTGTAAATATTGTAAAATTGGAAAAATAAAGCTTTTTATCTATTTGTTTTTAATTATCATTCTTTATTGCACCTTTAAAAAAATAGAATATACATAGTATGTAGGTACAAAAGGCGGTCTTATTGCTTAAGCGATCTCTTCCAGACAACCTTTAGGTACAGGAGAAAAGACAGATATAAAAAAGTCTAAAAAGTCTAAAGGCAGTAAAATTATTCATTTTTTTATAAAAAGGTTATTGTAAAGAAGAATTATATAAATATTTACGGCAAATTATAAATCTGATGTGAATTTTTTTAATGGTAGGTACAGCATATCATTTAAACGTGGCGAAACTTGTCTAAAGAACATTCTTAAAATACTTACTGGTTTCCAGGGCCGGTGTTTTCAATGTTGATTACACTTGGGGTAAGTGCTGAGATTATGAGTCCTACGGGGATGAATGCAGTCAATAAGTGAAGTAGATTCTTCCAAGGATTAACCCTGAAAATAAGTTAAGATGGCAATTTTGTATGTGACCATATTTTGTTTATTTATTCAATCTATAAATATTATCCATACCGTTACTTTATTGGAAACTGTCTAACCCAGGGTTAAGTAACCTTTTTCATCAACGGGCCAATTAAAATTTATATTTTTTTTGCGAGCCGTATATAAAGTAACACTTATTAATAATTTACATGTAAAACATAAACTTAGTTTTAATTTAAGATGGGAGAAAGTCTAAAAAATATTCAGTTTATGAAATGCTTCGAAGGCTGTTTTGTTGCTCATCCTGGTCTAACTTATTTAGATAAGACAAGGTTCAAATTGGAGTATAATGCATTTTTGAGTATGAACCTCATTTGGGCAGTGTTATTTGGTTTAGTAGTGAACATTAATGTTTGATAACTATAATATACCAGCATAAAACATTATCTCTACTATAGATTGAATGAAATGTAGGTATGCACGTAATATCTTAAGCGAGAGCTATAGCAATAATTATACCTCAATAAATTTTGTACATTAAAATGATTAATACTTTGTCCGATGGCTAGTGAAAGGATTTCCAAAGGAGGACAGCAATTACTGTATACATTTTTACTTACCAACCTCAACCGGAGTTCATTTTGTTTGATTTAAAAATTAAACATTTTTTTCCTTATTTTGATTTGGCAACAGGTTTTAAAATATACGGTCCGAATTAACGGCATTTCTTTTATTCATAATTTGTTTTACCATATATGTAGGTGATATTTATTATATATTCATTAGTACAAATAGGTCAAGACGAGAAAATTTCTAAGAGACATCTTCCATAAAGAATTACATTATTCAAAGAACACGTAACATGCAATTTTAATGTTCTAGATCGAAACTATCTCGAATTTCTGTTTCGTAGTAATTAATACATTACAAATAAAAAATATAATTTAATTATATTAATAGTGCGCCCTTAATTTAAATTATACCTCTTTAGTACAGTTATCGTAAGTACACGGTTTATACGTAGGATATATGTGAAGACCTTTGAGAATTTTTTTTTAGTGTAAACTTATACTTGCTTGTAGGGTTGGAATAAGTACTTTTACTCACCGTTTTTTTACGTCTATTGGATTCTCCTTCACATCTCCATTGAAATCTAAATTAAAATCTTCGCTGTCTCCATTTTCATTTGGTTTATTTTTAAATGCATCTGGGGACTTGTAAAGACCTCCGGCGGGTACTCTCATAGGAGATTCCACTGTTGGCGTTGATTCTAGATTCCCATCGTCAAAACTAGAGTCCGGTCTGCTTGGTTGCCAATTACTTTTAGTTTTCGTAAGAATACTATTCTCAATTTTATATGGAAATTCGTTCTGTTTGAATATGTTCTTTGGTATCTTATAAAGATTGGATTTAAATGGATCTCGGTGTGAACTGAAATATAGAAATATTGTAGTGTGTGTAAGTCTTGACCGTTTAGTAAGGTATTGAGAAAATCATATTATAGCATTAAAAGTAAAAACAAGGTAAAAACTATAAAATTCAACGGTCAATATTTTTTTGGAAAGCACCTTAATAAATAAATATGACCTTAATATTTTAATAAATTTAATCATAAGAAAAAGTAATATTTGTTAGATATTGCATAAGTATTATATTTTATTGTGTCTAGACTACAAAAGCTGTTAATCCTGTTTAGAATCACTCATAGATAGAAATGTATTTTTCTTGCATTTTCATTAATATTATGTACTACAATTTCGTATAAAACTTTTAGTACTAGATAAGCGGTAGTGAAGGTCAGTCTTTAACGTCTGCAGATAAATAACATTTATAAACATCGTAAAAATACAGAGATTATTTCGCATCAATTGATATTATAATATAATATGAGATAATAAGATTTATTTAAAATAAATATCGATATTATATTACAAATATTACAAACCTAAAAAAAGATGAAGCCGGCTTTCTTATAGGAACAAAGTTGTCTAATAATTTTTTTGGCGGTATAACCTCAGCGCTCGCTTCAAGAAATGTTTCCAATTGTTGACTTGGTTTAAATTCTTTGCTACTGTTAACATTGACATCATTTTGAATTAGCCTTTCTTTGGAGTCCACGGGGTCTGTAGCATTTTTATTATCAGTTTTAGTTAATTTAGATTCAGCGAAAGCAGTTTCTATTTTCCAAACTGTAGCTTCTGATTTAATAGTTTTGGTATTTGAGCTTAAGTCATTCTTAGTTGTATTCGTACTGTTACTGATAGGGTAGAGCGTTGTAATGTTGTGAAACGTTTGAGGGTCTGGCTGAGTATCTTCTGTACTTTCTATTACTCTGTGACAACTGTGTATGTTGATGATGAGTGACCAAGCCACTACGGAACACCATGTTATCTGAAAAAAATACAAGATTTTTTTCCAATAAAAAATGTTTATGTAATTGTAGTAGCAAAGCAACTAACGGCACGGCTGAGGTTATTATTATTAATTAATATTATAAACGCGAAATTTTGTGAGTATGGATGGATGTTTGTTACTTTTTCACGCGAAAATTACTGAACGAATTTTGATGAAATTTTACAGTAATATAGCTTATACATCAGAATAATATATAGGCTATAAATTACACGCGGGTGAAATCGCGGGCACAGCTAGTTAAATATAAAACATAATAATTAACATTTACTATTTATACATACATATAAATACACAATACATATAAGTACAAAGTTATTATAGTGTAGGTACTTATTTTTAATCGTTTTTTTTCTTACAAAAACATTGTTAAATTGTGCGAATAAATAATATATGCGTTTGTAAGTATAAGGACATGACGATGGCTATAAGTTGGCGGGCGGCGTGACGTATGAGCGGTCAGTGACTTACTGATGTCAGTTCCCGGTGAAAGTGAATGTCGACTGATTGCGTAACACTCGTCAGAGCCTCGTTGAGCTTGTGTCTACAGCCAATTAAGAGGCCAACTTACAGTTTAATAATATTATGTTTTTAACCATGGTATACTGCTCTTAACATGACTTTTTTTATACTACGTTGGTGGCAAACAAGCATACTGCCCATTTAATGGTAAACGGTTACCGTAGCCTATGGACTCCTGAAACACAAACGCACGGTCACGTGCGCGTTATATAACCTAATATATATTAAGATTTCTTAAGGGTCCTTAAGAAATCTTAATATACCCTTCTTGAAAAACCCTAAGTTGTAGTCCCTGGAGAAAACCTCAGTTCATTCCCCCAATGTAAGTGTACGCGGAAGGAGGCTCCTCTGAAATCGCATTGTATGAGACCACCTAGGTTTTAGCGTGTATTAGGATAAATTCCCTCTCGATGGCGAGCGGATGGTCGTACATGCTGAAGTATACAGGAAGTCTGTTAGGCTATTAACAATGGGGACTACTGACTCCATTGCTAATATTGTACCATGAAGGTCGACTTGTTCCTTGAAATCATCGTGGCTAATTTCAAAATGTGCTATGTAACTGACCCGAATTCTTCAATTGTGCCCCTTTGGAATTAGCGCAGGAGAGAGCAACATACCATTAAAATACATACATTAAAAATTATAGGTCGAAGTCTTGATTCGAGCGACCCCAGTCTACAGATATTAATAGTAGTGACGTAGTAAATGGAATTTGCGCATGGAATTTGCTCAAAGATCAGAATATATAGATAAACAATTAAGTTCTTGATATGATATGATATTGATATTGGCATGAAACTATCTGTTAACATTTATTAGATACTACGCAATTATCAATTGACAAGCCTCTTTATATTTATGAAAATTAATAATAATATTCCACAAATGTTTTTAGTTTCAATTGTTATCTTTGGGTGTACAATAATTAAATCCTTCTTTTACAACGGGGATTCGAAAACCACGGCAAATGGCTAGAATCCTGCAATCCTATATACTTTTTTCGGAAATTGTGATTAAAGTAGTTTATTATTATGACTAGCTGGCTAGCGGTTTACTTCCAATGGTCGCGAGTTCGATTCCTCGCACGGTACAAACATTTGTATTCCTGAGTATGATTGTTTGTTGATCTGGGATTTTTTTATGTAAGCTCTGCTTATATTAGGACTATATGGCGTTATGTTAATTGTCCAGGGATATTGTTATTAATATTATAAAGTGGCCCAGGCATCTATTTTAGTTTACTACAAAAACCGCATGAAAATAGGTTCAATAGTTTTTGAGTTTATAGCAAGAATACAGCAAGACGGACTGGGACTTTGTTTTATAATATGTATGTGAGTATGGATGTTTGTTACTCTTTCACGCAAATACTACTGGACGGATTTTGATGAAACTTTATAGTAATATAGTTTATGCATCAGAATAACACATAGGTATATTTTATAAAGAAATTTAACTCGGGTGAAACCGCAGGTACAGCTAGTAAGCCATAAAAACATGTTGAGATACATAACCAAAGATTTTACAGATTACTGTCGACTTCATGTGACTGATCGCCACAGTTACTTATAATATAAAAATACAAAAAGGCACCTATTAATTATTCACAGTAGTATTACAGCAAACAAAGTAAAAAAAGGTTTCGTTGCTTGACAGAGCCGTCTAGTCCCAAACTAAGCAGAGATTGTGTTAATTAAAATGCCATCAACAATTACATATTTAATTCGAAACATGTTTACAGTCGTCAGTATTTTCACTATGACAATGTACTGAGGTCCGACTGCTCAGAGTTTTCGTTTCTGACGATTCATCGACCAATCAACTGTTTATTTTTGTAGTAATTTGACCAAATAACCTTGAAACAGAGCAGTTTGATTTGGTTTAACTTTTAGAAACTATAATTTTTATATTTGTTAGATAATTTTAACCCAAAGTTAATTCGTTTATTGTAAATTGGAATAATGATTAAATTTTTTATTTTATCACTCGTTAATAAGGCAAATAAATGATATTTAAAATTTTGCCATAAATTGTAAGTCAGTTCAAAGTTACATTGCCCATTCGACTACTTGTCAGAAATGCAAATTTTGAGCGGTCGAACTGTAAAGTGTTTATTTCTCATGAATGCACCTAAGCGAATCATTTAAATTTATACTTTACTGTCTTTAAATGTATTTTATAACATTCAATTCACATGCAGTCTACAGAACAACATAACTTTTGATAGTCCAATAAGCCAATCGTCGTAAACTTTAATGTTAAATTTATTACATTCCCATTATTTTACTGGAGCCCGAACATTAGGTGGTTAGTATAAAGTGTTAACAAGTGCGCCGTGGGAATTTAAATAACTTCTTATATGCCTACTTATTATAAGTTATATGTATGTATATATACATATATGTATAATATTATACAGAGTATATATTGGAATTCTTTCAGAACTATTATAAAATAGAGAAATGTGTTGTAAAACGCCTATGTAAATAGTACATTGTACTCTAAAGGTAAACTTTCTGTAAAGTTGTCCGCGTGGTTATCTCTATCTCACCTCAGCTTAAAATGTAGTACCCTATCAGAGCCTAGTAATAATAGTTAGAAGGCTACCTATTAATAACTAATATACGATTTATTTATAGTTATATATATTTTAAAGGTTTCTACTTTCTATCAGATTGATTAGCCCTTAGATTATTAGCTTTCCAATTATATAAAAAAGGAAACTTACCATGTTGTTGGTTGACGTCTATGCTTCTCAAGACTACGCGGCCGCGTATTTGTCTAGTATTTATAACATCTCAAAAGTGTCGACGCAGCCATCAGGACGTGTCGCTATTGTTCTAGTGCAGTGAAAACTAGGGTTGTCAACTAAACTAACTAATTACATGGATTATATTCGTTATTGTTTTACATTAATTATTGACTAAATTCGAATTGTATTTTTATTAATTAGGTCAGGACTTGGGGCTACAACTATCACAGGGCTTAGATGCCATTTATTATAACCGTGTATAGTTGCTATTTACTATCATGTGGGTCTTCAGCTTGTTTGCCATTCTAATTAAAATACAAATATACATAATATTACATTTTTTTTTATTATTTCATTAATATGTATTATTACATGTATATGTCATTTCTAAGTGTTCACTTCAAATTACATTACGTTGCTCTTGGAGCCCGGTAAATAAATTGTTTTTGACAAGTATTTCAGCGCGACTCATAGAAGTTACTTGTGACCCGAGAGCTGGTAGCTACTTTACCCAGAGGCTAAGTATGGCCATTCAAAGAGGCAACGTTGCAAGTATCTTTGGTAGGATGTGCCGCGTTGGGTTTGTAACCCAATTGTTTATTGTTTTTTTGTGAATGTATACGTATGTAATTATTTATAGTTTCCTTATAAGTATTTACCGCAATACAAAAAAAAATTATGCATAATTACATTGAATTAAAAAAAGTATAAAATGAGAGTAGTCAACCCTACTCAAAGCGTCCATTTTCCGCTAGTGTAGTTTCACGCGTGCGCTATCCCGCCCGCGCATCATTGTTACGCAGGCGCGTCGCACTCGCTATGTAATATGTATTCTTTATTATAAATAAAATAATTATCAGTCACATGTCAGTAATTTTAACTTTGATACATCATACATTTTCAAAAATACTATTATTTTGTATTTGTTATAAATTGAATAAAAATTGGCTGGCTTATATGCATAAATAGCACCACAGAGTCTATGATACTATGGTATTCCCCATTAATATATATTCCAGAGAACTAAATTGTTGCACCTCATTACTCTCTTATTTTTCTCATTTACCTTTCATATTTATGTATCAAATACTATGTAGTCTTAAGATAATTTCGGAGGCCGTTTTTCTGATAATATTTAGAACCAATTATATTATGATGATGTAATATGGGACCCTGATACCTAAACTAGGTATTACATGCGTGCTATAGATATTAGTACTCTCTTGTAACATGTACCTACTGTATATTACATTAGTCAGTTGATGTAGATATGTAAGGGCAAGTGAAGACCTTAATTACTAAGGAAGAAAGAAGAATATGAATTAGTGAATGTATATGAGAAATTATGAGTGTTGTTTTAAATGATAAGTGCTAGGTGTGTGTACTGTAAAGGATTTGTGTATAATAGTGTGGGATATTTTGTGTTAGTGTAGAGAATGTATGACATGTGTGAATACCACTTGATAATATAATGTAATTTAAATAAAAATAAAAGTGTTTCAATGAAGGAATCATGTTTATTTTTTTACTCTTTTTATAATTTTAAATTCCATTCGTATAATAACTTTTATACTATGTGTTGGCGACAGACCTCTTTTTATAGATATTTCTATTTTTAAACCATATATTTTTATATACAATTTTTGACATATATTTTTTATTATATTGTTTTTCTACATTGTGTCATATACGCTACCACTAAATACATCACTATAATTTTGGTAAGTAATTTTATTTATATTACCCTATCTCACTGCCGTTGCCAGCCGCAATATTGGTCCTTCTACCGGTGTAATTACCAGCTAATATTAAATATTTTATATACAACAAAAATTTATATAATTTATTTCCGAATATTTCAACAAATGGTGTTGACAAGAGGTATGGCAGCGGCACAAAGCGCCCCAACGGATCTAGATATCCCTCCTTCAGAGGTATCCGCTAGCGCTTCACGTGTCATTAATCCCCACGGTTCACATCGCGGCTCCCATCATTCATCGACCTCACTCCGAGCTCAACGTCTTGTGGCAAAAGCACTACATGCACGTCGCTTAGCCGAGCTCGAGGCCGACCGAGACCGCGCCGCCGCTGAGCGAGAGCGTGCCGCCGCAGAGCGGGAGCGAGCCGCCGCCGAGCGGGACCGAGCCGCCGCCGATCGGGACCGTATGGTAGCTAACTTAGAATTAGAGGCTGAATTAGCGGCTATTGATGAAGCTGCCAGCTTGCACTCACAGTCGTTTAGAAGCTCTAGAGTAGAAAATTGGGTATCTCATACTAACGCATCTTTGTCTGAGAGACAGATTATGCCGTCCCAGCACACACCTGCGCCACAAGTGCCTGGTGTTTCCTGCCCAATGCTGGCCACAGACTGCGAGCGTGTGGTCTCGCCTGGCGTCTGTGTCACTGGCATCAGTGCCGGTGCCGCGGCGCGCGAGCACGCGCCCTATATCGCATCTGTCCAACCGTCATTGGAAGTACCGGAAGCATCATTACGATGCGGCCGCAAGCGCGCCGCCTCGCCAGGCGTTGCAAATATATTATTTGCGACGCGCGAGCACGCGCTTCCTTCTGCGCCCGCACCGTACGCAGTGGCAGCATCAAGTGCCCACGGCGTAACCTCCACCCAAAACTACAGCTACGGTGTGCCTCAGCCAGGCATTACTGCGACACTGGGAGCTACAAATGAAGCTGGCGCGTTTCAATCTAAGCCGCCCTCTCACGTTCATAATCCTTGTACACAGACACACACGTTAGGTACACAAAACGAATTTATTTGTAACCAAAATAAAAATGACCGCTCACATGTACCTACCACTTCACAAAACCAACCCAACCCAGAGGAAATCATGGAGGCTCTGCAGGAGCAGTTTGGTCAACCTGAGCTTCTGATCCGTCACTTAGTATCAGAAGTTAAGGCCATGTCCAAGCTGTCAGCATCTGACGGTGGCAAGGAACTCCACCAGTTAGCTTGTGTGGTACGCAACTGTGTCCACACCATAAAGATGTTGGGTTCTGTGGAGTACCTCGCCTCTCCAGAGTTGTTGCATAGTGTGCTACTTAAATTAACTCCACTGATACGTGAGAAATGGGTTGATTATGCATTCATAAATGCCGATACCGGGTTCCAATATACATTAGAATTGCTTTCCGCCTTTCTCACACATCAGTCTCGAGTTCATTTGAGGTTTGGCATTGTCGATGACATTTCGCGCCCTAAGCCTATAGAAAAGGCTCGCACGCATGTCACGACTAATGTCAGCTCAGACGAAAGTCCGAGTGACATATATTATGCCACCGCCTCGCACTCTACAGCTCGTAAGTTGTCAAAAGGCAAAGTTACTCCATCTACGGCCGCAGTTAATAACAATAGGCCCTCAAATTCTCCCTCTATTGCTTATTGTTTATACTGTAAAAAGAATGGTCATGAAGTCTCAAATTGTGATTTATTTAAAAATATTTCTGTTAATGATAGATGGGATTGGGTTAAAAATAATAAAGTTTGTCAAAGATGTCTCAAGCGGGGCAAACATTATTATAGGACTTGCAAAGGTAACTGCAGGGTAATAAATTGCAAAGGTGGATATTACCATCATGAGTTACTTCACAAACAGTTAACAAATTCTGTTCATTACAGTTCGACAACTGGCGAACGTGAAGTAAGTTCGGAGAGTGAAGTCGCACCAGTAATTGTGGCGCACGCTCACGGCAGCAGTGCGATACCATGCGAGACGCCTTCTCCTTCGCGCTCACTTCTTAAAGTGCTGCCGGTAACTGTAACTGGACCAAAGGGTGAGATGGATATTTATGCTTTATTGGATGACGGGTATACAGTTACTCTGATTGACCAAATAGTAGCCGACACAATCGGTGCACAAGGGCCGAAAGGCACTATTCAAGTTAATTGTGTGGGCGGCTTGGCGAAAGATTCTGTAGTAACCTACATTGATATTAACATCAAAGGCAAGCACTCTGTCGAAACCTTTAATTTAGAACGAGTTCGCTCAATACCTAATTTGGATGTAGCATGCCAAACAATTCGTACTGTAGATGTTGCAAAGTTCTCTCATCTTCAGGATTTGGTAAAAGAACTGTCTTACGAGAAAGCCAAGCCTCTCTTAATAATTGGTATTGACAATTGGCATTTGTCATTACCGCATGGCATCCGACGCGGTTCTCGTAACCAACCTGTGGCTGTCCAAACCGTTCTAGGATGGACAATGTTCGGTAGGCTTCCGGGTAAATCCGCGGAGTTTATCTATCATAGCTCGGTTTCCGATTTAGAATCTTTAATAAAAGAACATTATCATCTCGATTCGATTGGCATTACAAAAAAGAACTTCCACAGCGTAAACGATGAGCGGGCTTTGGCTATTTTAAATGAAACCACCCAACGTCTTCCTTCAAGTAAGTTTGAGACTGATTTGCTCTGGCCACCTGATATCATCTCAATTCCAAACAGTTATAAATTAGCATTATCCAGAGTTTACTTCGGAGTATACCACCCCCGAAAGAAAAAGTTTTCTTTTGGACGGATTCCCTAACGGTTTTAAAGTGGTTGCGTAGCGATGCCCGCACGTTTAAGCCGTTTGTTGCTCACCGTGTAGGAGAAATATTAGAGACTACAAACGTTGCCAATTGGCGTTATGTTCCATCGGCCTTAAATGTAGCAGATGATGCTACACGCGGTCTATACTCTCTTTCCTCTTCCTCTCGATGGTATACTGGCCCAGATTTTCTTTTGTCTCCACCAGAAGAATGGCCTCGCGAGCCTGCGATCATTGCTCCACTAGTAATTGAGGAACTAAAACCCGAACACGCGTTAACATTTTTGCTAACCGAACATCCAGAAATGCCATCTCCGATCGTAGCGAATAACGTCATTTCGGTCGTTGGGTTCGGTTGGTTAGAGCAACCGCTCGTGCACATCATTGTGCTAAAATATTTCGGTCGCTTTTGAAAAAACCTCCAAATTCAAAATTAAAGAGTGCTGCCTCCAAGGTCTCCTTCAAAGTTTTGAAACCTCTTTCGGCCGCAGAAATCTTGGAGGCCGAGAGGCACCTATTTTTATATACTCAATTGGAATCATTTAAACACGAATTCTTGAGTCTTACCGCGGGTCTTCCCCCAACTAATCAAGGGAGGCTTAGAGGTCTTGTGCTGATGTTGGGAGAAGACGGTTTAATCCGTTTAAATGGAAGAATTCGTGCTGTATTAGATGCTCCCGCGCAGGACATTAACCCTATTGTTTTAGACGGTCGACATCCAATTGTAAAACTCCTTCTCGATCACTATCATCGGACATTTGGTCATGGTAATATCGAGACCGTCGTTAACTTCCTGCGCGGCAAATTTTATATAATAGCTTTACGCCCAAGTGTCAGGTCTGTTGCCAAACAATGCAGTTTCTGTAGGATTAGAAAGCTTCTCCCATCTACGCCTCAATTTGGTGATCTTCCTGAAGATAGGTTATCCCATCATCAGCGCGCGTTTTCCTTCTGCGGTCTTGATTACTTCGGCCCAGTCGAAGTTGCCGTTGGGCGCAGACGAGAAAAACGCTGGGTAGCTCTATTCACATGCCTTACCATCAGAGCCGTTCATTTGGAGATCGTAGGAAGCCTTTCCGCAGATGCTGCTATCATGGCCCTAAGAAGATTTATTGCCCGTAGAGGATGTCCAGCGAGAATCATCTCAGATAACGGCACGGCTTTTCTCGGCGCAGCCAACCAACTCACAGACGTTTTCGACTTCGCGGCCAACCATAAAATTTGTCCAGCGGCACCATCAATGGGAGGTGCGACGCTTAGTGCGATCAATAAAGTTTGCACTTTCCTGAAAGAACAAGCTCCAAGAGAGGAAGTATTGAGTACCCTACTTCTGGAAGCGGAAGCAGTAGTCAATTCTCGCCCGCTGACACACGTACCAGTAGAGCCGGAGACACTACAGGCCCTCACACCCTTCCATTTTTTATTGGGCACACCATCAACCGAGTTGGTCCGTCCCCGCACCGATGCAGATCTTTGCCGTCGCTTAGACCACAGGAAGGTACTGCGGTTAGCGGAGCTGTTTTGGGCTAGATGGCTTCATGAATACCTACCCACGTTGATTCCACGAAAGGCCGGATCGACGCAAGCCAAATTCAAAGTGGGAGATCCAGTTCTGGTGGCGGATCCAAATCTTCCGCGAGGAACCTGGCCCAAAGGCCGTATTTCTAAGATATTCACCGGTCCTGACGGAGTGGTCAGGGTGGTGGAGATCCGGGGAAGCATGGGAATCTTGAAAAGACCAGTGCGCAAAGTGTTGCCCTTACTCCTAGAGCAGGGCACCCAAGAAAACTGCGGACAGTCGCCACTGTAGATTGGTGCTCTGCACCGGGGCGTGCCATGTTGGCGACAGACCTCTTTTTATAGATATTTCTATTTTTAAACCATATATTTTTATATACAATTTTTGACATATATTTTTTATTATATTGTTTTTCTACATTGTGTCATATACGCTACCACTAAATACATCACTATAATTTTGGTAAGTAATTTTATTTATATTACCCTATTTCACTGCCGTTGCCAGCCGTAATACTATGATTTGTAATAGTTCTTCAGTATTATCGTAATTTAGTAATAAAAGCGAGTTAAACAGAGTATTATTGCATTGAATAAAATTAAAAGTTAAGATGCATAATTGTTTGTTTATCTTTTTGTAGGAAAATAGGATTGGTATGACCTAGGTAACAGGGAATTAAGAACTTATTTAATTAAATAAAGAAAGGTGGTGTTTTATTATTGTTTTGTAGATTCGTACATTTAAGTAGCCCTATCGTTAGTTTTTGAACAAATAATTATTTAACTGTAGTACCTTAATGCCCTTATATTATTATTTTTTTCGAAGAAGTAAAAGATCAAGAATTACTGACTTTTAGAATACGTATTTGTTACTCTTTCCAGTTATAGTAGAGTTGTCTTGGATGTACAACCCCATGAATCAATGCAGTAAAGAATTGATTGGCATAAGACAAAGTAAATAGATTCAAACACAACGGATATTTTTAAAGACAACAATTAATCTATGGAATCTAGTTGACAATGAGTTATTATGTTGCTTAATATTATTATCAATCAGCATGCTAAGGTACTGGTGAATACAGGATGATTTTTCTATTTCCGGACATAAGCAATTTATAAAATGAATTCACCAATTCTGACACTGCCTTATATATTGCAAGTATGTTTCAAGTTATTTACAGATTCATTAATAATGATTTTTTTCTATATGAACCTTGTTGAAATGTGACATTAGTTGATATTTAATGACCTTTTTATTAATCATGGGAGTAAATATTTTTACACCTTTTTTTTATTACTAATGTACCATGATATGTAATCCCTTTCGAAACCATCGTGATTAATCTGTAGGTAAATTCGTCACGATGCTATGACCTACCTCACTTTGTTGTCGTTTTCCCTCCAGTGCAGACAGGCATCTAGCGTATACAGTCAGCGAAAGTGATTAGACAATTCTATGTATTATCATCCGTAATAATAGCCTACGTACATTATTTAATATTTAATTCTTATATCTATGTCTATCTATGTATCTAATATTCTGTTATCTGTGGTCTATCAATAACGCCTAACTTACTAAAGTGTTACTTTATTAGCGAAATAATATTATATATGTCTAGGTAATATGTGATAAGTTAATTTTAATAATGCAAGAAGGTGGTTGTTGTTTTGACCTCTTAGTTGCTATATCATATATTTAGGTTCCCTCCTTCTATATAAATTTAATTGAAATTAACTTAATATAAGCACTTTTGAAGGTAATTTTTTCGGAAAACAGTTTTTGCACAAGAGGAATAAGCAGGAAACTTGCATGTTTTTCTTTTAAACAAATTTATTACTTAATTATATAACTCCACGTGTATTTTTTTTTGTATTAATATAAAGGGTGGCTATAGCATTACTGACACATTCATAACAAAATATTATTCTTTTCTGAATACAAGCTTTTTGCATTTAGGTACTGCAAGAGTGTTAGTTTTATTTCTAAACTGTTTACTGTGACATCGTCTTCTATATTGAGATAAAAAATAAACTTTATGTTAAAAATTAACATACGTTCATGTAACAAGGGAAATATGAAAAATAAGTAATTGAAGCAGCAAAATCTCTTAGATTGCTCGTTGAGAATTTTTACTACGCTTAATTAAAAATATAGTTTGTATTATGTAATGTTTTCAGAAAAACAAATAAACTTATTACAAATAATTTATTTAATTTAAAAAATACGATACAAACACGATAACTTGTGGAGTATTGTGATAGTTTGCTACAGTCTCATAGAATACCTTATGCGAATCAACTATCAAGTTCGCAGTTCAATATATTTGATATGTCATTCCGTGTACGTATTCTATTATTCTATTAACAATTATTTTAAACATATTTATTAGAATTCATTATTTTAAAAGAGTATGATTTATTAATTATCATTTCGTACCTACATGGAATGACAAATCATTAGTAATAATATCATTATACAAATAATTATAATAGTTTACAACTTATTTCTAATACTACGTACGATAGTATAACTCTCGATTGGTTCCTGTTTCATGAATATTGAATGGATATTGTATGTTAGATGTAAATCACAAGTAGTTCATAATAATTTAAGAATAGTAATGTTGGAGCTTATGACACATCCAAACAATTAATATGAGGAATGATTGTTAAAAATGTAAACTAAGGTTTAGATAAAACATTTGCTTCTTTGTGCATTTGTGTTTTATAATACCTAATGATAGGTACATGTAACTATTTTATTGATTTATATGACAATAAATAAATATATGACAGAATATATTAAGAATAATAATTTGGGTCCTAAATATATAATAAATGCAAGCATAATACTCTTGGTTAAGAAACCTAGAGTGAGTGCATTTAAACTGTATAAGTATTTTACTTTGTAAAGTGTCACTAGTCCATCTTTCCTCTATTATGAACAATATAGAGGCAAATCTTTATTTTTAGAACCCGCATTATTATTGTCAATTATTTAATTTGTAATAATTTTAGGAATCCCTTAGTACGGTTGCTGCACTGTGACGAATTAAAAGTGATTAAGATAATTGTGAACTTGAATTTACACTCACATTCAGTATAACAACATCAACCACGAAGGAAATTCTAAAATTTTAATAACCCTATTTATAAATGTTTCTGAATAAAATTTAACTAGATATGCTGCTAATAATGCTATTGAATTGAGGTCTAGCCTTTTACGATATTTTTAAAATATTTCTCAATAATATAATAAGTTACTACTTTTTCTTAAATCTGTTAAGACAAATAAAACTGTTATTTAACATAATAAAGAACATGTCATTGAATTACCTACAACATTGTTAATCTATTTTTGTTTTGGTATAGTTACAATTGACTACAGATGTTCGGCACATTTTATTAAGCATTTATAAAATACATACCTAACTTAACAAATTATATACATTTTGAGTATTAGGAATTTTTTAATAATTGAATCGATATTATATTTTACATAATAGGCAAATAATGCATTAAGGGATGGGCTAAAAGATTTTAATGAATTAAAAACATTATAATAATATATTCAAATTTTAAAAAGTTTTCATTTAATTGCATTATATAAAAAATTATATAAAAGTTCGAATGACATATAAGCTTGCGCCTCACCTGACTAAAAGTGATAATCGTCGCCTAAATATTATACATAAACAGCCAAACGAATATCACTTAAGGACATACTAAGTCATTTATATATTATATAATTACGCATTTTTATACGAAATTCGAGGGAGGTGGGTTTTAAAGATATAGTCTAACATTTTCAACGGAATGTTTACTGAATATCTACATTATTAGACTCTAAAGAAAGATTGTTGAATAAGCAAAAACTTTAAACAGATCTTACTTACTTAATTAACCCAACACCAATGCAACAATGAGAAATGCACATGATATTGAGGGAGATTACTAAGTTAAAGTTAACTTCTCGTATCTATACTAAATTACTCTTTTTGCCATTCGGAGAATATTTACTTACTTACATAAATTAACAATTAATATTAAGCGATTTGTTTTTTTTGTGTAAATACAGTATGCTCTGTCCATGTTGTATACCTATAGGACAGCGTAGGTACATATCTATATAGACCGCTCTATAAACATACAAAATTCTTTTCTTATTGCTTGTATTATAGACGTTTATGTTAATTCAAAAAATATTAATCTAAGAAGTATTTATAATAAGTAAATATAGTTTTAAAATAAATAATGTTTTAAAATTCCTATTAAAATTGAAATATTTAATATTTGTATTACTTTATAATTTCGCTTTCATGTAACATATCAATGTCGTATTATCAAGTAGTATGAACAAATAGGTACAGAAGCACAGCGAATTAATTTATAGTCCTAGACGGCTTTAAGAAAAATTTGAGAAAAATTTCTCAATTTTTATCTTTATTTAAATGATAAAAATTGAGATTTTTTTTTCACTCAGTAACCTATAAATACGTGCTTAAGTACGTTTACTTAATAAAATATGTAAGTTCTATGCAGCTTCTGCCGGTATGGAGTTCGATACTTGTTGCCCGTTGTTCATTGGTATATCATCATCGCCATGCTGGACCGATTCTTCATTGTTATTATCATCTTCTCCTCTCATAAGCATACCCTCAACATCCTTTTTAGCACTTCTGCCTTGTTGTTTTGTATTTGGTAGAGTATTTACGTAGGCAGTCATGTTTTTCGCGATGACAATCAGGAGTACTGAAAAATGTTAGTAATTCAGTAAACTAATACTATTGGTCTATGATACGACATAACAAATGTGATCTTGATTGAAAATGTAAAATTATCCTAAAATTTACTCATTGAAATATTTACTTACGTCCATAGACAGTGTACATAGCCGAGATAATATGGTAAATAAATGTTTCTTCGTGAGTTGCAATGATTATAATAATGCCCACTAGGCTGCATGACAACAGTAATACGCCATGACACCAGGTTAGTGCTATCCAGCAGGTTATAAATATATTCTTTTTCTGAAAAAAAAAAAAAGAACTTAATATTTTTAGACAAAAAAGAATATTTAATTTGATGTTACATAAACTGTTGACCATCTAACTTTATCAACATAAAGAATCAGAAAACAATGGCTGTTCATGCTCATCTCATCATCCTTCATTCGTGCCTATTGCACTATTTAACAGCGCCGGATTAGCCTAGTAGCAAGACTAGCCACGGCTAGCTACAGGATCCGCTCAATGTAGAGTGGGATCCTTCTCGCTCTCTCTTCTATCTGAACAGAATATACTTAAAGTAGAATAAAGGGCTTCTTAAAATTTGGCAAAATCCAACATACAAATAATATCGGTAATGTACCTTTATAATGTCGTGTATAAGACCACATCCATTAAAGAAACGCAATATATACAAGATCGCCGTCACGACGTAGAAAAATTTTACAGTCCAATTTAAGCCAGGTAATATAATTGTAGGTAGTATATACATTATAAACGCCGCCAGACAGATTACCTAGAAAAAAAATCGTAGTTAGTTCACATTTTAATTTGTATATAAACTTCATATATATACATATATATGTGAACAAGGACGTCATAAGAATTCATCTGTGTGGATAATTTCACTTATTTTGTGCAGCCGCGTGTCGGAACCACAGAACGGACAGTGAGCTTTCTATTCTCTGGTCTTTAATTTTGCACGGTTAATGTTTAGATGGAGAAAAATGAGAAAGAAAAAAAATAGAAACTAATCCTCCACGTGTTGACATACACACACATATATATGAATATAATAAAGGAACAATATAATTATAATAATACAATTTTCTACATTAATTCGCTGGCTATCAGTTTTATAATATTATTATGCTTTATGCGATTTGGCAACAATATCAAAATATACATTTCAGTTGTTCTACTCTGGAAATTATTTCCTATCCAATAACATTAGATTACGCTGCGTCGAATCTTTTTATATTATTTCCTTATAGAATCAAAACGTTGCTAATGTAAGCAAGGTTTTGATTCTATATTATTATTGTCAATTAAAGCACTAGCTAATATTGTCATAGATTTAACAAGTTCACTTTACGTTTAAAATAACAAAAATGGGTTACGGAGAGGGGCAGGGGGCATGCAGATTGCATGTTCCCGATCTTTCTCCATACAAAACTTGCTAATTTGAAAATTTACCTATAGGAAAACGTCAATTCCCTACATAATTGTTATATTAATACGTTATTAATGTGTCTGATTAATTGTAACCTAGCAAAAATAATGAAGTTATTAAAATTATTGTGAATTTGATGGGATGGGAATGTGGGAATGTAATGTTGATGATTTACATTCACGCCAACTTTACATTCCCATAAACACTTATTTATATGCAGAGAAAATGAGGTATATTTAATTAGAATTTATTACTACCAAAATATGAAATTGTTTTATTATCGTAATATACATATATATACATGACATAGTGTATTTTATATATTTATAATTATATATATATGTCATGTAGCAAGGAATACAAATATTGGTACAAATTACCACCCAATAAATAATTATAACATATAAGATACAGGCCTTATACAAAATTTACTTACTGTACTTGTGACGGCGACGAATAACGCCATTGTCCGTTTAGTGCAAACACAATTTTTAGGTTCGTGACCCATTTTATTTATTAATTACTTTTAATACTTCAACACGTATAGAGTTGACTATTCACAACAATGTTATACCGCTTCAATAATTTGAAATTTTATTTGCAACTTTATATCATTAGATAATAATCGAAGATAATTATAAGACGTTTACGTAGGTAAAGTGGGGATAATCATAGATAACAAAAATTCAAAGCTATTTAAAGAAAAATGTCGAGAACGAAATCTTAGTGCCGAAACAATACTTCCCCACTCATATTACTTATCATACTGGTGAGTGCGAAGAAAATTGGGGATTGTTTTGTACTCATAAGTTCGGTTTTTTTTACGACTGTTGTTAATGTAGGTACGTAGAAAATAAATGGGCATTCAACGAGGGCTTTCATTGTTACTCCATTAGCGCAGTCGTCGTTTTAATACAGTTAAAGTGATTACTTTTAAAATTTATACGCGATTGTGACACTATAATTATGTGAATTTAATCAGTTTGTGATAGATATAAATAAAACTACAACATGCCTACTGGTAAAATAGAAGCGTTCGATCTAAATTGTAAACAATGACCGGCCTACATAAGACGTGTCAATTAATCAATCATTTTATTATTCTCAACGAAATAAAGCCTGAGATAAAAGTACCGATGTTGATAACGGTGGTAGGTAAGGCGACGCATATTTTAGAAACTAAAACCTATGAACATTTGGTTCAGTCACGGACCATTCGAACGCTCGGAAATAGCAGAATGCCCTGTTTTTAGACAGAGAAGACAAAAGCCGGTCGAATCATTTACGGAATATCTATAAAACGCGTTGCGTGTGCGCTACCCGGGCGATGACGGCGGCGGCGCGGCGGCGTCGCTTAGGCGCGGCATGGCGGCGCGCGCCGTCAGCCAGCAGCGAGCGGCCTGACTCGTTATGGCGCGGCGGTGTGACAAGGCGCATAAGGCGTTTAAGCGTCGGTTCGCTAATTATAGTTGTGATCAGTATAATCAACGCGGCCATCTGCGGGTGATGTGTGGTAAAGTGCGAAAACGGGCAACCGGTGCTTCTAATTCACAGCCCTATAGGTAACAACTATAGCTCGTGAAATGACCTTTTCAACATGGAAGTAACATATACGGCCATATTTAATTAATATTATCGTGGACGGTAGTACTTTGGAGTGTGAGATAGATACGGGCAGCCGAATATCTGCGATTATTGAACACTGTTATACAATTATGTTTTCCAATAGTATGTTACAAACCGATATTTTCATTTTGCGCAACTATTCGGGTTCCGTAATCGAACCTTCAAGTTACATACGCGTAGACATAGAATTTAAAAATAATACAGCCAGTAATTTATTCTTGTTTGTTATAAATAGTGGTGGCAGGCTTCCGTTAGGTAGAGATTAGATTAAGGCACTTAATATAATCTAAATAAATATAAACGAAATGGTTGATGACCATATTGTAAGTCAGTTGTGTATACAATATCCCGAAGTGTTTACAAATACATTGGGCACTTGTAAGAAAAAGATACGTTTACAGCTGACGGATTGCGAAGGTATGTGCGTGCGTGCGCGGCCCGTACTAACTACGTAGCTCGAGCGACTCCAGCGCGACGGCACAACATACCGGATGGACCATTCCGA
Organism: Achroia grisella; assembly: GCF_030625045.1. Taxonomy (NCBI): domain Eukaryota; kingdom Metazoa; phylum Arthropoda; class Insecta; order Lepidoptera; family Pyralidae; genus Achroia; species Achroia grisella. The sequence goes on from NW_026712648.1 coordinate 194,509, forward strand.
TTTTGGGACCCCAATTGTACCCGTGTGAAAAGTAAAGGCCATCTAAGGTTGTATGGAGATACCCAATTAGATACCATTAATCCCAAACTAAAATTCATGCGATCATTATCATGCATAAAGGAACTGTTTGCAAATTCAAGTCATAGTGAAGATATACAAAAATTGATATACGACTTGCGTACGAACAGAACCACTTTTTCCGGTACACTAGATAAACCGTAAGGTTTCTGCCTTACGGTTTATCTAGTGTACCGGAAAAATTTCGAAAAATTATTGGAAGAGAAGCTACGGGAGGTTGCAGGCACGGTTGTCTTCTTTGATAACATTTGTGAGAAAGATGAGTATCGTCACGTTCACCTTCGCAATCATCGTACTGTTTCTACTATGGGCAGGTTATGACTTCAAAATAGAATTTATATAATATTATTATAGAAACCGTATTTTATTCCTAAAAACGATGTATAAACAGATTTAAATTTTATAATTTATAAATATAGAATTGTCGGCCCAGAAAAATAACGATGTTTTATATTGTGTTCGCGCCTACAAACTTCCATCTAGCAATTTCATCATTATTAATTATTGTTTAATTATTCACAAAGGCGCTTATAAATAAAGGGTAGACAAATTATTACTTTGCAAATGAAGAGCAATATCATTCAAATACACAGTTTATACTAGATATCAATCTACTTATGGCAATGCAGATTTAAATAATTCACATAATATTAAAAAATCCAATGCAATTATGGTGGTAGTCCATTAACATTGCCATCCCTACAAATTAATAAATTCAATGGGTCCTATTTATTAAGGCAGGATTTCCACGATTCATACCTGTCACATCATGCAACGTTCGTATTCATCCGATTAATAAATTTCACTACTTAATATCATGTCTAGAGGGTGACGTGGCGAGAATTCTATCTAATTTAGAAGTATCAGCAGCAAACTACTCTGGCAGTTGCTAGTCGACCGCTATGATAATAAAAGTTTATTAATTAGTTAATATTTAAATTCTCCCTTATTCCTCCTGTCGATCGAGAATCTGATCAATGAATACGGTTTTGTAAAAATCTACGAGCCTTGCATAGCGTAGGTCAAGCCACTGTTTAGTGTGATACTTTAATAAATATACTAAATATACCTACATATAGTATCGTGTAAATTAGATACTAGACGATGACGTAACATTCCGTCAATTTAAAAAATTTCTAAGTGACTGGGCTAAATTGCTCAGTCATTGTATCGAAATAAATCCAAATATAAGTTCTAGTAACCATATATACAATAACCAATGGCCTTCTAAATCATCTCAAAAAGAATAACATGTCAAATCCTTTCTTGGGTCAAAAACCCACGGCCAGCCTATAGTACCTAGTCTTCTAATTAGATATACCTGAATGTCTCGCACAGGAACTACAACTAGACTATTGAACCCAATCCATAACTGGTCAACTTCCTAAAATATTAAGGGGGTCTTCCTATGTGACGGCCTGTTTTTTAGGGATATTTTAGGATTTTTTTTCTACGACCAGTAAATATTTAGAGCTTCAAGTTTTTTATCATTTATTAACACATATTTGGACAGTATAAATATAAAATTTCAGCTAAAAATATTCAGTCAAACTAGAGTTACAGCGCTCTGAACACCCCCGCCTCGAAAAAAAGAGCTCCCACTTCCTCCACGATTCCGGCTGATCGGCTTATCTGAAAAAAAAAAAAAAACGGCGTTTTAATTTGTAGGCTTAAAAGCACGGAATGACCTATAATCAAATGAATATAAAAAAAATTGGATTTTTGATAGACATTTGAAATAAAAGTTGCAAATTAGGCGTTTTTTTTTTTGTTTTTTGCTATAAAAAAATCGAAGTTTTGAAAATTTTCGATTTATAATAGTTCATTCCATGCGTTTACAGTGTGTGTAAATTTCAAGTAATTCGGTCCAGCCGTTTCTGAGATACAATGGAGGAAAGTTTGAAAAACACAGTTTTGAGAAAAACGCGTTTAAAGTTTCAAGTCCGTTAAAAACTATTAAAATATCAACTTACTCTCAATCGGCGATGCCTGGTCCATAGAGTATTCCTTCCTCTTCCTCGTGAAACTCTTTTAAAGCAGATTGTTCAGCTCTTGAGTCAATCCTGGCTTGTTTAACGACATCACTTACGCGCCGCTCAGAGCGTAAGATTCGCTTTTCATCCCGTTTCTCAACATACGCTTGGGCTTCACGACCAACAGGGCATCCCATAATCGACATAACTTTTAAAATACCTTGAAAACCTTCATTAAAGATAATAACTGCTAAGTAGCTAGCAATTTCAACAACTTTGGGACCAGAATGAAGATGTTTAGGAGCGAAAGTCCAAATCAAAGAATTCAAAGATTCGTTATTGTTTTGTGTCTCTGCTCCTAAACAACGAATTAATAATTCGTCTTTCGATAAATCTTCTAAAACCGGTTTGATAGCTTCTTGGACTTGCGGAATTAGAGGTGGTTTATCGTGATGAAATTGGTCCAGTTCATTATTAGCTTCAGCCTTAACTAAATTCAGCCTTAACACTAAACTTTCTTTTTTTACTACGACCAGGATGAACATTTCCACTCGTACTTCCTTTCCGTCCACTCATTATGAAAAAAAATAATTTGTAGCTGTTGCTCTCTTCGAAGTTCAACCAAGACTAAAATAACTTCGGTAAAATATTATAACAATAGAAATTTCTGTTTAAGTCTGTAGAAACGTATCTAAACTTGTATAAACAAATATATTAATAAAATGGAGGCCAGGTATAAAGCCGACGGTACACAATAGGCCCGGTCTCTAACTGCCAACTCACCGCTCCGAACCGCTCTTTCTTTTACCTGCTGTATCTTTAAAACGACTTCGAATTTTCTAAAATCGCTTTACTACCGTATTCTAGACATGTTAAGGGAGCAATTTATGAAAAAAAAAATCGATTTTTTCAACCCATCACATAGGAAGACCCCTTAATTGACTACAACAATCTAAACATACCTTGGCTGATCATAAATTTTATGAACCTTCTGATATTCGCATCCTAATAGGAGCTGACTATTTCAGGGCTTAGCTTTAGGCGAGACTTCGTTTCGCTGTGTGTGTTGTATCGTATATACAACGGACTATGTTCTGAGAATTTTTTCGACAGGATGCCTATTGCTACCTTTTGCCACCGAACCGCTCGCCATCATTCATCCATTTCATTTTCAAGGAATTCATCCATTCATTGGGGATGAATGATGTAACACCTAAGTGGTTTGCCGAAATTTTTCTCACGAGACTACAGCATCGGGATTTTCAAGAAGGGTACATTAAGGTTTCTTAAGGGTCGACAATGCGTATATAATATCCCTGGTCTCTGAGGTGTCCATAGGCTACGGCAACCATTTACCATCAGATGGGCCGTATGCTTGTTTGCCACCATAGTAATATAACAAAAATCCCCTACATTCCAAGGTGAAAAATTAGTTTCAAATACTGATTCTGAATGAATATGAGGTAATTTTGAGTTTAAGTTATTAAATACTTGTTTTTTTTTTGACATTGATGTTCGGATTTGCTGTGTACATGTATGTTTGTGAGTGGTTGTGTGTCATTAGATATCAAGTAATGTCATTTATTAAATATACATTTCCACTTTCAAATACGTATGTCAAAATTAATTACTAATGAAATAGTTAATAACGCATTGTACTATCAACTTATAAGAATAAACAATGATATATAAAATAATAATAACATTGTAATTGAAGACATTTTGGCCTACTAGTTCACTACCGAGACAGAAAGATCGGGCGTACAAACGCCATTACTTTTGATATCATTGTCGTGTCACAACTAAATGACATCATAAGTAATGGTTATTTAAGTAAAATTAAATTAATGATCTTAATTAAAATTAAATTAATTTTAAACATATGAAGAATATTTTTTTTATTCTACCCGCTCATCCAGGATTACAGCTTCAACACACGAAGAATAAAGCAAGTAACGTGTATGTTTTTATTTTAAACAAATGTGTTACTAATTTATTTAATTTTTTTTTGTATAAATATAAAGGGTAGCTACATCATTCTTATTAATTTTAAAACAATATTATTCTCTTCTGAATGTAGTAGTAATTTAGGTACTGCAAGATTTGTTTGTTTTTTTGCTAAACTAGCTGTTTTCTGTAACATCATATCTAGTTTATTGAGATAAAAAATAAACATTAACATCCGTTCACCCATTAAGAGTGAAAAGCTAAGAAACTAACACATAAATACACCTTGTCATTTTAAAACTTCAAACATATTGAGCAATGAATTTTCTGTATAAAAAATGAAAAACAAGTAAGTATTCGCAGGAGCAAAAACTCCTCTTAGATTGCTTGTTGAGTATTTTTACCACTCGCTTAATAACAAATACAGTTATTATTAGCCAAAAATAATATTACAGGTTTAAACATACATAACTGGTTTTGGAAAATAAAGTTATGTAATTCATATTAAAATGACAGAAAAACAAATAAGCCTATTAGAAATATTTTTTTAATTAAAAAAATACGATACAAATACGAACACTTATGGAGTATTGTGATAGTTTGCTACAGTCTTATAGATACCTTATGCGAATCAACTATCAAGTTCGCAGTTCAATATATTTGATACGTCATTCCGTGTACGTGTTCTATTATTATGGTGACAATTATTTTAAATATGTTTATTAGAATTCGTTATTCGAAAAGAGTAGATATTATTTATTAATTATCATTCTGGTACATGGAATGACAAAACTTTACATTATTTAATCACAACTAAACTAAAAGAAGCTACTTATCACATAAATATACATTGACACATCCAAACTATTAAATTGTGGAATATTAACTCGTCCGTTAAAAGTGCAAATTAAGTTCTAGACAAAGCTTTGCTTCTGTCCAGAAACAAATTTATTTAATTAAGTTTATAATAATAATAAATGCAATTATTTTATCGATTTATATGACAATAAATAAATACATAACAGATGATACCTTAACCTAGAGTATTATGCTGGCATTTAAATAGTATATTTTCCTTAGTCAAGTCTTCCATCTTCCTTCTATTTTGAACAAGATAGAGAAAAAATTTTCACTTTTTAAAACCCGCATTATTATTGTTGATTATTCAGTTCTTAAATATTTTAGGAGTCCCTTAGTACGGTTGATGCATTGTGACGAATTAAAAGAGATTAAAACAATTGTAAACTTGAATTTACACTCACATTTAATATATAAATATCAACCACAAAGGAAATTCTAAAATTCATAAATATTTCCAAATAAAGATTGACAGATATTTTAATGCTTTTGAGTTCATGTCATTCAATTAACTAGAACATTGCTAATATATTTAAATTTGATATTATTATAATTGACTACAGAATTTTCCATACTTTTTATTAACCATTTTTAAAATACATAATTTAAATCATACATTTTGAGTATTCATGACTGATTTTACATAATAGGCAAGTAATGCATTAAGGGATGGACTAAAAGATTGCAATGAATTAAAAATATTATAATAATATATTCAGACTTTCAAAAGTTTTAATTTATTTGTATTATATTAAGAAATATATAATAGTTCTAATTACAAACAAGCTTGCGCCTCACCTGATGGAAAGTGACAATCGTCGGCCATATATCTACATGAACTGCGACACGAATATCACTATATCATCGTATACTAAATCATTTATATATTATATAATTATAATTACGCCTTTTTATACAAAATTTTGAACAGATCTTACTTATTTAATATAACCTTAATTAATAATACCAACAGAACAATAAGAAGTACACGTGATATTGAGGGAGATTACTAAGTTAAAGTTAACTTCTCATATCTATACTAAATTACTCATTTTACCAGTCGGAGAATATTTACCTACTTTATATAAAGGAGAAGTTTAATCAGTTAACAATTAAAATTAAGCGATTTGATTAATTTATGTAAATACAGTAAACTCCCTCCATATTGTGTATGGCCCGGTGTAGGTACATATCTGTCCATACCGCTCTATAAACATACAAAATTCTTTTGTTAGTGCATACAGGTCGACTGTGTAACATAGACTTATGTTAATTTATAAAAAAATCTATAACTTATAACTATATACTATATATATAATCTGTATAACTTATGTTAATTTATAAAAAATCTAGGAAGCATTTAAATATTGCAATACACTTCAGTCAAAAAACATAAGTTTTAAAATTCCTATTACAATTAAACAAAAAACTTCATTTTTTGTTTTATTTTATTTCGTTTTCGTTTATGATGTTTATTAACCTACGTTACTGAATAATTAATTGTATTATCTCGTAAGCACGTATTTCTAAAAATAGATGTTTACTAAATAGTACTATTCTATGCAGCTTCTGCCGGTATGGAATTTGATATGTGTTGAACGTTGTTCATTGGTATAGCATCATCGCCTTGCTGGACTGATTCTTCATTATTATTGTCAACTTCTTCTCTCATGAGCATATTCTCAACATCTTTTTGAGCACTTCTGCGTTGTTGTTGCGTTTTTGGTAATGTATTTACGTAGGCAGTCATCCGTCGTGCGCTGTCAATCAGAAATACTGAAAAATAACAAACAGTAATTCAATAAACCTGCACGTACTAATGCTAGATATAGGTCTAAAATATGACATAACAAATATGTATATACCCTCAAATGAGATCTCGATTGAAAATCCAAAATTATCTTAAAATTGCCGCGAGTTAACATCGATAAAGTAAATTGAAATATAAACTTGTGTATCTTTAATAAAAATATTATAATATTATTTGTATCTCCAACAACTTATCTTTACACAACTGAGGGTTGACTGGTACAAAATGCTATTAGGTGTTAAGTTCGTCGTATGTAATTTTTACTTGTGTATAACGTGCATTAAAGTTATTTAAAAAAAAATAACTTACTTCCAAAGATAGTGTATATAGCCGTGAAAGTTTTGTAGGTCTCAATTGTATCATTTACAATGGTATAAATGAGGCCAACTATGCTGCATGACAACAGTATCACGCCATGACACCAGGTTAGCACTATCCAGCAGGTTATAAATATTTTCTTTTTCTGAAAAAATAAAAAGACACTTATTATTTATATTTCGTGTTACAGAAATTCTTTAAACTTTATCAGCGTGAAGGAACCTAGAGAAAAAATTGTTATAATGTTTTTTGTTTATTTTAACCTAATTGTTCAAGTGCAATAGAAAATAAGCTGTTGAGATAAATAGCACTAAGGACATCATGTTAATCATGACTCGTTTCCATTCTGGAAGACTAAGTTGTTGTAACTCTATATACCTACCACAACATTACTATCTTATATCTCTACCCTTTGATATGAACAGAGATTACAAGCTGCTAGCATACCAAAGTATCCATGCAGACAATTTTTAAAAAGTCTACCTCGGTATAAAATAATATGTAATATGTTATGTACATTACAGCAATATGACATTAGGAACAACATATAAAAGGGAATGATTTTGTTATGAATGAGCTCATTTTCAAGTAATGTGGATACAGACTGATATCAGTGAAAGAATTTGTTAATATTATCGCTTAATATCAATTAATGTAGACTATTGCTAACAATATACCATGTCAGGTTCAATACCACGTGGAATTACAACTAATTATTGTAATCATAATACATTACTCTCTAGAAACTATCATGCTAAATTGCTAGTGAATTTTTGCGATGGGCTAACTGACCTAACCTCATATTCGTCTTATCACCCTCCACTGGTGCTCCGCCAGCGTATACTGTTAACGCAGGCGTGTGCACCATTCCATTATTACCGATTAAAAATAATAATAATAATAATCTCAGGACAATTCACATAGTGCCATCTAAACCCAAGATAAGCTAGCTAAAGCTTGTGTTATGATAGATGGATATATATTTTTTTCGTAAATACATACATATTATAGAAAACACCCAAACCGATACAAACAATCATACTCATAAATACAAATATTTGTGCCGTGCGAGGAATCAAACCCGCGACCATCAGAAGTAAGTCGGTGTGCTAAACCTCTAGATCACAGTTTAAAAAAACACTAATTTCTATAAATCGAGGGTTTCTGGAAATTATTTGCTATAGACCCAGCGTTGATATAATCCCACACTGCCTTTCCATTATCACCTGTTAAAAGAAATAAAAATAATATCGAATATAATATGTACCTTTATAATGCCGTATATAAGACCACAACCACTAAGGTAACGCAATAGAAACGAGATCGCCATCACGACGTAGAAAAGTTTACTAATCCTATTTAAGTCAGGTAATATAATCGCAGGACGTATATACAGTATAAAGGCCGGCAGACAGATTACCTGAAAAAAAAAATTGTGGTTAGTTTGTATATTATTATTTGACAACAATATTAAAATACACATTTCAGTTGTTGTTCTACTGTTGAAACTAATTCCTATCCAATAACATTAGGTTACGCTGTGTCAAGTCTTTTGATATTGTACCCTTAAATTGTACACTAGCAACGTATTATTCTATATTATTACTTTGTTCAATAAAAGATCTAGCTAATATTGTTAAACATTAAATAAGTTCCTACATTACGTTTAAAAGAATGAAAATGGATTAGGGAGAGAACAATATATTGTCGTTCTCTGTACACATGGAGAGGCCATACAAATCTTGTTACTGTGAAAATTTTCTACGAAATTTTGACCATAGGATAAGATTTCCTTTAAACAAGTTATTTCTAGAATTACACGTAACTAAAAAACCTGATTTTTACCAAAAGGGATAATAATTTTAAAAAATACGAATATCTCTATATTCACTGTAGTAATAGAGTCAGCCGAGTAGAGTGGACGTAAATATTTTTACAGCAAACTTTCGATAGAGTATTGTTATCACGCTCGGGTGAAGAGAGATGAAATACTGAAGAATACGTACATCGTAATTTTATAGTGTGGACAAAATCCTCTTAAGACTACTCTAGTAGTATTCCTGCTTTAAACAAGTGTTTCTCAACCTTTCTAGTGCCATATCCTACCTTAGCCTTTTTAAAATTCTTATGCCCCACTTTTTATGTAACATACATAATTTTAAATTTATAACATTAAAAATCTGAATTGTTCACTTAATAAATTTAAATAATAGTTTTTAAAAGAAGAAATCACTAGCAAATTAAATTCACTTTTTATGAAATGTGAATTTCAATTGTAATAAAGAGTCTAATTTTAAATTTATAGTTGGGACACACTGATTTAAAATTGTCAATGAAACAGTAAATTTTCAAAGGATATATCGTTACATTAATACGTTATTAATGCGTCTGATTAATTGTAACCTAGCAAAAATAAATAATTAATTAAAATTATTATAAATATGCTTTTACACTCACGTTAACATTACATTACGATAAAGACTTATTTACATTATTACAGAAAATTAGGTATATTAGAATTGATTACTACCAAAATATGAGATTGTTTTATTATGGTAATATATACATATAAATTACACTACGTCTGTAGCAAGTAATGATATAAATTGCCGCCTTATACATTAATTACAAAATGTACACAAAATTTACTTACTGTATTTGTGACGGCGATGATTATCGCCTTTATATGTTTAGTGCAAACATTCTTTGTAGATTTGAAACCCATTTTATTTTTAACTACTTCTACACGTATAAAGTTGACTATTCACAACAACGTTTTAGCGCACTCTAATAATATTTATTTAATAATAGTTCTTTTATATGATTAGATAATAATCGAAGGTAATTATGTGACATATAGGTAAAGTGGGGATAATGATAACACAGACATTTTCTCTACTAAAGGTTGTTAAAATGTTGCTAAAACGTAACTCCTACGGCTCCACCCATTTCGTTTCTACCACGCTATCTCGCCGACCCACGACACCGTCCTCACTGGCAAAGACAACAACCTTAATACGAATACGACAACTATACGGATGGTCGATCGCATCAACCGGTCGTCTGCATGGGTCCGGGTACTCCATACTGGCGCCCTTGGTGAGACTTCCAATCTACCCATTTTTCAGTTCAAACAGGGATCGAAAATATGACGGTTTGAGCCGATGTTTGAACCCCTATCGGTGTCCTCAGACTAAAGTCGTATCCGTCTGATAGTAGTTTGCCTTCAGCCGCTCCACAAGTCCTTTCACGGGTTTGGAGCAGCAGGTCAGCTGCGGCCAACAACGTTAGTATAATTTCAGCATGAAGTCTTGGTGCTAAAACAATATCTTCTCCGTTCATATAAGTTTTCATACCAGGGAGTACGAAGGAGATTGGGTGGGATTATTTTGTACTCATGAGTTTGATGTTTTAACTGACTTAGTAAAATAGGTTATGATATTTATTACTTTTTAGAAAACAGTAAAATATTACTGTAAATTAATTCGTAGAAAAATGTTCTCAACGTATCTAGTAACTACTGAAGGAATGGTCCTTTCACACTGGGTGTCATACGGAAATAATACACATAGACAGCTTTCATGGATGTTTTCGAGGGTGTCATTTCTATCCTCGTAAATATGTCTCATATCTCAAAAATTTGACGATGTTGTGGTTATATAATAAATGATAGCTTTTAAAAGTATCAAAAGTATCTGTCTGTTCATTATCTTTCTAGAATTAAACGGCTGCATAGATTTTAAAAAAATCACTTGAAGATAAATCGTACCACAAGACTGTTACTCAAAGCTGTTAGCTCAAAATAACCATATGAAGTCGAGGTAAATAACTAGTTTTCAATAAAAATAAAGTTTGCATATAATAATTCCCAAGAAAAAGCAATAAATATTGTGTGAATATGCATGTTATCGACATCACACCGACAAATAAAAACTAAGTATTACTATGTAATATTATGTTATCTGTGGTATTACAAAAAAGTGGTTTAATTAAGCCTGGTTTACTCTGTAGGCCTAATCTATGTAATAACACCAACCGAATTACTGCTGAAAATAATTCTATTTCAGAATAACGAAGCTCGTTTGGCAACATAAAACAAGTAAATTTTTTTATTGAAATTAATTATTATATGTACTTGGTCAATTTATCCCTCTTCGTTAACTATAACATGTAGATGTTTAGTTTAGGGAAATAACCGAGATTTTGTTTTGGTTACAACTTTTTTTATATTTCCACAAAATGAAGCGCTGAGTTTTATAACTAACTAACGGTTACTGATAACAATAACACACGTACTTGGGTACTTTGGTAAATAAAAATTGATAATTGTATTTATTGATTTAAAATTGTATAATACTACTGCTACGCAATAACTATTTATAATAGGCAATACATTAAAGTAAGACTAGAGGAGATGATTAATGTGAACTAGTGGCCCTATAACTACCAATGTGATTTCAGGCTGACCTCCACGCCGTCCCCCTTGAAAACCACCCTGGTTAATACCTAGTAAATTCACCATGATGGGCTGACTGACCTGATTTCATTCTGTTCAGGCGTAGGCGGGGGAACCATTTTACCATCATCAAATGTTTGAGGTTTAAATACTAAAAAGTATATATTGTAGTAATATACTTGCTGTACCCTTTTATATAACTTGTAACTGGCAAATCGCTAATAAAACTGTAGCAACCATAGCCTGTACACATGAACAGCACTACGAAGTTACGTGGCTCCCGTATTACCAATCATTTTTTATACGATTGTAATGGCATACAAGCTGACGGCCCACCTCATAGTAAGCAGTAACTGTCATCTATACATCAGAAGACTAAGATTAAGGTATTACCCTATAATTTCACTGTCTAACCTTTACTTTATCACCGAAACAGCTTTCAAAGCAAGCGCTTGGAGCTGATAGGTGAAATTGAGATGAAAACGCATACTACTTTTTACTGTCTACATCTGGTTCAAAGTCTATGAGAAGAATGTCTGGTTTGTGGTTATCGCTAATAATATTTTCATACACTTATCAGGAAATGAATTTTCATACAATTGTCACGGCACGATTAGATAGGTATATATGATAGGACAAAAATCGTATTATCACGGCAGTGATAATACGATTTTCAGACCGAGTAAACGTAGGTCGAATCAAATCCAAGTGAAATATATTTACTTTATAAATGGTTTCCCGTACATTATGGATATTTATAGTTTTGGAAATTTTATCGATTAACATCAGTGTGAAACGGTGAAAATGAGTGTGCCTATTGTGAAAAAGTGTTGTTTTTGTGTGAATTTGCATACAGCTGCTTTACTTATTGGAATACTCTATTCGGTACAATATTTTATATATTTTCCTCTGTTTGTCAAGCAGTTTGCAATTGACTTCAATAGGGACCAATTGTTTTTGTAAACGTGTTGTACGCTATTTACCAAACCTGAATACAATTTGCATTAGATCATGTCTACTCCAAAGAACAATATCTTATAGTATTCCTATTTCTATGTTGCTCCTATATCATATCTATTATATTTTGCATGCTTGGAAGTTTCATTATAACGTCACATGAAATCTTATATTATTTCACATAAACTATTTTTAAAAATCAATATTTTTTAAAGGTGATTCCCGTTTGCAGTTACTAACATATAATATCGAATACATTATATGTTAGTCTGTTTAAAATAGACATATGCAGACAGCTAATAGTTTTAAACCAATATAATGCTTAATTGAAAAGTAAAGGAAAACAGAATGAAACACAAAATTTTCTTTTGTTCCGACATGACGCATTATTCATAGATAGACAACATAATAATATGACGGAACATTCTAGAAATATTAATAATCTTTCAGAGAAATATTATAATTCTTATCATAACTTTAGCATTTCTTTGACTGAGCAACAGTAGTTTATGCTTATTCGATAGTAGGTAGGTATACGAATATACTAGTTTCAATAAATATAGTATTGCTTTTACATCCTTTGTTTCAATTCGTAAGGTTTTTCCTTATTATTTTTACATTACACCTACGTAGCAAGATTCGATGTTATCATAGAGATAACGATTTACGGTTTCAACCTTGTATTAAAAAATGCACACAATTTTATCAGTATAAGCCTTTTTGATTTGACGATAGAATTGATGGGAAAAATAGAAGTATGCTAACTTTTGAACGATTTTTTCGGTTTTAAAATTGTCTCGTGTACTACTTATATATAACTATATTATCTACTGTTCTGATATCGCCTCTTATTTTAGGATGAAGTATATATGTACATTTAAGTTATCTAGGGTCATAATTTTCCAAAAAATCAAGTTTTCCTATAATAGCTTATTGTTTTTTCTTTGTCTCTAGGATACAGAACACCAATGTACTAGGAAGTATGATATATTTTTATAAATAATTATGACGCTATAAATGCGGCAAATGAAGGACGACACAAAAGAGTTTTCATTACGTTCACCATTATTGTTGAATCTGGTTATATAATACTAGACAATTCACACAGTCCAAATAAATTTTATACTATTGGTACTACGCAATGACAGAAATACTCAAATATAACTTCTTTTAAGCAAATGCCTAAACAATAGAATCACACATAGAAAACCAATTATGTAAAAATGTTTGTATCGAGTGAGAAAGAGTAGGGTACTTCGACTTATAGACCACCGACATGATAAAGTAATATTCATACCACGTATGTGGCAAATAAACACACGGCTCATCCGATAGTAGCCTATGGACGCCTGAAACATCTGTGTCACGTATGTCGACCCTTAAGACACTTTAATATACCCTTCTTGGAAAACACCATGATGTAGTTTCTTAAGAAAACCTTCGCAGGTAGTTCATTCTACAATCTGGCGGAAGCTCCTCTGAGACCGCTGTCGCACTGTTCGTGATCACTTAGGTTCCAGCTTGTAAGGAGGAATTCCCTGTCGATGGCTAGCTGTGCAATGGTATATGGTAGCTGTAGGCATCATGTTAAATTTTTCGGAACACAGTCCGTTGTATATTCGGTAGAACACACAAAGTGATGCGAAGTTTTACCACAAGTGCTTCTATACCGCTCGAGAGATTGGGATCATCGACAATTTTCATAGCACTTCTCTGAAACGAGTCTAAAGGTTACTTGTACCTAATTAAATTTTTGTTCAATTTGTGTAATTCGGTCTAGATACCTACCCACTGGTAGCTGTCATATATTTACTCTTGGGTAGTTAGGTTTGTGTTCCATTTTTTTTTTGTTGACCCCGACAAACTCTGTACCCTCAGCATTAAATGATGTCAAAGGTGACATATTTGTTTGTTCATATTTATTTTGTGATTAAACTTCACAGAAAGACTTATTAAGATACACGTTTAAAAATGTTCTATTTTTTTTTGTTGACCCCGACAAACTCTGTACCCTCAGCATTAAATGATGTCAAAGGTGACATATTTGTTTGTTCATATTTATTTTGTGATTAAACTTCACAGAAAGACTTATTAAGATACACGTTTAAAATTTTTTGTCTTGATTATAAAAAATAAACTTTTATTTGTATGCCAAGGTGAAACAATAGGTAAATAGTTATACATATACCTACTATGGTTCATTTCTAAACATAGAGATAGTTAATAAAATGTGCAAAGAAATAAAATAATATTAAGTTCTCAATTTCTGTTTAAAATATAGTCGCATAATTACTTCCGATGGTTACGGATTCGATTCCTCGCACGGTACGAACATTAGTACAGTAGACCGGCGATAATCCGGCCCCTGTCTTATCCGGCCCCCCTTGTAATCCGACATGGTCTATTATTTATTATTGAATATTATTTTGACATTCTTCGCTAATGCATGATTAAACAAATTTGAACTTGTCTTGTACCCGTCACCACTGTTGTACTCGACGCGTAGGGTATTGTTTTGATTATGATTGCTTAGTTGAATTTGACTACTTATGTACATGTGATGAAGATAGCTTTGCGGTATAGCATGTGTTCATTGTTTACTGTTTATTCATTCTGTATTACTTATCAGCTCAGAAGCGAAAGCACAAAACACTGACAATTCAAGAAAAATGTGATATTTTAGACCGCCTAATTCGTAACGAATCTTTTAGTAGTTGACATACATAATGAAGTAAGATTTGTACTTCAGAGTGCATATACGTACATATATAACATAGAACCTTATCACTGGACCTTTAATTTGTCGGATTACAAGATACTCTTTTGTAAAAAATTCCGGACCCCTTAGGCCCCTCTATAATCCGACAATTCGATTGTCCGACACTGCCCTGCAAAACGATTGTCGGATAACCGCGGGCCCACTGTATTCATGAGTATCTATGATTGTTTGTATACATATTATATATAATATGTATCTGTGTATTTACAAAAAAAACTAAGTATCATCAGTTGTCTAGTATCCATAACACGAACTCTGCTAAGCTGCTAAGTGTAAATTGTCCAGGGTTTATTATTTTTATAACCCTTTTTGACGGACTAACAGTTTGTAAGGGGAAAATAAAAACATATTAATACAGTTTGCGACGTGACGCAAGTTATAAAAATATTTCTTCCCAGAAAAGATAACGTGTCCTCCTGCGTCATCACTTATAAAAATTTTCTTTCCTTAAAACCGTAGTACTGTGGATGTACGCTGATAAGATAATACATACAGTGTACTGGCGAGGTTATCATTTTGCATTACAGTAGATCGTCAGCTTGTTTGTTATAAAATGTTTAATTAATTAGGTATCTACTTATAAACAGTATTTAATATTGATTTCCGACCAGCTGAGCCCATAACTTTTATTATTTTTGTGCAAATGCAATAAAATACAGAATTATAAGCAAAACTTACTGCATAAATATAATATAAGATAGGCAAAAATTCTAATATTGTTATTGTACCTGTTAACCGAGCGGGACGTATAAACACGTCAAACGTAAACACTAGCATGTTCCTCTCCGATCCATGCCCCGTCCGGGGATCGATATTACGACGGCCTGAGCCGACGTGGCAACTAAGCGATCGCATACATGCGTCCGGGCACTCCATACTGGCAACTGTGGTCGCACTTCCGATCGATCCAATTTAAACGGGGCTCGAATTTATGACGGTTTGAGCCGGGGCTCGAACCCCTAGCGGTGCCCTCAGGCTAAAGTCGTATCCGTTAGGCGGGAGTTGCCCTTCAACCG
The DNA here is from genome assembly GCF_030625045.1 of Achroia grisella. NCBI lineage: Eukaryota > Metazoa > Arthropoda > Insecta > Lepidoptera > Pyralidae > Achroia > Achroia grisella. The sequence continues at coordinate 210,701 of NW_026712648.1, forward strand.
CTCCACAAGTCCTTACGCGGGTTTAGAGTACCACCTGAATTCGCCCCCTATCGTTCGGTGAAGCTGTAAAGGCCAGCTGCGACCAACAACATTAGAGTAGTCCAAAAAAGACGAAGGAATGAAGAAGAAGAAAATATCTACGGGTAGTACATATGAATACATCTTTGAAATTTATGTTTTGCCCTGGAACGGGTGGGACATATACATATTATAGTTTCATACAACAAAGTTTTTGTATTTTCCCTTGATCTATACAGTGGACCCGCGGTTATCCGACAATCGTTTTGCAGGGAGTGTCGGGCAATCGAATTTGTCGGATTATATAGGTTCTGTCCCAAAGCAGTGTCGGGTTCCTCGTCCACAAGTCCCTTGTGAATAATGTTATCGTGTCGACTAGGGTAGCGTACCTGATACTCAGAATTACCAAACGGTATTCGTTGAAGGTCAGCCAAGTGTACGCTCCAACTTCGACGCACTCCGACGATGAGGTTGCGGCTATGTATGAGGATATCTTCAGAGCCATACATAGTACAAAGACTCATTTTAACGTTATCATGGGGGACTTCAACGCAAAATTGGGCAAAGCGAAGCGGTGATGAGCTGAGAGTGGGGCAATTTGGTATTGGTGATAGGAACTTCCGAGGTCAAATGCTGGCCGACTTCATGGAGAAGGAGGGCCTCTTTATGATGAACTCCTTCTTCAGGAAGCCGGAACACCGGAAATGGACGTTAATCCACGTCCCGATGGTGACACAAAAAACGAGATAGACTACATCTTGTCAACGAGAAGACAGATTTTCAATGATGTTTCTGTGATCAATGCCGTCAAAATTGGAAGCGATCACCGGATGGTAAGAGGCACATTGAATCTGAATCTGAAACTCGAACAATACCGACTGATGAAATCTACGCTCCGCCCTACACCTATACAGATCCAAAACCCCGAAAGCTTTCAACTAGAAATGCAAAACCGTTTCGAATGCCTTGGTGACTGCCTTGACGTGGACGATTACAACAACAGGTTCCTGGAAACTGTCCGTGCGGCTGGGTCTAAGCACTTCAAAACCCGCCGCGCAGAAAGAACCGGAAAAATATCTATCTCTACCCTCAAACTGATGGATGGAAGGTGAAGTATGGTCCTACAGTCTCCGACTGACGCTTCCAAGCATCGGCAACTTAGCAGGCAGATCTCTAAGTCCTTGACTCGTGACTTACGCCACTTTAACACAAATTGTGTAAAGGAGGCTATTGAGAAAAACAAGGGCTTAAAAGTCTTTAACAGGGATCTGGCTGCCAGACAGAGCCAGCTGACGCGACTTAAGATGGATGGCGGCAGAATCGTATCGTCTAAACCCGAACTTTAGAGGAAATTGAGAAGTTCTATGGACAGTTATACATGACAACACGGGCACCTGTTAAAAACACGGCGAAAGACCCTAGAGCCAAATTAACCCGACATTATACCGAAGATATCCCGGACGTCAGCCTGTACGAGATTGGTATGGCTCTTAAACAACTTAAAAACAACTAGGCGCCGGGCGATGATGGAGTTACTGCTGAGCTTCTGAGGGCTGGAGGTAGACCTGTTTTACGAATCCTCCAGAAGCTATTCAACTCCGTCATCCTCGAGGGCAGAACGCCTCAAGCATGGCAAAAAGGTGTGGTGGTTCTGTTCTTCAAGAAGGGAGACAAATCGCTTCTGAAGAATTTCAGACCCGTAACACTGCTGAGCCATGTTTATAAAATATATATATAAAGGATGCGCATGACGACGTCAGGTCTTTTTTTATAAATAAATATGTAATTGTACATCCGCTTGAGCTAATTGTATATGCTGGGGTAGCGCTTGCAGAGAATGATAAGTGGTGATGAAGTCAAGTCAGTCATCCCATCATGACAAATTCGTTAATATATTAAATAATAACAAACAATGTCCTCCATCAAGAACCTGGATCCGACTGGGTGTTATTATCCGTATTAACAATGCCTTGTTGATTGCAGATATGGACCCTAGCAGAACTGATAGGTTCGTGTGTGCTGGTGACCATGCTGCCACTTGGAACAGATGGAAAAGTGTCGACTCACAAAAGGGTGCTCTACATTACTGCAGTGGTGGTCTGCTGTGTGCACCTACTGTTCTCAGTACTTTTAGTCGTCGCAGTTCTTAAGGTACGATAAACGAAAAATTCGTTTCACAGGAAACTGAATTAAATCTAGATTACAATGTCCATGATATAATTTTATGTGTAAATCATCGATGTACAATAGGTATTGTAGTCGTCGTTGTTCCTAAGGTACGATAAATGAAGGTTTTATTTCACAGGAAACTGAATTAAATCTAGATTACAAAGTCCATGATATAACTTTCAGCGTAAATGAACAAAACAATGAACATTAGGTATTGTACATTATTATATTGTATATGTCGTAACATTACAAAATTTATTTGAAAAATGTATTTTTTTCTTATATAAAAGAATATAGATTTGATTGAGGAAGAAAAAAAACCATTGACCTCTCCCGAAGTTCCAAAAGAGATGAACATGTCAGTTGAAATTTATGGATGGATTAAATAATAATTGGCCAAATTAATATTAATTTACCAATAGAAATATAAATAAATAATTTTATTACATTGCATACCTGCATTTTACTGTACGCTATTGTGATGTTTTAACAAGCATATAGTCACCCCACCAGGCTATATGCCATGTATGTATTTAAGTTATTATTAATTATCCCTATAAACAAGGTGGGTATATGGTAAAGGGTGAAAATTTAGGGTTGTATGTATTTTTTAATGCCGAAATATAAAAAAAATAATGGGGTATGAAAAACAGTTTTCGTCCTAATCTCAGACATACCTAATATAGCTACACACAAAATTTCATAGGAACCGATCAAGTCGTTTCGAAGGAGTTTTGTGTGTTTGTGATTTTATGTCAAACACTGTGATTGTGATTTTATATTATAAAATTACTATATTAAATTAGAAAAAGAGAGATATCGCATCTTCACTCAAAGAGTATGTAGGTGTGTTATAAGTATATATGACCCAATAAAGTCCTTTTTGATGTTAATTATGGGACACAGTTACCTACATATGTAGATACATCAATATAATAATTGCAATTAATTATGGCTAGCAAGACAAACTCAATATTGTTTATTAAGCACTGCCGTGTCTAAACTGTGTCAGTCCACCTCTCTCCACTCTCACTATTCACAGGACTCGATTTTTTTGATACTGCCTCAGCAAGGACTAAGTTTTATTTTTAATATAATTTGACCACGTCCTCGGTGGTCCAGTGATTACCTATATCACTTACACTTACACAACATTAGATCACCGCCGTATCATGTTATTGTTTGTTGATGATAGCACCAGTAATTGAATTTCCGTAGATAAAAGTTGAATAATGAAATTAGGCGCGTGTAGATATATGTACATGATAGATAGATACATATATTATATGGTAGCTTGGCCAATTCTTGTGAATAATAAGTTATTTATATAAATGATGTAATCCAAATGTCATTATAAGTAGATACTTATCTATTTTGACGCAATTTTGTTTTGTTCTTCCGAACATTGATTATTTTGCGTCCATAGAGGTATCAATCCCTTTGTTCCATTAAACTAATCTTGCGAGATCCTTCGTGTGATAAAACCCGTTAAATTTATTAGAAGATGTGCATATATTTTAAATGTGAAAACACATACACACACGTTTTTACATGTATTACATTTAGTACCTTTTCTTAATTTCTTTCTGACGGCCTCTGTGGTCTAGCGGTTTAGTACACTGCTTTTCTTCGTACGGTCATGGGTTAGTTTCCTTGCAGGGTGCTAATATTTGTATATGTGTATGCTTGCTTGTATCAGTCTGGGTATTTTCTTAGTTGTCCTCGGCGATATCATAAATAAAAAAAAAAATAAAAAAAAATAAAAATAATCTGTTAATTGCCTGTTGCCACCCAATACTTAACAACCGCGACGACTAGTAGACTGTTGAGAACCACTCCGCCACCTGTCAATTTTGGATAAGTTTGGCAACCCTGGCGTTACGTCGTCACATCGTTCCTATCTATAGAAGTCGCTTGTCTCTTTGCATTAAAAAAAAAATCAAAATTCAAAATATCTTTATTCATGTAGGTCTATTACAGACTATTGCACTCAACTATATTAGAGGGAGCACATCGACCCGACCCACCACGCCGCCACAAGTTTGAATTTTATAGCGAGCATGACTGTTTCAAGTTACTCCACTACGTCATTTATATTATTTACAGGATAAACTGTACTAATCACAGTTTTCACCCGTTACAATATTTGATTTACATTATTTAAATTACAATATGTCATTACTAAATTTACAATAAGTTTTTTTAGTGTTTATAACATTATCTATGTCAATGGGAAAATTATATACCTCATAACAAAATTTAAAATTGTAATTAAGTCCACGCATTGTAGTCATTCAAGTAGTCGTTTATTTTATAATAAGCTTTAGCGCAAAGTGTATTTTTTACATGTATCTTAAATTTCCCTTAATTTAAATTCAAAACATTATCAGGCAATTTATTATAAAAACGTATACAATGTCCCATGAAAGATGTGTTTACTTTTTTGAGACGAAAGCTAGGCATATTTAATTTATTTTTATTCCTTGTATTAAAACCGTGTGAGTGACTATTCTCTGTAAATAAATTAAAGTTTACGTATTTTCATATATATCGAGAGTACTGTTCAGTAAGGATACTGGATGGCTTCGCTGTTGCAGTATCAGTTAACTGTCTAATTTTTCTGATAGCAAAAGCAGCCGAGCTAAGTCTTTTGGCCAGTGTGAATATATGTGGTCCCCACTGCAATTTATTATCTATTACAATACCAAGAATAGAAGTCTCATCAACTAAGTCCAAAACATGGTCATTCAAACTAACAATTGTCATTCATTTGGTAAAGAGAATTTAACACATTTTGTTTTCATTGAATTAAGCGCTAGATTATTTGATGTAAACCAGTTAAGAACATCCTCAAGAACATTATTTATATTACTAAAATCCTTTGTATTTCTTTTCACTTTAAAAATAAGTGATGTGTCATCAGCAAACAATACTATGTATGTCAAGTATGTTTTGGAACTGGTAATCCATCCATCGGTTGGATTATCTCGTTTGGCATTTCAATTACATATAATAACTTGTTTAAATTACAGAAGCTGCCAGTATTAACGTTACCTTGGACAATAGTGACGGGTATTATCTCGGCTTTGGTATTTGTCATGGCATTGATGGGCATTAGCTTGGTGCTGCAGGACTGGAATGATATGTCTGTTGTTAGTGCCACCTTCGTAGTGATACACTTAATCAGGGCTTGTAAGTATGGCATGACAATTATATCTATACCTATTAGTTGCAAGTGATAAATATATAGATATGTAGTAGTAGATAATATGTACTTGTAATTCAGTTATATAATATAATTAAGTAACTGCGTATGCACTTTATTAAAAAAAAACCTTTATTGGAACTACAGAAGTTAGAACAAATGTTTGTCTGCTTGTATGTCCACGTGCATTCCACAAAAACTATTGCATGGAATTCAACGCATTTTTTCCTGAAGCTTTATCTATTAGAAGTCTGTGCTTTCCGCTTTACTAGTCTTTTTCGATGCAAGGGCGGATCATTCGTATACAATAAAATTTAGGAATTCGTTACAATTTACATGGAAATTAAATATTTTTGAACATGTACCTCATAATACCTATTAGATAGGTAATATTTTTCCATCCCAGATGGGGCAGTGACAGGTATCTATTATTAGTAGATTTTAGTGTTATGGTGAACGCCAAACTTCATTTATCACATATATAGGTCACATTTGGCAGGGTATATTCGAATTCAATAAGGCAGTACTGAACCTCACTAGGTTCAGTACTGCCTTATTGACGTCACTACGTCAGGTCGGTTAGCACAATGTAAACTAGAAAAATATCAGTTTACACTACCGAGCTGATATGGTAGATTGCTAGCAATGAGCCGTTATTAATATTCCCATCCCCTATAGTCAACTTTCACCATCTATGAAGAGAAAATTAGTTAAATGATTAGTGACCAATCGAAATTTCGGTTTCGGCCAGTTTCGACCTTAGTTTTGGTTCCGGCCCAGCCAATATCGACTGTTCGTGAAATTATTATTATAATAATATTTTCTATGAATAAATATTGTAATATATGTATCTATGTTTAGACTAAGGCGGAAAATGTATCTAATATTTAATGATAAGATGGATTACATAGGTACCTACTTAGTACTAGACAGATTATCGTGATAAAAATAAGTATTCGATTTATGTTTGTGTAACATAATTACGTCATATAATTATTAATTAGTTAAACACTCTAACTGAAAGTATATTTTTTTAAAGTTTAGTTTTAACACAGATAACATAATATTGTTTTAAGAATAATTGCATATACCTAATATGTAAGAAAAAAATTGTTACGTTCTTTTTATTCGACACTATTTAACTGTGTTAAAAAAACAAAATTTCAGTAAATAATCGTAACTTTAAAATACCTATATTTTAATAAGTTTCGGTATTAGCCGAAACAGAGAGCTAGGCCGAAAGGCCGGTTTCGGTTTCAACTGAAAAACTAGTTTCGGTCAGACATTAAAATTCAAGGTATTATTCAAGATTCTATGTGCTTTCAGGTATATCAGCATACTGCATAGTAGTTGTACATAGTTATCATAAAGATATGATGAATAAAGAAATTGAAGGCAAAATTTACAATAAAGTAAACACGGATGAGAATGCTCAAGGAACTACAAATACTCCAAATGTGTAAATAGACTTATATAGCTAAGTGAAATTCCACCTACGCCGTGAAAAAAAGAAGAGAGTGCCTAATACGTCAATCTCAATCTCCAATCATCATCAGCTGTGTTATTCCCAACAAAAATACAAAAAGGGGTATACCCGAATGACAGCATTGAAAAAAAATGCTATATTTATCAGTTGAGGCAATAGGTTGATGTGGAGAAATTAATAAATTGTGATAATATCGACTATACCTATGAATAATCATATTAAATTTAACATTTTATTTATAAATAAGTAAAAAATATAACTTTATCATTATATTTATAAAAATATAATAATTAAACTTTCCATCGTGTATATCTAAAATACATGTATCTGCGTGTACTTATATCGGCTATAGGTACTTATTGCACATAATACATACCTATAATCTGATATATGATGGCCTACATTTAGGTAGATACTATTTGCATCATAAATAACAGTATTTAATAATTTGACTGATAGTAATGTTATTGTATATTATTTTATGTAAATTATAGTATTAAGTTATAATTATATAGTTTTTTATTTCATTAGATGTAATATCAAATGACAGCCCCGATGACGTAGTGTTAGTGGTATATTTCCTTAAAACATGGAAATATAATGTTAGTAGGTAGATACTGTAAAAAAGAAGAAATTAATTTGTTTTTTGTTTTTTAAAAGGATGTCACAAAAGCTGTCTAAATATAATAGTTGTTCTGTAAAGACGTAAAATTCTTTTATTCCAATTTTCCTCGTAAAACCCTTCAGGTTATGGGCTATCAGAGCAAATAATAAGTAAAAATAAATAATATAGAATAAAAATAGTGTAGAACAACAGTAAAAATATTAAAATGGCAGTCGCAACGGCTGAAGAAATTCACCGAATTTGTCTTTTGGACGATGTCACTTCCTTTCAGCTATGGAAATTTGAAATAAAAATTCTTCTCGAAGCAAAAGGTCTATTACAATATATTGATAATGCAGACAATACTGAGAAAAAAAATACAAACAGGTAAAGACGCTATGACAAAACATATTATTCTGCAAAGTGTATCAAAAAAGCATAAAACTCAATTGTTCCAATGCACAACTGCATACGAAATGTTTAAGGTACTATGTGATGTTTTTGAAGGCACAGAAGAACGAAAAAAAATGAATTTGCTTCAAGATTTTTACAACTATAAATTTGAAAATGACATATCCATGGATGAAAATTTTACAAAGCTTGAAAATTTAATACATAGACTGACACAATTAAAAATGCCATTTGACGATGCAATGATAGAATCTAAAATACTAAACATTCTTTCAAATATAGACAACTACCAATCTTTCGTAACAGCTTGGGAAAGTACTCCTAAAGAAGAAAGAACTCTAAAGAACTTAAGAATAAGATTAGTAAAAGAAGAAGAAAGAAAAAATGAGAATATACAATCAGTGGCCCTAGCTGCTGAAAATAAAGGTAGAATGCGTAAAAATACAGGTAACGGTCAGGCATCTAGCTCGTATTCTACTAATATGTGTTTTAAATGTAATAAGACTGGTCATATAGCAAAATTTTGCAGGAATTTTTTATTTTGTAAAATTTGTAAGAAATCAAATCATAAAGAAAAAGATTGTTTTTTTCGGAAAAATAAAAACGAAAATAAAGTTGCGCTCTTAGCCGCAAGTAACAATGTTATAAGTGAGAGAACAAATTTTGTTCTTGATTCTGGTTGTACCGTACATATGGTCAACGATAAAACTTTACTCTCAAATATTAAATCCAAATCTGTCTGTATGTTGGTAGCTAAAAAAGATGCGACTATGGTATCACAATATGTAGGTGATTTTATAGGAACAGAATGTGATGTAACGAACGTTTTATGTGTGCAAGACCTTTCTCGTAATTTACTATCTGTTCCAGAGATTGTTAAAAACGGTGGTACCGTATTATTTGATAGACATGGCGTAAAAATTCGGAACAGTGGTAAAATAATAGCTGGTAAAAAAGAAGATTCCGGCTTATTTGTAGTAAAACTGGATAAACAAATAAAATTTGAAGAACAGGCATACTTGTCTAATGAAGAAAATGAAAACTCAGCTGAAAATTGGCATAGAAAATTAGGACACCCAAGTGAGAAAATTTTAAAAATTTTACCTGATGTAGTAAATGGCGTAAAAATAGAAAATAAAAAAGGTATGATGATGAGTTGTAAAGTATGTATAAGAGCCAAACAACCAAGGTTACCATTCAAAACCGTAAGAACTAGAGCAAGTAAGAAACTTGAAATAATACACACAGATATTTGTGGCCCTTTACAAACGGAAACGTGGAATGGTTATAGATATTTTTTAACTGTTTTAGATGATTATAGCCACTACACTAAAGTGTATCTCTTAAAATTTAAGGACGAAGTTACAACATTTTTAAAGAATTTTATTGCAGAAGCAGAACGAGAATCCAATTTAAAAGTTGTTACAATTCGTTGTGACAATGGTGGTGAATATACTTCACACAATTTTAAAAGTTATTGCATTAAAAAGGGAATAAAATTAGACTACTCTGTACCATACTGCCCACAATTAAACGGAAAAGCCGAACGTCTAAACAGAACTATACTCGAAAAGATTCGTTCTTTGCTATACATGTCTGAAATGAAAAAGGAAATGTGGGGTGAAGCTCTTTATTGCAGTGTATATCTGCTGAATCGATTACCAAGTGAATCAATAAATAATAAAATACCTTTTGAACTATGGTATGGAAGGTTACCAAATCTTTCGAATGTTAGAGAATTTGGGTGTGATGCATTTGCAAAGATATTGCCACCTAGTAAGAAATTGGATGCTAGAGCAGTAAAATATAGAATGATAGGATATGCAAATAATGGATACAGACTTTGGAATGATATAAAAAGAAAAGTTATTGTAGCCCGAGATATTACTTTTGTAAAAAGAAACATTAAAAATGATGATAGTGAAGTAATACAAAAACAAGAAAAAGTAAATGTAAATACATACTTAAATGAAAAGGAAAATAAAAATAACAAAATAGTAAAAACTGAAATAAACAATGAAACAGAAGAAATAGATCAAATAGAAAAAGAAAACAATGAGGAAATTAACCCACGATTGTTTGAAGACAATTTTGTAGTAGGATCTACTTCTGAAGAAATAACAGATCACACAGAACCAGAAGAAAGTCTGGAAAAAAGGACAAGAAAGCTACCAGAAAAATATAAAGACTATGTTTTGCTAACCTACGAAGAAGTATTAAAAAGTCCTGAAAAAGAGAAGTGGGAAAGGGCAATCGAAAGTGAACTAAATTCTTTAGAAGAAAATAATGTTTGGAAAATAGTAGATAAATCTGAATCATATGGTCATAAAATATTAACTAATAAATGGGTATTCAGAATTAAAGAAGATGGTAAATACAAAGCAAGATTAGTCGTAAGAGGTAATGAACAACAAGACGTAGACTACGACGATATATTTAGTCCAGTTGCATCGCAGACCGCAATAAAAACATTGTTCGCTATTGCCGCAGCTAAAAACTACAATATTATGACGTTTGATGTAAAAACAGCCTTTCTCAATGGTAAGTTGCGTGATGATGAACAGGTATATATGAAAATTCCTAAGGGAGTTCACTGCGATTCTAAAAATAAAGTATGTAAATTAGTGAGGTCGTTATACGGACTTAGACAATCTCCAAAAAGGTGGAATGAAAAATTCAACGAAAAAATAAAAGAATTGGGATTTAGTCAAGTAAGAAACGAACCTTGTATTTATAAAAATCAAGAAATGTCAGTTCTTTTAGCTATATATGTTGACGATGGACTAATCATTGGTAAAGCAGAAGACTTAACACAGTTGTTGTTTAGACTAAATGAGAAATTCGAGATTACATCGTGTTCTGAACCTAAGTGGTATTCGGGTATGGAATTAAAAGCAGATAATGTAGGATGGCATCTAACACAAACTGAATACACCAAATCACTTTTAAAGAAGTTTAATATGGATAAGTGCAAACATGCCCAGACACCCGCAGGAGAGGGAGAAGTAGAGTGTGACAAAGAGGAAAAGTTGATATACCCTTATAGAGAAGCTGTAGGCAGTCTCCTATATTTGTCAACAAGAACTAGACCGGATATAGCGTTTGCTGTCAATAAAGCTAGTAGAAATATGGAGAATCCTCAGAAAAGGGACATAGTAGCAGTTAAAAGAATCTTTAGATACCTTTCCGGTACCATAGAGGATGGTTTGTGTTACAGGTTCGATTCCAATCTTAAGTTAACATCATTTTGTGACTCTGACTATGCGGGTGACTTAGAAACTCGGAAAAGTACTACAGGATATGTTATTAATCTTGGTGATGGACCAATTGCCTGGTGCTCAAGAAGGCAACCTATAGTAGCATTATCTTCTACAGAAGCGGAGTTCATTGCGGCAGCAGAGTGCTGCAAACATACTATGTATATCAAGACGCTTTTAGGCGAACTAAACGCTAAACCAGAAGACGTGTTATTTAAAATAGATAACCAAAGTGCTATTGCTTTGATTAAGACGGGCGTATTTAATAAACGGTCTAAGCACATAGATGTTCGTTACCACTATATCCATGAATTGTATATAAATAATGAATTTAGCATTGATTATTGTCCAACAGAACTGCAAATAGCAGATATATTTACAAAAGCCTTAAATAAAATAAAGTTTGATAAACATAAATTCTCTCTGTTAAGGCGAAGTACTTGTTAAGTTAGTTTCGTATATTATTAATTTTATCATGTACTGTAGTTATAGAAATAATTCTCACGCGTGTGAAAATTAGAAGAGAGTGTAAAAAAGAAGAAATTAATTTGTTTTTTGTTTTTTAAAAGGATGTCACAAAAGCTGTCTAAATATAATAGTTGTTCTGTAAAGACGTAAAATTCTTTTATTCCAATTTTCCTCGTAAAACCCTTCAGATACTAGTACAGTAGATAATATTAAATATCTAAATAAATAATCCTTAATTGCCAGATTATGGTTAAACACTTTCGAAAAGGTAAAAAAAAGTGTAGGTACTTTCAAATTCTTCACTAGGAATGACTACGATTCTTTCCATTAAGAATAGCATACAATGGTATACATATGGCTGCCAACAAAACTAATCTATAAAACGGCTTAACCGATTTGAATGAGGTTTTCATTGACTATTATTTATTACATACTAGAAGAAAGTTAAACTGTTCTAAAATATTCGAAGTTAAAATAGTACTTTAGTAAAAATAGCATAAATTTGTGGCTGACCAATTTGTTCTGTGATTATAATAAATATGTCGTTATTTATCGCATATTAAATGGCAAATACAACAAATTTTCTGGTTCTGTTTATCCTGTAAAGGAAAAGCAAAGGGCTCTGTGTCCATACAGTCATGTCTGATGTTTCAAATACGGCAGTTGATTTATGTTTGACAACTGTGGAATGTCAACTCAACGACAAATGTCATTGTGAGAATTCAGAGTAATTCAAACACAGATGTCAGATATTTATTGCGCATCTGAGTGAATAGAAAATTAAGAATCAGAAATCATTGTATTTCTTCGAAAAACTGTAAGTACGTGTATAAAATTATTTTTTGTCTATTACGTGTCCTAGTAACAAATACATTTAGATTGTTATTATGCTTTTCATAATCATATTAATAAGGATCTAATAAATAAACCCATAATAACTAGTGGCTCACCCCTATCTCATCCGGATCCTCATAAATTTGTGAATTTTATGTATATTAACGTAATATATAGGATATTTTATTCTGAAGTGATGTACTTAACAGACATAGAAAGAATTTATGAAATTAGTGTTCGGTTTTAGTTTAATATCCTCGTTACAAAATCTCTGTAAACAATGTCACTATAATATTAGTACAGATTAAATAATATTTGTTATTGTGAATTATATTTTAATTTTACTTGCCAGGTAGCTTATTGTGTCAACATAGATTACTTACTAGGATATTATATTCAACATATGAGACAATAAAATATTATAGTACATTTACAGACTAGAAATGTTAGGTTAGTCAGTTATATGGTTACAATAGCTATTTACATTTAGCTTACTTATTTACCTTATAAATACTGTCTACTTAATTTTGTACTGTAATGTTTCTGATAAAACACTTCTGTTATTTATCTATGTTATCTAAAATTCTTATCAATTATTTATCATTAAGTTTAATCATGAAAAGACAGAATTATTTTGCTGTGACATAAAAGTATATTGGTTTCAAATATTTATTAATAATATTCGATAAAAATTCACACAGTGCAGAAACTTTTTTTGTAAATACATTTCAAAACACCCAGACTGATACAAACAATTATACACATTTGTATTCAAAGCCTCAACTATCACAAGTAAAGTTATGTGCTAAAACACTAGACTGTGGAGGCTGTTAAAGTAAAATAATAATAGCCTTCAGTCAGACAGTACAACTTTTTTTATTATTAACTAATTCTACTAATTTTATTGACATCCAATTTATATGCCACTGTGTCCCATCTGTGTCCAGTATTCTCTAATACAATCACAGTATTACCATTTATTATTGTTACCATTTGTATTTGTAGTGTTGTGTTCTATTCAGACTGAAGATGACGCTGAGTCAGTAGTCTGTGTCTGCAATAACCTGTGTTAAATAAAACTCTTATTCTGTACTTTTTGTATATATTTGTTTTTAAAAGAATTCTACTTATTGAAAAAATTTAAAAAATTATCTTTATTGTACCTTTCACAAAAAAAAAAACTTAAACTCATATGTATGCAAATATTAATAAGATACAGAGGTAACACTGGGAGGTCTTATTGCTAAATAGTGATTTCTTCCAGGCAACCTTAGGATGGAGAGGAGTGATTAGTCCTTGGAATCTGCATGAGACAACAATAATTACTCTTAAAAGTATTATTAAATACATATTAATTATTATTATATGCATATATAAACCTATGTATAAATAAATAAAAATTATTACGACTTGTTGGGATTAGAGAGTGATACAACATCAAGTGTTTTCAGATAATAGACAATACAAACAATTTTAAATATTTTCACATAACACATTAAATATTCATTCATGTAATCTGAATTTGTTTTTGCATGGTACTGCTACACAATGTATAAATAAATAAGTATAATATTTTAAGAATATTGCACTTAAATGTTTATACTGTAAGTGTGATTGTCTGAAAATAATCTTTCTCTTGAAATACTGTAGATGATGTATATCATGCGGTGGAATAGATCTTCACTTTGTATGATATTAATAATATGATACCAAAGTAGATTTAAAGAAATAACTAAATGTTTAAGTAAGTTTAAAACCAACTAATTGTAAATTAGTTTTGTACTTTACAGTTTTTCATACTGGTGATTTAAAAAATATATATTACTAATATTATAAATGTAGCAGTAATGCAGCGTTAGCGAATGGTCAGGGAATTGTGGAGAAAGATGATTAGTCTAGATTAAGTCTGGGCAGTTAGCCCATCATGACATATTTACCAGAAATTAGCCTCAATGCTTTCCAGAGGGACCTGTGTAGTGGTGGAATGGACTGTGTAAATTGGAATTGTAAAGTACTTCTACTTTATATAGCAGTGAATATTCCCTGTTTAGGGGCAAGGGAATTATTAGTAATGTCGTGTAATGATTAGCTAGAAATGAATCATGTTAGGTTGACCTACACTTACCTGCTGTTCCCTCTGGAAGCTGTAGTGATAAATTCCCGCTGAATTTACCACGATGAGGTAAATGATCTGACTGACATGTTCATGGGGGGAGCACAATTCCATTGTATTCCAATTAAAAAAAAATTGTAAAATGTACATTATTATTAATTTTGTTATATTTTTATTAATCAACTTCATAAAATTTTTACTTATATTTATAATTAATATATTATTTTAGCAATTCTATACTTAATTACTTCTATTTTTATAGATGTCATTAAATGAAAAATTATTGTCCTTACAAAATCTAGCTTTTTTAATTGTATTTCTCAATCAGTAAGTTACAAGAATACAATGGAATGACCTTGATATGTTCAAGTATCGTCATTGAACGGGACTACATCGGCGTTGGCCCAAGTCACGAGATTACACGACCTACAATGTTAGTTAGTGCAAAATATAATAGTACACAGATTTTAGTCTTCAACTGATACTATCAAATTCATTATAATTAATAAATAAAAAAAATACTCTATATAATAACCTATTCTTAAAATTTATATGGGCTGTATTTTATATTTTATTTTATTTCACAATTAAATACTATATATACGACGCCAGGACAATAATTATATATTTTTTTTTGTAGTAGTTAATTAATTATCATTAATTTATTAGAATGTTATACGTGAAATCACACCGTCTTAATCCGCAGAGTTAAAAAATTATATCATTACAAAGTTATGTTATCGACTATATTCAATATCACGATAATACGTGATAGTAAACTATGTACTAATAGTGGTAAGAATTTCATTACATAAATGTAATGTTGGCAATATAAATAATTTCTTTCTGTAATTTTTAACCCTTTTTTGACAATCGCTTTTAACTTGGGCGTAGGATAATTATTCACCACTTTAAAGACATTCTATAAAGACATGGTTTGTGTAGTTTTCCTTTTTGTATGCACTTGTTTGCAAGTTAATTCGCTGACTGAAGACCGGAGATGACGGACGATAACCTGTGAGTTCTCACTACCTTTACTAGTTTTGCGTTGTTTCATCTTTGTGCGACTATAATGAGTTTAATTGATCTAAGTATATGTATTTTTTTAGGCTTGAATATAAAAATAAAAATTAAGTTGTCCCAAATTATATTATAGTTATTAAAATTAAAACATTATACAAGAATTTATAGATTTTTTAAGATGTTGCTAATTATAAAACACTAGACAATAGTTTATAACGGTTTTACTAGGTATATATGTTTAAATAAGTTAGAATATCTTCATTACTGAATGGAATTGTATTATTGGAACTTAATGGGCTGCCAGAAAATAACACCTAATTCGATGAGCAATAAAATAAAATATCTTCAGCTCGATAATTTAGATATTCTGTATGCACCTTTCATTTACTTATTAAAAAATATATAACGAAACTTCTTGTGAGATGGACAGGTTTGGCTTTGCGCAGGCAAATATGTTTTTGATAGAACATAGAACAGTACAGTATTTTTAAAGTACCTATTATAGTGGGATGCTTCCACGGAAGAGTTTTAGTGTAGTAATTGTAATAACATTTATTATAGACATAATAGTTACCAATCATATACATAAAGATAAAAAATGGGGACGTAGACCGTAAGAGAAAAAATAAAAAACAATATATTCTGGACATGTACAAACTATTATTAAACTGTCCTCCCAAAGTGCCAATTATTCCTCTTATGGATGATAAAGGAATGGTGCACCCGCCTGCGCTAAAGGTTTAAGCTGGTGAGGCACCAGTGAATGACGATAAGATGAGCATGAGGTCAGTTAGCCCATCGTGGTAACTTCACCATAAATTTATCACAATGATTTCCAGGGAATAATGTGGACGTGAACCTAATTTGGTACATTGCTAGCAATACGATTATTATAAACTTCCCCCCGAGTGCAAATTATTAAAATACCATTCTGATCACCTGGATGAATGGCAATTCTCCCCGTTTTTCTACATTTTTTTGGCATTCTGTGCCACATTGTTGGATCAAGTCCAAACAGTATTTACCACCAACCAACGATCAATATGATGCTGAAACTTTCAAGAAGACAGCATCTTTCTGATGTATACGTGATGCATATATTGTTTTTATTCAATAGTAATAATCTATTGGAGAATAGTTTCGAGTAGCCCGTTATTAGGGCTTTTGAACGTACTAATCCTAGCATATTCTGCCAGTGATGAAAGTGCTTCTCGTTTGGTTATTATTTTGAGATGTCCCAGTTTTAGGAAACGAGGCACAGAAAGGTTCAAGGCCCTGTTTCAGCAGTTTTTGTCCCTAAACTTTGCCAGTTGGTCAGCATTTTCGTTGCCATCAATATTTAAATGTCCCGGAACCCAGCTCAATATTATTTCTGCTTCCTACTTCATTTAGTAGCGAGGAACAATCTATCTGTTGCGTGTAGTGAGTAATTACCACGGCTCATGGGTGCATGGAGGGTGGTTATTACTCACCATCAGGTGTGGCGCGAACACCGTTTGCCCTACAAACAAAAACATGTCAGCCTGCATATTATATGCTTGTGTTGCTGCTTCTGTTGTACAAATTATTTGATTATTTCAGACCCCGTTCTGGTGCTGTAGAAGATATGAGTATGGGTATTAATTTGCCATACGTGACGTCATTCTGCTGTTGTCTGGACCTTGGGGTTGGCGCCAAGGTCATAGGATATCTACATCTGGTAATTACATTTCAATAACTATAATTCGACTACGGTAGATATTTTTACATAATCATACATGGGAATTTCAGCATCTTGAAGATTCGCATGTATGATTCGATTCGGTTCGCATTTTACGCTGTTTTCTGGTTTATAGCGTGAGATGAGACAGAAATTACTGGATACAGAGGTAACGTTTTAGTCACGAATGGCAGCATTTAAGAGTGAATCATGAGGATACGATTACTGTGGTGTTGCTCATGTTTTATGATTATGGCCGCCGCCTTATTAATGATGGTCGCCGGTTCGATTTCTAGGTACAAACATTTGTGCATGATTGTTTATATCTATCTTGGTCTTCTCTATGTAAATCATGTATGTATTAAAATAAAATGTATCTCTGTATTTATATCTGTTGTCTAGAACCCATAACACAAGCTCTACTTTGCTTGGGAACAGATGACCCTAAGTAAATTGTCCTGATATATTATTATTACAATTACTTGGTCTTATATTTCAGATTGTTTCTCTATCGCTGACAGCTTTGAGCGCGCTGATTACCTCTGAAATCCACGATAAAGTCGACACCGTCGAAGACGCAGAAGACCATGTATACACTGCTGCGTACCCCAGCGCCTTGGCGGCCACTATTTCCTCCGTCGTTCATGTATTGCTCGCTTTATTTCTACTCCTGTCTACTTATAAGGTAAATTTACATTTACTAAGTAAATCTATCTAATGATAATGTTTTTATAGAAAAACTTTAGTTTGTTTGTCAGGCGGAATTAATAATACAATTGCTTGAAAATATGCCGTGCTTAAAAAAACATGGTATTGTAGATTTATACAAAAATAGTCTGTTCTAGTAACTGACACAAGCTTAATGGATATATACTTAGAGGGTAATGCAATATACCTACCTATTATGATTTGTAAAAACTTAAATTTCATAGTGCTCACAATATTAACAAAGAATGAGTGCATAGCGGTTTGTATGTTCATTATCACATGCCTCCTACTTATTACTATGTATTTATTTAAAATAACGGTTATTGAAAAGAGCAACATGCAAGTTTCTTGCTTGTTCTTGTCTGCTTGATGAATCTGCGTTCCGAATGAGTGGTAGAATAAAATAAAATACTATTCAAAAGTACTTATATTGAGTTAATTTAAATAAAGATTATTTATATTTCTATTTAACTTGTATTAGAATTTGTACAAAGTCGTTTGTTGGTGTACTTTTGTCTCATCTATTTTTGCAGATATGCTTCCTTTGTATCAAGTACATTCTCGACTGATATCCAGTTTGGATAGTCAGAGGTATTGTCAACTGCTTGTATTGAGCATTGAGCATGTTATGAGTATAGATATTTTTTTAAAATAAATACATAATATATATATTTAGAAAACAGCTAGATTAACTACTCTATGTGATCTACTCATAAATGCACATGTTTGCATCGATAATGGAATCAAACCTGCGCCCATAAAGGAGCGAAGCGATGTCCTAAAACTACCTATATTCTGACTTTGACATTTTCTTGCAGCGGTGGTGTACCGGTCTTCGTACGTGGGTGTGGATAATGTTGGTGCTATGGATGGGAGGTTTGCTGTTTATTGTCGTCTCCACCGCAATCTCAGGCTTCTCCGACTCCGGCTCGCATGTGTTCATCTCTTTCACGTTGAGTGCTATGTTTCTCAGTAAGTTACATTTTTTATTTCTTTATGAACAAATTATTACCTGACGAAAAGTGGTAACTGCCTATAGACATGAACTAGAGCAAAGTTGGATCACATGTCCATCCATCCATCCATTTCAACGGGGATTCAATAGTCGTATACGAGGGCCTGTGCCGATGTTCGAAATCCTAATGGTGACCGCAGAATTATGTGGTGACATATGTATATTCATTACCAAAAAGACAGGAGAAGTGACGCGCAACAACTAGTTCTTGATAAGTGATCATAATGGGGACGGTCTGCTAGTACCCCTGAATTTACTTACACTGTTATATAATGACTTTTAAAATCTTTATATGATAGCGCAAGATGTCAAGCGCGCGATATAGTTTTTAAAATTCCTAAAATTATTAATTCTTCTGGGCAATTATCTTAATTTTTCATTCTATATCTACTTTCCGTACCTTCTGTAACGTATTGTTATAGATATACGATAAAAAAGATGAATGAATTCAATTCTGTTCTTTGCAATTGATTGTGTGACCAAGAGAAATAGGAATTCCATTTTATCCCGACGGTCTCGGTGGTCTTGCGGTTTAAGACACTGCCTTACTTCTAACAGTGGGGATCAATGGCATAGTAGCCATTTTTAGTTCGAAAAACGGATTTAGATGGCGTCATTGGTATCGAATGGAATTCAACATTGTTTTGTAATCGTTTAAAACCCAAAACTATGTTTTTAAAAATGTTTAATCTATTTTTAAAAAGTCATATATAGATGTTAAAATGAAATAATGCGTTTCGAAAAGTAATTTTCATATATTTACTCATTTTGTTGTTGCCCTGTATTTGTTTACAATTTAATCATTGCTAATTGGGGCTTATTGTTTCCAAAATACTTTCATAGATGGCGCTGTTTTCATTTGTTTCACCGTATTTTAAATGTTTATTTTATATTTTCAAATAATAAGTACTTACTATATTATTATGATAAATTAAACATAAAAAAAGTTTAAGTAAATATAAAACAGCTAAACAAGAAAACCATATTATTCCAGTAATACTTATTTAGAAAGTGTTGCCATATTAAAAATAAATGCATAGATTTATCGATTTTTTCGAATAATCGATAACAGGATATTACAACGCATTATTCGATGGTGCTTTTAATTAGTCTTTGCAAACAGTAAAATTTCATCATTTTGTATTATACTCTTATTTGGAACGAATTGCAATGCATAATTTTTACTCGACGACGGTAAAATAGAGAGATTTTGACAGGTATGCAAGTACTATATATTTATCTGTTCGCTCATAACTTCGAAACTTGAAGAGGGAAATATTAATTAGATTGATCTGATATAAGTGTACTCTATTATATCAACCTCCACGCGGTCACCCTGGTAATTATAGCAATTAATGACATTAGTGACATAGTTCTTCTATTAAAAAAAAAAATACCTACTTATTGTAATTTAATGAATGAGAATTGAATGTGGTATAGAGTATATAAGGTCAGCTATACCTTTATGAAACCTCAATAAACAAGTGTTATATGGTATCTAAATTACTGACATTGATAGCTAAATATGAGGATCCTCGAATTTTTTAAAATACTCATAAGAAACTTTACAAATACTCGAATTTTGCTTTTGTAGAAGGATATTTTCAACCTTACTAAATTGTACAAGGTTTTGAAACGATAATCATTCATAATACTATGATATATTACTGATCTTAGTACCTACTATTCATGATAATTAGTTTTTTAATATCTCCATTCGAGGGTAGGTTATTCATAATTTATATTATTAGATTTCATCACAAATAAAAATATCGATTTTAAATCGTAGGTTGGTCCATATTTTTTTATTATATCGAAATGACAACGAGTACTGGCAACATACATGAAATATTAAAAATATAAAATATAGGAATAAAAGAATAGGATAAACGACTTTAAGTCAAATGCTTAAAACATATTTTCACTAGCATTGGATTTTTTCTCTTTTTTCATCATTTAAGTTAAGTAGGTACTTCAACTTTTGAATTGTTCCTGTTCAGAGTTCATTGAACTTCTTAATTTTTTGTTAAACTCAATAATTTAAATGTGTCTAAGGACTACTACAAATATTTAGTAAACTATCGTGTCTTTGAGGATTATCTCATACCAGGTATAACTATAAGTTGTTAAAAACTTGCATATGTATGCGTGTGTATCTTTCATATTAAAATATAATAAACATAGGTACTTGGTGACCGCTTTAATGTGGTATTATTATGTTTTTATTATTGTTATGAATGTAACTTCAAAAAACTAACACTGATTTTATAATTTTTGATTGATTGAGAAAATACTGAAAATTATTAATCAAAATAAAGTACTAAACAGTAGTATTATTTTTATATTTTATTAGAACTGAATGAATATGATGTATGAATAATATGTTTATTGTGCTAATAAGGTTAGTTTAGTTACTTTCATGTAAGTTCATGAAAATGTAACATGGTATATGATATTGTTTTCAGATTTTCCTGACATCAACAACTTAATACTGAACAAAGTTTAAACAAATAAGAGATGATATTCTAAATCTCCTAGTCATTCAGATGAAGATAAATAACATTTTTACTGTGAAGAACAGGAGTTATAGAAATATAGATATATAGAAATATATATATATATATATATGAACATTTTACTGTATAAAATAATAATGCAAGTAAAAATAAGAGAAAAAAGCAGAAGAAAAATCTGTAAATTATTAATCACAATGCAATTAATAATATAATTAAATAAGTAAGAAAGCAACGGACTAGTGATGAGAAGAAATTCCAAGTAATTGTATTATGTGTAACCGACTGCAAATAAGTTTATGATTTAAGCTCATGATTATTATTATATTGCTTCATCAACAAATCCAGGAATATTATGTGTACCAGGAATTAATTATGAAATGATTTTGATGAAATATTATGTCTTGATATTGATTTATTTGGAATATAATATAAAAATAACAGAAGTGTTTGAAGTTTTAGTGGTATAACAGACAAGCAGTGAAAGAAATATTATTGTAAATTATTAACAATTGTTTATTCTGTGATTAATAAATTATTAAAAAGTGTTTTATTACCTGAAATAAAAATGTTATGATCTTCAAGTGTTGTGTTCATGCAATGTTAGTTTCACCTCATTCGATTTAAAATGTCAGGAATTATTTACTACATAATGATTTTGTATTAGATGGTAATCATATATATTTTTTAATGCAATGTGTATAATAATTCCCATTTACATCAAAAAACTTTGTGTAAATCTATATTTCTCTGTCTATAGACTTTGGTCGTGGAATACTAATAAGAAACAAAATCTAGAGACTGTAGTATATCAGAGTATCCCAGAACCTTGTATTTAAGTCATATAAGGACTTAGTACCTACCTAATACTTGCTACTTTTTTAATCAATTAATTAATTTGATCTCAATCATCATGATGAACAATGATGATAATGTTGAGAATACTGCCAATAATGAATTTTATGGTGGTCATAAATAAATACCACCGTCACTATAGTCAACAGTCATTATTGATCTCATCATCATCACCGTTACCCTCCTTCATCCATATTGTCAAAAGTTACTACCTACTATTATTAACTGAAATGGTAAATAAGCTGACGATCCATCCAACCACGACGCTATCCGACGTACATACATACACATATATTATTAAACAGCATTACGTCATCATGTCGTGCCCGCTATATCCCGCATACGTTATCATTCCGGAGAACATAGATGTTATGTCCAAATATCCTGTAATTTCGCAGCTTAATTTCAACTGAATAACAACTTACATGAATACCAAAAAACTAGCAGTAAAGGCGTAGTTTGTAGATATCGAAGGTTCTACAAATAGGTATAACATCAAAATAACCTACATGTCATTAGCACCGATGTAGTATCCCTGAAAGAACCTACATATAACAGATTGATGGTTTGCAGATATTATTTTCAGTTTTACAAATTGCCAGTTTACCATAATTAACTACATATTGAGAAATAATTATACACTGAAAATTATATGAGGTACCCATATGCACATCAATTGATTATAGCTAAAATCTATCACTATCACATAACAATTTAAATTATTAAAATCGGGCTATTCGTTAAGGAGCTATTGCTCCTTAACCGATAGCCCGATTTTAGTGCAGACGCGTTACGACATATCTTCGTCGGGAGAAAAAAAGCCACACATGCCTAATGTAAAAAAGTAACTGTAACATAGTACATAGATACATAGGTACATTAGCCGTGTCTGTAGACTGTCAGCGAACAATATTATACCTACATTGAATTTTCGATTGTACCCAATCAGGAGTTCGATACAGTTATATATCTATTATGTACGTATCTTTGCAAAACAGATGTCATGTAGACCGAATTCTCTGCCATCTATTTTCATGCTTTATTACTAATCACCCACTAGTAATCCGATATAGCGACATCTAGCGCCTACGGTGGCGAAATAAAATAGCCCGAAGAATAGCCCGAGTTAGGAAGGAACCATTTTCTTGTATGGGATGGGGTATCTGTATGTAATATTATATTATCTGTGCTTCTAATGATCGTAGGTTCGATTCCTCGTACGAATCAAACATTTGTATTCATAAGTATAATTATTTGTATTGGTCTGGGTGTTTCGTATGTATATTATATATATATTTATTTTTAAAATATAATTTTATTTAAGTATATTATTTTTCTAATACCTATAACACAAGCGTCTTAACTTAAGACTATATGGCGCTGTGTGGATTGTCCAGTGTTATTATTATTGTAAAGATAGTATTCTTATGAATTCCTAAAAGAATCAGAAACATTTTAATTCAAAACTACCATTCGAGTTTTGAAAAAGAAAATGAGATTTCAAAATATTATTTTAATATTTACAGTGGCCGACGCTTACTTCATTATAACTGTAAACAGTTACTACTTGAAGCTGAAGAGCTCCGAAGACATGGAGGGCCCTGCGAAGGCTGACTGTTGAATTTAGTTGTTGGTAATTGTTATTTATTGTTTTCTATTCTGTTATTGTTTCGTAATAATTATGTTCCATTATTATTTATGATGGTATTGGAAAGGAATGTGGAATAGTAGTTAAACTACGAATTTATGATGTAAGGAAAAGAACTAAGGACATGTGATCTCAGCTGTAAGAGCGCAATTTTATATTTTGTATGAAGTATATGGAGCATTTATGACTACAAAAAAATATATATTTATTGTAGTCATTATAAATATTATATTATATATATTTATATATGAATATTTTTTATTTTTATATAGATATAAATGATTATTGTCGTAACAAAGAGCAATGGCCAATTCTCATACATTAAATTAATTATAAACAAATTGTTCTTAAATTGAAATTAGTAACATTGGGGAGTACGTTACAGAACTGTTATTTACAGAAACTTTGTTTCTTAAAAGTGTAGTTTGAGTATTGAATATTACACTTTTTGTATATGGTGTGTTAGATCTCATAAATGTGATTAATTTTGGTGTAATTTTCATTGAATTGTACATTTTAGGAAAAGAACGAAATCAACTATTTATTTATGCAAAAACGAATGTCATTGTCATTTCATGATAAGAATATAAAACATGAAATCAATATGCAGAATATAATCCGCACACAAAAATGCTGTTTTCTTAATATGAACTAGGATATAAAGTTATCCCATTTTTAAATATTGTATTGTCGTTTTTATTAGACATCATGTAGAGATATTTTTTAACGTTATATTGGAGTTTTATTAAAATAAGGGTTATATAAAGTATAACCTTATTTTGATAAAACCCTGTTTTCCGTATTCACTTGTGTCGGTCACTTCTATATGAATACCATTTAATAAATATTTTTGTCTATTGATGTGTACACGCTTCGCTATTTTACAAATATGTGGATTATATTTTAGTGTCATGTAATATATCGCCAGAAACTACGTTTTTCAAAAAATTTTAGTTGTAGGCAATTATGCTCAAATTTAGCAGCTAGCTGCTGAATGAAATCTTGCTTTAAATTAGAATTTTATGGAGAAATGTCTAGTCAAAATTCAATTTTAGTTTTTTTTTTAGAACGAGTTGTTTCTGTACAAGCTACGGTTTTATATACGATTGTGGTGACCGTATACGGAGATGAAAGTCACAGATAGTATTAATAAAAATTATTTCAAATACAGTACAATCCGGATATAAAGACCCTCAAGGGACCAGCGATATTATGTCATACTAACCGGACGGACAAAACAGGATTCTTTCTGAAGTACATATTATTATAATAGTGAAAGTATCACTTTCCTATTTGATTAATAAAACAGTTCATACTTTACTATAATAATCAAATGCAAACCTCGTAAAGACGAGGTTTGCATTTGATTCACCGACTTCTAAGCGGTGTAACATTGGACTTTTGCTTCAATTGTTAAATACTTTTGTTTCATAGAACTTGTCATAACAGGTGACAAACATTAACTGATATTTACGCGCGCGTCAATAAGGCAGGAAGAAGCGCGCGAGGCCAATAAACGGTATTGGTGCGTAGATTATGTAACCAAAACATCGCGCGTTGTTTTACCTGTACGTATTATCATAAATAATGGTATTAGCAGTTAGTCGCTTAAACCGGGGTCGCACTAAACGGTATAACCGTTTATTTAGTTCCTAACAATGAAATCTAACTAGACAAAACATTATCGTCACTAATATAGGTTAGTGGTTATAAGCGAAGTCGTTATATATGAATTCTACTGTATTTGAAATTCTTGATGTAATACAGTATTGTACTAGGTGAGCGATATATTCTAACGGAATATAAAATATGCTTTAAAAGTCATTATAAGATTGTATTGAGTATTACAACTAAATGTTTTAAATTCAGCACAACTTTAGACCAATCGGTCTTGTGATTATAGCTTATTGTCAATGGGATGTTGTAATTGCCTTGCGAAACTAAAATGTATTTATATAGTGTTTGTAATTTTCTAACTACTTATATATAATATATAGTACTTCCACTCAAATAATGTCCTAAGTAAAAGAAACTATTAATAGTAGTTATACCCATATTTATTGTTTTACGAGTTAATACCGCGACTTCGTTCTATAATATTTTTGTTTTCAAACTGATTGGAATAAAATATTGAATTTAAAATAAAGCTTACCACAATTAATTAGTGAAAACTGCAACCAAATCGGTCATGTTTTTCCTGAGATTAGCGCTTATAAATGCGTATAATGATTTTGCACTAATTTTGTTCCAAAAACCAAAAAGAGACAAATAACTGTAGGATACTTTTGAAATTTACTTTTTTACACGCTAGTTTCGCTTTTACTTGTGAAACTATTAGAGTGGAGGTGTGGAGGTGTTTAAAAAAGACAATTTTATACTAATATGCATTATTCTAATTCTTATTAGAATTTTATGGAAAAAGTCTGCAGAGCGTTTTAATAATATTATTATTAATTAGGCAATATTCTTAGGTGTAATACGATATTTATTAAGATATATTCCTTGAACTAGGTGCACAGTCAATGTATTGTTTTTTGACTCACTTTGACTGTATAAGCTTCAGTAGTAGGTGTTTTTTGATCTCACGAACGAAGACAATCTTCAAATATGGTAGACACAATTTTTAACATTAGGAAATATATTTTAAATATTATATGTATATATATATATATATCTTTTATATTGTATAATAATTTGTTCTGACTGATTCACAAACGCACGGATTAAACCACAGAGGTTACAAACTTGAATCCGACTGAAGTTAAGCTTTTATGATATTTATGTTGAACTATTGACTCGAATATAACTGATTTATTTGCATCTCAATATTTTCTTATACATTATTATTAAACATTATAAATGTAGTTAAACGGGTCTTAAAAAGAATGATTGTATGGTGAATAAACTTATTTATTCTCCTTACTTGATGTTTCGATTAGGTTGAAAGCAAGATTTATATTAATAATGTATATTAAACACGAAATAATAAAAAATAACTATGTATTACAACTTCTAAATGAAGTAAGGATATTATATGTATAATAATAATTAAACATAATTTACCGTAGAAGTTTTTAGAATGATTTACACTGTATTAAATTTTTTTGTAGATTCAATAAATAAAGACTATTATTTAAGACTTTCGACTGTATTAATAAGATTAATATAAGTCACGTGCTACCTACAATTTTTATATTATAATATGGAAAAAAGTTATTTGAAAATTAATTCTCAAATAATTGAAATGTAATTATCTATAAGGTCTTCTATATGCCTTTCTTATGTCAATGGAATGGTAACGAGATCTGATGCAGTTTGAAATAGGTGAGACGGTACCCACGCAGAGTTTGTATCTCGGGTTTTACAATTTTTATATGGTTTTTGTATTTGATTATGAATATCATAAGTCAAATAGTTCAAGCATTTTTAAAATTAATATATCCAGATTGCTATTTTATAAAAGACATTTATAAATGTATATGATGTGTAAAATGAATATAAACTAACACAAGCATTAAAAAAAATACAGAGTTTCGAAAAATGATGTATTAAATTTTAAATGAAGTTGGTAAATGCATATATATATAACAATTTTAGCATTATTCTTACCCAGAGTACTATTTTAGAAAATATTTATTAATATTTTTAAACGATAATTGTGATTTCAGATTGTGCTGTAATTTGCATATAAATTTAGACAGAGATGTTAAATAAAACTAGTGTGTGATTTATACATTTTTTTATTTATTGGAATAACCTTAGACATTACGGTATCGTCCCACTCAATTCGTTTATTCAATAAATATATTACAATTCTATTGTAAGTACCATATTGTTAAATCGTCGCCAACCAGTTTTATTTTAGACAACAAATTTAATTGTATTATATATGCATAATACAAACGCTTGCGCACATTTTAGAGTTTTTGTTCGATATTTTCCGTGGCGTACATAATTGTACTTTATTGTGTGGTATTTTCAGGCATTAAAATCCGCTTATGATTTTTACTAGTCCCTGCGGCAGGCCTTAAAAGAATTGATAACAGGCGCAAATAGATACTGTATTATTCTTATTTTGCATCTTATAACAGTTAGATAGGACTCATAATTCATTAACAGCGACTTTATAAATTTTTAATAAATATAAATGGTAATGTCAGTTATGGAGGCTTCCTGATAGTACAGTACGGTTAGATGGACAGATGTGATATTTTTTTAATAAAGTACGCGCCACATTATTTTCTGATAGTGCAACTTAATATGTCAAGGAATGTCTATAATCATTTAAGTATTTTATGATTTAATGCATTAAAAAAACATCCTATCTTTCCTTTTTATTATATTAAATTTACTTAAATGACAACATCTGTTGAATGTATTCGATGTATGGTTTTCGTTTATCTTATTTTAATTAAAGTATATAACAAATTGGGATGTTGCATTTACATGATTTTATTCTTTTTAATAGAAATTATTTTAGATGGATATTCAAATAGTAAATACATCTTAGTCCGTCTAGACACTGATCGATGGTAGATATTTATATTTATTTACATTAGATTAATAGGTAAGTAGGTACTATAGAAAATAACTGGAGAGGATATTTTTTATTAAACCACAATTTTTTATATGGCGCACTGTTTAATTATTGAATCTTATTTATACTATACGATCTGTAGTATGGTGCCGTTGACAGTTAAAATTATAGTTTTTATTTACAATAATATATTTGAAATTAAAGCAAGCCTCAATGGAGATAAATAGTCATCAATTATTATAATGAATTAGTAAAAGAAACCTACTGAACGACTGTCACTCGTACCATACTATGACACGCAATGTATTCGATGGTTATATGTAATCATAGATTTTTTTATGATAGTTTTAATACATTTTCCATGGAATAGATTTGGGTTATATGCTTAAGATATATCTTGACATTGGAGTTTAAATGGAATTAAATCGTCAATGTACAGCATACGACATACGTAGTTTACTATATTATGTGTCTATATTTATTAAAGTTTAGGCAAGTATTATACATATATTGAGATGTATAAAGTAAAACGGTCTACACACTGCACTAAAATCAGGGGAAATACTTCTAACTTTGTCTTATTTTATACTATATGATTACTATAGGGAGCGTCCTGTGCCTTAATGCCCCTGATTTTAGACACGCGTGAAGCCCGTTTACCAGTGAAACAAATTTTCGTTGTCGACGAAATATATTTCTCTATTTTAAATGCAAATCTTGGAATGCAACTTGTAGGTATACCTACAGTCAGCATTGGTATACTAGACAATATAGAAATAAATATGATTAATTTTTACTACTTAATTAAATTTCACAGTTCGAAATGTTACACTTACACTACGGGACATGTAACTTCTAAGAATAAGGTTTAATTTAAGTGCGGGGTATCTTTATACAATCGCTAACACAACTCGGCTACACTGATAAATACTTAACCAAAGGTATTGCACGAAAAACGGGAATTATTTAAATATTCTACGAACTATAATGTACATAATTACACTTTAAATATGGAATAGTTTTTACAGAGTTTATCATGTCGCATAATACGCTCGTTATAATGAAATCGCGTTTGACTTGGTATGTCATGTGATAACAACGACACTAAAAGTATTCACTGCCCACAAACATCTATATAATAGGTTTCGTACCGACGAGCAGTTTGATCTAGCACGTATTATTTGTTGTTTAGTATTTGACAAATACGAAGCGGATAGCTTAGGCTTCAAACCAAATTACCTATACATGCTTGACTCAAGCTGCTTAATAGTCAACGAATTCCTTAACATTGTAAGTCATTACGGTTCCTCCGGTACTAGTAAAGGTTGTGCGACGTGGTCGCAGTGTCGGCGCGTCAGTAGAGGTGCGCAGGATGTGGATGCGACGAGTGTGGTGGGTGTGGAGTATGCGGCGGGTCCAGGGGCGGGGGTTCAGTGCCGACGTCAATGTCAGTAGGGCCATCGTCGTCCACCGGCACGCCGCTTGCACTTCGAGAGAGACCTCGCACCTGAAATTTCAGTAATTTGAAAACACTTCATCCTGATCCAAGAGTAGTATTACCAGGTAGGTTTATTTATGAATGGAATGTTTGCTTTAATAAAAAAAAGAACATCGAGATAGACCTTGGTTAGTCATCTGCGAATGTACCTGACGTATTTAGCGTAGCCTACAAGCAGCTTGGTTTATAAGATGTGTTTCGAATGAAGTGTGAGATGACACAGATAAATTACAGTATAAAAAGATATTACACGACTTGACGACGTGATGTTCGTGGTGATTGTATAGTATTAGGTGGTCCATCTGCTTGTTTGCCATTTCAGTTAAGTTGGGAAGGATCTAACTCAAGTTTACCTGTAGCAGTAGATTATTGGATAGGATCCGGGCCTGGTGTTCTTGCGCTTTCGCCCTCAGGCATGCGATACTGTTGTTCCGGAATGCTTCAGGGTCGTCGTACATCTCGCGGCCTGGTTCTGGTGACGCTCGTCCCTTGGCTGATGACGAAGCTGTTGTGCTACTTGCTGGCGAGCTCTGCGCCTGAAAATTGTGAATAAGGATTATAAAGTTTATAGATAATAAGGTGATAGGTACTTAAGAAATAATAGTAAAAACTATTATCGAATTTGTTAAATTCAATATGTGCAAGGGAAAATTACTTTTTTTGACAAGAAAAATTAATTATACCTACGTAGATAGTATGTGTTTGTTTTGTGAAACAAAAAATGAAGTACTTATTAAATATATATATTATGGCCAAATATATATATAACAGCAGCCAGCAGCAGTAGGTCATCGATAGCCTCATGTGCAGTGTAATCAACGCTAATTTTCAACGCTAATTTCACATAAAGTGACTATCGAGTCGATTATACCCACTACTTCGTTTTACCCTAAATTTTAGTGTTATTAGTATTTTGTTCAAGTAGATACCGAATTAATATTTAAATTGCCAGCATAAATAAATTCTTATACTTATGTATTATTTACCTATATACCTATATGGTTCTATGATAAAAAAAACTTAGGTAGTAACAAAAGAATCTTCAAATATAATATAATGAAAAAGTCTAGGTATTAGAAATAAAAGTCACTTATAAGTACTAGTAATAGTAATAAACGATACAGACGAATACGGTCGTCGATATAAATGAAATTGGCATTTATTAGTACCTAGTATTTTTGTAATAGCAATTACATTTCCTTGTCACTTTATGGGCACACATTTCCCCGCTTACTGCTTCATTAGAATACTCTAGAACTATTATGTTGTTTTAAATATATTTTCCTGTGCGACATGCAGTGCTGTTACTAATTCTATAACCTTTGTATGATAGATATCTTTATTGCCTCATTACGGTTATCTCTAAAAGAGTAGGTAACGATTATTTAAAAGATAGGTACCTACTTATTCTAAAGTAATTATTTATATTCTAGTAGTTGTAGTAGGGTGGGTTACACCGCCAGGTCCAATGTACCTTCACGCGAACACTATCATGGTTTAAACAAACAAACAACGCAACGGATTTTGAAGCGGTTTTTTTAAATAGATAGTGATTCAAGAGGAAGATTTAGATATATGTATAATAGGTACATGTACACCCGTGCGAAGGTTGGTAGCTAGTTTTAAATAAGATATTCTTATGTGTTTTCTTACAAAAAGAAGACATGCATGTAGGTACCTGATTGTCGTGATTATCATGGTGGTGCGGGGACGCGGACGGCGCTCGCTCCACCTCCGGCTCCGAGCCCTCACGTTCGGACCCTGACTCCTTGAGGTGCTGTGCCGCCTCCAGTGACTTACGGTGCATGCCTGAAAACAAAACAACTTGCATGTAATGTACCGCTGCTTCATATAGACAGTAACTAACTTAATCGCGATTTCGTATGCTTTTTTTTTTATATAAAAGACAGCTTATGTTCATTGTCTATTTTTCATTCGAGCCTGAAAAGGTTACAAACAAACAGATAAACACATATTTATAAAATAGTATAGATGACCGCGTGAAAAATAGGTCGAATCCGGAATAAATCGAAATATATTACGCCAAATTTCAAAGTTTCTAAAGAGAGATATATAGACAGATTGAAAGAAGAAGAATCGAAAAAAATTACAGACAGACACATAATAAGTACCATGGGGTATACATACAATATTTTTTTAATTATATTACTGTAACAACGCAACAAATAAGATAATTAGGTAGATACATATTGGTACGACTCGATGGCGCGGCGTTGAATTCAACCAGTCGAATTACGAATGCCTACTTAATGTTACGAGTAGTTAGTTATATATTAGAAGGCTACATTGCGAACACATAGTGAAAAAAATATAAACTTAGGGGACTTTACGACGCCGTGCGTGATGTTCATAAATAATGTAGTTTGCAAGTGGAGCAACATGGGTCGTAAACGGACTTCGTGCTGTCATACTCGCATAGCAATAAATGATAATGAGAGATGCGTCCCGTCGAATGGCGACGGCATTGCATTCTGTATGCACTTACTAGTATGTAGTACCTCTGTGACCACTACAAGAGACAGAGTCTAACTTCATAAGTGATATTTTTATTTTATACTTGTTCTTTATAAATATTTGTCTTAATAAGCAAATAGGAAATGGAGTCTTAATAGTCTTAAATAGGAAATGGAGTCCTAAAAATATAGAGAAACGATAATAATAATCCTGGACAATTCACAGAGCGTCATCTAGTACCGAGCTAAGAAGAACTTGTGTTATGAATACTAGACAACTGATATTATTACTTAAATACATTATTTTTTTGAATACATACATAAATAGGAAGCACTCAGACCAATGTAAACAATACCTACTAATGAATACAAAAGTTTTGTTTTAAAGATTTGTATTGCTTTCTTAAAGAAGATTTAATTAAGTACTTTTGTGTCTTTTTATTCAATTTAGTTTGTAGTTCTAGTAGTTTGTACTCTAAATCTTTTAGATATGTCAAGACTATTTACGTATCTTTCTTTGCGGATTAGCTATCGAAATATATTTAAGAAAGATTATATGAAGACGCTTCTATTATGTTTATTTAAATAAACATTATTTATATTCTGTTATATTATCTATATTCTGTAACTTATACGTAGGAAATTGTATAATATTAGATACTATATACGTATATACGAAAATATAATATAACATAAGTATAATATGAAATAACATTTAAATAAGGTTTACTTCATTACATCTAATAATTTGCACTAGATAGGCATCTAGTTTATGCCAACAATTTTAATTGTTAGGTAATTATGGGGAATATTTCCAATTCGAAAGTTTCAGAAATGTTGGAAGTATGTTTATTACGTTCTACTTGTAGCTACGGAATTTTCAAGTTGGGCAAACTTGGCAGGAATGGTATTAGCACAAACATGCAAGAATGTCTATTGATTTTCTTAAAAAGCCTAGATTCTATATGTGTGTCTATTATTCATTCCTAAATAAGCATAAAGAGTAATACTTTTTAAAGATATCAATTTATTACAAATATTATGCACCGAATTGAGTTTAATGTATTGTTAAAAAAAAAGATCAAACCTGACAATTGCTTAAGATACCGCGAATCCATACATCATAAAAAAATGTCAATTGAGAAAGTAGGTAATTCCTTTTCAAGGCAAATTACCATAAAGTAATAAGGAGTGGTCTATATATAGTATAGTAACTATATCCCATTATAAATTTAAAGTCTAGACTTCAATATGGTTGTAGTTGAATGTGAAAAACAACATAGGTATTTTATAAATATGACAACCGTCAAATAAACCCGTTTTAGCTATTAAATTGTTTTTGTCTATGCGGTCTACTTTAAAAACCAATTCCGATCATATCCTGAATCATATAATGAAATATTACATTGCTCCATTTCATACATTTTATATACTCTTAAAAATTAATGGACAAATTTTTCGATTTAATTGTAATAGTTTTCATTACGTTTAAAAAAACAGATTTGGAGCCTAAATTCAAGACTGATGTAACAGACATATCAGACCTATGACTGGTCTTAAAATAAATAAATATTTAAGATGAGTTGGGTAGTAATTGGTAAAAAAGTTTATCCATAAGATTATAGTTTTTACGGAAAAGAGAGTTATAAAACAAATTAGCTTTTAGCTCTTAGATTAAACAGCGAGATGACACGAAGCTTCGGAATCAGTTTACATGCCATGTCGTCTGGAGACATGATAGATGGGAGTTGCGAGCTAGTATGAGCTAATTTTGTGACTTATAGATGTTATGTGATAGAGTTATAGATGGAAGAGATCGAGACGCACTTATGTATATGCAGCATATAAAGCAGAGTCAGTAATATTTGTTTACTAAAAATAGAATTATCTAGTAGGTTACTATACCTCTTGCTTACTAGCTAGAATTATTCATCAATTTGAAATAATTTGACGTTAAACTGCAAGAATTCTTGTATTTATCTGAATTTGTTATTGACTTATCTAGATAAGATAAATACCTACTTTTCCACTTATACAAGAAGTAAAACACTATTTAAATAAATAAATTAGAAAAAAGAATTCCGCATATCCTATATAAACTAAAAGGATAATCTATTTTAGATTAAAAATAGGCTTTATTCAAATACATTGAGTACCTGAAGTATAAAGTACTTTCTTAACTTTTTTGGAATACTGATTCAGCTCAATATGATGGAAAATCTTATTGTTTATTTATACGCAGGGTGTATTACAATATCTTTTCTACGATAGTCAAAGAGAAAATATGAATATAAATATTTTTGATATAAAAGCTACGTGTTTTTTTTTTTTTGTTAAAATAATATAGAAACATTAAAACTAATTTAATAATTAAACATTAATACAAAAGCAGTAAATATGCAACTGCGTGTCGACAACGAGTTATAGCGTGAAGCAAGCCTTCTTTAATATCTAGACGTAGTATTTTTACGAGATTTTTACTGACGCGTCAGCATCCACTTTGAATACCTAATCAGGGGATTTATTTATGAGCAGCATCTCCCGGCATTAGAGGAGTGTTGGTTAGGAACTTGGGATACAGGGCGCGTACACAATACGACTGCGAAATGAATTGTAGTTGGAAATTATATTATTATGACATTGCTAGAGTTTTGTCATATCGTCCACTTCTTATGCGGTCAACAGAGCATATACAAATTTGAATAGATATAATACGATAACGCTTATGAAGTTGGTAACAGATTGATGTCGAAAATGCTAAAGTAGCAGCTTGGAAAGATTTGTGAAAAGCAACTAAAACTCGCTTTAATAGTTAAGAATATATACAATAGAAATAAGATATACCTTATTTACCTTAGTTGTGAAAAATAGACTCATCTGACTGTTAACGTCTGTACAATACACCAGGGGTGAAAAATTCTATGATGTAGAAAACCTCAAGAGACTGTAGTATGGGGTTTATTCTATACGACGAAAACTGATCTGAAGCAGCCCATATGTTTCAAATTGGGAAGATGATTTCGTTGTTGATGGTGAGCAATACAATGGTAAAATTCTCTATTTGTTGGGATAAACTATAGAAATGCCATTGAATTTAACATCTCCTTACAGCAGTTGGCTCTATAAGCAATTATATACCTCTCAACTATATACGGGTGTAAGTTATGATTTTACATTATTTGGTATAAAACATTCAGATTAATTTAGACCTCGCTTCGATATAAGTCTAATTTGATTAGAGAAATATGTAGCATTAAATTACTCTACTCTACAATAATTATTCTGATAATTAATTTATCGTTTAAATATACTAAGTTTTTACCATTGCAGAGCATTGTAATTAAATTGCCTAACAACCAAAACCAAATACTTTTCAGGGTACATCAGATCCCGGGATAATTAAGGTCCGAAAACAGCCGTCCAATTGCGTGTGTTAATGAGGCGATCGGACGGTCACGGGCGTAAATGGTCATTAACGTGTTGTACGAACCCAATAATGGCCTGATTTGTCTGTTACGTCCGGAACTTTATCCATTAGCGCCGGCGAGTAAATACGGCATCGCGCGGTTGATATATCGATTCAAGTTACTTAACGTTAACCTACTCTGGACTTGACAATTATACTATAATCATTATAGCAAGCAATTGTGATACCTATTTACAATGTATTAGAATTATAAATCCATTACATACATATTATCATGCACGATCGAATATGTAATACTGCTATTATTACAGTATATATAATATAGAACTGTAGAAGATATAATTTAAGTGTTTATACTTGTTGCTTTCTCCAGATTTAAGCTTCATGAGCTAGATGCTTATTGTTCTATTACTAGCAATTATACTTATATAAAATTTTTTTTACTCAATGTTACCTATATCATTACTTTTAGTTGCATCTCTTGAATGCCTTCCTTTCAAGATCACACATTTACCATCAATGACATCTACTTTACATCTCACGATAACAATATGAAATCAAAGGGAAAAATCATGGGTACTCGTATCCTATTCCGTTATAATTAACAAAGAGTTACTTTGGCCATTGCAAAACTACATCTAGCCTCTTCATAAAGTAAGTTTCCACGTAATAAAGTACAAAATTGAATGAGATATCGCGTCGGGAGTGCACTTTGTGCGTTTTCACTCAAGATAATGGCAAGCGTGTGTCATTTTGCGGAGATGAAAGAAAGATGAACAAAGCAAGTGGATAATAGGTAGATAATTCTGTAAGGTGCTCTAGAGATGCATTATGTTCCATTTGCGATCGTATTCAAGTAGCCGCAGAATGTCCGATCACTGATGTATTGCGATGGGGCGCAATCAAAGTGTACAAGATCTGTACTTAGTGTGATCAGTAATATTTTTGTATAATGAAATATAATTGTTTTCTTTGATACACTTTATGCTTTAGAATGAAAAGCATATTTTATTCATATAGGATACATGTACTCTTTAATTAATCCTATTTTATTTTTAAGTTTTCTTTCTAATAGATACTAGCGTCCATTTCATAGGTGTTTTAGGTGGAAAGATATGTAAGACATTCCATTGGTGTATTATTATTATATAAATCGGAGATATAATATAGATAAACCTTGTAGTTATGGGTATGCTTATGAAGTTAATTGTGGTATGGTGTTGTTATAGATTTTACTGGCTTGTATTATATTTTTACTTTTTCTATTGTACCTATATAGCTAGTGCTTCTAAAAGTTCTGCTTATGTTAAAGAGTAAATAAGGTTTAATAATGATTAAGCATCTATCTTTGTAGAATATAATATATTTATTTAATATCAGGACGGTAACGAACTATAAGTATTTTTTAAAATTCCAAGGATCGTTATAAGCAGGTAGATTATAATGAAATTCTTGTAGTAACCCAGTGCCAGTAACCCAGTTTAAAAGTATTTTCCTCGTAAAATTTCCAACTATTCTTTAAAAATTAATACATTCATTTCATAATAAACTAGGCCGCAGACCCGTTTTTTTTAAATAATAATTGGGCGTACATGTTAGGGTATTTTTAATTTTTATCCTCTCCTTATAATTAATATATAATTCAATTGTATTGCATCATATTTCTAATTAAAATTGATTAATTAATATTATAAAAATGATATTGTTTTAACTGTTACCCATATGTAATAATAATACAAAAACTATCAACGGATATATCCATAGGTAGGTACATACATAAGTTTAGGTAAAAAAAACTCACCTGGAAACAGCCGAGTACATAATTAATGTAAGCGGTGACGGTGGCAACCCTTAAATCTGCGTTAATCAACGTTTAGACAATGCGCCCGCCATCTTGCCGGCCCCGCCCGCCTCCCGCATCCCGCACGCCCCGTACACCCCTCGGCCCCCTACTCCCCCCTATACGGCGGTTTAAGGAGGAAACTTAGGCTCTATTGCTTACGGTTAAAGTTGTGTGATTTTTAATACGACTTAATTTTGTTCTTGTTTTGAATTAAGTAATAAGTATGTGACAAAAAAAGAGTTCTGGCAAAAAATAAGATTCTTGGAGTCTTGGATATAGTAATATATAAATAGGAGTTACTTATTAGATTTCTCTAAGCAGAATGTATATATATAATAAAACAATAGGCCTTTTGCACGAGTTCGTAGACTTCAGCTACGACGCTACGAATTGACTACGACTCGAAGCTACGATATTTTGACATTAATAATTATTAACGTAAACGTAACATTACGTGTATTCATAATCTAACTCCTAAGCGGTTGGTCTGATTTAGATACAATTTTGTTCATACTTCAATGGCTTCTTGGATAGTCTGAAAGTACAATATGACCAACAATATGAGGTAGTGTTGCCTTTTCAGAGGGTGACGCCTGCCAGGTTCGCTAGGTATAATTATATAGTTTTTCAGTTATGAGTCAATGTGATCACATATATAAATAATCACAGATAAATAATCTGAGAGAAGGTTTAGTTTACTACTCAACCTTAACTATAAAGAACTACTGTTCCACAGAATAAAATAAGTATTAGGTAATAGATTATCGGCTTGTTAAGTCTTTCAATTACTTCAGGTATTATAATTATTAAGTTTAAATCTTAATCTTTATATAATATTATAAACGCGAAAGTTTGTTTGGACGTTTGTTACTCTTTCACACAAAAAGTACTAAACAGATTTTGATCAAACTTAACAGTAAAATAGCTTATGCATCAGGATAACATATAGGCTATATTTTATATTGAAATTTAATGCGGGTGAAACCGCGTACACTGCTAGTTAATAATAATGTTACTAATCTCTGAAAAAAATAACATAGAATATCTACAAGTGTAAGAAAGCTTTACAACGCGTATAAAACAATCCTACAATGTACGAATATAAATTATGTATTATAAATCACATTAACTATGTAAACGAGTGTTGGTAATATGCATTTACCACAGCAAAACACGACAATCGTTATTTATCGTCACAAAGTCCCCACACACGTAAATAAACATATTCTTTTGTCAGTCTAACAA
Organism: Achroia grisella; assembly: GCF_030625045.1. Lineage (NCBI taxonomy): Eukaryota > Metazoa > Arthropoda > Insecta > Lepidoptera > Pyralidae > Achroia > Achroia grisella. The sequence continues at coordinate 249,751 of NW_026712648.1, forward strand.
ATAAAAGAGCTCCTCATAAGCTGTCAACAGATTCTTGCCCTCGGAGAAAATACTAACTCCACATTTTCTGGTCTTTATACCATATTTACAAGACATTAGGACGCATTTTAGAATGTTACAGAGCAGCAAGTTTGTTTGGTCGAGATAGAAGCCTTCTCGTAGTGAAAAATGAGCATCTCTTGTTGTTGGGATTAAAAATTATACGCGTCTTTGTTTCGCAACGTGGTGGTGGGGTGGCTGTATTGCGGCGCGGTGGGGTTCCTTATCCAGACCATGTTTGTATAAAAACTAGTATTATTTAAAAACAACGATTTGTTTCGCTTTACATTGTAAAAATATGTTTTCGTTTAATTTCCAATGTAATAAGTTTGTTCAATACCGTTTGTACAGTACCGTTTGTTCATGTATATATATCGTTCTATATAATAAGTCAAAGATAATGACAGCCTCGGTGGTCTAGCACACAGGATTAGCACACCGTTTACTTCCGATGGTTGCGGGTTCGATTCCACGCATGGTACAAACATTTGTATTTATGAGTGAACTCAAATGTTACAAACAGTCATACTGTTTGTATCGGTCTGGGTGTTTTATATATATATGATGTATGTATTTACAAAAAAATAACAGTTTAAAATTTATATCAATGGTCTAGTACCTACCCATAACACAAGCTCTACTTACATTGGGACTACTTAGTGTTGTGTGAATGAAATCTAAGCGTGCAGATATTGGAATAAAATGCTTATCAATTCTAGTGACAAATTTAAACAAAAGTATAGCAAATCCTCCTTCTATTACATGTGTTAACAAACTGCGGCAAGTATAAATACTGTATGATCTATCTCTTGGGGACAAAGAGAATCAACCAAATAATAAAAGTCTCTGTGAAGGATTGTAAAAATACTGTTAAGAATATGCCATGTTTATTAATATAATGTATTGTTTTTCTAATAATATATATTAGAAAAATAATGCATGTTAAAAGCATATAAGGGAAAGGAATGTTAAAGATTTCGGTAATAGTCTTTGTTACTGAACAACTTATGCGTATCAAGTTTCATAACTTGTACTTATACCGCATTTTCTGGAGACTGTATATGTTCCATCATAACTTAATGCATTATTACCGTCTAAGTATATTAAGCTTGTGTTACTTAGAACAGAATATTTTTGTATGAATATGCATTACCAATTTTTGAAAGCATGGCATTTCAATTAAACATTCAAAATAATTTATTCATATAGGATATTTTAGCTGCTTATGAACGTCAAAGCTTATGTATTACCTAATATTTTTGTTTCTACCTATTTGCAACAATTTTTTGCATTACTTAATTTTAACGTTTTTGTCATCATTTTGTAATTCCGCCTGACGAAACAAAATATATTTTGTACGAAACTTTTGCAAGCTCTTCTTTTTAGAACGAAAGCAGGTTGTTGTATTATACTTAGATTCAATTTTGATTTCGTTTTTATAACTGTGGTGTTAACTCATAAAACGTAGTATTGTTCTGTGACCTCTGATTATGATTTAGTTCAACTAGTATATAGCTAATTAGCGCAGTGACAGGGTATATTCGTATGTATGTATGTTCACTCACCAGGGTCCCGGGTGAGAGGGGAAGGGGTTGCGGGCCGGCGCTACGGGCGCCCCCCACCTGTCACTGCGCTCGACTCTTGAACAAAATCATCAGGTCAGAACATGGTGCTTTACGACCAGATTTATCTCAACGCTAACTATTTTCTCCTATACTTAAAAAGTCCCATTGTTTAATATCTCTTTATTTTAATTATTTGAGATTCTCTAACGGCGCCAATGCCTATGTGTGATACATAAGCCAAATAATTTCATAAAAGTCGCCTATGCTTATCCTACAGTTACCTATAGAGATGTATTTATTTTTCAGAAATATAGGTACTTTTAATTTAAATTATGGTAAAGTAAGGTATTCTATAATTGACATGAATAAACCACAACTATACCTCCTTATAGTTTTATTAAATATATCGTACTTGTTTTGGAAACTTCCAAATATATGTCCTATTTTAGGTTAGTTATATTAAATAATTATTATTCATAACAAGAACTCTATGATCTTAACGTCAAATTAAAAGCAATGAAGATACGTAAAGGATGTTAACAAATTTTGAAATGTAACGTGTAATACGTCTTTATACCATTTTTATGAATGAAGTCCGATTACATACATACACACACACACATACATAGTAATAACTATTACGTCATAATTAACATTAACGACAAGCTAAGCTATCACGACATTTAACTTACCTTGAAGTGGACGCCGAGATTACAAAAACCAAGCATTGCTCCACATTCTGGTCGAAACCACACTGGATTTTGTGGCAAGACGTACCTTGGTGTAATTTTTAGATTTCCATAGTTTTTGAAGTAATTTAATCAGATATTTTGTATAGCAATAACAATTATTTTTTTAAGCAAACATGTACTAACATGCCAATTTACTGGCAACTAAGTCAAATCGATATGTGATAATATATTTTATATTCCATTTTAGTATTTTTGCCGTGGAATAAGTGGTAGAATAAAAAATATAATATTCAAAAGTACTTAGATTATGTTCATTTGAGTAAAGATTATTTCTATATTATTCTATTTTTATTCTATTCTATACAAACTTTTAAGAAGGTAAAGAAATACTTGTACTTTATTTAGCGTTCAATTATGTGTATTAAAATCCGTTAAACAATATTACTAAAGCGTACTAAATAGGTACTATTAAAGGTAAAAGTTTATATGTAACTTCCATATTCGTATTGTAATACATACATTACATATCAACTTTAGTTGAGAAATCCAATTGTAATGAGTTGTTTGATCTTTCTTATTATTAAAATAATAACGTATTTCAAATATGATTACTCTATTTTAATAAATTATATCAAATATGACATAAAACATACGTCCAGAGTCATCTGGTGAGAATATGTTTAGTTTATTGTAAGTTATACTTATGATTGCATCACAAGAGAACTCTGGATAAGTGTAAGCCTCACCGAACTCACCAAGCAGCCAGGGTGCTACCGAGTCGTTCTCCTTAGCGCTCTTGAGTATAGTCTCAGGAAGTGGCAAGGAGTGGCGCACCATAGCTCCGTAAAGGCCGTACTCGGCCATTATTGTCGACCTTCCCCAGCATTTTTCTGTTTTGCGCCATTTTGCACGTCGGTTTTGGAACCAGACCTGTTGAGATAAACACAGAATTTATAACAAAATATTCTTCACCAAAGGTTGACTGTAAAACTCGTCTGCCTCACCCAGCTGTCGCCAGGCAGCTGGCTTTGTTAGCTGTGTTTTGCTTGTAGGGTGTAGACAGTCAAATTACAGGTTTAGAGGCATGATATCTTAGTGCTCTGAAATGGCAACGCTTGAGTGTAACACAGATGTCATATGATGATGTATCCATAGTACTGTTCATGTATACAGTAGGCCATCAGCTTGTTTGCCATTCCAATAACATAAACAGATCTTCCTATTTATCAAAATGCACAAAGCATTTTATTTGTGGCGAAGGATGACCAAAAAAGAGATAGATGGATTGTGTGAAACACAATATAAATGGAGAATAAACTCAGATACGACGGCTCATAAGGATCAGTGAAACAAGAGGACATACTACGCCGACAATGCGCTCAAATAATGAATAAATGGATTAAAGGAAAGGCAATGATGATATTTATTAGTAAAAAATATGTTTAACACTAGGTACTTCCGCAAATACCTCATTAACTCAGGTCCAGCTCAACACGGGGACAGCACTAAGCGCATAATACAAACCAATTATTGAAACAAAACGCGACTAAATTAAATTTTCAAATTCACTACGTCCCACCCGACCCCCACTAGTCAGTTTACTCAACATAGGGCTGTCGAAAACAGCATATCCGCGTGCCTGACAGCGTTGTTAAATATTAGTTAATATTATTCTCTTAAAGGAAAATAATATCTGGATTTCATGTTTACGGAAATCAAATTCGAAAAAAAATATTCCACTATTAATACAGTATGGAAGAAATGCACATTATACAGGGTTCTACAGCAGTAAACTTTAATTTTACTAAGTTATAATAAATTCACAATTTATTTCTTAACTTATCCTATGTAATAAAGGGTTCATTTTGTATAAATATTTTTTTTATGTTATGTGACAGTTTCTAAATACCTATACAGTTGTGGTAATCCTACTCTAATTAGGTTTCTCTTTTTCAAGATATACTCACATGTTCATACTTGTTTACACTTTTATATTTAATCTAGAATAACATGATTGTCTCTTTTTAATATTTTAACAATTAAAACAAGGAGTTACAACCCTACTCCGACCGCATGGACCGCCACTCCCCTCCCGGGCCTCGCCGTCGTACAAAACAGTTAATTTCCAATTAAATTTGTTAATTAAACTCGATCTGCTCTCACAAATTAATACTCCAGCGGTATTATGTTCCAGAACCGTCTACCGGCGTGTACCTACTGAATGCCCATCGCTGACTACCCATCCCTCTTTCCAAACCGTATACCACCCGGGAACCACCTCTCTATCTATTAGTTCTATTAAGTTAATGACTAAGACAATAGTAATGTATATATAGTATAAGGTTTAATGAATCCTTACTTATATGTTTTTTTGTATGGGTGAATATAGAACAAGGAAAGAAGTATCTGTGCTCTACGCTAGCGACACACCAGTGGGGTATGATAGGATGAGAATAAAACCAGGTCGAATAACCCACCATGGTAAATTAACCTGGAATTCATCGTAGTAGGTGCCAGGGAGGACCGTGTGGTGGTTAACTTGACAAAGAACATGTAGGTGTGTTAGCAATGTGGCCATTAGTTCCTAGTGTTAACAATCCTCTCTCCCTTCCATACTTACCTACCTATATTGAAAATGTACAAGTAAATTAATTTGCTTGGTTCCTTCATTGTTAAAAGGTGTGGCGATATCTGGAATATTGTGCCGAAACCAAATTCAAGAAATATAGGTTCTAAATTGAACTGTATCTTTTAAGAGTAAGGGATGTCATATCTTTGTGAATTTTTAATTATATTATCATTAAATGTATTTATTATAGTGTTGGTACCTAAATAACCCTTAGTACCTACATAAATACATTTGTAAACAGGTTTTAGTAAGTTTGTTTTTCTGTGGATTAAAATCTTAAATTATATTACTATAACTATATAAAACTAGCGTTATTCCACGATATTGTCTGCGTGAATTCGAAAAAAAATGTGAAACATTTTAAGTTATCATCTAGGTATCTTTGTAAGAAATTTCTCGATTCCATACAGTAGTTTCTGCGTAAAAACAAATTAACATACATCAATCTCAAAAAAGTTCTTATTTTTTTTATTATAACATTAGCAGGATTTGTTATAAAGACGCATCCACAATGCCCGCAGCGGTCACTGTATTTCGTGCAACAGTCGATATTGATTGTGACCCAATGCGCTGTGACAGGGTAATTGTTCGAGATTAGGCAGGCCGACCGTCGCTCTATAGGGATTAGTCTCTCAGTAGTCCCTTAATTGTTTGTGGATAACCGTATTACAGTGCCGCTGATTGAGCGTGATTTTTTTTCGACACAATTTCTCGGTAATACTGCATTACTTGCATTCTGATTCATTGATTGAACAGAATAGTCTTAGGTATGGTATAACAAGGATATATTTTATAAGACTAACGTAGTTGTAATTTTATGTTAAATACGGAGTTAGATCCTAATCGCCTTCGTACTTCCTATAATGTATAGCAGTGTACTATTGAAACTATAGGTCTTAGTGCTGCCAATTTCGGAGCCCTAAAACTCTATAACAACGCAGTTCGGTTAGTACCTATGATCACACATACGGATGAATAATCTACTATTACTTTAATTACATAAATGTAAATAAATATATTCATTTTGTTATTAATAGCGTATGTAAAGAGAATGTAGGCGAAATTGCCAACTACCCCGCACATAACTCAGTCGGCAGGTAATTACAAAACAAACCCGTAATATAAGGCATACCGTTATCGCAGTCATCTCCATTACCTCCTAAGCATTCTCGCAGCATTTACTAATTAACATACACGCACAAAGGTTCGTAATTGTTAATTTGGCAGCACATTCGCGCCCGTTAATGATGCGTGACGACGCACGAGAGAATTGCTCGCACCCAACAATTTATTACTCGTGTCACGTCACCAGTGTGTATAGAGCCCTTGTAGTCAAGTCTAACGTTGTGCTACTTTCACCAATATTATATTGGTTTACATCGCTAAAATAACAATATAGGTAAATCTATACATTTTATGTAGGTTTAAGAGAAACACAGCACTAGGACTTTATGCTTAAGTCGTGGAAATTTCACATATTAGCACCGAGCGATTCGCGTCCCCATTTTTTAAACTGCCAAAGAGTGGAATGCACTTCCTGCTTTCATGTTATAAGAGAAATACAACCCCAGATTCAAGTCTATGGTGAATAGATAGATCATCTTTTGGGTAAGCGCGTTACATCCTAGGTCTCGCTATCATTTCCCATTAGATGAGGTAAGACCAAGTGAAAAACCCATTCATAATAACGGATAAGGTCTACCTGACGGTATGTAGTAACGTGTCATGTTACCGGTGTGAATAGAGCCCTTATAGTCAAATGTAACGTTGTGAAACTTTCAACAACAATAGGTATATTGGTTAACACCGCTAAAATAACGATGTAAGTAATTCTATATATTTTTATGTAGGTTTAAGGGCAAACAAGGCCCATCTGTTGGAAAATAGCAACTATGTACATGAACAGTATGATCGGCGAGAACTGAGGACTCTGTTGATAAGCCTCACTTTGTACCCTGCAATTTTACGAGGTGTCTTTTCTGTTGAGCACAGGGGACAAATGAGCTTGCGGCTCATCTGATGGTTAATGATTATCGCCGTTCATGAGCACCCGCAACACCAGGGGAATTGCAGGTATGTTGCTGGTATCTATTGTAGGTAACGTAACAAAAGTATTCCTGAGAATGAATTTGTAACCTATTTATTCATTTATTGTTCCTCAATCGCATAACTTCACTGCCACATACACTTTAAAATGGTATGAGTGCTATCTAACATGTAGATTTTTTCGACCTGTAATAACTTCAATAGACGTAAGATATAGAAGGTAGACGTCCGCTACATTATCTACACTAATATTAATAAAAATACAAATCAAATATTTAATCAATTAATCAATTTAATCAAAACATTTAAAAGTTCCTTCACTTTTGGGAACCTGCATTATCTTTATTGTCATCCAGTCTATCCTTAGAGATCCGCACGAATGGTCACATTAGTTCAAGGGTCGCGTTTGTACCATTTGTGTAGTAATTTGTATACACTCGAGTGAATATAGGTTTGTCTGCTGTCGGATTTGCAACTTACGGTTAATGTTTTATAACAAAAAATTAATTTAACATAATTTCTAAACCTTATCTAACCTTTTATCTAAAACAATTGTCTTGTAAAATTATTTATGAAATTCATAAATCACTTATTAACTTAACTTGCATAAATGACTAGAAATGTAGGATGTTTTTAGTAATTGAAATTACTATTAAACTAAAATCCCTAGAATGAACAGCTATTGCTATGCACGTTTATCATTTATGTAATCGTTTACTGAATAATAGTATGTTTTAATAGATTTACTTATTTTTTTAACAGACATTTTAAGATTAAAGGTTTGAGAACTTTTAGTTGATATTATTATAAAATTGTATACCAGTAGGTATAAGTATAATTAAAATAAAATTTCTATTGTTTTTTTCTAAAGTTACGCTCACACTCTCTCACTATGAAATGTATAGGTACTTACATATAAATTATTCAATAATTCAAACTATCTAAAATATCAATATAGATCTATCTAAAAAACTATAAATCATAATACATAGTTTTTGACGTACCTACTTAGGTACGTAGGTACGTATATACCTTTAAAAAAAAATTTGATAATATTGTCTTACCTTGTCAATTATGTTACGAACATTGCAATAAAATTACGAAATTACAACGGACGATCGCGCCCCATCGACTGTATTACGGGGTGTAATCCATTGTGAGCCGAACAAAGGGGATAATGTAATGCTTAACGGATGACGCGATTAATGGGGTATAGCCGATAGTGACGAAACGGAACAGGGTTGTCGTGATTAACTAGAAAGGAAAGCAAAGGTTAAAATAGTATCCATAGACAATTTAGGAGGATTCTATCTATGCCCAAAATTTAAAATGAACATTTTAAAATAAAAACGTGTAAAGTAAAAATTAATAACTAAATAGGTACTCTTTAGGTACATAGAATAAATACAAAAAATAAACCAAATATCTATTAAAGTGTTTTCTGAACAAACATTTATGGAGAGGAGAACTATTTTCAAAATAATATGGTTTCAAAGATAAGTTTCGCTTAGAAACGTAAAATTTCGGCTCTCTAGATATCAATATTACCATTATCTTATAGATAAAAAACTAAGAAGTAAGTAGTACGTAATTAAGTAAGTAGTGTGTTATGCATTAGAGTTTAAGTAGGTAATAATCATTAGATAGATATTTATTAAGATAAGTTCCTTCAGATTCCTGGAAAAAATCTTTTAGTTAACGTGGCACAATGGATCTATTTAATGCAATAAAAAAACAAGGTATCGAATGCTTTTTGCATCAATTTCATCTTACTATAAGGTAAGTAAGTACATCATTGCATACCTGCTTGATGCAATCGCCATTGCACGGCCATTATGAATTCATCGTGCTAAAATACCCTTTCACAATCCGGTGACAGTTTAAACATGGCAAGTAAACGTTCAGAAAGACGTTCCTATTTACGGTGCATAATTTCATTTCTTTACTGGTTTGAATGGAGTTTCCGAACGTGCGGGGTATCGCGGGCGCCGGGCGGCACGGCGAGCGGGCGTGTCGACCAATCAGGTACAGGCGCGCGCTAAATGGAGTTGCGATTGCGTCTGTTCTCAATTTGGCGGCAATTTGCAGCACAATGACGTCACTCGACGTGTCGGCGACTCGGTTTAACAGGTTATTATTTAATTTGGGGTATGTCGGAAACAGTTTGATTAGTCAATAAGTTAATATGTGGTTAGAGATGACAGTTTAACAGCTTGCTTCACTAAGTAATTGGGTTGTATCTGGGACCCACCTACTTATTACTTAGTTTCATTGGAGTTAAACACACTCTTTTGTGGATTAACTGTAATTGTTAATAAACAAGATGCTAACGATTGTTTTCCTTTTCAACCGAATCCAAAAGATGTTGTTTTACTAACATTCGATTATATTTTTATGCAGATACCTAATTTGTAAAGCAACTAGATACAGTTTTATGTTAGGTAGGTAGATATCTACACTATATCTTTCTAAGTTTTTGATCAATATTGATTCTGTTAATTTTTATAAAATTTTTTTCAAGTTTTCAAGTAATTACTTACATTACAAGTACCTATTAGGTATTCTACTACTTAATTTATAGCGCACATAGCCATGAGTTCATGAGAAGTGAATAATGAGACCTACATAAATACTTCTAATTAGGTATATTGTTATTCCAGTTGATCTATTCTTGAAACTAATTCAACCAATGGAAATATGATATTTTTCAAGATATTAACTACCTAATTTTAATTAGATTTATATTGCTACGGCGATTGCATTAATTAAATGATCCAAATCTCTTGAGTTTAAGGTTCCACAATACCTAAGCACTTGTATAGTATCCGGTTTGGTGTCCAATCTAGCGTCCGGACCAATATTCTGGTTTGAGGTTACTTAATACCTATAAATTAATAAATAAGTTCCCACACCACCTCCATAAAACGACAATTGTTATTGTTCACTATTCACAATAATATGTACTGTCGCGGTAAAAATAATATACTACCTATGTATCTATAAAACATAGCTAATAATAAAAATCAACAAGATCGTTGTCTTTGTTAATTTAAAAATTCTTCCCACTCTTGAAAACTAGTAAAATGGACTAGGTATAATTAGTATAAAAAAATAGGTATACTTAAGTATACAGAATGCACCTCTACAATACCGGGGCGAGTACATATCATATATTGTAATACTTACACATAGCCTCAACCTATAATGGTGTGAAAATTACATGGTCATCAAATTTCATGATAGGGAAGTATTCTAAATAAACACAAGTAGGTAACTACGTTGCTGGATATAAGTACCTACTTACGTGTACAAAATCGATACCCATTTCATACTTGCTAACTGAATTTGGCTCCTTTCTTCTGCCCTCCCCTCGCGGCTCGCCGAGGCTGTCACTAATCCTGGATATTGGGGTAATGCGACCAAACACAATCATTTTCAACCACCGAAATACTTAAGTATCTGAGTCAATATAACTTGGGAGAACTTTATAAGCCGAGCTCAAATCATACTTATAAGATAATGCAATTTCACAGGAAACCAGAGCGTAGCCATAAAAGGTTTAGAATTGTTTTAAGATTAGATACAGATGTCCATATAAAGATTACCATTGATTGACAAAAGACTGACGTCAGTACTTAACCTAAATTAATGTTGATAGATAATTTGAATAATACTTATAATTATGTTTGTTAGTAGTCATTGTGGTAATTAATTTCTATGCATTTTGCACATAGCGACATAGTAATAAGTACATCTTAATCAAAAGCACTCAGAACTGATGATAGAGTCGACATATCATAAGAGCCTGTACTAGACCTACCTACATACATGAATAAAGATATTTTGATTAATTCGATATACCTATATGACTTAGTTATACCAAATTAATCAATCTAAATACTTTAAATGACTTTAATTAATTAGATTATAAATATTTTTATAGTTTTTTTCTATACATTATATATTATAGAGACACCAAGTAATATAACACAAGTCTAAAAATATATATAGAAAACGCAACAGTAGCCTATTCCAATGTGTATTTTTTGAGTCCTATACATATAGGAATAATAAATATAGGTTTAAATATCAATGGACAATTATATAACCAATTATTTATTTTACAACGGAAACACTTAAAAAAATGCTCTAACCGAATGTGGAGCGATGGATTGCGCAAGTCACCACCTAACAATGATAATACCAATGGTAATAATGAAAATATAACGCTAACGAGAAAATGAGTCGACTTCCGACAGCGCCGCAGTAAAATAAACAAGTGTTGTCGCTGGCGAAATGTTTAGTGCGGCATAATATGTGTGACAAGTGACGAGCGACAAGCTACCACGATTTTTCTGACTTTGCCGTCTTCTTCTTTCATTTCAATGGCAAGTACTTTGACCCTTATCCCCACCCCAGAATGTTGCAATGGATTTTGCGCATTCGGTCGTATTTCTTAGATTTTCCTTTGTGTAAGATGATGGACACAAAGGACAGGACAATAAGTGACCCGTAGTCTGGGACGGCTTATAGGCTTGACCGTTACATTACAGAATTCATACTGAGCGAATATGTCGCAAATCGTTATTTAATAGTAATGACAATAACAAAAACTAAGGGCCTATTTGAAGTAATTAAATCTTTGCATAACATGAATGAACAAGGGATAATACAATTTAGTTCAGTATATATTTTAATAATGATAATGAATAAACAACAAGGTAACAGTATTACATTTTAGGAATATGAAATGTAATAGAATCAAAATGACGAACTTGATTTTATAGATAGATTACATTTTTTTCTATCCTATTCCTCAGGTACCTACTTGGTACGTCTGCAATGTATATAGTTAAAAATATATTTACGACTTTAAACAAATACACAAAAATAAATACAAATAAAGGTATAGTTATTAGTGATATATATAAAAAAAAGTCGCCCATTTAGTTTTTAATTGCATGCAACAACATACAGCATGTTACCGCTACCGCTTAACAGTCACGCCACAACAACAGCTGCGCTAACTAGGCAACTAGCGACCGTGAATAAGCAATTTCGGGCAATCGGCGTACTGTCCGACCACCGACAACCGGCGTCCAGCGATTTATCCGCCGTATAATCGCTTTTCGTAATTTCCCACTGACGGACGTCAAATTGACGTCTAATAATGATGTTTGTTTAAATCGAAACGAGATCGACCGTTACCGAAAAGTAGGTAGCTGGATTTCAACGTTCTCGTAAATACATTAAAGTAACTTTTTATCGGAAATGTATTGCTGGGATATTTCGCATCAATTAGTCGTTATTAATCGTTCCTGGAAAAATGCCCGGTAGAGAGCTGCTACTCATGCATGATGTATATATAGATAGGTAATACTTTATTTCTTATAATGAAATTAAATAAAAAATACTCAGTACACTCTCCATAACTATGGAACATACATATAGAAAAATGTTTATATTGTAGATATATTTAAAAACATTACTTTCTTACTCAAGGCATCGACTCAGCCTCCATTTTCTATAATCTCACTTTAAAAAGGCACTCTTAGAAACACATTTTGCCAATCGGATTACTTAAGCGGTCAAAGTGAAGGGGAACTCGTCTCTACATCCTAATATGTTTTTTAATTACTCGAGCGGTTATTTGATGCAATCAATATCATGCTCACATCGCCCGGCGATTATATCATATGAATCCGATTATGCGAATTGATTTCAATAGTGCAGTAGCTTATGCGAGTATTTCGATTTAACATCGGAATGTATTAATTCCAATATTCGTATCGAATACTAAGCAGTATATTTCGTTGAATTATTTAAAATGCTGAATTGAATTCGTTTTGATATTATCGATGGCATATTTAAGTACTTCATGTAATTTTGAAGCATTGATAAATACCGACAGCTTTCTAGTTTTAAGGAATTTTGGCTTAAGAACAGTGTTGTCACCAGAATTTAGTGGAACTATATATAGTGAAAGAAGCAAACGATAAATTAATTAGAGTAGTTGATTATGGGAGAGAGTAACACTCTCCAGAGGGCTTGTAGTATGTAATGCCTGATAAGGCAGTAGGCTGTAAATAGTAAACGCTGCGCATCATCAATGTACATACCTACCATAATAGGCTACATAGAATAAATAGATCAATCTAGATGGAATGACTGTTAGATGGACAGACTAGCTTTTGCCCGCGGCTTCGCTCGCGTTAATTCATCCTCTTAAGGGTGGAATTCATCAAAATCCTTTCTTAGCGGATGCCTACGTCATAACATCTACCTGCATGCCAAATTTCAGCTCGATCCGTCCAGTGGTTTGCGCTGTGCGTTGATAGATCACTATGTCAGTCACCTCTGAGTTATATATATTTAGATACAGTCATTATTATTGATTCTTTACGAATGCTTTAGAGCCGAATCTATGACTGAGAAAACACCGAAGTATATTTGGTTACTTTCCTATTACTATCTTGCCAATTGATACCTAAAATCAGTAATACGTCCGTTGTTGTTTTGTATGGTGATGTTATATCTATCTGTCCCTTAAAACATTAGGCGTGAAGATGAATAATATTATTCTAATTTACTATAAAATATAGTGCATAGAAACGATTCTGTTACGGTACAAGCAAATATTAGATTCAGTGAAGGCGTCACGCGTAACGATAACCAAACAGCGTTATAATTTGACAAACAAGGAGACAATCGACCAGCAAGACAAACAGACACACAGCCGGAATGCGAGGCGCAAACAAGAATCGTCACGGGCTACACTTGTACCAACATAATCAGGCTTGTTGGGGTTCAATATTGTTTGGCTGCTATAATGGTTGGCAACGGTGTTGAGTGTTTATTTATTTTATATCTACTTACGTTACTTATAATCATTAGAGATTATCGTGGTCTAGAGGTTTTGTACCCCGACTTACACACTAAAGCTTATGAGTTTGATTCTGGTCAATATCAAAATTATTTTGGTTTTGAATTGGTAGGTATACTTAGATAATGTAACTTGTGACACTTTATATGTAATCCTGTTGACATCGTTATGTTATTCATGTTACAATTGCAATTTACTAAATAAACTTGTTGTACCACTTTATACTTCATGAACGGCCTCCACCATAGATCTCCACGACACGGTCCATTTTATACTTACATGTATTATATATCTTATTATAAACGAACTGTAATACTATAAATTTGTACATCTAAATATATACAGGTAAACAGAGAAAATTTAAATTTAATATTCACCTAATAATGTCTTGATTTTTAAAACATATATTGTAACTTTACATTTCTAAAATTTTGTGTAAAATAGAATAGAAAATATTATTTAATCAACTAAACTGTCAGCCGACTGATACAATAACTAATACCTATATCAGAGATAATTTATTAACACTTGCACGCATCATCATGTGTCCACGCATCATATATGTAGATACTTGTGCGAGGAAATCTCGAATCAAGTGATGCCTAATAAAATAACACTACAATTTTATTCATCAAGCCCGATGGACCACACGTTCGCCTTCTCAGAAACTCTCGAAAAGATTCCACTAATAATAATTATACATTTATTTTCTTTCAAAACCTCCTTTGACAGTTCAAGATGCATCCCGTGTCACTCCTTTGTGCGACTCGAGTGAATCAACAATTTTATGACTGTCATACAGAAAGATCAAATGTTCGATATGTTGATATCATAAGGCTTATATTAGTTTGAATTTTGTACATTTAATAACTTGGTTGTGGAAATATGTGCCTACACTCATTAGTGTCTTGTAGGTACAAATAATAATAGAGGCGTCTGTATTGTGTGCTATTGCAACAATATTAAAATAATAAAAGATAATAAGGCCCTTTTGTGTGAAGGGAAGGTTTCCGAGCCGATGCTCCGACGTGTTAACAATTGTTCTCTTGTAATTTATGTCAATATTAATTTAATAGGTGTTATAATTATAAAATTATGTATACAAACAGTACTTTGTTATTTAATACATCATGTGGGCATTTGTTTCGGGCATAATGTAAAAAAATGGTGTAATAACAAAGTAAGTTAAGTAGGTATTGTATTAAAATATACTTCACTTAACGCAAGATTTTGGTAATTTTGATGATTATTTTTAATACTAAGGTAGATCTATCTTAGATTAGGACAGTAAACTCTGTTAGGTACAAGAAATTACGAAAACAAAAGACTCAGCACTGTTGGAACTTTATTATTTGTGTACTATCTTCATAGGTTTTCTAAATTACTTAGATATATTATCCGATCATTTTAACGATGACTAATATATTATTGATATAGTATGACGTCGATTCTAATAATGAAACAGCTGTTTAAATAAAATTATAAAATATCATCAAATATACCACTAATAAATTGGCATGTACCATCTGTATAATTGGCCAAACTTTGTTATATATTTCCTTTGTCTATATAATCCATACCGATACTATAGTTGCGAAAGTGTGTCTGTTTATCTGTTTGTTACTGAGGACTAAATGACAGAACAAATATTAACAAAATTTTACTTGCAAGTTTATTGTATTACGAAGGTTATTGTAGGTATTGTATCACGAACAAAACTTTGTCTCAATCTATGATTATCTATGATCTATGTATTTTGAATGAGTTGAAGTATAAAAAAGTGACTATTCAAAAGTATTTGAAATTATTTTTATCTTAACAATATCACTGGTATATTGTTTAAAATATTAGAAATCCCTACAATAATTGCACCCGTACAAATTCGGAGCGATTTACTAGTTCAATATAAAATGTGAAAATACGAGAAAATAGAATAATGAGAGGTCGAGGGTTACGATCGGCCTCGAATAGTTTTGTGGACCGACACGCAGTAAACAAGCCCTTTAGCCCTCCTCAGCTATCCAATTTGACGACTTTTGAGGTGTACCATCAACAAATTGGAGGGTTCGACCTTTTTATAAATTTTTCAAAGGTACTACTAGGTACCTTCTATGGGCTAACTATTGGGTTACGTTACGTATTGTATTATAGAGTGTTAACAAGTATACCTACGATGTAAAGACGTGTATCTCCCTAAGTGTATTTTATTTATTTATACCTACTTAACAATACATATTAAGAATCACATTATACATGAATACAAGGTAAGATAAATCTACAGATATATTTCTTCTCTTGGTGTCACTAAATAGTTGGCTCGTAAGTCGTATATAATAGGTAACTGAGCAAGTCACTACATGGCTCCGACTAAATTAAGACTGTTTTTTGTAAACACGATACGAGAGTATACTTTTTCAATTAAAAGAACAAGAGTTTATTATTATTAGATTACTGAATACATAAAAACAGAAAATAGGAAGTCTTTCAAGTCCACTATCGGACTTCAAAATCCCCATTTTTATTCAATTGGTTAAAGCCGCATCAAGATGATTATTTTTTAATCGAAATAATTTTTAAGTAAAAAAGCTTTCAAAAGAAAAAAAAACCGTATCATAGTTAGTTTACTAGCTACGGTAAGGTACTGGTAAGATAGCTAAGGTTCTACCTATAATACTTCTCTTTTTCTTTCAGGGGCTAATAAAGAATAATCATAATCTATCCATAAACTACTAAAGCCGAACACACAAATGAATAAAAGTTGAGAATCACCTCGCTTTTCAAATGGTAGGAAAACTGCAGTTTAGCCGTCAGCCGTTAGCTGAAATTGCAGGTATCTTGACGTTGTAAATAATACGGGTTAGCTTAGGGATCTAGACGGCCGTTAGTATCACAAGTGTCAACAAACAACCTGAACTGAACGACTGTGAACGGCCCTCGAGCGGTCGGCATCGGTCGAGCATTGCGGCCGGAGACTAGTTTGCTCACCTTTATCGGAAGATTTCGCCATACAAATTTTTCTGGAAAGATTTGGATAGGATAAGTGTGAAAAGCCAACTTCTATTTGCATCTGGTAATGAATGTACCATTGGGAATTGGGAAGGAAAATAAGCCTTACAGGCCTTTTTAAGGTGTAATATATCCAAGTGTGCAAAACCTTACTATACTACTACCTCTACGAGAACTATAAATAACCATAGAAAAAAAGCTTTAAAGCAAGAATCAATTATGAATCGGGGCATTTAGCATCTGTCTACCTTATCGGAAGATAGGTTCTAAAAGTTTTTTTACATATATAAAAGGTAATCTATTTAGTTTTATGATTACTATTGCTAACTATCATTGCTAACATTTTATATTCTATAAGATATTATTTCTTTACGAATACGTAATATTATAATACTAAACAAAGTACCTATCTAGGAATAAGGATGTACTCTTAACAAAATTGAACATTAATAGAAAATTATAGCCATATATAAGTATATAACGTAATGTATTAGACGAAGCGAGCACAGAACAGTAAACAAAACAACATAAGACACAAATCTCGCTGCAGGGTGCCGCCTCCAACTCCCATTCGCCATAAAACACTGTAACCAGATTAGCGGTACATGCTGCAGACCGGCAGCGGTTATTTACCGGTATATTTACCCGGTCTATTTCTCCAACATTACCCGGCAGATTTGGCGAGGTCCCGTCGATTGGGAACGGATTAAAGTACCGTCATGTTACTTACTTTGATAGTGTTTGCACGGCTTTGTGCGACGATTTGGATAGTAATAATTTGCTTTTAGCTGAATGAGATTATATTAAGAGTATTGGAAAAGAATTAAGTTTACCTATCTCTATATTAATAGACATTGATTGTGTTGTTAAGTCGATTGCTTGCGATATATGTGAAATTGCAAATATTTCGATGAAAAGGATTTTATATGATTAGGCATATTTTACAACCATTTTATGACTTTATTAATTCTTTAGGAAAGAAATGTAATCATTTGAAATCGAGATTAATATCAAAGAGGTACATGTACTCTGTAAGAGATTGTTTAAGTACAAATAACTACGTATTATTTTTTTGTATAGCATAGTGGGAATGTAAGGTATGCAAATGATTGAATTTTATGTATTTTGGGAATATTCTGTGTATTTGTAAAAGAATTAGAGTAAGAAGCTATGATATGACTGATTATAAGTATAGGATGTATCACTATTCATAGCAACCTCTATGAGGCATATATTATACTTATTCAAAAATAATCAATTACAATCAAATAGTACTAGTAAATCTATTGAAACAATTACCATAAAAGCTATCGGTAACTGGCACCATTTCGTGCATTTGGAACAAAGGAATATCATTTTCAATCTATAGTTCTCACATTCTGTAACAATTCCATTGTGTAACTAATGGTTAATTAATTAAATTGCACCGATGTTTCGATGGAAAGTCGTTTATACACATTGGTTTACATAAGTAAATGAATTAATAAATAGAGTAAAAATTAATAGAAAAATATACGAATAAGCAGAGGCTCTTTATAAACCTCTGCCCCATCGGTTTTAGGTTTATTATAGTATTGTGTCATAAATTAAATTGTAGTACAAATATATGGCCTAGTCCGTCCGACTAACGGCTAATGTAATTTAATTGATTAGATTTTGATTCTTATTTCTGATCCATCATTCTTAGAATCAGTTGATTTTTTCAGTTGAGAAGAACTTAACTGGTATATTAATCTATTCAATATTTCTTACTGTTTAACTAATGTTATACACGCTCATTCTTCTAAGGCTTTAATGACTAAAATAATGCCCTAAAATCATTGTCGTAAGATTGATTATGCAATAAAAGTATATTCCCATATTACAAAAAATAAATATTTTCAACACCTGCAATCCAATTTTCCAGGAATAACAAAAATTCAAAGTAACAAAACAAGAGTGTCTATGCAATTTATTTATGTAGGATTTTCATTTGGGCTGTGTTTAACTAAAAACCAATTCGGCAGTGAGGTTCTATTGTCTGAGGTAATTACGTTTGCTCAGTTGCGCCTCAGTGTAATCAATTACGGATGCTCAATAGCCTGACAATATAAATATTGTGTGCAACCGTACTATCACTGTTATATTTGGGACTGATTATAATATTTTATTATACTGTAGTACGTAATACTCCTATATGCGTAATATTTGTTATTATTTTAATAGCTTGTTTACATTCGTTTTAGTTTTGTAGTATGTAATTTCTTAAAATAAATTAATATCTGTTCGGGGTATAGGTACCGAAATATACAGATAATGTGATAAATTAAAGTAATGTTTTGTTTACTATCTTTAAATAATATAAAACAACGTCGCCGACTCTGTCTGTTCGCTTATATCTTTTAAATTACGCAACGTGTATTAATGCAGTTTTCAAAAATAGATAGAACGATTCAAGAGGAAGATTTATATGTATAATATAATATAATACAATCTTTTTATAGTAAAGTAAGTAGGTAATAGAAATTCAAAGATTTGTAATGCATCTGTGAGACGCTAGCTATCACTAGTAAGTATGTTATAAAACTGTGTTTTTTTATTAAATATTCCTTAATGTAAGATGAATGATGAATGAAAATTCGCAGCGATCCTCATTACCGATTACAAACTGATTTCAATGAAATAATTCGTAAAAATTTAAAACTGATGCGAAGTAATGTACAGTAAGATGCTACTTGATACAAAATCTGTACAATTTAGACAGTTGTGTGGTAGCCAACTAAGTAGAGCTTGTTATATGAATACTATACTTACAACTTTTATATACATTATCTCGTGTTTTCATACATCATATACAAAAAATACCCAGATAATAAATTGACACACATACACATGAACACAAATGTTTTCAGTAGGGATTGAACCCGAGGCTATTGGTCTAACAGTGTATAATCGCCGATCTCATCAATATCATATTAATTTCTCGTTAGACACAAAATACATTACTTAATAGATTAAAACTCTACCTACTTAAAAATATAACTAAAAAAAAATGCTCCGATGTGTCTGACCACACACAAACAAATGTTTGTACATATTGATTCAGGTGAAGTATCTCGCGTAATATCCGGCCACTAATTGTATGAGTATCGTAGTAAGTACTTAGTTTAGGAGAATCTTTGTGAAACATTTCGATGTTTGTTACCCAATCGTCCTTAATATACATGTTTCATTTATATTTAATAGTGCTGTGTTCTCTTTAATATGGGTGAAATTTATAGCCTGATGTATATGTAATCTATGTTACTGTAAAGGTTAATTGAAACCCATTCAGTACTTTTTGCGTGAAAAAGTAACAAACATCTATCCTACATTCATCCACACACATAAACTACCGCGTTTATAATTTAAATATGATTTCATCCACCTGACTAATAATAAATCTATTTTATTGATCTATATTGCATTATTCCGTCATTTCCTGGTAAACTATTCTTCTCAATTGAAAGAAAGTAAGAAAACAATCTAATAGTTAATTTGCATTTATTGGAGATTTTAGTATTGTTTACCTACGAATAAGACATATCGAATGCTTCAACTTCTGGAAATTTCTTTAAATAACGAGTAACGTGCCCGGAAATTTATTTAAAAAATATTGTTACCCTTAGAATAGTAAACTAACTCGGAATAAGTTGGGGCGAGTCAGCAGTAATTTAGATAACACAGAATATACAATTAAAACATATTTTGAAATATCAATATTATATCTCATATCTAATAACATAGGTACTTAAATTTAAAATTAAATTCAATAGATACTTACAATGAAATATGAAAAATCTAGCATATTTACATGAATTATAACATTAACTCTCACTTCGCGCCATTAATCTAGAGACGAGCGATTAAACACGCCAACAAAGGGGTGTCCCGTCTTCTTGGGATTCATGGATACTATTCAGAATTGTAAACTAAACAATGTCATGACAATGTTTACACAAAATTAATAGTACAGTCCGTTAAATCATATTTTATTAAAGTTACGCTTTTACTCAAATATTTTTTTATCAAAAATATTATAATATTATCTACATAATTGTACAGAAAATTATGTTTGTCGTCCTATACCTCCAAATGCCTATAGTACCTATTTACTTATAGAACATGTTATCGAATATTTTACTTAATTCATAATATTTACTTATAGAACATGTTATCGCATCTTTTACTTAATTCATAATAATGTCAACGGAATAGTTAAAACTACAGAACAATTAGGCACTCTCTGTTCTGTGCTTAAAAGCTTTGTTAAAGGGCGAGCCTATCAATTTGTTAACCGGAGAGTCAGTTAGAAATATACATTAACACACAACACGGGTATATGACAGTAGTATATGACAGTAGGCTAGGACGCTCTCACTCAAATTCAGCATCAAAAATGTTACAAAACTTTATTCCAATGAAACTAGTAAAAAATATATTACTAAGTAGGTATAATGCTATATTATAAAACATCTTTTATAAATATCAACTTAGACTTAGACACTTTACTGTCCTATATTATAGTGCATAGGTTAATAGAACTCCCTTCCCTTCCCTCTACACACACGCACCCACGCGTATCGTCAACACAATTCAAGACTTAGTTTACACAAATTTAATACCTACTGGCCGCCATAAATGTTTGAACAAATTAATTAAACAGGCTTGTAACACTGAAACAAAGCATTGCGTGTGAAATGCAAGGGACCCCATCATAGAGGACAATGATATCTTCTATTATAGCTCTAGCTATATTGTGTCTGACTTGTACCTTTGTACCGATTACCTAATGGAATCGAATTGATTCACTTCATAATTAAGATTGATCGACTTGTAATTGATTACAATTGATTGAACTGATTACTTGTCTACTATCATGATTGGGTAATAGTTTGTAGGAATGTGTGCTATTTATATTTTATGACAATTCATAAAGTATAAATAGCATAATATGATAAAAAAATAACAAGAATAGTAGAAGTTATTCGGATAACATACAAGGCTAAAAGGAATCTTTTACTACGCAAAAAATAATAAGTGTCAAAGTAAAAAGAATCATAGTCAAGTCCATTGGCTGTGGTAACCGTCAACCATCAAACGAGCCGTACAGTAGATTGCTAACATCCTGGTATAAAAAAAACAATACCTACGTGATGTTCGTGGTAGCGCCACGAACATCACGTTCATGTATGCTAAATTACTATCCAGTGTGCTGTCTGCTTGTTTGTCATTCTATTACATAAAAAACAATATTTTGTACCTATTATTCTATATAGATAATAAAAAAAGGAATATAAGAAGTGTGTTTCTAATGTTACGAAAATATTGATGACACAAAAATTTTCGGAGCACACTTCTGAACTTGCATTATTTCGATCCATCGGCTCATATTTATAACATCATTTGTCTAATAAAGTGATGCTGAACAAATCTGTCGAGGCTCAGGGGGAGATGCACCACTGGTGGATGGCGGACGAAGGAGGAGGGGGGGGGGAGGACTAAGGGGGCTATTATCAAGTTACTGACGCGCCATTTGCCAGCTGCTTTACATAAATGATTCAATAACCGATATCGTTATAGGAAGTAGCGTGATACAAGGAGGTAGTAGAATCGTTAGCAGTTTCCACTCCATATACATATAATAAAAATGTAACTTATTTCTGTTTGTACCTGGAAGATATACGACGAAAACTATAATCAGTGGACTATAGCGACGTAATAAAAGCCAAAACAATTATTGCCAGATTTATTTGTTTATATTATGTTTGTACATTCTAGTCTTAAAAACAACCTGACCGATTGTTAGAGGTTTTCAGTAAAGTAGTGTGATAAGATGCATTAAAATTTAGTGGTTGGTTTATTCTAATCGGTTAAAAAGGAACAAAATTAGAAGCTAATATTTATACATTTTTGTCTGTAAACCTATACCTACATGGCACGAGGCAGACTTAGTTAATCTAAAGGTAGGGAATACATTTCTAAAAATAACAACTTTTTGAAACTAAAAGTTTTATACATAGTATGTATGTATACAGATTTATATCTAGAGCATACATATGTGAGCGAAATATCTGTAATTATTACTCTACTGCAAATATAACTATGGATTGACGATAATTTTAAAGGAAGAAATAAAGTATTTAATGTATATAAACGGATACACTATGACATAGTGCATTATTTGTCTATATAAAATAATAATACAAACAATATTTTAAAAGGTTTACCCGCTTACCTACTTTATATCTTGAAAATAAATATATGGCATTATATATCTACAATACAATAAGGAACAGAGAAAATTAAACACTGAATCTAACAAGAGTAAGAGTTACTTTCAATTGAATCGATGCTAGGTCCCAACAATACCGTCAGAGCTCCGCACTGCACAACTTTATAATTGTACAGCGCCTAGTTAGAGACCCAGAACTTACTCCGTCTACACAAATTACTTCGCATCTTTTAAACGAATGGGCACTTATAACTTTGGCAAGTTAAGAATTTTTATCTTGTACCGGAGAGTAATTTTTTTAACTCCGGACGTCAAGAAATCAATAAGTATTGTTCCGGTGGTCAGGAGGTTTAGCACACTTTACAATGGTCGCTGGCTCGAGTCCTCGCACGGTGATAACACTTGTATTCATGACAATGATTGTTTGTATTGGTCTAGGTGTTGATGGCAGCTTGTCCACCGTTCTTTTTATAAACTTTGTATTTTTGATATCTGCCTTTTTAATTGTCACTTTTGACTACTTCTCTTCGCTGTGAGCCATTTTGGGAATAATACACATTTATTACATTCTAATTTTAAACAAAATTGTCGTCGTGTTCCTTCTCCAGTCATACTGAGTGTGTTCTATGTATGAAAGACAATGTATTTAGATATTTTGTTCACTATCTTTAATAAAAGCTCTGCTTAGCTTTGGGACTAGATGGCACACAGCGCCAAATGGCAAATTATCCAGAATCGATGTTATTATTATTATTTCCACATTTAACAGCAAAGCTGGTGATTAGTACCGAGGACGGGCCATGTTATCCTATTATGCCATGTTATCTATTATTGTAATAAGTGATAAGAGTTAGATTTCACTTAACTTTCTGTTATTACATACCTACATGAACAAAAATATTCCTGATATGATTTCAGGAAAAATAAATAATTTCATAGATAGCAAAACAGAAAATAACTTTAGTGTCATCTGTCTTAACATAAATGATGTTAACATAATTTTAATTAACCCCCATTGTCCCAGGCTATAACATAATTAAGTAGCTACTTATTATATTTAATTAAGTATTTAAATGAACTCAAAATGATAGTGTAAGTAGGTATAATTACTTTGTTGTAGAAAATAGTAGGTGAATTTGTATTAATTTGATGTATGTTTTCATCCTAGGCAGTCAGATCATCTTGCTCATTGAACAAAGTCAGTTGTTTAGAAATAGTTAAGTAATAGGTATTTTTACTCGAACAATTTCTTCGGATATCCAGACACTTTTCTATTTTAGATTGTAAACGACCATTACATTAACTGAATTGATTTTGTATTATGACTCAATATAAATCCAAAGAGCAATAAATACGAGAAGATACGCCCAAATTTAACAAAATAACCTAAATGGGATCTGTACTAAATTGCATTTGTGGACAATTTGATATATTTAACTAAAGTCTCCCCGCCTGTCCTAATCATAAGCATTAGCGATTGATATATTAAATAATAAATAGGTTCCAAATTAAAATATATTTATATCAAAAATGTAATAACTTCACTTCACACTCCATTTCATTTTATAGAAGCAATAATAAATGTGTACAGAACTTAATATTATATTAATAATTCTGAACGTCAATTTAACTGCACTGTCTAGAATTATCTACTAAGTAAACTACTACTACTGCTTTAGTAAATAATCATTAAAATTATGTCGGTCCACATATATTACACAGTTATTAAGTCGGTCCACATGAAATCTTCGACGATTGTTATGATCTCATACGGTGTCGACTTACCTAATTATGTACTAATAATAAGTAGTCTTAAATCGAATTTAAAAGTTAGTAATTACACATAGGTACACAAATTATAGCATTAGTAATTACAACCGCTCTTATAATGAAATCAAAAACAGTTGTGTATAGCTGATAGAGACGTATGTTTTACTTAAGTTCGGTTGATTCTCATCCATTGCACCACACGTTAAGTCCATTCAAGTGGTGGTATTGTGGCAATCACAATGTCACCAAGTAGCGAATACGTCTCCATTACAGAGTTCAATTCGTTTAGAGTTCTCGTCATAAAATTCAATGTAACGAGATTGAGTGGGGAATTGATAGTGTTGTGACTCGTTGACCATTTGTTGGTATTTTAATTATTGAAAAAGTTAGCAATATATCACTTAGTCCTAATAAGATGATGTTTTTTTAGAATTTTATTAATATTCAAACATGTCTTTTAATTGCACAGACAGACGATAATCTAATGTCCTTTCATTAGGGGGAAGGTAGTTCGTAAGGGGCTTAGTAAAGTGGACCATTACCCCATTGCTAGCAATGTACCATGTCAGGTTTATCTTCACACGGTTCCCCCTGGAAACTATCCTGATAAATTTGCCACGATGGGCTAACTGTCTAGACCTCATCTTATTATTCTCTGCTGGGACCCCCATTAACATATAAAAAATATATATTTGTATATAACTATATAGCCATTTGTACAATTTAAATATAATATAAATAAGCTAAGTCGAATGTTGACGTCGTGGCGAACGTAACACTTGAGACAACATAACATATAAAGAAACAAGAAATATAAATAAAACGGATAAAATAATTTAAATCTATGTCTAATGTTATAAAGGCCCATTATATATTCAATAATTTATATACATAATTTGTATATGTTTAACATTATTTTTATAGGTACAAATAATGTTGGTTTTAATCAGTATAGTAAACCACTCTCTCATAATATTAAATAGTTATCACACTAAAATTATCACAATAAGTATCTAAACCATATAATAATATCAAAAAATTTTAAACTATATTATTTATCTTTAATCCTTATGGATCATCTTATCACAAGAATTAATGTAGGTACCACATGAATATACCTACAATATAAACATTATCTCTTCACAATGAAAACCTTATTAGTCTATAATTTAACCTCAATGAGCTTCCATAACAATAACAAAAAATACAGTAACAAACATTTTATACTTATAAAGCGCGTCACACAGCGGGTGTCCGGGAAATGCACTCGTTAGGGACCCCGTCCGGTCGTCCTGGGCGTCGAACGGCGGACGCAGCCGGCCACGTGTCTTCGGTCATAATCGGCAATTACGGAAAATGAGCGTGTTTTAAAGCCAGTATTATCACGTACGTAGCCAGACTAGGGAATTGTAACACGGGTAAGGGGTGACAAGTCAGTCGGAAACAACATCTCTTTAATTATTCTTATTTTTTAATTTACCATAATATTATTGCTATTAATAATAGCATGTATAATATATAAGGTATGTTAGGTATATTATATGTATTGTAATTTATTAATTATGTAATAGTTTCTTAACTAACTGTAGGAACCTACCTATCAGCTTCAAACTGCAGTATATATGAGTAATTCCCTCCGGAGTTCCATTATCATAAATTGTTGATTTCAGTTACAGAATAGAAATAGAAATAATAATAATATTTTTTATTGAAATAAACTTAATATAACCTCTTTTAAATACTAAGTATTTTTTTAGTCTACCTTTCTTTCAGAACGCAGACTTAACCAAGAAGAATGAGCAACAAACTTATCTGTTATTTCTTTGAACAATTTTCCTAGTTTTGTATTTATTGATGTTTTAAGATTTTATGTGTATACCTACATATTGTATGTATACACAACATTACTCATATTTATTTGAGTAATAAATACCACAGATCTTTTATAAATCGTACTTATTAGTAAAATATGAAAACTTGTTGAATTTTATTTTACTTAAATCTCAACCCCCTTCATTATTACTCCTAAGCACACCAACGCTGCTACAGCGAGCTGCGTTGTCACTTATAAGAATAACTATCAATTATTATTATATTTTTTCGCATCATTACCACTTGTAGGGATGATGTGTATAATTTATTAGTTATATATAAATAAATAAGCCTGGACAATTAACACAATGCCATCTAGTCCCAAGTTAAGCTAGCTAAAGCTTGTGTTATTTGTGGCACTAGATAACTGTAACAAGTACATAGATTTTCGTTTTCGTAAATACATACATATTATACATAGAAAACACCCATGACGGATACAAAAAATCATACTCATGTATACAAATGTTTGTACCGTGCGAAGAATCGAAGCCGCTACCATCGGAAGAAAAGCGGTGTCCTTTACCGTTAGACCACCGAGGCTGTCAAATATATGACTGCTAACAAGTAGGTAGATATCCAATTCTACACTTTACGTGACGCAGTATTCCTCTCTCTGTTTAGTGTTAAACCTAACATACCTTGTACAGTTACCTTTCATTCAAGAGAAGAGAGGGAGGAAATTTTATTAACCTGATATCAAAAGTATGCCGGAACCCATTTATAAATTCACTGTTTAAAAGGTATATTATTCCGCAGTGACAATGGCAGTCCATTATGTTAATATGCACAAAATACACAAAATTAGGAGTACCGAGCGAAGCCGGGATGGACCACTAGTAATGAGATAAACTAGTAATCTTCAGGTTACTTTATTTAAATTTAAAGTATAGTTTTAAATTTAACTATTAACAATTTTACCTTATTTATTTTTTTAATTTTAGAGTATTCTTTATAAAAAAATAAATAAATATTAAACCAATCATCAACAAGAACGTAATGACATCGAATAATTACATTGCACGGAGAATTCTCACACACACATGAATATTTGATTAAGCACAATTCATCCCAATGGGGTCTTTAATATTAATAATGGTAGATAGTCGGAGATAATTTGAAAAGACTTGATGTTTGTGGCCCCTGCCCCTTAAATAGTTATTTATGGGATCAAATTATGATTACAAATAATAAAATTATATAAATACATACATATATACCTACTACTAAGTATAGCAACATTGGCTTATGCAGAAGAAAAAGAAAATCCTAAATTTTGTTAGAAAAATTAAAAATTGTGAATATCTTAATAATTGTTAATAGTCTATTAGTGATTAATTTAGTTGTGTAAAACAAACGACTTTAGGATTTCCTAAAGGTGTTTGTTTGAACACCAAATTTTAAGGGCTAATTACAATACCTGAGTTTATGAGGGCAATAATCTTAACAGAAGTATATAAGGTAATATAAGGAAATAATATGTAATAAATAACAGATGAGATTGTGATATAGTTTTAGAGAGTTTATTAATGATTGCATTCGTGTTAATCGTTTTTTGTTGTCAACGAAATATTTCATACAGAACAGTTTGTAAAGTCAACTTATAGTTGCCGTGTTTTTATATAGCCAAGTTCAGCAATCATTCTTGCAAGTCATTCGAATTGTCATCCAACAAAAAGTGCACAACTGTTATTTCTTTATATTTTAAAACAGCCGTCACTTTACACAGGCTATTCGACATTTAAGTCAGTGAACCAGTTCATTATTGCAAATTAGGGACAACGAAAATGTATGTCCCCCAAAACGGTACGAGCGCGTGCAACGGGGGCGTGCGGTCGCCCAACTTTTATCGAAGTGAATTTTCGTAAAATGTTGCTTATTGCCTCGTAATAAGGCTCACATCGATTGTATATACTGCATTAGTGGTAGGATAATTTATAGTTTATCTCATAAATTGATTATTACACATGGAGTGGTGCGATAAATCACCAGTAATCCGATTACGAGCGTACTCTCTTGTCTCCTTTGTGAGAACGCTCGTTTGTGGTCTTTATTGAATTGTTTTTATGTATTTTTGCTTCTATGGGACGGGAGTAAGTATTACAATGACAAGTGAATCGTTTGTATTAATAAAATTTACATGTAAACACAATTATCTTAGGCTATTAAACGAACAACGTTCGGATTGTCAAAATTAATGTAATTATGTTCAGATATGAATAAGTATTTTGACTTTTTTAATATAATTACTAGGTACATCTTTTGCCTGGGACTTTTTCTGCGTCACTATAATTGATTGTATTATAAAGTAGCGTAAGTCTTCCTTGTATTCAAATATTATAAATTACTCCCGACCGTATGGCATGATAAATAAAACTTATATT
Source organism: Achroia grisella (assembly GCF_030625045.1). Classification (NCBI taxonomy): domain Eukaryota; kingdom Metazoa; phylum Arthropoda; class Insecta; order Lepidoptera; family Pyralidae; genus Achroia; species Achroia grisella. The sequence continues at coordinate 278,890 of NW_026712648.1, forward strand.
TTGTTAATTTATTGAAATTATTACCATTAATTTATTTTAAGTTAATAAAACTTTTATTACCTTATGAAAATAAGGATATTCCTTACATAGCTTGCTTTGTTTTATAAATCGTATCCAATTCAATTTGCCTATTAATTTAGATAAATCGAATGTTGCATCTCTCTACTTAACGACAAGTGGCGACATACGGCGTTTTAATCAACTCGGTCCACTTAAGTATGTCGTGAAGGTACGCGGGGTTCGACCACCGGCTGTCGCATTATCTCCCCATTGCGTTTAGTTGACGCAAACAACCCCAGTCTTCTTAATCCGCGCTCACCCCTGTTATCTGTTACAACTTACGAATTCAGAATTTGTTAAATTATACAGCGATTTATGAAACAGAAAAAAATACTGATTCGAAACAGACTATTACATTTAGTTACATTACTATATCACAAGCTGTGCCCCCTACTTTTTGGAAATAATGGGTATCAGAATAAAAATAGACTATATATTATATATCTGTACCTTATTTGTTTATATAGACATTTAAATGAAACAAATAAAACAAACAATACATACAGTTTCTTTACATTTTTTCTAACAAAATAAAGTCCATACTTTTTGTAGTAGGTACTCGTGCGAAGTATTAAAATATTTAGCAATTAATTTTGAGACTATAAAATTAAAATGTTTGTTACAAAATTAAAGTAGGTACTAGGCAATCAGGAGCACAGAGGAGCATTTTATAAATAGCCAAATAAGCTACAGAGTACCGCGTGCCGGGTCGGCAGGCCAGCAGCTAGGTAGCTATTACTGGCCCGGCCGGAATCCGCGCACGCACGGTAATTGCTAAATTCGCTCGCCCCCCGCGCCTCCCACCCCTACATACCTTCTCCAGTGGGGTCACCCCCATATCCTACGGCCGGCTTATTGTCGTTTGCGAAGTATTTTCGTGAATTCCGCACGTAAAATTATAACCTAATGTCTGTGGATTGGATTATTGAAGAGTGGAGAATTTCTATTCCTGATTGGAATTAGGGTTGTCAGACGTAACTTATTAATAATAATTAATTAATTGTATGTTTTAGGGCATAGGGTGCAAACCAACTTGGAGTACATCTGAAGGTAACATTACCGCAACCCATCAGCAGTCGTTATACCAGGGAAAGTTCACATACCGCTCTTTTTGTAAGGAATATGCTCATGTAGTAAAATGTTTGAATTTATGTATTTATCACGGAAAATATTAACATGTACTGAATTCATACAGGTTGATAAATACATAATATAATGGCTCTAAAGGATTCAATATATAGAGTCACATAGATTAAACAAATAGTAAGTGTAAGTAATGGTAACCAAGTACTCAGAGCAGATTCTGAAAACTATTCAATGTGCAGAGGTAGGCTGTGACCTGATGATTCGCTAGGCTAGCATACCATAATATTGCATAAGCATAACAGCTAAAGGCCACTATTATATTATTAGACTAGACTTACTAGACTATTAAAGTAGACCTTTATTTCCATCTCAAATAGTACAGAGTACTTATCTACAGATTAGAATAGGCCAATTGCTGAATAAATTATTTTCATTGGCCATACCTACCTATATGTAATATACCTGTACTACAGTCTACCCAATTTAAAGATGAATCTGCTATTAAAAAATACATAATATTTACTTTTAAAAGAGAATTCTGAAGAAAACAGTTTCTGTTAGTTCTCCCTAGGTATATTCTACCTAATTTAAAAATGAATCGTACATAACATTTACTTTTGAAAGGGTATCAGTAGTTTTGGTCACTTTCTTTGGCTAAAACCATTATTCGAATGGTCGGAAAGATAATCTTGAATCACATTAAATATACATATAGGTACATGCCACCATACTTTTATATACATATAAACTAATTAAACATTCAGCTCTATCAGAATTTCGACATAATTCACGTGCCCACGTGTCACTTGTCTGTTTGGTTGTTAAGAACGAATTGAATCATTATAATCATTATATTTAATGATGTTATAGTACCTACCTAAGTGGAAAGAGATAAATATCATTTAATAGACTATGGTCACTTATGGTGTCCAAACGATTCAAATGGGAACGGAAGCACCTTAAATGCTAAGTTGTTAATGTCACCGGATGTAGACAATATTACATATCTTTAGTATTGCAAATAAAGTGTACGATACGCGAATAAATAATGTAAGTATTTAATTATTCAATAACAAGGCAACTTTCATAATTTATTGATAATTTCAGTATTTTTTTATGTAATTGTTATAGCAAAATATGGCATAGGTTATTTAGAAATTTAGTGTCAAAATATCTCTGAAGGTCATATATAAAAATGAAAATAACGATGTTTATTTTGTATGGAAATGATAACTTCGAATTAGACACGTATTAATAGAAGGTCTTCATAACTGGGCCTTTCAGACGGTACATAAATAAATTATAACTTTTATTGTTCATAAATTATACAAATGAATGTCTATACAAATTTTAAAGATGGACGAAGAAAGAAAAATATTTTAGCAGCTAGTATAGTCCTTAAAATTATGAAAGTTAATTGAAGAATGATGGCTATTCTACTTGATAGTGATGAATAAAGTAACAAAGAGTTCTTATAAATGTCAATCACAGTTTAAGATACCTAGACTTTTTAATTCATGTATGTGCTCGTAATATTAATATACATAATGAGAAGTTATAAAAAATATAGGTATAATCAGATACATTCTAATTTATTAATCGATTAGTTGCGGAAAAGTAGAGAAGTGATCACTTAACTCAGCTGAATGCAGCGGCAGGACATGGTTAATCTAGCGTCAGTTGCACGAGACGGTAACCGTAGTGGAGGAGTAGGTATTGTCGGCCGTGATCACATTTCCTTTGTATCCGGTCTGGCAGTGAGCGGTAAGCGCTGCACGCCGCTGAAAGCGCGTAATTGCCGCGAAATACGATCGGAAATTCAATCGTGCGATAATTCAGAGCTGACGGGACTATCTGTTTAGACTTATGTAGGTATACGTAAGGTTAAGTTAGTATAAGGCCAGACATAAGTTACATCTCATCAATTTTAGCAATTTTTTAATAGTTGAGGTTTTTGCCACAGATACAGTCACATTTTAATACCCTTCCCAATAGTGGAAAGAGTTTTAGATTTTCTGATTTCATATGAAGTTTCTGACTTTTCCAATTCCTCATTAAAAATACTAAAATAAAAATTATATCTAGATCCCTTTAACACCAACAATATCTACAGCCTTTAAATCATTAGAAAGAATAATACCTACATAAATAATATCCTTTCTGTTCCCCTAGTGTCATCGAACTATAAGCAGAATTCATTTCTCTGGCGAGCTAGCAACAATTTTAATAAATTATCTAAAACGGTTAATATAGATCTATTTCGTAATAATATTAAATCAGCGAGACACCAACTAAGTGAGCCCTTCTTTAAATAACAATTAATTATTATTGAAGATCATATAATACGTACCTATATATTTCTATAAATTCACTATTTATTGCTGTACTCTTGTTAATTAATTTCATATTCTCTGTTAACTTTATACCTAATGTGTTGTTGCCTTTATACGTAGTTTGTAAATTTCTTAGAATTAGTCAGTTGTTATTGGTGAAAGCCTGTTAGTGGCTTATTATGACGTCTATATTGATATTATTTAAGATATACTTGAATAGCCTTGGTTTTCCTTTAATAAATAAATAAATAAGCATTATCTTTTAAAAGAAATGAACATAAAATATATTTCGAAGTAGGTATTAGATATTTATTTCGTAAATACGAATTAAGTTAAGAAAGCTACTATAAATACAAAATCTACTCAACTACTCTGTGTCCAATATACATACCTACTTAGGTATAGCAAAGAGAATGAATCAAAATTATTCGATAGCAGTTATGATTTTCTTCATCTCGACACTCTCACTAGGTACTACTGTACCTATTATTATAAAATTTCATCCGACGGTAATCGTCGAACGCTTTCTATGCATACCTTGCAATTTTTTTTGCTTATATGCTATACCTCAGTATAACAATTTGTCACTGTTGTTGATATTAGAATATGTATAAAAAATTGTAGAGTAGGTAAGTACTTACATGTCATTTTACAAATGACTAATCTAATCACTATGACTTATTTTCTCTTATTAATTGTTTAACCAGTTGTTGTATATTGAATGTTTTTTCTATTTTATTATTTCATTGAATTAGTGCTAATCGGTGGTTTGTATTCACACACTTAAACTTAAATTGTAAGTAAGAATAAATTATTTAAAAGAGCAACACACAAGTTTTCATGCTTGTTCTTCTTGTGATGCAGCATTCCGAATGAGCGGTAGATTAAAAAAAAAATGTTATGACTATTCAAAAGTGTTTCAATGTAAGTTTATTTGAATAAATGATTTTCTATTATTTCTATTATTCTATTTCAATGGATTTTACGGATAAATATTTTGTGATATAGGTAAGTAATAGGTAGGTCCTGTGCTCTACCAACAAACCTTTATAGGTATATTAATTGAATTTAATTAAATAGAAGTACCTAAATTACTTGTAATGATTATTTGCAGTGTATATATGATTTCTAGAGTAAAACCTAGATACCTACCTATTTCTTACCTATACCTATAATTATTCAAGTACCTGCCGTAAATTACTTAAATTAAAGCAAATATGGAAGGCGCATCATGATCATAGATAAAATGCAGTATCTAGGTAGGTACTTAATATTTTATTAAAAAGTTCCTTCCTGTAAATTAAATGTCTACTTAAATAGATAAGTTATATTTATCTACTCTTATTATCAGTACGGGAATAATTAATAGAACTCTATATTTAGATGTCAATAACATTAAGGTTTAAGCTTGTATAGACAAATCAGTCCGCCATGTCACTGGGTGGGGCGGAGCTAATAATGTAATCGTTAAGAACTGCAATGTTTCAGTTAACACATCATATAAGAATTAAAATAAACGTTAGCATGTAAACATAAGAATGTTTTTCGAATGAGCAATATTGACGTATACGACGTTTTGTCCCGATCGATTTTTGAAGAAGTGGCCAATCAGCACTCGGTTGCCATAGCTACGAGTAATTCAGTCAAGCGTCGATAGATGGCATCACTTGTGTAAACGTAACCTCACTTAATTAATAAGTACAAGCTTATTTAAATAAAAAGAAAATATCCTGTATTTTATTTATATATATGTGTGTGTGTTTTACTTATTATAGGTAGGTATTACATGTAAGAGCATTGTAATTTGTAACCTCTTGGTTTACTATTTCAACGTGGACCCAGAGATTGGAGTTGAATTGGTTTCTTTATAAATTTGTTAATTTACCTACTTATGTGAATGACTAGTTCTCCGGGGACGAAAACACAAATAAATAACTAAATTAATCCTAAATAGATGTAGTGACACAAGCGATTATACAAATGGGATAATAAGATTCTTAAATTAGGCATATCGAACCTATGGAATTAACCCAACTATGAATTTACAGAAAATAGGTAGGTTTCGAAGTTAGCAAATGTCTAATAAGGTACTTAAGTGTATAAAGAGTTTGAACGAAATACATATACTTATTACAAGTAAGATGCCTACCTAAATGTAATTGAATAGTGATGAACTCATTGCATAGTAGGTACCTAATTTGAACTGTCATGTCTCCAAAATAACAGTAGGTACTTAAAACGAGTCTATAAATTAAGTTATAAAGAATTTATAATTAAAACTGCTCCACCTAAATACTCCAAGATGTTCGATTGTATAATAAACCATTTGGATATCTACCTACCTACCCACTGTATGTATCGTCTAACAAACTACGTTTGTGAAATGGGGGAAACCTAATCCTTAGTAAGCCATTATTTCGAAGATTCAACCATCACTCATAACTACACCAATAAAATATAAAATAAACTTTAAAATTACTGCATTAAACTTCACTTTTCAATGCAAGACAGACAGTTTTCCTCCTTCAGAAAATTAAGTGGCTATCAACTTTATGCAGTTATGTTACGGTTTACTTTAGTTTGGAAATGAGTTTTGAATTTGGAAATGAAATTTTCATAAATGTCGTGGGGGTAAAGTACGGGGGTGCGTACAGGGGGGGAGGGGTTGAGGGTTGTATTTGTGTTTTCCCTCGTTTCCGAGGGTAGGCGCACACTTGAGTCGTGCGTAGCGGACGAAAAAATAGACATAATATTGAGGTTAAATAAAAATTTTACTACAGTAGGTAGGTTCATACCCCTACTAATCTATTAAATACCTATGAAATATAACTAACTCAGATATTATGCAGTCTTTTATCCCCTAACATAGATATAGTATAGTATATAGTAGATATATATGTATATACCCACCTATTGGTATTCTAAATTTATTTATAATAGATATATAGATATATCTATAGGTATTTTATTTCAAAATTTAAAGATTATATATGATTATATTTAATATGATACCAATAAAGGTCCTAATGATGATAAAAATAATGTTGATAAGAAAATAGTAACCATTGCCAATAAATATGAACAAGATCATACCTGTGATGCCATACACTGTGATACCCGTAACACACCAGTTATACATACATTACTATTTTTGAGGGTGATGACTTCGTTCCTAGTGATTTTACAGCTATATCTCACCCTTGAATCCGGAAAACCACCCTTCAAACCGGAAACCAACTTAAGAGGCAACTTACTTGGTAGAAATAGATGAAAAAGAGAAAGAGAGGGCAGACAGAAATTATGTGTGAGACAGAGTGAGACACTCTAACACTAAACTAAACTACACATAATTAATTAATAGGTATGTAGGTATTTTTAAACTAATAATAATACCCTTAGACAATTCACACAACGTCATCTAGTTCCAAGGTAAGCAGAGCTTGTGATATAAATGTTTAGATATACCTGTATATTTTTGTAAATACATACATAATACACATAGAACACCCAGACCTATACAAACAGTCATACTCATGAATATAAATGTTAATACGGTGCGAAGAATTGAACCCGCGACCATCGGAAGTAAAACGATATGCTGCTATGCCGCTAGACCACCGAGGCTGTCTAAAGTCAAACTCGAAATGATTTTTTATATACCTAATTCGAAAGACAAACAATGCCTATGCCCATTCGGTAGAACTAAGATGCCATGCTTCTTAACCTGTAATTTCACCATCTATCACTACAATAATACAGCTCACAAAGTACCTAAGCTATAAGCCAATGAAATAAGTAGATAGAGGTAACCATGCCAACTACTTTTTACAAACTCCTACCACGATATTGTGGTACAAATTCCACGAAGATGGTGGTGAGCCTACTGCTATCTCTCGGATTGTTATTTTTGATTTAATATCGATGTTTTCATCACAAAAGTCAGAAATGTAAATTGACAATTTTTTTTTGGTTTTTAAACTAGTTTTTTACTTGTGTGTAAGTCAGGGTAGAATACATTAAGCTACAACACTCTTTGACTAGACTGAGTGATCTTATGAAGGAAATTGGAGCGTCTGTTTGTAATATAGAAATAACCGTTTTTTACTACAAGCTTATAAATATACCTAAATACGGTACATAGATACACTAAAATAACATTTTTTACAATTTTTGTCTGTCTGTTTGTTCCGGCTAATCTCTGAAATGGCTTGACCGATTTTGACGGGACTTTTTTGGCAGGTAGCTGATGTAAAATGGAGTAACTTAGGCTACTTTTATTTTAGAAAAATAAAGTTAAATTCCACGCGGACGAAGTCGCGGGAACTGCTAGTATTAAAGTATAATTAAAGAAAGCAATATAAAATACTATAATCCCTACTTAATCGAGCATAATATTGTCATTGTTGAGTATACAAAAAGCTTCCTTCCGCGAAATTTCAACGTTTCTTGCGTAAAAATATCATGTTGCCGGTGTCGAATTCTCTCTACCTTGACGAGATCGGCTCTGACAGCCATCACACACAAACGTACACACAATTAACAATATAAATAGCTTAGTAACTGAAGCATTTAATTGTTTAACAAAGCAATAATCAGAGCATTCTAGCTTCAAAACATGTCATAAAGAAAAACTTGCATTTATTATTCTTAGTATTTCAATGAAACCTATTAGTACATTGTAGTACTGTCTTCTGATGTACATACCTACATTAGAATATTATGCCTATTTGATTTTAGTAGAGATGTTAAAAAAAGTAAAGTTTTTATAATGATGATATGTGTAATCAAATGTAATATAGATAAAGAATAAAGATCTAATTTTATTAAAATACAAGAAGTGATCGAGCAGCAGATAAATGGAGATGAAGATGGTAACATGGTATGATGAAATCTAAAATTTCATTTAATTTTTCTATATACCTGTATAATTTCATGTAATTTTTTTAAATAATTTTCTATGTTTAGTACATAGGTAGTATCGGGGATATAAAGAGCACATCATAATAATATACACATGGATAAAATTGTGGGCTAACTATATTTCTATCTCTAATACACTATCCGCTACTTCGTCTACTTTTTGTATAGGTATATTTACAAAAAACTCATATATTTATATCAGTTGTCTAGTACACACGAGCTGTGCTTAGTTTGGCACTAGATGGCACTGTGTGGATTGTCCTGAGATATTATTATTATCTATCTTTACCTCAAACATTAGGATCTGTACCGCTTTAGTGAAATGGTAAGAAATCGACAGAGACTAACAATAATATGGAAGTGTGACTTATAGGCGAACATTTAATATATTTTTTAAGGTTGTAAAAACTGAATAGAAGACGGTTGGGCCGTGGGCTGTACGTTTATGTTGCGGTGTGGAGGTATCGTGTTGCGCGTCAATCGTCAACAATCAATGCCAATTGACGGCCTAATACCCGAATAATACGATTTTTTTCCCCAAGACCCTAGATTTAAGATCAGGGATAATTTGCCCCAATGCTTGCATGTGGAAACAGTTTAAGGATAAATGCAGCCAATTGGTTGTTTATATTTATATACTAGTTATATCTACAGATATTGTCGTATCTTTCCTGATAATTTACAAAATTACCAGACAAAGCACTTCTGAACCTGTATCGTCGTCAGCAAAATTAAGACTACGGATAAGGTACGATGGGACTGGCATTACCATATTATGGTTAAAGTCCCTAAATAAATTTAAGATAAAAAAAATAAAAAAAAGTTGATATATCAATGATAGCGTAGAATCGTGAGGAGTTGAAAACACTCTGATGGTATGTTACGGTTTCGCATAAAAACTGGACGATTTAGAATTAATTTTAAATATGACTCATATAAAAGTTAAAGAAAGACCAGAAAAAGGGTTAATAATATAATTAATTTTTATGTATTTCCAATACCCCGTCTACTACTTTATCACTTGAAGAAATCTTCAAAAGACCATCCATATTCCGTGTACCAAAGTTGAAATGTAAAATGTTTATTATATTTTTCCAAATCCATCGATTAAATTGAATACCTATTTAATTAATAATAAAGTAGTTATCATTTATATAAGATCGATAGTTAAATGAGTAGTTGTGCACTAACCTGTATCCGATCCTCTGGCAAGTCTGTCTTAAGTGAGAGCATCTCCCTAGCGTACACATCAGGGTAGTGGGCATCCTTGAATGCCTTCTCCAATTCATCCAGTTGGTACGAGGTGAAGATCGTCCTGCTGCAAAGACCGAACGCGAGTTGGTAAACTATAATTATCACAGGGATCGGTTTATAGGTACCTACACAAGACAAATACTAAGTCTCATTTATATTAGTGAACATCTAACAACCTTCCTCTCCACCACTCATGGTTGCCTGGTACATAGCGCTGGCAGATAGTAGGTAATTCCGTCATATGTGTTTCTTAACTTTTATATTATGTGCTTAATGCGCAAGTTAAATTAATTAATTAATTAATAATAGAAGCTTTTCATAAGGCATTTCACAAATTTCTTATTTAAATAAAATGTCTTTACCTAGTACATACAGTGACTTGTCCTGGTTTGATAGGGGTGAAGTTACCATAGATTATTAGTTGCCGGACAGACAACTTTGATAACTATATGGTTACTTTTGTTTACAAGCTAACGTTACGTAATCTCAATAAATTCGCACAAAGAAAATAAAAATATTTTATAATCTCGTTTACATTAAATACATTTGCCTATATAACCTCATAATCATAGTGTTTTTTACCGACTTTCGTCGGTCTAAATCTCGTAAAAATTTAAGTATATCTACTATGAAGATGAATATCTCCTCGTGACAGTAAAAAAATAAGAAGATCTTGTCAGGTTCAGTATATTCCTTAGCTAAAATAATGTCATATAAGTTATAAAAAATTTTATCTTCTAAGTCTCTCTTTTTGCATGCATATTATTTCTTTACATCTTATATATAAAATTCTCGTGTCACAGTTTTCGTTCCCATACTCCTCCGAAACGGCTTGACCGATTCGCATGAAATTTTGTGAGCGTATTGAGTAGGTCTGAGAATCGGCCAACATCTATTTTTGTAAATGTTAGGGGTAGTCCACCCCTAAATTTTATTTTTATTTTAAGGCAAAACAACGTTTGCCGGGTCAGCTAGTTATATATATATGTATTCTTGTGTATGATCGGTTGACAGTTACCTGTGCCGGCGTTTTTTCTTCTTCTTTTTACCATTGTACCCTGTGAGGCCATCGACTGTGAAGTCTTTCGCTGCTTCTAGTGCCGGCACTCCTGCGAACAATTGACAGAAATATATATTCTATATTCTTCTAAATTATTCTTTATTATTAAAATCGATAAACAATTGGTGTTCCATGTGATATAAAATTATATAAGTATTTTATTTGTAACTACTGTATAGGTTCCTGTTTCATATATCTATGTATATTCTTTATTACAATTGGCTATTGCGTCGAATAATTTTCGATAATATAAGTACTATCTATCTATCTACGCCTATAAAAAACTGAATTATATATGACTCACTTTTTTTTTAAATCTTGTATCTTTTCATGTAGGTATACAAATTTCGCGGTATTTTTATAATATGATGTGTAAAAGAAAGAAAATGACTTATATAGTTATATATACTAAATAAGTAGGTACATTGATATGTTTACTGTAGACTAAAAAATAATTTATATACTATTTTCTTTTTACTTGAGCCAAACCAATAATAACTATATAAACTATAACAATGAATTATATATTTTTACCGTTAAGAAAATTATATAACCTTAGCTGCTTGTATAACTTCTACTTAACGTAATTTTGTATAACGTTTACTCAAACTCTATTAGATATAGAGTAAGATATTATATATTAGTTATACTGTAGAAATACCGAACAGTAAAAAATTCAAAACTTGCCTATTCTGAAGACAGCTAATATAATAACAGTGTTTGTGAATCGGCAAGCTGTTTCAAGTTTCATAAGTTAAATTACGTAGCTCACAATCCCAACCCGGGCTGCCTGCAGTCAAAATCCCGCATCAGATACCGCCCGTCCCCGAAATCCACTTAACGGCTAGTGTGACAACACAACACTTATTCGGGGATTTGTCACATAATTACCGAATGTGATTGCCAAATGAATTAGTAAACAGGCGAGCGGTGGCGGGTTAATAGAATAGATCGGGCGCGTCCCCGGGGACAGCAGGGACGCGGGACGGCGGCAAGCGGGGCGGGGGACGGGACGACATCCCTCAGGGAAGCCGGGTAATTGAATTTGGCGCCAATGAATACGACAATGAATTATTAAATTTAGAGCGGTTCCCTTATGGACCTCTAATCCGACTTAACGATGTAAACGGCGCTACCAAGTCCAATACACGGTTAATACTGGATTCGTAACATGTTCTCTATACTAAGCGCGCTATGAATGTAAAATAATGTGTTATTTCGTTTCGTATGTACATGTGTTGATGTGTAAGTGTGACGAATCACGATGTAAACTATTTTGTGAGAGGGTTGGATGTGTTATCAGTTTGTTGAGGTCAAAGGACATGATAATTACAATGTATTAATTAAATTGACTGCAACACAATACAGAGAATTAAAATTTGAATGGGTATTTTTCGACTTGATCCAGAAAATTAATATTTACAAGGCTTAAAAGTATTTCTACATCGATTCATCATTTACATAAAAGGATATATAGATATATAGCTATATCAGATTAAGTTATTTAGATTAAGTATTTAGTAATATTACCACATCTACTAAAACTACTTAGTTAATATTGTTACACACAACTTACAAATACAAGCATTATAACGTAAGATAGCAATTAAAATCAAATTGAAAACCTTATTTTTTTAATGTTTGTCCATATTAACATGTTTGTTTATGACATTTACACAGGGACAGACCAGTGTCCACACTGCAGTGTGACTGTGAGCCGTGACCAATCGGGACGGGCGGACTATCCGCTAATCGATTGGTCACACTAGTTATTTATGACGGTTGCAGTGACTGGTCGATACGCAGTGTACTTTTAATAAATATAATGTATAGTATAGGAAAAATTAACCATAGTAATATTATAAATGAGAAAGTCTGTCTGTTGGTACCCTTTTCATTGATATTTGACATGAAAATAGAAGTCTATACACTGAATCTAAATCTGACGTTTGTACGCTGAATCAAATTATACCCATTTCCATCCATATAATATATGCGAAAATATTTGTGTATATATGTTAATATTTATCGATTATAGATAATAGAATACAATTTAATATAAATATTTATTGTATTAAGAGAAACGACATGGAATACATTTTATCGCAAACAAAGCAGAGAACGACGTAGTAACAGCAACAGTAATTCATATAAACTATAAATTAAAAAATATACCGTGCGAAGCCGGAACGGGCCGCTAGTATTATATAAATGCCTACAGAGAGCCGGTGGAGGTGAAATGTGGCGAGGACACGGATGGGTGAGCATGTCCCATGGGAGGCATCATTCTGAGCGTCTGCACTTGCGTTGATTAGGTGATGCTGCTATTGTCTTTTGTCCAATTTCAAAAACAAAAATAAACTTTTTTTTTAATTGTACAGAACCGATTTTTTTTCAATTAATTAATCTTTGACTACCTCTTCTAGGGTAATAGTCGTATTGATATATTATTAAAAACATACCATAATGTTTCAATTGATCCTCATAAAGCTACGATCATTACTGGTGCAACTACCTCGACCAATAATATATGCGTTAACACGGATGTGAACTACACCAGAAAATGCACCTTCTGCATATGAAGATAGAGTTGAAATAGCGACGGTGGTATAATTTGAGGTATAATTTTAACATGAGCCTCCCTCCGAGGGAACGTAAGTGTCGGCGAAGGAAAGCTACTTGTGTTAAGTCGAACACTGCCACTTTTCATCGAAGTAGTCTTACCATCACGTATTATAATAATACATAATTAGTTACCTACGTAACATGTTCATCAATAGATACTGTTTATATCAACTTTATATCGACAAAATTGTAACAAATTCAAGATCTGTACACTACAAGTACAATAAGCATAATAGCACAAATTAACAAGGGCACCACGTTTTGTCTAAAATTAGGTATAAGTCGGCAAATATTCATCTAAAGTTGCAGGCAGTTTAGAGAAGCAGTAAGCATATAAAGTTGAAACAGATGGCAATGTGCCGTGAAATACACCCAAGAGAATAAAACACAAATATTATATATAAAGGAAAACTGAACATAAAACTACATACCAAACCGAATGGTGAACATGGCAGTTATAGAAACTAAATCCAAAAAAGTGTGTAAAATGCTACGGATCGGTCTACGGAAGCAACCTGCTTTGCAGTTAATTTATTCGTCTTTCCACAAAAATTTTCAGTCTATTCTGATCCCTCCAAAACGTTCAAATTTGTATACAAAGCTCTTTCGTTATAACAAAATGCAATATATCGAAATTCCGTCTTCAACAGATCTTTTGCGAACATGTAACGTAATATCGTGTTATTCCATCTCGTTCGTAGCTATGAAATGATCAGGTGGGGAAGAGAGATGAAAACAAAATTCGTAGTGCACAGAGAGGCAATTGGAACGAGTAGTACAGAGTAGCGTTAACATGCGACACGGCTACGGGCCAATTTACATGGCCTGGATTCAATTTACCGGCGCGACGATAAAAGATACACTTAATTCGACAGCAACGATATAAAAAGATAAGCAGGTTTTCTTAAATCCTCTTGAACTTATATTTCTAATCAAAAGTGCCAACGCTCAAAACATATTCAATGTAAGATTATTTTTATAAGTACCAAAACCTTGTCCTTATCTCTCTCCGTAAATGGAAAAGCCATTAGTATTTAGACTTTGGTACTTAGTTTTAAACAAATTAGCTTCCATTTGTTTTTATTTACCACAAAGAGGACATGGTTGTTTTAAATTAAAATATATTTTTTGCCTAATTACAATTATTTGCACTTTATCGGTTATTCGGCAGCTCAAATTTAATGTATAAAAGTATGCCCAAAATCTATAATAGTTTGTACTCAGTCAGTGTTCGAATATTTGAAGCTAGTTGTTTGTAGTTTCTTCTCAATTTCGAAAATTGTTGGTGCAAAAATAATTTTGATATTATCATATTAATTTCAGCGCGAAAGATTACATATTGTAAAATAAAATCCTAAATTATTGAACAACAAAAAAAAAAGAAAAATAATCGTCTTTCATGAACAGCCTTAGGCGAATGCAAATATCACGTGCGCTGAGTGGAAAGCAAATCTCGTGCAAATTGTGGCGGCGAACGCTAAACGAGAATTAAGAATTGAGCGCAAGAAATTGGCAATTTTCTCGCAACAAGCCAATTTGAGGAGCGTTGCCGCGCATTATTTGATTTGTCGCGGCACGACTACCCTCACAAGGCGCGCCCGCGCCGCCGTCCTTGCAAATTACCTGAATAAAACTGGCGGACTGCTACGATACATGAAACAAATAAAATTAATTGTTAAAATAAAACTTAAATAAAAATATAGGAAGAAAATTTAATACTGGTGCTGATACTTGGTTATGATAGGTTAGAAAAAAAACTTTTCTTGAGTAAGTAAACTCTACATTAGAAAAATATCCCTCTTGTTATTCACTAATAACATAACGCAATATTTTATAAATAAATTAAGAAGAAGAAATATAATAATAAAATAGATTCTCGATTTAGTGCGATTTTGGTACGTTAGGTACATAATTTAGAAAATGAGTAGAATTTGATTTTTTTATAATTACATTTTTATATAATGTTAAAAATAAAATATAATATAATAAAAGTATATATGTTTGAAAAAAAAAATGAATAAGTTTACAATTTATATCAAATAAGTCATGAGATATCTGATAACGAATTATTACGTCTCACTTCCTAATATTTAATTTATGACATATCTAACCTATTCGCAAAAATCTCTAACCTTCGGAGTTTGCACGAGTTTGATGAGGACATAATGGTCAGGACTTTAACACGTTTCTGACAAGACTCGCCGTGAAAGAGTACGAGTGTCTGCAATATCGCATTTCTTCGTGTTTGTTCCCACAGTGCGCAGGTGTTAACAAAAATGGAGCAATATGACTCACAAAACCACCACAAAGCACCTTTGTGGCCAGATATTATGATCTCGGGGCTTCTTTCTTTTCACGAACCGTTTTGGTCAGCGGTTTTTGTTTTTTTCACTGAGTAATTAGACGGGATTTAAAATAGAACTCGAGAGCTCTTTATTGAGATTCAGATAGTAAATTCAAAGGCGACAAAAATATAAAATACTGTGACTCGAAACCAGATTTCGCACGAGTTATTATAGAGATCCCATTTTTTTCAATTAAAATACAGTTACTTACTAGTTTAATTTCCAAATACGGATAAGATTTTTAAAATTATTACTTAATAAATCAATAAAAAAATTAAAACTTCCAAAATCGTACTGAACAATAAACTTATTAACTTTGTTGATGATACTGTATTTCTTGGTATCACATTAGACTCCACACTGCAATGGGGTGCTCATTCTTCTAAATTGGCAAATAGACTTAGTTCTGGCACTTATGCGGTAAGAAGAATTAGACAATTAACAGACATGGACGGATATGGACATTTTACAAAAGAGGGCCATCCATTTACTCCATTTACGGTATGGGTTCCAGGGAGTCTTTGCGTGAATGTTTTAAAGAATCAAATATCCTCACCGTTACATCTCAATACATCTACGAAAATATTATGCTTGCCAGACAAAAATTTACAATTTTAAAACAAGATTACACTAATAAAAGCATACGTAATGTCAACAAACTACTTTTACCTAAGTGCCATTTGACGAAAGTTTGTAATTCGTTTTATGGAAATTGCGTAAGGTTTTACAATAAACCCCCAGAGTCTGTACTCAATTTGCCAGAAAAAAAAGTCAGATGTGTTATAAAATATATTCTTTGTAAAAAAGCTTATTATAAAATTGAAGAATTTATAAATGTTTTTGTAGAAAATATCTAATTGAAATCATCTGATTGAAAAGAGATTAAGTGCGTAGCGGTTTCTATGTTGATTGTCCCATGCCTAATCCATGTTGTTAATTAAATATAAGTAAATCAATATTTATTTAAAAGAGCAACACACAAGTTTCTTGCTTATTCTTCTTGTGATGAATCTGCATTCCGAATAAGCGGTAGAATAAAAAAACTTGACTATTCAAAAGTGCTTATATTAAGTTTATTTGAATAAAGATTATTTCTATTTCTATAAAATAGAAATGTCTAAGTTGGTAAATATTCTGTTATTCTATAGTAGTATAATGCTGCAATTTATAAATATACCTGTAAACTTGTCATACACGCCTGCAAAAATCTTTATCACGATGTATTTTCACCGTTACCAAGGTATATAAACAACGACACAGCCTCGACGTTTTAATTAAAATTTTGTTTTTCACATTTTTCCATTACATTATCATGAAAAATAAATAGAAATCATTGCCTTTCATAATTACAGGTATTGTTTTGTTATCGATCTTAGCGTACAGACAAACATTGTAACGAATAACCAATTGCACAGTTTCAGGAACAATAGACCATAATTGTTGTGTGTTTGTGATACGCTACTTCGTATGAGATAGGATAACGACGTATTTACGCAATAAACATGTACAAAACTTAATTACTGGTATTGTTCTTGGTGATTACTTGTTGGTGGGACGCAGGGTGCAGGGGGGAAGGCCAACTGGGGCCTACTTACGTCATACTCGGGTAATGTTTGCATAATTATACCTCTACTAGCTGTACCCGCGACTTCGTCCGCGTAAAATAGTGACCTTGAGCAAATAATAAAAAATATATATTAATAATCTAACCCAATAAAAAAGTTTCATCGTTCTAGCTTCAAAAATGAAATTTCCATACATAATTCCATACAATTCAATCAACAGCCAAAAACTAAGTTTCAAACTACTATCTTTAAAATGAAGATACTTCCATACATACCATACATACATTACATCTCCCCTTTCAACCCCTTATAACCCTTTTTCTTGTTTTTTTTAATGCTACTTATATTAGTGTCATCATGTACTAATGAAAAGATGTCGCTATACTGTAACCATTTATGGCTGAGTCCTGTAGCGGTAGGTACTGATATTTTCTCAACAGCCTAAAAAATGGGTTTCAAGTTTCTAGCTTTAAAAAATGACAATACATGCATACAACATTTTAACTCCCCTTTTGACCCTTACAACCCATTTTCGTTAATTATATTTAATCAATACGCAAAAAAATAAGATTGAAGCTTAAACTTTTAAAAAATTCCTCTTTCAGTCTCTTATAACCCTTTTTAGCATTAAAAAGTAACCTATGTCCTATCTCAAGATCTAGACTTTAAATTTCATTTAAATCAGTTCAGAAGTTTTGGCTTTTAAGACAGACAGACAGAGTCACTTTCACTTTCATAATATTAGTAAGGTATTTATTAAATAAACTGACCCAAAAAAGCGTAAGAAAAAAAGCTTCATCGTTCTAGCTTCAAATATGACGAATTTCCATAAAAACTTTTATCTGCTATTTTATTTTACCCCTTGAATGGTGACAATGTGATATTTACAAATTTAAATGTCATATTTATTTATATGTAATAAACAGTTTAAACATTTCTTTAAATGCTTTTGAAAATTGGTAGTCCAGTTGGCCAATAACATAATAAAATTTTGTTAAATCAAAATAATAGATGTGATATTCTAAATTGCAAACTATCCCTCTACTTGCGCGAACCATATCTCTGACTCTACTGGCCAGAATGGAGAAACGCGTATTACGAACCTGAATAGCTCGGATGGAACGGTAGATGTTGTTTCTTCCAAGGAAATGTTGTTCATATGTATTGACAACATTTTTAATATTATATGTTGTTTTATTCTTCAAAAATATTAATAATATGTTCTTACGCTCTTGTCCAAGAGCAGGGTCATCAGTTATAGGCTATACCAGGATTATATTTATGTATTTATAAAATAAATTTACAGAGCAAACGTTTATTCATTTAAATTCATAAGGAGACAACGGATTGACAATAATCAGTTGCGCGCGCTGCTTATACAAATGACATATATGTTTATTTATGACATATGAGCGTTAATAAGTCGCATATCTAGTACAATACTGGTGTAATTCAGAAATTAAAAATTTTTGAAAATAGACTTAATAACACAATTATAAAGTAGACTTTCCAAAATATCTAATTTTTTAGTTAAGCCTTTATTATAATAAGTGTGTATTCAACCGCATAAAGATAACCTTGCATTACCATTTTCTACCCCTTACAACCCTTTTTTCGCATTAAAAAGTAGCCTATGTCCTTCCTCGGCGTCTAGACTATATGGGTACCAAATTTCATTTAAATCTGTTCAGTAGTTTTGGCGTGAAAGCGAGACAGACAGACAGACAGACAGACAGACAGACAGAGTTACTTTCGCATTTATAATATTAGTAAGGATAAAGAGCTAGTTGGTTTTAATAATCGCTCTTGTTGCTTGTTAATTGTAACACGATAATGAAACGGTATTATTAGTTTAAATTATGAATGAATGTTGGTATTTTTGAATAGGTAGAGATTGTATTAAATTTGTAGAAATTTATTCTTTTTTTTTTCTGACCGACTGACTTTTTGAAAGATAACATTTCTATGAGGGTCAATGCTACATTATTATTATATATGGTTATATTCAAAATTTCTTTAGGTATATAACAATAATTTAGGTGCAGAATTCTAAGGAATAATCACAATATTACTTCTTACATACATTTTATACAACTTTACATATGCGATATTATAAATAGAAATTACCTTTACTAATATTATAAACAGGAAATTTAGAGTTTTGTATGTTCATTTATTTATAGGTACCTAATTG
Source organism: Achroia grisella (assembly GCF_030625045.1). Taxonomy (NCBI): domain Eukaryota; kingdom Metazoa; phylum Arthropoda; class Insecta; order Lepidoptera; family Pyralidae; genus Achroia; species Achroia grisella. Next base: position 298,332 of record NW_026712648.1, read on the forward strand.
ATAAACGCAAAATAGTCGACTGATTTAAAAATATCTTTGACCTATAAAAAGCTGAGTAACTTGATATATGCGAAATTTTTTATAGTTTACTTGATGATAACGTTATCAGCGATTACAGGTTATATTCCACGCGGACAGTGTCACGTAATATAGTTAGTTTTCATATTAATTTAAAGCGGTGATCTAAATTATAATACTACTTACGTAATGAGATGATGAAAGCTCGCCCCTCATAAGTCCCCGATACAAACATACTATATTTAGTCGACTAAACAGCGTGACGTGTTAAGTCGAGTCGACACGGATAGAAGGGATGTCGGGTACGAACGGCTCGGTACGAATTCGCCACCTCTGGGACGTAGGAAAATGATTTTTGGGGCGAAAATACCCTCGAGGCTCGTTACTCGCTTTTCGCCATTTTTTGAAAACGATATTGTTGTCGCCCTAAACTAGGGGAGTGTAATGATGTAAGGATATACTTAAGCCTGCGTTACACAGTCCAATTTACTAGCTAAATGTAGTTTTAATTATATTGATGATTATATTATAGTAAGAGGTTAAAATTTCAAAAATTATTATTTTTTAATTGGTAACGTATAAATTTGCACATAATCTTAAAGAACAAAGCAAAATTCAAAATAATCTAACAGAGTCGGTAATAAAGTAATAAGTATATTTATTTCCACCCTCGCGGTTGTAATGTACCTACTTGTAAATTTACAAACACTGAAATTAATATGAATATGTTTAGATAGTCACAATTTTGTCTCATTATTTTCAATATTTAGGATTTGAGTAAATGAGCACAAAATTGTGAATTAGTGACTATCCAAAGATATTTAATATTAATTTTATTTATGTAAAAATTACTTCTATTCTAAAAGTAAATTGGAAGATAATAAGTATGGCACTCAATAAATATTTTAAATAAAAAAAAATAACGAAACAAATACATGCACATGTGACATATAGCGCCATATCAACTAGTTAGGACTACAGATACTAAATATCTAGGTGATATCTATTCAGTGTTAACAATAATATAAATGCATTTTCAAAAATTTTTATTAAACTATAAGAAGTAAAAAAGAAGTATTATATAGCTTGCGTTTATTGTACTGAATTATAAATAAATTTTGTGATGAAGTCTGATAATCACATCTATAGTACGTCACATATATAGGTACGAGGTACCACATGAAAAAAGTACAATACGAGATGCTTGATAGCAGAAATAGGTGACAAACAGCGCCATCTAGTCCTAAGTTAAGTAGAGCTTGTGTTATGGTTGCTGTATAATGGGTGTTGTATTATGGATCTAAACAGTCATTTTTTAGGAAATACATTGATAATATGCGCTAAGATACACAATATATAGAAAACATCCTGAACAATACAAACCACAAAATCATGAATACTAATTGTATACCGTGCAAAGAATCGAACCCATAACCGTCGGAAGTAAATCAGTGTACTAAACCACTAGACCACCGATCCCGTTAAACTAAGCTTACAAAGAAGTTCGTTAACTGCTTATAAGACACAACAAAGACGTGTGCCACTGCTTGTATCCACAGCCGACGCAATTATATTTTTTCATCTGCTAAACACCCCTCGATGCGTTCGTGAGAGATAATTTATAAAGCTGAAGAATATAGGTACATTTCATTAAATGCATACGCTTCATTAAATGTAAAGAAGACAACGCTCGGCTTGTTATTTTGCTTGTTGTTATATACTAACATAACATACTAACTGAACATATAAAATTTGACGTTCATGAGCGGCTAAAAGGTCCTTCATGATGATTTCTGATTATGATTTAGGTTTTTGATTTTAAAGATGCTACAATTAAATATTAATTCAATAATTTCTAGGGAAATTTAAAGAAAAATTTTATTCTAAACGGTTTTTTTGTTAAGTATTTCTGTACACATATAGATAGGGCTACCGAGTGTACCAAAATATAAAACCAAGCAAAGCTATGTCGATTACAAATATTATGGGTATATTTATTTGTGTAGGCATATATATCTTATTACACGAGTTCTATAATATATACCTAAGACTCAAACGTGTTATGAAGATGTAAATAGAGAAATCCAATACATTACGTTCGCCGTGGATTCAGTGAAAATAACAATGAAAAATTTGCCCCAAACTCGAAAGGAAGTGCACGCAAGCAGGCACCGACGCGTGAAAATATAATGGTTGGGTAATATTACAGTTTTCCTTGAATTGAGGGTTGAGGAGGGGGGGGGGGAGGTTGAGGAGGTGTTTCAGTGGGGGGGAGGTATAGGGCGGAGCCGCGTCCGCACTGGACAGTGTAACTGCCACTTAAGTAATCGAATATTGGCTGCTTCTTCCGTTATATCTATCCTTTCCTTATACACTTTGTATGAAATATAAAGTTGTATGTACTACCTATAATGAATGATTTTTTATTCCTCCAGTTTCTATTAAAAACACATTAATCATTAAAGTTATTCGATCAATTTATGGGAACAGGCTGATGGCCTACCTCATAGATTGTAGCAACCGTTTTCTATAGATATGAAAAGCCGCTCTTTCCTCATAAATATAATACATCTATCTGAGAGTTTATTTCCATTCCTTAGAAAATTCAAAATACAAGATTTTCTATTATTAATTAATTATTATTTTCATTATGTTGAAATTAATGTACTATTTAATTTATTCTATTTTTTTAATAAAAAAAAATCCATGTCATCCCAACTAGAAAAGAATAGAAAATCATTTATTCAAATAAACTTACATTGAAGTACTTTTGAAAAGTTATCATATTTTTTTTAATTTACTGTTCATTCGGAAAGCTGTCTCATCACAAGGAGAACGAGCAACTCACTGATTATGTAGCTTCTATACGTAATTTAAAATAACGTCAAATTATTTATTTTTAACATCCGTTTCAAACATAAAATCGAATCTTTCCTTTTTATAATGTTATTTAAGAAAACTAGGTATATTTTATATAACGTTGTTGGTTAAAGAGAATAATTCAAAATATAGAACCATTGGGAAGCCATGCCCCTACGACTGGCGACATAACAATAATATTTTACGATTAGAACAAGAACACCCATCCCCTATCCTCACCCGAGCGGCTTCCTGCTCCACCCACCACCTTGGGCCACTGATCGTATAATGAATTAAGTACCGATAGAACAACTAATTTCTTCTTAGATACAAACGAGGGAATATAAACCTTATCTCTTCGGTACGAAGTCCTTACTGGTTTGAAAGGTATATTTGCAAAATATCAAAGCGAAGTGAAGGCATTAGCAATTATAATGGCTACTGTCCTGTAAGTGCCTGCTCATTATGTAGCCTTCAAGATGTCCTTTATCGATTAATTGGTCGTGACGAAAGTGAAATTGGTATTTTAAAATGTGTTGCGGAACATAGACATATAAAACTTTCTTCATTAGTATTATGTTTAATGTGAATTTACTGAGATATGTTAAGAGTTATTTTCTCTGATTATGTAGCAGAGTTATAGTCTATAATATCAATTCTGACTTATGCTTATTCAAAAGTTATTTTAGTTTTCCACCATGAATGTTACGAAAGCACATATGTAAAATAAAGAGAAAACCTAAACGAATTTAAAAAAAGAATAAATAACAGTTTTATTAGCGACTCTATCTATCTATCTACCATTGTCTTTATTTGGTACTTATTTTGTAAAAAGTATAGGAGAAACTTAAATAACTGTAGGCATTATTTTTAAACCATTAGATACTTACATTCAATAACTTAAACCTTAACATTGTTTTAAGGAAATACGAGTACCTACAATAATTTACCGTAGTATACCTAGATATACTTACCTAGGTTCAAATTGAGCAATCCCAATTTTCAAAATGTCGCATAGAATTGCTACACTATCAGGGTTAGAATCTTAAAACTCTTTTTTTATATTTCATTGAATCTAATTTATTTTAATGGATTACTTTCTTCTTAAGTTAAATTGTAATACAAAATTATGACTACTGCGAACATTTATGAATAAGCGTTGGATAAATAAAAATCTCTTACATTGTACAAGGTTTTTTTTGTCACTAGAATGGTTAATGAACTGGCGATCCATTTCATGAAAAGTGCTAACCAACACCTAGAAACAGGCCTCCCACTTGGCAAAAGAAATGATTGAGATGGTAACTAAGGAGCCGGTGAAAATGTAAAGGCCAGCTGTGGCCAACAGTATTACAGTAGTCCGAAGAAAAATAAACATTTTGTAATGTCTATTAATCTCGGTGAAATAAGGATCATGCTGACGATGGTACCTCATAATGAATACCAAAAATACTAACTATCGGAAGATCCTAATACTGTTGCAACCCTGGATACTGCAATACCACGCGTTGGTAACCTGACACTCCCACAATTAGTGGCGTGTTTACACAACACTCGCTACATTTGTTACGCGTTCATCAGTTCGCATGTTCGAAGTGACAGCTCGTATTTCGAACTAATATAATGTGTCTAATATCCTACAAGGTACCTAATTTAAAGAATGGTAGGTATTAGGTATATCTATTGAATAGGAGATGGGGGCTCTCGTTATGCAATGAAGAGACACGGAAACTCTTGTGATATCTCAGGCAACATCCATTGCGTCAAGAATCGCCCTGAAGAGCTGTAGCAGCTGTACGCTCTAACAATGATCACGGTCTTTGGTCATGAACATGACAAGTTGAATTAAAAGAAATTGTTGATATAAAAGCAGGGGCAACACTCGGCATCAGACAGTGTCAGACACTGCGTGGTACATCCCATGTATCATATACTTTTTAACAAAGACTACATAGATATTAGGCTTACTAAACCTGTTATTCACTTCATACTGTATATCCTTAACAACAGACACAGATGTGAAAATATGCAATGAATTAAATACGCAATCAAGAAACTTGGACAACTATTAGCTGTCATCTGGTAGAATTAAAGATATGTTAGGTAGACAATAGTATAGAGTTTTAGATCTATGTACTCGTACATAGATCTACCCAATGGAATAGTTAAATTTAGAGAGGTATTCGCATGAAATTATTTCATACATGCACAGCACTTTAGAATATCTATACTTACTATATATATAATCAATCATCTCGATCTTAGAACCAGAGTACATACTTCCGCATTGGATTAGATATAGGTACCCATAATCTATATTGCTAACCATATATTTGAGTAATTAGATTAAGAACAGTAGCCGTTATTTGACACTAAAGGAACAGCCGAAATACGACACTGTCACAAATGAGCGACCGCAAAATTAATAATAATATAGTTACTGCTTGTTGTTACAAGCTGTCGCCACTTAACTTGTGTGTCATATGATCCGAATCACAAGCGTTACCGGTCACACTAATATACACTGTATTAGCTTGTAATAGGAGTTATGCAGGATACTACTTTGACGAGGCGGTAAAACAGACGATTTTAAACGTGTAACAGTCGGAAAACGTAGTTTCACTACAAATGTTTGTTGAAATCGAGAAGGTTGTTCAATGGCGGCAAGTTAATAACTTCTTGTCGCCTGTCAAAATTGATTTCATACACACTCGCTAGGTGGAAATACTTGTAAGTAAAAACTGATGATGTTTTTAGTGTAAATAAAAAAAATCATAATAAAAAAAATCTCTAATGGAGTGTATCTATTTTAGATATTAGAATAATGTTTTAACAAGAACTTCATTAAATAGTTTAAATACATTCTTTTTGGCAACATTTTAAGTGTCAAAAATGTGGATATTCCAGATAAAATTTAAAATGAGGATATTAGCAGATAATCTAGTTCCCGATTTAGTATTAGACCATAATATACCGTCTACTTACTAGAGTATTGAAGACACAAATTAAAGAAAATCGACACGGTCAAAAGGTTTTCGGCCAATGATGTCAATGGACAAGTAAAGTGAAATCTGGAAGTGCAGACGACTAGATAGATGCTAAAGGCGAATGCATTCAGAAGTCGATAGTAGAAATCTGATATGATAGATGTAGACCATTACAATTTTGTTATTTCTCCCACTGATATAGTTACCTGGTCTAAGTAATCATTGAGTCATTGTATAGCGTCACGACCAATGAAGTCATATACCATTGTGGTTAAAATTCACCATTCTGCGTAAATATCACAATCACCCCAATTTTCAAATTAAAAATGGCGGCGCCTAAACAATGCTTTGTAAACGGCCATCGCAGTTAACGTCATTGTTTTAGAAACAATAAAACAGCGCGGCCATGATGGCGAAATGTCAAATCTGCTCACGAATTCCTCCCTGCGGCGTTTCAAATATGGAATTCCCGCGTAGAAATGGCGGCGAAGGTAATTTTTACAAATGGCTGCCGGGCGGGGAGTCAGTCAGGTGGTTTGTTTTCTGCGGAGCGCTTTTCATAGCCTGCTAGGGTTGTAAAACACATATTAGGGCATGCCACTACAACAGTGTAAGCCACTTTCATCAGACTTGAGAGACATAACTACAACAACCATGTTTGGCTATCGCCATCTACATCAGAACACAGGTGTTAGTGACGTAATTATAAACACAGTACCCAGTTACATAGTGTTTGTCTCGACCTCTATAATTTGCATTTAGCAGAATATTTTCTAAAACCTTACGACCTAAGCAAAATTTTGACGGTTCCTTTAGAAGGTTTCATGTCGGATGGTTGGCAGACAGCTTTGGACCGAAGTTATGTAGATAGAGGGTTCAACTTTCGATAGCTAATAGACCGTTACCTATATGATTTATGGTTTTGGTTAGGTCGAGCGGCTGCGCGGTGACGTTTGGTGTTTGGCGGATTCATTACTGAAACAAAGCGGGGGGTGAGTGAAGCGGGGTGCAACTAGAGTGGAGGGGGGATGGCGCCACACGAGGGATATCTCCCCGCGTGATTCCCACATCCACCTTCTAGCCACTTTCCTAAATCACTCGCAAATGTTCTGCAAACTAGTATATGCACTTCGACGTACGTTCAATAGTTAGGTATACTACTTTATAAGCTAACGCTTGCATATATATAGGATCTTTCTCGAAAACATTTTTTCTACGTATATATATTTCATAGTTTTGAGGTTGTCTAGTGGTTTAGCACACTGCCTTATATCAATGGTCGCGGATTCGATTCTTCGCACGATACAATCATTTTGTATTTCTAAGTATGTTTGTTTGTATCGGTCTGGGTGTTTTCTATATAAAATATGTATTTAAAAAAAAGTATTTATTTATACCAGTTGTCTAGTACCCATAATAAAATCTGTACTAAGGACTAGATGACGCTGTGGTAATTTGAGTTATTATTATTAGGTATATAGTTTCAAGATGATCTCTGAAAACAAACGAATAAAACATTTCTTGATTGTCTGGTATTTTGTAAAACTCATAATTGTATAACAACTGACCTGTGAGATGCGGCTGTGAGGTGGGACTGTAGGGTGACTTGATTTGTGGGAATCCTGTGGACAAAGAATTACATTAATTAAGCGACAACAATTAAGTACGTTTCCTACAGGAATTCCAATTTAAAACTGCTCGCTGCTTGGCGTGATTTAAGCTGCCCTCGTCGGGACCGACGTAAGGCATTCCGCACAATGCCCGATTTGAAGCTACTCTTTATATTAGATGGTAATAAACAGCTTTTCGAGAAGTAGATTTTGCAGAAAGTCCTCTGCAGTATACTCACTTGTACTGTGACTGCACATTAAGTTGCTTTATAAGTTTGTTTCGGTCGAAGTATGAGATATGGTAGTAGAGTTATAGAGTATGGAGGTGTAGGATGTTAGTCCTTCAGAAGGTTAACATATCGCTTTTTTTTCAAAAATGGTATCAGATTCAAAGTAAAATAGTTTCAGTTTTTTTTTGCGTTGTGGCCCTTTGACATTTAATCAGCGATAGATGTACTCCATATGTGTTACCGCATATACAGGCATCATGTGATGATGTCCACGGTTCTGCTGAATACCTTATGTAGGCAATGATTGCCACTTACTATAAGGCGGGCCGCTTGCTTGCCATTACAATTGGGTACATGAAACATGCAGTAAATTAATTATATTAGATGTTAATGAATGGGTTTGAATAAGTAATAATCCATATTATTTTTTTCTTTTGTCGTTTTTATGTTGTATTTTATTGTTATTTTATTTTTGTAAGAATTATTATTTCATTACCTAAATAAAATCTCAAATTTATAAGTAGTAATTAGTTAAAATAATTTATCAACGAATATTTAGCATCTGGAGAGAATATACTATAGGTCGTCAAGTAAGGCTATGCTTATAATTTTTTATTGCACAGTTTGTTATCTAATAATACAATTTTCTTAAAGTTTCTAAAAGTAAATATAGGCACAGTAGAAACTTATGACAAGATTTTATATTTAAAGAAAAAGTACTAGTTAATTAAATTTTAAAATTAACCGTCAAGGTTTACAAAAGCCTTATCCGCTGTAACTAAAGAGAGGATCTATCCGGTTGTGTGAAACGAGCGGTACATTCGGGTAATATCGTTATTCAGAATTGTTACTTAGAAATTGTGAAACCTTTAATATTTAAGAAGCTATATTAAATACTAATAAGAGCTCATGATAATCCTTTAAAATAAATAGATCTATTAATACAATATTGTTTATATGAATGTAAAATGCCAAACAAATAGAGGACCCACTATCGAATGTGATATGACCTGCAACACGACAGAAGTTGATGACACAGAGAACTTTGTACGATGATTTATTATATTTTTACACACTTTTTATAAAAAAAAGCGACTACATAAAAACCTAAAAACAGACGTCGTATTCTATTAGTAAAGCAAATAAACCAACAATACATCTTAGTGAATAGCCATTGAAAGCGGAAAACAAAAAATAAAAGCTTGTAAAAATCGAATAGGGACAAATCAAATCAAATTTCGCGAACGATAGACAATACTGCGAGACAATCGGTGAAACCTGAGGACGGAGCGGCTGCCGAGATTTCGGTGGAACATCTACTAGTAGGTAAGTACAACAAATTGGGTCGGCAGCCTGAGTTTTTTTCATATTATTCTAATGCTGTTGGTCGTAGCTAGCCTTTACAACGTCACGGGACGAATGCAGCCTGATTACGAGCTGATTTGTAGAAGCCTACATGATAGATACTACGGTTACGTATAAATTGTAAAAGTGAGTTTAATTTGCACATAAAGAATGATAGCACACCGTTGACTTCATTGGTTTAGCACTTGACTTCTACACCTTCCCCTCTGGTACGGCAAAATCGTTGTTAATTCCTAGTGAATTCGCCACCATTGTCTAACTGACTTGACTTGCTCATTCCTAATTTCCTCCTATGGTACCCCGCCTGAGTGGGTATACAGCATACATTCCATAGACATTAAAAAAGCAGATAGGGCAGATAGAGCTTCAGATAATCATCATCATCATCTGCTTCTATCTAATCCCGCTTCAGATAATATGGACAAGTTAATATATATATATATTGTCAAGCAAACTTCCAAGAGACTAATAATGGAAAAATTCTATCGATACCTAGATTATGTCTCCATGCATACACGAGAATCTCATTTACTACTGAGGCAACTATGATAAGTACTTAAGAATCTTATTTAAACATAGTTTTTTTATACCACATAGGTGGCGAAAAATTGTATCTTTTAGACCTCTTATACATTTTTCAGATATATACAGCAACTACAAGAGAATTCTACTTAATTTCTATTCTGTTCTATAATATCAGCAATATTATTCTAACAAGAAATGAGTCGGTAGTAATGCAATTTTAACAATACTAAGAAAGGGAACTATAATGAGAGTTAAACGTTTCCTCAATTATGTAGAGTGTAAGATAAATAAACTGCAATACATAGCCGCTCGTCAACCATTGTTATGGTGCGGAAATGAGAGGTAACGTGTTCAATTCCGTAGTGTGAATATAGAAAGTTGTGTTGTCTTGGCGTAACATTATAATACGATTCGGAAACAATTTCATGCACTACACTCTGACATTGCAACTGTACAAACAATCGAATAAAACAGTCACCTACTCATATTTCCTTTTTAATACAATTGTCAGGTTTCTACGGTTTATATCTATTGTTTTTTTATATATTTAGGTTAACAAACAATAACACATTGTTATACCTAATGCTTAAAGCTATTTTGTTAAAAATATTTGTAGTAAATATGGCACTCACATCGTTTATTAAAAATGTATATAATATTAGGGTATACTTAAGGTGCGTCGCAATACTCTTGTATACATACATTATCTAGATATTATTGATGTTTATTATTTTAATAAAAAAAAAATTATTTTCAATATAAAATAATAATTTTACATGGTGTCCATCTTATATGTCCGTCCCGTACAAAATTGTAAATACCTAGTAGTAATTGGCTTATAAAATTATTATTTAAAAAATGGTTTGCAAAATAATTACAGTTGTTACTATTCCATAATAAATATACAAAATGCAATTTTAAATTACACTACCTCAAAAAAAGGACGGTATAATTATGAATTAAATAAAATGTAAGATTAATATCTAATTATTCCTACCAAATATATGACAAAAATATAAAGTACCTATAATAAATAAAATTATTACATTTACGTTATTTACATACATACATCACTAAGGGACTCATATCAATAATATATCAAACTTAAAATACAATTTATACATTTTTACTATAGTTATTATAATACCAACATCTACCAAATTTTCATGAAATACATTAAACTATAATCTTCTTTTAGCATTATGCGCTATCCTACAACATCCTAAAGCGATACATTAAAAAAAGGTTACAAAAAAGGTGACAATAGTTTGAGGTAAACAATACGTAAAGAGGCTTACACACTAGCGCCGTACTCGAGCTACTCGGCATCATTGTCCCGACATGCGACAGTGGCCCACTTAGCGCCGAGTCAAGCGTCCCGATCATTGGGAACATCTCCGTTGACACGGTCACCTTTGTTGGCGTGGATTTACAGTTCATTTACGATGGGCTAACAGGTTAACACATGCTGAATTTAAAAGAATTACGTATTAAATATGTATATATAAAATTAATGAATATTATTTTCAATAATTAAATACGGAATGATATATACAAGATTTTTTTAGATAAATATCCGTCGTTGTTAGATCTATCTTCGTGTATAATTTCATTAAAATCCGTTCAATCATTAATAGTATAAAAGTTAATAAATAAACAGATTTCGCATTTATAATATGATATTATAAGTAAATCAAATTCAATAAGTGATGTAGGTATGCTAAATCTAACCCAACACAAACACAATAGCATAATTCAATATGTCTTAATAATATTTTAAGTATTATATTAAAGAAGAGAAATAATAGAGCTTTCTCAATATAATTGTGAGAGTTAATCAAAATTACTTGATCATCAATAATAACATAATATTTATATGTCAATTACACGTTGTATCGACACGAATTAATGTTTGTACATGAAAGAATATAAATGATTTATCTTAATAAGAGATCAGAAGAGTCCTATTAACAATTTGTATCAAATTACTTTCGTTTAATTAATAGAAACGTTATTGTAACGGATTTAATTGAGCGTCCTCTCAATCGACCTGTCACGGCACGTCATGTAAATAAGACTTAACAAGGACTTGGATTCATAAATGTGAATATCACGATGAGAATAGTCTTTTTTTCACACTAATGTCGGCCATTAATTGATTAATTTGAAGTTGTTTTGTTGAGGTATGTTAGATATTTTATTTATTTATTAACCGTCATTAGCGATTTCGTCTTTTATTTTTGAGATAAAAGACTTTAATAATTCATTTAAACCTGTGAAATTATAACAGTAATACATTTGACTGCCAACAACTGCATTAATTAATAAAAATGAAGTTTCGCGCCCATTTCCAGAAAAAAAGGTATTTAAATAAAAATTTTGTTCAATAACATACTTTATTTTTTTAAGTAGTTAATAATATATAATATTCGGAAAACTGTTGTTTTAAATTAAATAAATAAAAAAATACTAATTAATTAATGTATGTTACAAGCAGTTAGCGCGTTACCAGGTTAAGTAGCTGTTCGAGGCGGGAAAAAATCGCGACGCGTACCGTGGCAGCCATCTTATGTAAACGTCACATTATGATTCCGGACACGTCCGTCCGCTTGCTCTCGTACCGCAGTTGGTTTATTGTTACATGCACTAGGACCAAGTACACTACATGTTATATTATTTAGTAACCAATCTTTTTACTAATTTATAATAATAATACCATTTATTTAGTTAGAAGATTCTCATACTTATATACGTACGATGATTATTCCGTATGAAATAGTCAGATTAATTTACATTAAAAAGGTACCTATAATATATTTTTAATGCAACTTACTATGAATATATGCAGGGGTTAATAATAACTATAATATTTTATTTCGAGTTTTAATTCTCTTGGACTAGAATTAGGAGGCTTTTCTTTTTATTGAAGGTACTATAAGTAGAAGCCAGTAGAAGCTTAAACTTTGGAAATAACGTAACATAAGTACTTTAAGTTATTCCCAAAGTTCATCTTAAAACATCCAAAGGATGAAAAAGATAGGTTACTTATTATTTCTTCGTCACCACACGAAGAGATATGATAGCAATAAATTAATATTCAATCGACACGAAGGGTGAGTTAATTGAAGTCAGGTCTGTCAAACTGAACTTGTAATCCTACAAGAATGCGTTGCATTCGCTACTAACCATTAATTCCAGAGCTCTACAATCGGTCGAACTATCCCTGACACGTTAAACTTTTGTACCAATGTCGGGTGGAGAAGAAGGTCAAAGTATAATGGCAGTTATAATACCGTGTAATGCGCGAAGCTATTTCAATTACCGGGACTGGTAGGTGGTTGCGTGCCCTTCGCATTTTGTCGGCTAATCCGGCAACAAAAGAGTTCTCATAATTCGAGAAGCAGCTAAATCGCGATTCTAATTGAAATTTTATTGCCGGTTTGAATAGACTCTTAAATTAGACCAAACTAAGTCTCGTTTTGGTCTACAGACAGGTTACTATGGTATCAAAATATTGGCAGACAATAAAATACTTATTTTTAACTATGCTGGTGATGTAGCGGTTTAGTAGCAGATTCGAATTGGTATAAAAATGTAATATACGATATAATAAAAATGTAATATAATCTAATTATCTACCTATATTTTTTAATATTCGTTTTCTATCTATATCACATGTCCTCCATTATAGTGCAACTAAAAACCAGAGGTATGTTCCAATATTGGACATACCATGAAACTGAGTAGAATCATATTTCTTTTGTTTTCTTATCTCTTAGTTTCTTGTTTTTGTAAGTTTTATACACATTTGTGGGCACATCACCGAGAATTGATTTTTCATTTACGTGCCCTCTACATCTGTATAGTCGTGGATTATGTATATAATTACGGAAAGAAAGATGTGTTGATTTTCACTGCTCTAGTATTATAAAATAAACGCGGCCTACATTTTTGCATAGTCATGACCAGTAATAGTGAATAAGCGCCTACTCTATGTCGAGGTTACAGAGAACAATAAGATCCTATACAAACACAGGAACACTTCTATGAAGATGAAATCACAAAAAAATATATAATTATGTTCAATAACATGCAAATTCCAGGACAAAAAACTGCTAATGACGCCTTGTATGGCAACACAAGCTGATTTATCTACTAAACAAATATATGGATTCTATAGAAAAGTTAAAGGTGGCAGACACAATGCAACGCTCAAGTATTTTTGAACGAGGGACGTGTTACAATAATGTGACAGTTGTGGAAATCTCGCCGATTGTTCGTTAATAATAGCTGAAATCCTGAGGTGTGGCCATTGTCACAATATTTTGAGTGTACGGTACCGTATCAGGATGTTGATGTACAATGGGAGTATCAAAGGGTTAAGACTCCCGGGGCCAAGCCAGACGTTAGCAAAGGAAACGCCTTCTGAGTATTATTATATGTCGCATTTTTATATTTACAGTATTATAACTATAATTTGTTTGGTGTCCTGTGGATTATTTTATTTAAATAATTGAGGGAACAAAATTAGTCTAAATTTATATTAATACAGAACTAATAAAAAATAAATTCTGTTTTTAAATTAATATAAATTTAGTAACAATTGTTGTTCACTGTTATTTTAAAACCCACCTAATAATTGGTCCTATAAAGCAAAATTATTTATCCTTTAGACTGGTTATTTTTCTTAAATTTATACACCATTTACTAACTACCATCCACCAATTAATACTTAATAGAAATCCATTTATCCTAATAAGATTGCAAGATATTATATTTTAGCTCAGACTATAATAGTTACTAATCATCAATCATAATTATGAAGTATTTAATTCTACCAAGCCAGGCAAATGTTGTCAATAATCCGAGTGTTGAGTAATTTTAATGATTGTCTCTAATGAATTATTGTGAAACAAGCTCACTGCAGATCATTTATCGGCGCCAGCCATTGACTCGGTCTTCCTTTGCCCTTATTTCGTTTGTGCCCAAATAATTCTATATACAAAATTCCGAATATGAACATTAATACGGAATATATAAGGTTGAAATTCGTCGGTGAAATCTGAAGCAAAGTTATAAAATAGGTCTGCATAGGAATTCAAATCTTATTACATGGAGAAGTAGGTATTGTTTCAGTTGATTAACGGAAATGCCGCGGGCGACTCAGCGAGCTAGTGATGGGACACTTACACAGTGTTTCGTTAGCAGTTATTAACTTAGAGTAAATTAATTGGCACTTTACTGAGCATTATGTTGTCGCGTTTAGTTATGATATAATTTATGTCTATGTTAACCACAGGACTTTATATTTTCCTATGTTTGAACGTTAAAAATTTAAATTAAAGAACAAAGTCAGTGACAATATAAAGAGAGATTATACACAACTTCTCTAAATATTAAAAAAGTTTAAAAATTTTGACAATATCAATGGACTGGAGTAGGATTTAGAGTAGTAATTTAAAGGATTAGCGCCATATTCATAGTATTTTAAAATTTGAACCTTTTCTTTTCTTGAATATGTACAGTACGCATGAAATCCATAGATATTACCTATATTCATAGTCGGTAAAACTGACTTGTTTTATTTTTATCCATATTGAATTATGAAATATTGTTTAAAACTTCAACAATGGACATTAAATTTAAAAATAAAGCAGTAGGAATAATCAAAAAGAAGTAGTAACATGATATAGAAGTATGTAAAGGAATTAGGAATACTAAAAAGTAATTTAAACGGTAATTTTCTTTTATAATCGTTATGAAGGTACATGACCAACACTACGCCCGTGCTACCGCGTAGAGGGTTTGAGCAGTGTTAATAGCAGGCAGTTAGGGAGCTTTGTAGTACGTGTGAAGTGAGCACTAGTACACACGGCCCCGACCTTCGAACACCAGTCAATCGTGAACCCTTCCCTTATGCTTAAACAGTATGAAAGACAGTAAGGCGAGACTGTCAAAAGCTCAAGGTTTTCTGGTCATCTAAGAAAATCGTATGAAACAAAACCCGTTTATGAAGAGCTCCCCTGTTTCATAATAGTAATGTGGTCACATTTAATGTTAGTATGAGAGCCGTTGTGTGTGAGGTCTCGCGAAATTTGTCGGTATTCCGTTGCGAGCACACCCGGAGGTCATAGTAGTACAATCTTGACGATGATGCGTTACGCCGACCTGATTTTTGTAATACAACGATAGGCTATAAGATATATAAATTAAGGTATTATTGACAAAATATTATTGCAGCAACCATGAAATTTAACGTAGTAAGGTAACTCGACAATATTTCTCCAATTTACTACATATTTGAAACATAAAAAGATGATGTAGAATCTGAGCTCAAAATAAAATTAAATTGTATCAAGGGAACCTTTGAAAACCATACTTAGACTTCGTAAAATTTATCTTTTATTTGACTGTGTAATAGTTGACTAGAAACAAGTTGGAAGTAATTTTACTCAGTGCATTAAATCGATGACTTAATATGTAGGTATATAGAACAGAACAAAATATAATATATTATTATAATGAAATAATTTATTTTAAATATTTAATTTCGGAATTAATATGATAATATAATCTATCTCCCTAACTCTATTGACAATGATCTCTATTATTATTTAATTTAATTAAAAGTAGAAATTACAAGTTTAAGTGTAATTCAGTGTAAATACAAACTACCACGTAGCAGAAAATATAAATATATTATACAACCATAACCAAATCAACCATAATACTAGCACAGATAAAAGAATATTACATTTTACATAATATAACATTTTGGTACTTAGAAAGTACTAATGAATAGGAGGAACAAATTTGAACTTTAATACTACCACATTGATACCATTCTATTTATTAAGATATAAGTGTGTAAAATATATCTATAGAAATACAAATATCCTTCCGCATTATTATTTATAGACTATAGCTATGTAAGTACAAGTTAATAAAGACCCTCTTCCCCACCACCGCGCCGCCTTGCCGCCCCCGAGACAAGCTCCAATCGCTGACATTCCGACGGCTTAATTAAGAAATAGACCGAATCAATTAACAGATAATTGAGTGCCAATGTCGTCCTCTTCCATTTACTTAATTCATTACAACACTTCATTTCTCGACGCGCGTTTATCGCTGATCAACCGCGCGGGTGCCGCGCGGTCGTAGCGTGACGAGAACGATGCGACTATGCTTGCTATATTGCGAGTTCGCGTTAATTAATCTATTTGTAGCGGAGAGCTTTGTATCGTCTCAGGTGCTGGGCCCTCATTAAACGTCGCTGGATTGCCTCACTTTTGCACTTAATAAGAAAATAGCGATTTCATACGGAGTTGGAATGAAGCGATTTCATTTGAGATGGTGGTACACATGGCTCAAATCGATTGTTTTTTATTAATCGAACTAGATTAAAATTATACATATTAAAGTGAGTATCGAAGCACCATTTTTTAAATAAGTTATAATATAGCAGATGACTTTTGTTATTGTTAGGAGAAAAAAGTTGTACGCTATATGAAATACTACTATACGCAATTATACTAAACTTACAATAGTACCTACTAAGTGATTTCGATTCGATTATTTCAAATAAGTCAACCAACTGACTGAATAATACAGATTTTTAATTATTAAAGTTTTTATTACTGTATATATTTATTATTATTAAACTATTTGTTATAAGTATGTACATATATGTATTTGATTATTTAGTCAGCAAAAATCCCACATGGATAAAGTCTCCTCCAAAGATGTCCATTTGTGCTATGTTTTACGCTACTAAAGTATTGTTTTAGCCAGGTACTCGTTGAATATCATATAAATAAATAGATAAGGGTAAAAAAGGTATTTACAAAATGTAGGTTACAGGGTTATCACTCGGTGTAGTCCGAGAGACACTCGCGGGATTGTCAGCGTGCCGGTTTGGAAAGTTAATTAACAATGAGCCCGCCGCCCCGCGCGCCCTCGCCCGCTCAATGCTTCGAGCCCACCGCGCCCGCTTCCTACCCGCTCGCTCGAGGCGCTTCCGCTCCGCTCGTCTACTGTGCACCGCTTACTACATAGGGTTAGCAACTTATTGAATTAAACAATATATTATGTAAAAACTAAAATTCTTATGTAATAAAAATTATATTTGTCATTTTAATTATTTCTTTTTGCTATAGGCACTACGGTTTCTCATTCGAAAATCTGATTCGAAAATTGGGTTTTGTACTCGTTGAATTGAGTACTATATTATGTAAATTAAATAATAAATATATAAAATTTTATTACTATAACTGTTATTTTAGAAAATTATAAGTATTTTAATTATTTCTTTGCTAAACTACTATTCCTAAATAAATATTTAAGATCGAAATTCCTCGGCTCCGCATGGATATACTGGTACAGTAATACAACTCATATAATTTATACATGTACCTAAACGTTTCGGAAAAAATATTAAAATAAAACAGTGAAAACTTTAATAAAAGTACAGAAGAAGGGAATAGCAGGGAAATAAAGAGACAAATGCAGCGACTGCGCTTTCTAAGTTTTTATAAGTCATGCTAAGAAAATATTTAAATCGATAGCGTCAGCCCTGATAAGGTTACATTAAAAAAGTAACGGCCTCTTACAATATTTTATGATGTTTAAAAAGCTTATGATGACAATCTCGTCGTTTGAAGAACCCTTAATTAAATTTAAATTAAAAGATGCCTCATACACAAAATTTTGTGCTCAAAAGTGCTCTACTACTACGTACTCGGATTGCCTGAATATATCGTACGCTTAATAATAGACAGTATTATTTAATTAAATGAATTAGATCTTTTGGAAAATAGACATTAAAGTTAAAATTATTAAGTCTTTTTTTCTTAAGTTTCTAATTATATATGCAATTTCATTTCATCATATATGTAGGTATATATGGTTATTAGGTTTACTTTATTCTTTAAAAAGAAACTTTCCCGCTTCTATGAGGATTAAAGCAGGAAGTAGTTACTTCCTTTTTTTCCATTTTGGGGAAGGTTTTAAACATAGTTTCACGATGAGTGTAAAGCAAATAGTTGATGCATTTAAATTAAATCGAATAATTGCAAAGTACGGCGTCTATTGCAATTTCTTTAGATTACGTACTGTGTCTATAGTTGAAGGTAAAAACTGATTCTAGTCCCCTGGCATTAATGATTTCGTAAACCTTACTCGCTGCTACAAAAGCCAGCACTTCATTCCCGTATTGTCCACAAATACCCGCTAAATGCTAATCCCGGAACGCTTACCTCACAACAAACGTCCGTATTTCACCCCCGCGATTCTCGTTCTAATGGGATTTTTAAAGAAAGAATTGTGAGAAAATTAAGCCATCTTGGGTTAAAAAGTCCAAAATAGGAGTCTGTCGGGTGGTACAAGGGGCCGAGGGGCGGGATTGTGGGGTGAGGTATAGATTTTTCGGGGTGCGTTACGTTAAGGGGCTGCGAAAACAAGTGTTTAGACGCGAGAGCTCCCACAAACAAAATAGACGAAATTCGAGGCTCGATACTGGTCAGATTACTTTAGTTAACAAATTAAATATTATATTGAGTCGTTTGATGAATTACTTTAAATAAATGTATAATATAACAATGTTATAGGTATGACCTCGCATATTTCGACCATTACGATATAGGTAGTATAAACTACAATGAAAACGCAGTTTAGTTTTATTAAGAGTTTTTATTCATATTCGTGATGAAAACAAGAAACAGAACTGAATTGTAGGATAGGAGGAAAAGCCGTAGAAAAGTTATGGAATTATACAAATGATTGGTGTAATCCCGTTATAGCCCAATCATAGCCTTGATTTTAAAAAATATGTAGAATATATATTATATAATACAAGTTAATATTAGTCAAGTGAAATTAGTAGCAAAAGATAACTCAATAAATTAATTAGTAATTGTAAACCTAAAACATTAATGTAATTGTGTGTATGTGTATGTAACAGACGAAACATCTATACAGAGAACAATAAATAGGTTGATAGATAAATCACTAAAAACTCTTAATACGTAAGAACATATAGACGGAAAAAATAATTCAATTATACATAATATTCGTATGAAACTGCGTTATCTATTTTATTCTGTAAAAGGCAGGTATTAAGTTAAAATTAAATATCTACATAATTATCAATATACAATATACAAATACATACAAATCAAAATATAGAACTGTTAAAACAAATATGTATATACACAATTGTAATTAAATAACTGGAAGTATTATAATCATTAATAGTACAAATATAAATACATAGAATACCATAAAGTTAATAAAATTTCCATAATAGGATGATCGGGCGGTGCTAAATAACTCATTGTAAATAAGGGCCCAATTTCTATGCAGCCCCCGGGGGTATTAACATAATCGTTCGAACAGTGTGCGCGAGAGGAATGAAATATACGAGATATTGTATGTTAAATAGAGATACCAATACCCGTTATTTGGCAACGGCTGAAATACGGCCAAAGTTAGGTTTTATTGGGTTTTGTCAAAAATAATAGGATCGTACGGTAGGGATAGAGGTTCAAGTAAAATATACGGAATCCGCTTTTACTTTAATTTGGTCAAATATTCTTAATATAGAAAACAGCCTAGTGATATAACTTACGTGACATTACTATTTTTAATATCATAATATTGATTCACTATCATTGTGGAATTTGTTTGAGATTATTCCATGTGCTTCATTTTCAACTCGGCAATCATTCAGTACCTACTCTATACCTAGTTCTCCGCGAGAAATATCGCGCCAGGTCGAGTGTCCTTTATTATTGTAGTCACGCAAAAGATCTAAAATGCACCGTAAACGTGAGCAGATAAAGCTTCAAATGAAAGCACTTCGTGGTAGTTCCGTTTTCAGGCTAATTAGAGGTGGGAAAGATTTTTGTGAGTAACTGAATATGAGCCTAAACTCTTCGCGTTAGGATGTAAATTAAAATAGTTTTGTGTCTAGTGTTTGTTTATTTGCAACTAGAGCAAAAAGTCTGTTTGTGCTACTTTAATATTCAGTTTTCTAGATTTTATATCAGGTAAGTACAATTATGTGCTTACCTAATTTCAAATCTAATCGTAATCTGTGACGATGCTTACCGATGACTACAAACTAGGCATTATAATTATTTGTAATTACCTACAGTGCTAGGTACTTTACCCCTTAAATTAAACTTTAGCGATATATAATTGATAAACGGAAGAATTTTATTATTAAAGAGATCATTCTGTATTTATACCTACTTTATTGTTATTGCACACATATTCAAAGTACATATTCAAGTAGTAAATGATAAAAGAAAATAAATATTAATATGATATCAGAGATCATACCACAACATATTAGCTAAATTCCCGGGAATCACAAGAATAACAGATAGGCACTTGAATTCGAAACCTCATGTTTCGAACACTTCAATAATGACATAAATATATATAATTCGATAGTGTTTCTATGACCGTTTCTATTGCAATAACATATACCTACAGAAAAAGTAACAATACTTCCTTCCTTTTTTTGTACTCGCAAGTTTATAAGAACAATAACTTCAAATTGTTTTTGTATATAGGTGCTTTGAGATCCAGCTAGTATAGTTTTTTGTTAGTTCAAATTATAAAAAGGTCACTGGCCTGTATAGAAGCGCCAGCCTTTGTAAGGTTTGCAAACGAATGACGTAAGATTATTACTTACAAAATGCCACCTCTACGTAGGTTAGTAGTATCTTTTGAAATCATTATTACCTGCTAATGATTTCGTCTGGCACCTCACTTTTAGTAGTCGCCTCGAAACCTATATAGTTCGCTAATAGTATCTACCTACACACATAAATTTCTGTTGCAAGATCTTATACGGGGAACACTCTATAGTATATTTTCCTTATTGTGGAGAAATTCTATGCTCTATGGAAACATTGACCTCGAAATAATTAATATTAATATTTACTCGGATTCTCTGAATTCTAAGAAACATAAGAAATCTTACACACAGTAAAAAAAATACTGGATTCTCATTTATCTGGAATCTGGAATCACTTTCTCATTTAAACAAGATGATATTTACAATTATAATTTTAACAGGCAGCAATATCAAACCTACCTACATGAATTAGACTATTTATTTATATTTACACACACACTTACACACTGCCTTACTTCCGATGGTAGAATGTCCGACTCCTCGTACGGTACAAACACTAGTATTCATGACTATTGTTTGTATCGGTGTGAATGCATGTATTAAAACAAAACTGTACCCAATATATGTATCAATGGTTCAGTACCCACAACTCAACTTTGCGTAGCTTGGGACTAGATAGCGCAGTGTGAGTATTTTTTTAATGGATGATAATGAAATTTTTCTCGCCTGCGCTAATAAGAAGGTGGTGAAGGATGATAGGATGAGTATGAGGTTAGTTCAGTTAGTCCATCTTGACGAATGTATCAGGAATTAACCTCAATGGTTTCCAGGGGAGACCGCGTGGAAGTCTATCTAACTTGACAAATTGTTAGCAATGGGGTTACTATACCCAATTACTAACAATCCCTTCCCCCCTGCGCTGTGTGAGTTCTTATGGATGATATATGGAATTAAGCACCCGCCTGCGCTAATGGGGCACCAGTGGTGGATGATAGGATGAGCATGAGATCAGGTCAGTTAGTCAATCAAGATAAATTAATGTTTCAACATTAATTTAAGTAAATGATTCATCATTTACGATGGTTTCCAGGGAGAACTACGTGAAGGTTATTCTGACATGGTACATTGCTAGCAATGGGGTTACTATTCCCAATTACTACCAATTCCTCTCCTCCTGCTCTGTTTGAGTTGTCCTGAGAAATGTATTATTATTAATATATATATATAAAGTCAGACAAACATATTCTGGTTCTAATATGGTATAGTGAGACGCACTCGGGTGAGCATGCTAGTAGTGTGAAAGTAGCTATAAGCGCGGCGGTGATGCCTTTGTGCGGAGGTGTCGAGGCGCGCTCACTCCGCACCCTCACACCTCCTCCCCCTCAGCACCGCGCACCCCCACACACACCCGATCGTCACATTCACTCCCATATAAAAAGTATAACAATATACAGAGATTACTACGTTTCCTAAACTTGATAAGTATTTTTGGATTATGTTGGAATAATAAAAAAAGATATGTGCATTTAACTAACTTATTTTATTATTATTTCTTATGTATGGATGTCTATAAGGTTTTTATAATATGGGCCATGTAGCCTAAATTAAATAAATAAATATCTGTATTAGCTATATACGCTGGTAGGGCAAACTGGGGTGCCAATGAAAGATTAGTATGAGGATAAAGTCAGGTCAATTATAGTCTGTTTTTTAATCCCGGATTTTAATTTGACATTTTATTTTATTTTATTTCATTTAATTAGAGTCATAGCATTAGTAAGAAATTAATATAAATTACTCATTTTTATAGACTACTCAGAAACGTTATTTGTGTGTTTATTTAAAGCGCATTAACACAAAATTATTAAAGTACAGATAGATAATAATGTATAAGTATGAGGTTGTTGTATAAAAATATTTTTTAAATGAAACATGGAGAAACATGAAATATTCGCACTAATATACCACTAATTTCGTTAAGGATAAATTAATTTTTTTGCAGTAAATTTACAGCAGTATCTTCTTGGAAAGATAACGCAATAATCTTTTCTATTCTGTTTCTTAGCTGAGGATATGTCACTGCATGCATTATATCTTCTTTCCTCATTGTGAAGCATAAATTATAGAAGATTGATAAGCTATCGTGTTAAGATTTAACCTTAATGATATAGAGATTATTGTTTATTAATAGAATATCTAACAGTACAGTTTAATTAACTTATAGAATACTATATACTACAATACCCAGCTATATCCCAGCGAAAGTTAAAACTGTCAAAATTAAAAAAAAATTAACACACTCACATATACCTACCTACCATTCAATATTGATGTTCACTATAAAACTAATAAAACAAATTGCTCAATTATTATCATTTTTTGTATTTTTATACATACATTAACGAAGTTTTTATACGGATGCCTAACGTTTTTGAAAATATTCTATCATATATATTTATCGAGGATAATGTAGAACTATAATGGTAAAAACTTATCAGACCGGTCCAATAGTTTTGCAAACAAGCTGATGTTAAGCGATAACTGCCGCCTATAGACAAAAATAGTACTACAGACATCATTTCATCATCGTCATCATCATCAGCTTTCAGTCCACTGCTAGACATAAGCCTCTCCCAAGGCACGCTACTGGGCACGATCTTCATCTGATACCCGTGAATTCCATTACAAAGAGTGAGATGTCATACCTCTTATTCAGTAACTTCACTGCTAAATTGCACCTTACAACCAAAACACAGCTTACAAATCAAACAACTTGGCGGCTGAAATTGGTTAGACTAGGGTTCCTTAGTCGTTTTTTTATAGACTGCCTATGGTAATTGCTATCTGCAAGTGCAGTGACTTCACTAGCGTAAAATTTATCATGATGTCGTTTAAGTATATACATATACCTATACATATTTTCTCTTTCTTATTCAAAATTAATATTATAAACATAGAGAAGGGAACTGCTAATAATGTGGACTTATGACCCCATACCTAGCAATTTACCATGCTAGGTTGACATTCACGCGATTCGTCCTGGAAATCATAGTAATAAATTCCTGGTGAATTTGTCACGATAGGCCAACTGATTTGATCTTAACACCATCCTATTATCCTCCACTGGTGCTTGCCAGCTTATACCGTTAGTACAGGTGGATGCACCATTCCATTATAAAACAATATTACAAATAAAAAGTTAGGTAACTTTCACGCCTTACCGGCTATACATCAAGAAATTATGGTTGCAGTTTATCCCAAGAAAACATGATTTCGCAAAAGAAATTGTAGGCTTAAAGCCAGCATAATCTTATAGTATTTAATATTATATAGGTACGCGAAAATTTCTAAGTATGGATGTTTGTTACTCTTTCACGCAAAAACGACTAAACAGATTTTGATGAAACTTTACAGTAATATAGCTATACATCAGAATAACATATAGGCTATAAATTTAGTGCGGATGAAACCACGGGTACGGCTAGTATAATATAAAACTAATGTTAATCCGTGAACATGTATTAGCTTTCGTGTAGCGGCAGCTAGAAGTCGCAGCAGTGGTAGGTAATGCCCACCGCGCGAACATGTCGACACACCGCACTATACTCGGCGAGGTATTGCACACGCTGCAAAACATAAGCAGTAGCGATTTGTACCATTTTTTATATAGACATTTCTTGGACAACAATTGACAACGAAAGGGAACTAGTAGGATTAGAAAACAATAGGTATCTTGTAGCAAATTTTGTACCGATATTGATGCCACGAAACCACTTGTCGCTGTGACAAATATTATGCATAGTAGTGTAATTTAAACCACTGCTATTTTAGGTTTGATGCAAAATTTGGATTATAATCCAAATTATATGTCATAAGTCGCTATACTATGCGAGAAATGTGTAAATGTGGCTATTAATGGATGTGTACAAATTCCTATCCGGGTAGACCCGATAGGAATTTGTTTCTTAATCTAAAAACAGTAATGATTAAATTATTAATGAAATGAAAAAAAGCGAGTTGTATTTTGTTTGTTGTATTAATAATTACACTGCTACCAATTATATTTTTGAAAAAATTGCACGGAGCTCTATCACCAAAGAGGATAATGAAGAGAATTCACTGATAGGTACCATAATGAAGGCCACAACGCTCTGTCAAGATTGTACGACTAAATAAAATAAAAAAAGAAGAACTTGCCGTTAAAATTGATTTTTATATAAAACTACAACAAATTAACAGGACACTTAAACTTCGGTTCCATATATCTTTTCGCTTATAACTTGGGACAAAACATAACAAACTGGTTCTACAGCGGAGGGTTAACTGCATACACACAGAGTGGTACACGCAAATTCATTGTATACGTGCCGAGTGTGCATGTGTGCCGAGCGGTCGCGAATACCAATAACCGACAACCCTTTCGGCTAAAGTCCCTTATCCACAGCGAAGACATAAGTTACTTTAATAGCTTTTCAGTAATTACAACATTTAGTTTAAATATCATAATTCGACGCTGTATTGGGACATAAATAATATTTTATTAGTTTCAAACTACAAAACTCAGTTTCAATAATTAATATGATCCATAAATTACATTGGATTAGATTAACTAAGAATACTTTACTTATTGTTATCAGGATTTAATTATGTACTAAAAATATTAAATTGTCTCAAAATTTTTAATTCAAAAAGTACAGATCATATTACCTACTTAAAATTTCTATAACAAATAAATAAATTGAGGTGTCTGTTTGTACTTTTAAAGTAACAGTTTTTACTAAATGCATATAAAAGTATATGCGGTACTTGTATTATAAAATTTTTGTGTTTTTTTTGTTTTACTAACCAAAAGTTAAAGCAAAGCTACGAGTATTTAGGCCCTATTTTGACGGGACTGTCACTCACAGAACTAATGTTATAGGGAGTAACTTTGGCTACTTTTGTTTTAGGAATTTATTTTAAGAAATAGTTAATTTCAGCTAGTTTAATATATTTGTTGGTTACGAAGCTATACTAAGCCGGTCCATGGATGGAGTACCTAACAGGGGTCCACGGGCACGCTAATAACCCTGCTAATGTGCTTGTCTAATTTGTTGTCGGCCGGGACTGATCGATACCGTACCCTGACACACATACCATACTCTAGCTGCTTAGACAAATACCGAATACTGAATCTTACTCCTAAAACACCACTATTTCCATTAATCTGACTATTTACACTCCTAAATATTCTATGTTTACATACCACAAATGTCTTCTTAATAACATACTACTACAAATAATATTATGAACAGGTAGAGTTTGGTGTTCAGATTTTGAAACCTATAGTAAGTGCATTTATATGAAAGAAATCTATCTAGATGGAAAAAGATAGTTTCTATTCTGTAGTATTTCTGATTGCATAATAAATTTTTTTGAAGTAATTAAAAAAAAATTATTACTTTACTATAGGTATATAGACTATTTAAACAGCAACAAACAGATAAGAATGCGGAATGCTTCTACCAATTTTCTATTAATTATTAATTACTCTGTATGTAAATGACAATAAAATAAGAATTTGTAAAAAAGAAACAATTTCACCGGACATAGCGAAATCTCTGTCTTAGACATAATTTAAAGTCTTTTAAAGGTGCCAATATCATTTGATTACCCACAATTGTAATTTATATGTAATCCAAAGAAATTACTATTTTAATCTTTATGTTTGGAAATTTGTGCACGCCAATCTCAGTAACATAATTTACACGAAACTCAAAACAATATTACAATTTTTATCTCTATATTTGAGCATTTGTGCACGCTAATCTCAGAAACAGCTTAACCAATTTACTTACGCACTAATGTAATTGTGGTAAGTCTCGATTAAAATTGAACGTTTATTTTATTCCAATTGGATTAAATATATGTGGACGAAATCGCAGATCCGGCTAGTTTATTTAATAAATGTTCGAAGTAAAAATAACGGCTAGCTTTTTATGCGTCGTGTTGTCGTATATCCCTTTATTGAACTGACAAAATCTCATTCAATCCTTTATCTCGACCTCATTATTCAGGACAAAGCTTCCATTCTGGTGTAGGTGTGAGCGAGGGTTTCTTAGGGCACTGAATGGCTCACAGCTCTTACAAGATTATTGTGCGAGGTGTCGTAGATTTTGTTGGCGTGCGCGAACTCGATTCGAAACGATTATTCAATTGTAAAGATAAGATCGAGACGTTAGGCAAAGAAATTAGCTTGGTTCAACGTTCACAACATTTTTCTTAGTCAATGCGATTTAGGGTATTTATATATTATAGCTAAACAACATCTTAATACAGAGTTTTAATAGATAAAATACTCTTTTGCCGGTATATACAGTATAAATACCATAGATATCACGCTATCATGTAACACCCGTGATACTTATACGTTATCACTACAAAGGACTAAGATATCATACCTCTTATCCTGTTATTTGACTTCCTTATTATACCATATTGTTACCGAAGATATCGTGCTAGTATTTTGAGATACTATGTTCGTCTCCATAATACTATCTGTCTGTACGTCACAATAAGAACCATACAACTGTAAGAGCAATACACGAACATACGATATAGAATTAGTTTGTATATTTATAATCAAAAACCGTAACCTAATCTGTTTGCAATCAATTTATTTTTTTTACTCTTTCAAAATTATCTAGGCTGTCCATGTTTAATCGGGATTTTAGTAATGTCATTTTACGTACAAAATTCTAAGTTTGTAGCAATATACATATAGATTTTTATGAGCTACGCTCAGTGTTTTGCCTTTGAGCAACATTATATATCTTGGAGCTCCAAATTGCGATGATCATGCGGATTTGGATGTCGAAGAAACTATCTTCTACATCCAAATATACTTTCTATATAGGTACACTAAACTAAAACCCACTACAAATTCAATTTAAATGTTCGACTGTTTTGTAACTTTATGTACCTACATACAGGAATAAATTGATTGAAAAAGAGGATATACTAGTTTATTTGCAAAATAAAGTGGTATATCTTGGTGGTGGTAACTGGTGTATCTGGTTTCTTATTGGACATTTGACGCTCGCACTAAAATAATAAGAAATAGAATCTTGGCTATATACTCGCTTATAAGTGAATTATGACTATGATCATAAGCATTAGCTATATACGAGTATTTTATATATCTATGCCTACATATAATATATAATAAACATATAGGTAACAATTACCTTATTAAATAATTTTAAATAGTCTATGCCTTAGCTGATGGTAACATTCTTTGTCGTTTTATATAGGTATATAGTATTTCATTATAAACTAATGATCAGTTATGTTTATTTAACCAGGAAACAGCGGTAATAATAAATACGCGTACCGAGTGTACTAATGCAAGATGATTCTGTAGGCCCGTTTATACTGATGATTAGTAATGCATATAAATTGACTTAATACGCGCACGCTGTATTATGCGAACTATTTATCTCCCGACATATTGCAAGATACTATTACCTACTCTGTGGACTAACATAGATATTCCAGATACTTAAACGTAACTTCCAAATAATTTTAGAATATTTTGAGTCTATGGGCATAAGCGACGGAATCGGCGAAAGTTGGTTTTTATTATATTCCTCCATCTGGTCTTTTATATACATAAATACTCTAATAATATGACTCTCCTTTATAGCAAATGGAAAAACTTGTTCCCGTCAAAGGCATTTGCCGTCGGTCGGTCGATGAAACGTTGGTTCGTGGAACTGTACGGCAAATCAATGTAAAGCTACAAATAACAGATCAAACATCTACATTACTACCTGAATGAAGTGCTAATGATGAATAGATACTATATTAAGTATTTGATATTAATAACGTTTCTTAATTTTCGACAGAATACAAAAACTGTGTACCTACTGTGTGACGCACGAAATAAAATTAAATTAGGCTATATAGTAATAATTTGACTTTACAAATTTGTCTCAGTATACCTAGGTATATTTTTTGTTATATAAATAAAATTTAATGAACTAGAATATTTTATTTATGAAAAATATGCACGCGTAAATTTTCATCGCAAAGTATTTGGGGACCAATGTGGATTTTCAATTAAATGTCTGTTGGAAATATCAAAGTAAATGCTACTTAAAACTGTATTGCAATAATCAACGTTTAAATAGCTTTAAGTCCATAGTTTTATGGATTAAAAAGCATGTACTGGTCATATTAATAGATAGGTTTCTATCGTAGATTTTTATCGATATGTAAATATATTTCCCAATTATAGTATTGTATCGCTTTACAGAGAGACTTCTCTGCGACACTGGTAGAGAGGTCATTCAGGCGTAAAGTCCGGTCTGTATTAAAATATTTCTACATGTGGAAGAATTAATTACAAATATCTACATATAATACTTGTATTAAATTTTTACCTTGACCTGTTATAATGTTTTTACGAGAAAAAGTAATAGCAGAGAAGACTGGTAATGGTAGAGAATGACATTAAACCTAAAGTCCGCCTGATATCTATTCTGTTTATATATGCACAAGAATATATAAATATATATCTGCTTGCAATAACCTTATGCCTAATTTAGTTATAATTTTTAAGGATTATAAAGAGCTGTTCACACATAACAAGCCGGCGTAATCCGAACTGCGCGCGACGGGCGTTGCATCGTGTTGCGGCGAACTCTCTCAAAGCCCACAAAGGCAGCATTGTCTCACAGACTAAAGACGCTAATTATAAAAGTGAAAAAAGCCTAATTAAACGCGCATAATGAACCCTTACCCGCCGCTGCAAAACTACGAGTAGCACGACATAAAAGCTCTTGAAGTTGTTGCCGTAGTAGTTTTGTAAAAATAACTTAATAATTATATTTAGAATTATATTGGAAGTTTAAAAGATAAATTAACTTTATTAGGACCAACTGAATGAATGGAAATAACAAATTGACTAACAAATACTTTTTTCTAGACATTTTTTAATACTGGTCTTCTAATAATTCCGACGAAGAATCTACGATTATGAGAACTAGTCAGTTATTTTAATAGATACGTTTTAGTTAGGTAAATAATAATTATTATAAAAGAAAAATTATTTAATATTTATTCAGATCCTATGATAAAAATAAATTAATAATATAAACAGACCTTGATATAACTGTACCATTTCCTTAATTTACTCACTTTAGTGTCTAGGTTCTACCAAAAAGAATCAGGATATTAAATAACATTAGGTACCTACAAGAAGTAAACAGTTACAATCCAGTATTCGCTATTTGAAAAACAAAGTACTCACCAGGTGGTGGATGCAGGAGGGGTGGACCTGGTAGAAATGCTGCTGCAACCGCTGCCTGGGCATTGAAAGCGGCAGCATACGCTACTCGGCTGGCCACAGACGCCGGCAGTTGGAACTGAGGAGTATATGGAGCTCGAGACTCTCTGCTTTCTGACAAATTTAATACTCTATCGTTATCCCGATTTTCAAAATATCTTTCTCTGGAGTCTCTGCTATCTGATAGACCTAGCAGCTCTTGTATAGCGAAAGGTGACCGCTGAGGAGCCCGCGGCGCGCTCGTGTTAGCGCTCATTGCTTGCATTGTGTCTTCAGGGATTTATAAATAAGATACTTAATGGACAATTTTATTTCGCTTGTCTTATTTTTTCTAGAGGGTATTCCATTGTTCGTTATTTATTATATATTGATATCACAATTTTCAATAGGTTTTATGTACTCAAGTACTTAATCTTATTTTTAATAATTAGTTGTAGTCTTTAATATTAAAAACACACTTCCATAAAAAATCTAAGTAACACTTATTTACTTTTTTTTAAGTAATAATAAATTTTATACTTATTACAGTCATAAAATTAGACCGAAATTATTAGGCCAAAATGTTTAAAATAAAAAAAAGCCGTATTTTTAATTTTCCATGCGGTGGAAAATTGCGGAAAAATCATCTGACAAATTGCAATGTGTAACGTGACACAAGCACTCGCCGCGGCGTCTGGAGCGCTTCTGCCCGCGGCGCCGCCCGTTGCGTTGTAAAAACGAGAAAACCCCCCTTGGAGTACTCGCGAAGCGCTCTGGTTGCCGAATCGACCTAATTCACTTCCCCGCGAGTACACCGCACGACCTTTCTGAACTGAACCGAAGATACAACACTCAGATCTACAACGACGTTACTACGCCCCGTTGCGAGGGGGATACGACGTTCTCGAACTGAACTGTGGGACCCCCAGCCCGCGCAGGCGGAGCCTACTAATAGCCAATACGGATATTTTGTTACCGCACTCTATTGGCCAGATTTCTTCGCGACGGGCACGCCTACACAACATTCTGCCACCTGAAATACGACTGTGGATTGAAAGCGTTAAATTCTAAAGTCAGTCGCGGTGTTGCAGGTTGATTTAATTTTGATTAATTGTAAGAAATGAATAGATCCGCGGTCGAGGGAGACGGCCGCGCGGGCGACTGTACTAATGCGGGGGGCGCGAGTCCAGCGCTTGGCCGGTTTTATACGCGAGCACACACCGCGCCAGGTGGATTGGCGCGTAATTTCGCACTTAGCGCTCAGTGCGCACTGTGCCTTATTGTTTTACCTCCGCCTGTCTCAATGACCCCCTCTTACTCATATTAATTTCGACGTCCGTTTTCTGTATAATGCTTCATTCTTAACTATTGCTCGTATTCAACCTAAAAGTCTGTAGATAATGCCTACCTACTATAAGAATTAATGACAATAAAGAAATAAAATAAAAGAGCCCATCTTTTATTTTATTTCTTACCCATTTAAATCCATTTCTATATATTTTGTAGGTATAATTCAAAAGATGGCGCTGTAGGTGGCGGAATCTATTTTAGGAATTACCCAAAACTACAGAATTAAGTTACTTAAACCATGTAGGTTCTTAAACACCTAATTAAAATATCTGATAAATATTTTCATGTTTTTTTTTTAATATTATATGTACTTAGATCAAAGTCTACGTATAAGAAAGTAGGGTAGTAAATATTATATGACCAATGACTTGTTTGATAAGACTTTTGAAGTTCCTAAACTTAAAAAAATTATGTAATAAACAGTTTATATACCTATCTACTTATTAATATGTAGGTAACATCACTTTCTTATGTAATACATGTTTAGTTTAATGTTCACGTACCTTATTAGATCCACTGTAACTAAGTATGATGGTAGATAGGCGATAGGTCTTACGTTTAAAATAAAACAGAGAGGAGACAGACTAATATTATTTCATACCTTGTCCGAACATTGTTTCATTAACAAATTTATAGCTATATACCTATATCTACATTTAATAATATTTATAGTGTATAAGTTAGATTTACCTAGTTAATTTTTAATTTATTCTCTATATTCTCATATTATACATATCATTAATTTTATTCATTAAATTATATAGTTTTCTGCAGTATTTAGCGAAATATAAAATTAACACAATATTACACTATTTTTAAATATGTACAGATTTGTAACCCCTGCTGGTCTAATAAAATTATTAGGTAGAGAGTAGATATTTAAAAATTAAATAAAGAGACACGACAAATATTCCTTTAAAATAAAGATATTTTACAAATATCATTCAGGTATTTTATTTAATTGATAAATTTTATTGATTTATCGATTAGATTAATCAAAAATTTTAATTTCTCAAAGAGTAAAAATTTAATTCATTTAATAAGTAAAATTTTTACTCTTTGACAAATTTAATAAATGAAAGATTTATAATCTGTTATTTTTGACCGAGAAAGGACCATTACCTGTAGTCAGACAATCTTTATATTAATAATATATTAATATGAATATCAAAGAAAGTTAAATCATTAATCTTCTCTTTAATATATATTGTGCAGATCTACCTAACGTTATTAAACATTGCAAATATCACTGTTACGCTGACGATATACAACTTTATATCTCGTTAAAGCCAACAAAAATTAGAGAAACATTGAAGGCCCTTAATGAGGATTTGGGTAGAATAGCTGATTGGTCTTCTAATAATTGTCTCAAACTTAATCCGTCCAAGTCTAAATTTATGATTCTTGGTAGTAAAAAACAGATTGAAATGATCAAAAATAGCGATCCCGTTGTAAAAATTTTAAATACTTGTTTACAGGAGGTTAGTGAAGCCAGGAATCTGGGTATTGTTTTTGATTGCCAACTCCGTTTTGAGAGCCATATCCGGAATCTTGTAAAGAACTGTTTTTATAAATTGAAAGTTTTATATAAAATAAGAAATTGTGTAAATGAAAAAACGCGCATCACTCTATGCGAATCATTAATTTTATCTAGGCTAAATTATGGAGATTTGGTGTACGGACCTCGATTACTTTACAAAACTCGTCGAATGATTCAACGTGTACAGAATGCATGCTGTAGATTCTGTTTTGATATTCCTCCGCGTACACATGTATCTCCGTTCATAAATAGGGCTTCAATGCTAAATATGGAATCACGTCGAAAATTACACCTTGCAATGCTTATGTTCAACCTTACAAAGCTGAAAAGCCCAGAGTATCTTTACCAAAAGCTAAGGTTTCGCACGTTCCACGACCAATATGGAGATGGTACACCTAGGACTCTGAGGCCACCATTGGCAGCGCACTCACATAAAACAATGGCGTTTAGAGGATGTTTCCGCTATCAAGCGACCAAATGTTGGAATAATATACCCCCTCCAATTAGAAGTATTCCCTCGAAACTTACTTTCAAGCAAAAATTAAAAGATTTGTTGTTGGAGGAACAAAAGTCAAGTTGATTTGTCTTTGTAACCGTTATACATATAATGTACATATATTTCTTCATTTTCCCCAATATTTGATTAGTGGTTTTGGTTGCTTGATAGTGGTAACACTCAACACTCAACACTCAACACTCAACACTCAACACTCAACACTCAACACTCAACACTCAATACTCCTTTTAAACACTTCACACTCTTATGCAATAATTCTATTTTCTCTTTTGTTTTTCATATTTATTTTATTATATGAATTGATAATAATTTCCTATATATTTTATGCCTATATGTTATACCTATTTCTTGTTTTAATATAGTTTTTTTTTCTTTTTTAATATATTAATATTTATGATAATGTAATAGGGCTGATTACAAGCTGTGGTCTTGTTACATGCGTCCTCGTGTATGTCTCTGGGCAGTGCCTGAATATCAGTGGTTTGCTGCTTGTATGCTGCAAACAATACACTGAGGTGCTGCCTTTTTACGTATGGGCTATGCACACACACTACGTTACTCATACCGTTTTTTGTTATCTGTATTGCATTTTATTTTATCTGTATAATTGTTGTGTATTGTATTTTGTTTGACTTCACTAATGTAATGTGTATATCTGTTTTATTTTTGTTCTTATTATTACAGTGCCTTTTGTGTGTGTGTGTGCCTTTAACGTGAATAAAATTTTTATCTATCTATCTATCTATCTAAATCAATTCTAACTAAATTAAACCCAATATTAAACTGTTTTATTTTCTCCTTCAGTCTTATCTAGCACCGGCTTTTGCATGGGTGTATCTACATATTTTACACATAGATACTTATAAATCTTTCTCTTGATTCACTTTATCTATTGCTTAAAACTGCATTAAAGTCCGTTGCGTAGTTTAAAAGATCTAAGGGAGAGACAGAGGAAGCGACTTCGTTTTAAACTATGTAAAAATGAGTGTTAAATTTATTATGATTTATTTACTTTTACATGCATCTATTTGTAATTTCTTACAAGCGGCAATAGACAGGCCAACATCCTCATTCTATAGATAACTGTATAAACAGGAGTTCTACTAAAAAAATAATTAATTAAGTTAGTTTACTTACAGTAACTCTATAATAATGACCAAACTTTTGTAATAAAGAATACAGTCTTGGTTATATTCACAAATTTTTTCTTAGTAAATAGCCAAAATATTTACTACTTGTACAACTAGTTTGCTGTCACTATTTTTTACTAAATACTAATCAATATTATGGTGTTTATTACTAAAGCTTTAAAGTCGCTTTTTTCAGTGCAGATCTACAACTTATACCTAAATAGATTCTACTGTTTATTAAACTAATTGAAATAAGAATTATAAAAATTGATGGTTTCTAAATATATGAAGAACTTTTTCTGTAATTGTAGCTACCTTTTTTGTTGTTTATGGATTTAGATCCCACCCAGTCTAATAATACTAATTACATAATAGATACATTTTTGCACAAAATAGTTGAGCTGAGTATGTTTAGATACATAAAATATGTCAACTAAATTAGTAGAGTTATTTTAAAAATAACCAAACTTCCGTGACTTTCAATAATTAAATATTTGTGCTAAATAAATAGCAAAACCATTTTAGTTACTAATAAGTTACAACAAATTTGTCTTTATTATAATAGTAAAAAAAATATATTTTAATAAAGTTTTGTATTTTTTTTAATTTCAATTAACAGTCACTACTCGCACAAATTTTAATTACAACCCAACAATTGCACTTTATATAAACTTATACAACATTTGTACAACTACGTTACTACGTTACGTTTATACAACTACTTTATATAAACGGCTGAGTAGAAGTGATCAGTGTATGATAAAAGCATCGTAATATCGGCAGCTCTTAAATAATATTATCAAATTAAACATATGTAGGTATAATGTACACAATTGTAAACAAGCGTGAAAATATTTAAAAAAATGTTTACAACCCTACAGTACAGACTAAACTGCAATAGAAAATTGTCAAAAATCCCCACCACTTGCAGGTACCTATTCTAAACAATTAGAAACGAAAAAAGGACATTGGGACATCGTGTGAACCGTCATAACGCGTTGTGAATACCACAAGACGGTAAGGAACTGTCAGGTTGACAATGAGACGCGAGGGTCTGTTTGTTTGAGTGTCCGTTCAATCAAAACATACGATTTGTGTAGTGTAATGCGAAACGCTCGGATCGCGTGTCGCGCTAGCGGTCGGTGTGAATAGGCACTAACAACATATTTTATATGTAGAATAATATTGATACCTTATATTTCAGATTAAATTAATAATTCAAGGTGTGAATAAATTTCACTTTTACTAATATTATAAAGCATTGATTGTAGTTGCATTTAATTTTTGAACACACAAATGTTTTTATTTCAAAAACTAGGTTACTAATTTAAAAAAATTAATACTTTTTTGGAGATATCCACTTTATTCCATTATATACAAAAGACAGAAAGTTTTAAGCCGCCTGGGGAAGCACTGGTCATGTAGTTATAGATATTTAAGTTTCATTAACTGCAAATCAAACTAAATTTGTATGAACAAACTTTCAAATAGAAAAAAGAGATCATCAAAATCTGATTTTATACAAAAAGTCGTAAGATAATAAAAATAAATAAACTGTAATAAAATACATATAGGTACCTAGTCGAATTGATAATCTCTTTCTTTTCTGAAGTAAATTGAAAACAAAAAGTTGTAAACTTTTTTTTATTGTTAGTTACTACTTGTTTATATGGCCTGTATTGGCCTTATAATTATTATGAAAGAAAAAAACAATAAAAACATTTTTGCCTCATTGGTAAACTGTACTAGTATCTAGTTAGTAAGTATCTATGAAATCAATACTACTTCATATATATATATATATATATATATATATATAACTAACTTTATATATACCTATAGCTTAACATTTCATATATTATTCAGGAATATTTTATACAGATCTTTAATATTTCTAGTTTTCTGTTTTCATTTGCATTTAGAAAACAAAGAAAAAATAACAGTATTATTAATATACAGGATATAAGCTCTAATACGCAACGTCGTCTATTTTTAAAAATAAATAATATGTAGAGATAGTGAAAATTCGTGTGTAATATAAACATATAAAAATAAGTAGGTATATTTTGATTATATATATATATGTCATCCCATAGAGGGGTAAATTTTGACACTCTTATTTGCTAGTTTTATTTTCATTACATTCATACACATAACAAACGTTCTGGATTAGGAAAGGAGTAATGCTCCGATGCATACAACTGATAATAGATCTAAAATACTGAACCACATTTTATAATAATTCCAAAAAAAATATTAGGTACCTACTCTCTGAAATATCTACTTAGAAGATTACTACGAGATAAATACCCACTGATTAATATTTTTTTCTCTTTATGAAGAATAAATAC
The DNA here is from genome assembly GCF_030625045.1 of Achroia grisella. Taxonomy (NCBI): domain Eukaryota; kingdom Metazoa; phylum Arthropoda; class Insecta; order Lepidoptera; family Pyralidae; genus Achroia; species Achroia grisella. Next base: position 335,765 of record NW_026712648.1, read on the forward strand.
CATAGGTAGGTATATAATACACGAAAGATTTTAGAAATACCTACATTGGAGTTTATTACCAGTTGTTTTGACAAAAGTAGCCAATCGAACTGGACGGAACGGATTGTGATATAAAATTTAGATAGATATTAGATAAATTATTTTACCGTGTTAGAATTTTTACATGTGTCCTTCTCTATTTTAGTCTTATCTACATCAGCCGCCAAGCAGCTAGATTTATAAGATGTGCTCCGATTCAAACCTGAGAAAAGGTAATGAAATTATATTGGATAAAACATGACATCATAGTCCTCCGGAATGGAGTGCAATGCATAAGTTCTTTCACTGGCGTCGCATGATAACGTGATGTTTGTAGTATTGTTCATGTATATATGTATATATATATAGGCGACTGTTACTACTTACAATCAGGTGATTAAAAAAGGTGATGTAAAAGTATTTGGATTTATAGTACTTGATCAATCAAAAATATATCTGCAGTTATACAGTTTTTTTATAATTGCTTATCCGTTATTGGATAATATTATGTAATGAGACTGAATGACAAGTCGTCTGACGGACCACCTGATGGTAAGATGTTCTTAATGCGTCACTAAAAAAGAAAGGCTTGCATATAAGAATAATGTCATTCTCATGTACGAGTTTACATCGGCAACAATTACCTACTACTTTTCACTAAAATTGAAATAACTACTAATTTACTACTATTAAAACATAGAAATTTCCAATTACAAAAGAATGAGTGTAAACGACACGACACGCACTAAACTTTATATAGCACAATATTTTTTAAATATCTGAATATTTATAAAGAATTAAAAAGGCAAAGATTGATATCAGATAGCTACCTAATCGTCAGTTTTATCAAAGACAAGAGAATGTCAAATGTAATCCAGATTCTGAAAAATAATAATATACTGGAATCATCAAATAAATGCATACTCATGTCTTTGTCTACATGTTAATACTCATGTTATTACAAAGACCTGTATTACTTGCAGTAAAGCTTAGTGTTAGTTATCTATAGGTATATATTGCTTTAATAATTCCTTCATGACTTTGTAGTATTACATAATTTAAAAAAACAATAATAAATTATTTCAATATTTTATTAAGTACCCCTACTACCCATCCCCGCTTCGCATGTATTATACATATAAACCTTCCTCTTGAATTATTCTATCTATTAAACAAACCGCTTCAAAATCAGTTGCGTAGTTTTAAAGATTTAAGCACAGTGACAGACAACGACAGCGACTTTGTTTTATACTATGTATATATATATTATATAATGATGATGATAATGATTGTTTAACGAGTGATTCCAAAATATTTTTAAATATAAAATAGAGTACTTATAGTATACCTGCAAAATTCGATTCAATTGATTGAAGTTATTCTTCTGCTTTGTGTTTGAAATATAATAAGTAAAATAAAAAGTCCTGTACTTGGACAACTCTACATACAATGTTATACATATCGGTTGATTGAGATACAAGAGGAAGACGACTACCTAATCAGATACCTATATCTACAGGTATATTTCTTGCATAGGTATCTACTAAAGGTGGTAGTGAACTAAAGGGTTCAGACCACAAAGAAACAAGGCTTTACAAAAGTTTCTTAGAATATTAATATGATGAAATTAATTGCTATGACATTTGCTCTCACTTCTTGTAACATTGTCTGTTTTTTAGACAAATGTTTGAAGGTTTGTTAGAACATATGTTTTGGCATAATATGATAGAATGAAGAGAATTTGAAGAAAATATTATATATAAATGTGGCCAAAAAGAGATGGATGGACTGTGATATACGTTAAAAAGGAGCAAGAAACAGAATGAATAACAAGATGACTGCGGACAGGAAAGGATGGTAGAGAAAAACATATTACTCCGACCCCAAATAAATGGGATAAGAAAGAAGCAGATGATGATATGATGTGATAGCCTATGTCCATCCTCGTGATATCTACATAGGTAGATCTTTACATTCAATTTCATTAAAAAAGTAAAAAGTTAACAAACACCTTCTAATGTACACATTAATATTAAAATATGTATATAATCTATATCGAACATGTAAAGTTACATAAAAATCGGATTTAAATTAATTAGGTAGTAGTGGGATTATAAAATAAGTAAAAATTATCTTAACATGTGCCGTATTTTATATTTTCTAAATAAATTCTAAATCTTGAATAGGTACCTATTTACTGAACATCTACAAATATATATAATAATATACATACCTAGCTGATTCGATAGGCGATGTCTTGTGGAATACACAAATTGTCCCCAAATACGCGGCCTGTGAAACGACATTACATTAGTAGTGTTTTTCAATTCAGCGTTATTTGCATAAGAACCAAGTATTAGGAAAACAAAATATAGATATTATTAGTTAATTCGTTTTGAAGTTCCGGCGTGACCAAATAAATAGGGATGCATGATATAAATTAACAAAAATATAAACTAAGAAATCTAAATTATTTATAATAACAAAACCAAAAAATAAGTGTTAACCCTGAATTCAAGGTACACGCGCCACTCTAGGGCCACCACAAATTCACACGACACTACTTTTTATTGAATATCGCGGAGACGACAAGCGAGAGGTGGGGGTTGTGGGGGTGGCCCCCTGGATCCGGGGTGCATAATTGCGCACCCAATGCACCTTTACATCCAACCTATGAACCTGAGAAAACTGAGTTATAGGCATTTTATCGAGGTATCATGGAGAATTATAGACTGAGCAATATATGAATATTATAGTTATATTTTTAATGTATATACTTTAAAATCTAATAATATATATAAACATCTTACACATTACGTTATAGGCAGAGACAAGCAAGAACTGGAGTGTTCATATTTACATACCTTGCAAATTTTTATTGTCATAATTAATTTTAGACAATTCTGGTATGTACATTTTATTAAAGCTTTCTTAAAATACTGATTAAATTCCTTTTGAGTTTCTTGCCAATTCTTCACCATTGAAATAGCAGCCACCAAACTTAACAGTAGACAAAATGACAACTAAAATACTACTTTTTCCTATATAGGCATGATGTCTTATAAAAATTAATTATTTAGAATTTGAATAGGACTTTAATATAATTTTGTATTTTTTTATAATTAATTTATCATGATGATTTTTTACTAATGAGTACTTATAAGTAACTAGTGAGGCTAGTAAATTCATATATATTCTATATATGCAACGTACTATTTAGAGAGAGTTAGGTACTGTTCATTAGTTCAAGAGTAACTCTATATACCTAATGGTGAGGTGTACCTACCAAGTTACTTTCATCTGATTGTTTAAACATAGTAAGTTTTATATATAAATATGTAAGATATGATACTACGAAATAAACAGTGAATGAATTTTTCAAAAGGGTACAAATGTTTAATATACTCATGATACGCTCTCTCTCCTTATGCTAAGCAAATTAAAGCAGTTTTTAAACTTAAACACACCGAATTGATATTTATATCTATCTTTTGGGTCTAAAAACTGCTAAGCACATGACTAATGACTAATGACTAATAATGTTAATATATTGTATATGAATGCTACAAGTAGAGTGTAACTACTTGTAAGTTTTAAAATATTAATATTTCTCAATTATATGCAGTTGTTCCATAGTTCGTTTTCCTTATAAGAAAATTCGAAATAGAGCGTAACATATTATGTAGTATTTTTAGATATAAATGTAACTATTACAATAATATCAAACACACTAATACTATGAATGTGAAAGTATTTCAGTCTGTTTATTAGTTACCTTAAATGGCTGAACAGAACCTAATTAAATTGGGCACGTAGATTATAGCACGAGGACGGACATAAGCTCTATTTGATTTCTAAAAAAGTAGACGATGTCACTGCAATTAGTTATGTGTAAACTATTTATACACTAGTTTCTATTACAGTTCCTCAGCCGTAGTGTGCCAATATGAAGCTTCAGTATAAGTTCGCAGCACTCATATAGAGCTGTTCCATAGGTCCCCATATTGCGTAGGTATGCACCAAGGTGAGTACGTATAGATGGCGGTCGTACACTCCATTATGCGGAATACTAATGACAGAGGGCGTTTGATTAAAAAACCTAAGTTGTGGGGCGTGGCAGCCCTGCACCCGGTCACCCGCCGCGGTGGGGAGGCAGCGAGATAGGGCTGCCACCTAATGAGTAATAATTATGACCTAAATATATAAGTACTAAATATATACAATGAAACGTTAAAATGTACAAAATTAAAATACTATTCAATATTGTTTAGATAAAAATTATAATATTTGTTAAATACCCGTACGAACCCGAAATGCTAGGTGCATAAAAAACAATTATAATATGGAATTGGAGGATGATATTTCTACAAAATTACATTTACCTAATAATGAATCTATTCCTAATTATTTTCAGTTACATTTTTTTATTTAATTACAATATTCTTTTTTTTTAACATAAAATATAAACAAACTAACGGATCACCATAACAAAGTTATTATGAATACTATAGTTAACACTATTTACTTGGATTACTTATTTCTGGTAAATTCGCCATTCCAGGTATTGGCAAAGGAGTTTCTAATCCTCATTACTAGGTACTACTAATACTACTGTTCCTTCTTCTCATTCTTCCCTTGTAAACTTAAAATGATTTTTTGGGCAAACTCTATGGAGGGCGTCGATATTCGCAACATAGTTTTATACTTCTGTAAATGTCATCGTTTCTTCAGTGACAGTGTAACTCAGAAACATGTGTAATGTTTCTGTCTTTTAGTACACTTTAACATTATATATGTGCATGAATACCGCTGTCGATACGAAAACCAGGAGTATACAACTATCTGCGACTCCTTTGAGCAAATGGATAAAATCTAAAAAATAAGTTTCTCTTTATGTAATTGAGACAGCAAACAAACTGACGATCCACCTGATGATAAGTGGTAACAGTCACCTATATACATGAAGAAAAACACCGTTTTCACGTCATCATGTGACGTAACATCACACATTGCCATTGCAAAGGACTTTGATGTCATGCCTCAATATCTAGTAACTTCATGTACTCACCCTTCAAATTGAATACATCTCACAAAGCATGCTGCTTCGTATTGGAGAGATAAAGGCACTTACGCAGACCACTTTAGTTTTTAAAATAAAAACTATAACCATATTCCTCTGGTTGACCTGCCTCGGTCAACCTGAAGGACCAACCAATATGGCAGAGAAAAGAACACTATTGTAGTGGAATCCCATTCATTATGCTTTCTGTTTTCAAAAACTAATAGGCATATTAAATTTTAAATATTTCATTTGTCAGATTATTGAAAACAGAAATATTATATTTTTTTTAATATACAAAAATATTTATTTCTTCATTTAATAGAATATATACAATTAGTATGATTAGTTTGAATCGGAAAGTGACATTGATTTATAAATCCACTCATTCTGTTTACCTGTTATCTTCGTTCATGACATCTTCTATTCATCCGATTCATCACAACCATATCAAGTTGGTTCATATTATAATAGAACCTATTGTTACATAGGTAAAATAATGATGAAGTAGAAATCAGTAGAATGAAGTAGGAATTAGTTATGGACTAGGAATGCCGTTTAATTGTGTCCTAAATCTCAGGTGACCGTAATAATAATTTGTTGCGAGTATAAAACAAACAAATACAAAACAAAATAGTATAAAACAAAGTCGCTGGCGCTGTCTGTCCGTCCTATGTATGCTTAAATCTTTAAAACTACGCAACGGATTTTGAAGCTGTTTTTTTAAATAGATTGAGTGATTCAAGAGGAAGGTTTCTATATTGTATACATGTACACCCGTGTAAAGCCGGGGCGAATAGCTAGTAGATAATAACAATAAGTCTGAACAATCCACACAGGACCATCTAGATCCAAGATAAGCTGAATTTCAGTTATAAACAACTGATTTCAAAACTTATATTCTGTATTTTATATGTTGTGTTGTGAAATGAACTATTTGTGAACTTTTTATTATTATAAATAAGTACATTTATTACATACGTAACGTACACAGAATACCCTCAGATAAATAATTATAGTCATGAATACTAATGTTTGCCCCGTGCAAGGAATCAAACCCCAGACCATCGAAAAGTAAAGACCGAGGCTGTCAACATGTAGATACAGAAGTATTCTCCCTGTGCAAATGTTTTTCGTAATTAGCTAAAAAAGCAAACAATCTCACAACTCGTCTTATAAAAAATAATAACTAGGTATATCTTATAGCCCAGTGTTTTAATGCTTATAAGGATTTAAATACTTGGGGTCCTGGAACCTTGCAATAGGTAAGACCGCCGCTGTGTTTAATTATACTATAGTAGAATAGAATAGAATGTAAAATCATTTATTCAAATAAACTTAATTTATGCACTTTTGAATAGTCAGAACAATTTGTTTTTTATCTACTAGTGTCCTTACTAAACTAGAAAACAATATTATGAACATGATACTGTTGCAATTCTATAGCAACATGATAATGAGGTAACTGTCATTTTTACTTCCAGATTCACAATGAATTAAGTTACTTGACCTAGTTTAGACACATCACTGAACTTGGTGTTAAATAGTTTTTTAAAAACTACTTGCATTATATACATATCTATAGGTATCTAGATATACAATACAAGCAGTAAATAAATCCATTTTGTAACAGTTTTTATACGCAATAAATTTATTATTAATTTCCAAAACTAAAAGGAAATTCACATAGCGTGAGCTGGTGTTTGATCAAAAATCAGGGCCACTCTTGATTGCCATGTGACAGACGTACCGGGTACCTAAATTAGTAAATAAATATATAGTCGCAATTCGTAAAAACCGCTTGCTTGAATGAATGCCTAAAAGTAGACAGGTATCATGTTTTTAAAGAAGAATATTCTTAGTTATAGTTCACCCTGAATTCTAGTATCAATATATATTTAAATATACGTAGAATGGGGTTTTTTTTCAGGCATGATAATGGAATGGTGCACGTCTGCTCTAACGGTTAAGGCTGGTGGGGCACCAGTGACAGATGATAAGATGAGCATGAGGTCAGGTCAGTAGGGGGAACCGCGTGGAGGTCAACCTGACATGGTACATTGCTAGCAATGGGGTCAACAGTCCTCATTACTAACAATCCCCTTCCCCCCGTAGAATGGGTTATAGGTTCTAAATTTAATTAAAATTATTTCATTTATCCGCATACCGTACCTATACCTATAGGTAATAATCTGGTGATCTGTATTACAAATTAATACCTTTTTCAGATTCCAGCTTCGAACAATAATTGTTTGTACCATTAATTATTTTTTGCATTGTTTTATTAAAAACTACAAGTAGGTATTTGTTGCCATTCATATATGCGAGGTGAAATAAAGAAATTAATCATAATAATAATAATAAATCACTCGAATAATTATTATTTTACTCACAGCAAATACAATTTTACACTAAATAAATTCATGTGTACAATACAATATCATAAATTTTTACTAACTTTTGTTCTATCATTTAAGGTCATTATATCACTTGATAAATTCTTTGGCAAAGTACCTAATATAACAATTATTAGGCATAAGAGACTCGTTTTTGTTTGTCACTTTTTAATTGGAAATCATATGTGCCCTTACGTTATTTGATAGCTATATCTTAACGATTATTTCATTGTTGTTTGCCTTAATGGGTTGCTAATCATTAAAAAATAACATACGCACAACATTTTTTATGGGGAAGACTATAAAGAACGTTTATCGTGCACAATGTAATCATGTTAGCGAATCCGTAACAGAAACTAAGACAACAGACGTTTAAACATATAATTAAAAATTATAAACTGTTATATCCAAATTTTTCTCACCTGATCTTTAGATCAACTCTATAGGATCACACATAAAATCAAAGTAATTTAACCACAATATCAAATGTTGAAGCAACGACTATTAAAATCGGAACCGCCATAATAACTGAGGTACAACTGAAAAACAAAGACCTATTCACACTGTCCGCCATGATTTCATCGCGAGACCGAATAATTAATAGAAGCGGCGGCCAATCGCGGCTCGCTGCAATTGGCCCGGTCCAACCATTGGCCTGTAAGGGCAGCTCGTTGGAGCTGCATAGCACATAATTAAATTGATTGCATATTGTTGTGAAGTGAAGTGGCGTTCGATGCGCTGTGAATCGATCACATATGAAATATTTTAATACCTACTTCTCGTACAATTAGAAAGAAAGAAAGTACATTTATACAGTTAATCAATATTAAAAACCAAAAAAAAATTAACAAACAATTGAAGCACTAATGAGTGGTATCTACAACATATTAGCTCAGAATATGCCGTGACGAGGTGCTACGACGCTGGTATTATATACCTACTGTCATACTACAATAATACGAAACTTCATTTAAGAAAACATTTAATGTAAATATGTTAGAATTATTAATGGAATTAACGAATTAAGCTATCGTGATTAATTCTTTGTGAATTTGTCATGATGAGCTAATTGACAGGATTCTTATGTTCATCTTATCATACTACATTGGTGTGTGCTAATAATTAGCACAAGTGTCAACATTATATTGCCATCCATTTAAGAAAAACTTCAACTGATTAACATTTCTAGCTACTTATATATATATAAAGCATGAAGATATTATTTGAAATATCCTTAGTATATATGATTTAATTTGACAAATATTTTTATTTTTTACTTTATATTGTATTTAACAATATTTTTTCACAAAAATATTGTACCAAAATAAATTTGATTAGATTTGATCCAGTTACATCTTAATAATATTACTAATATTATAAATGCGAATATTTTGTGGATGGATTGATGGAGGTTTGGTGATCCTTCACACAAAATATATAATAACACATATATTTAAAAAGATATTATGTAAATTGAGCGAAATGTAAAGATAAATGTCAAATAAGTATGATGCAGATGAAGTTGGCGAGTAGGCTAGTAAAAAATATAAGCTGTACTACTGTATAAAATATACTAGCTGTACCCGCGGATTCAACTGTGTACGGAAATATATAGCCTGTGTGTATGTATTATTATGTATACCTAAGCTATAATACTTAGAATAATATAGGTATAGAATATAGCTGCTATATTATTGTAAAGTTTCATTAAAATAATTTCAGTAGTTTTTGTGCAAAAGAGTAACAAACATCTATCCATCCATACACATACACAAATTTCCGTGTTTACAATATCAGTAAGATAACAATACGTGACGAGTGTGATGTGTGTGTGGCCAGCAAGTGAGCGTTGTGGCAGCGTAACGCCATGCGCCATGCGTCATCATGATCATTAGCGTGTCCGCGGACCGCACTCCGCTTCGTTAACGAGATATAACTCGCTACAATCCGCCCGGAGCGATGCGATACTCTCAATTAAACTATTACAGGATGATCCCATACGAGTTACGCAATTTTAGACATAGCTGTCAAAATGACGTTAACACTTCAGCTGTGAGACCAATTACAGGACTTCTCACAGATGGGGTTTTGGACCTAACTGTAGAGCATCCAATAATTTTTGGAAGTAAAGTTTCAAAATTCATTGGAAGCTCTTTGTTTTTTTTTAAGACACGCAATTAGCCTGCTCGTTCTTCTTGGGATGATTATATGAACTTTCCGAATAAGTATTCAAAAGTAATTAAATTTAAGTTTATTTGAATAAAGAATTTTCTATTATTTTATACAAATAAATTCTTCAGCCTCTACCTGCCGCAGAGTGTTTATTTGTAAGCTGTGTTTCGGTTACACGATTGATATATGACAGGGAAATTACTGGGTATGAAGACTAACGGAAGGCATATGATAACGTGATGCTTTCCATCATGTCATGTTCGTATGTGACGGTTGCCTTACATATAAGCAACCTTGCTAATAAGCAAATGATAACTGACTACTTTTGTAATATAGGTATCTTCTAACACACTATTTAGTATTTATCTGTACGCAATATATAAATATAATAAATTGTAGCAAACTCAAATTATTATCTTATTTTTTAATACTACATTAGTGGCAAATAGATATCTATATGGCCCATCCGATATAAGCGGTCACAGTAGCCTATGGACGCTTGAAACATCTATCCTTTTGGGCGTTGAATTCTAACATACAGATTTAACTTTTTTCTATACAATAAGTACACACAGATATTTTACCTTTTTATTCCCTTTTCCTTTTTATATATTCCCCCAAAAACAAGGGCAATTTTCTATAAATCAGGATACTATTAATTACATGTTTCTCAATGAATTTCATTATTATAAATATTAAATGTGTGTTATAAACACACTGTATAAGAAGATCAGTAAAAGAATTATCGTCAATACATTATGATATAAAATAATTTGCGAGCTACACGACGCCAGCCTGCCGGTCAAAAGTCACGAACTCACGCACCGTTTACCGTACGCCCGAGGCGATCGACTCCAGGGGTGTCTGCATCTAACAAAAGCGTTATTATATATTTTGAATTAATTTGACAGCCTCGATGATCTAACGGTTTAACACACTGTCTTACAATATTTCATATTCATTAGTATGATCACTGATAACATAATATTACAGTATGATTATTGTATTGGTCTGAGAGTATTACTTGTCTAGCATAATAAAAAGTTGTTTTGACTGTGTCATTTATCCAGGGTTATTACTATTATATTTATACAATATATTTTTAATAGCACATGATGATAACTAAGCCTAAGAGCCAATTATGTGGTATATACGTACCTACCAGTGACGGTTACCTTAGCCTATCAACACTTGGAATACCAAAGGTTAAAAACCTTAAATGGCCTTTTTCTTTAAGTAACACTGTTTCATTAGGTATCTGTTTCTTTATGGAACTTTCTAGATTCACTTTTTAACTAAATACTACATATATGTACTAGTATGTAATATTATGTTATCTGTGGTACCAGCATTGAAATAATACTTCGCACCTACTTGTAAGTACATATAGTACCTATTATAGTCAAATATTAATAATTAAATTTCTCGAAAAATGAAAATAATTGTAAATTTTCCCATTTTAGGTCGACGTATTGGCTTCTCCCATAGATATATCTGAGCTTTTTCTCTTTTTATAAAGATTAATCTTTTCATCATACATCCTATCCACTTAAGTCGCATCCACCCATTACTGCTGCAGGAATAATAATAATATATGATATTAAATGTGTTTTATTAACTCATCAATCCGTCTTTATGTAACAAGTAATAAATAAAACATACTACTTACTTCAATCTCTTAATCAGATTTTCAATATTTGTTTGGGAATCAGCTTCCTTCCTGACTACCTGTTAACACTTGAAAACTTTATTTTAAATATACTTTAACCCCAACAGTTGCATTACATGTTTTTCTACTTAATTTTCTAACATATGAAAGGTTTGCAAGGTAACGTTTCACGAGTTTGTAGTAGATATCCATTTAATACCTGTTGTTGAATACACTAGAGTAGAATAGATTGGAACGGACAGGCCAGGACAGGACAGAACAAATTGAATGTTTTTTTTATTCAAAAGAACTTAAATTTAAACACTTTTGAATTTACCTATGTTGAATATTGCCATATATCTGCCATCCCTATCCGCCAAATTATGTCGCCGAATTGGTTTATACTGCTACCTAAATAACAATGAACAGTGGCGAACGCGACAGTGGGCTAGTCACGGGGTAGGGGAGGCGGTATCAACTTATAACGAGTTTGGACAACTTGCTAATGAGTGGAGCGCGATTGTCACGCTCGCTTCCCGGCGGACGCTACTTTGTCACTGTTCGTCACAGACTCGTCAGTGTTACGAGCCAATTCGTCATGAACTGCGGAATTCGATTTCAATTTAATTTCAGCATTAATGAGAATATTGGTGCAGATTTTAATGACGGCTGTTCATGCGACTTTTAAAGTTCGTTGAACATTCTATACGGTTTATAATGATTTTGAATATTCAAGTAAATTTAATTATTTTATTAAAGGACATATAAAGGAGATACATAAATTTAAATGCCCACCTTAATTCCACTTTGGATCTTGTATTATTTACTCAGAAATATCCTTTTTTCATACTGCTTTAATGCATACTAAACCTTACACGTATACCGGATTCCTCACCGAGAAATGACTATTGAATAGCATACAAGCTTGCTTTGTATAATATAATATAATACAAGTTACACCCTACTGTGTGTGTTTACTCTCACCACCGCTCCTGTCATCACAATATCTATGTCAAATATTATATAAATACCGTCAGCTTATGCTTTCGTGATGAGAAGAACTGAAAAGAAACTCAGCTCGTCTTCTTTAGATATATGGTTGTATATGTTTACAATTTAGATTTATTTTTAAATTCAAATTTGGAAGAATAGAGTGACCACCAGCATATGCTGTAGCTTTTGTCCAATATGATATAATAATTACCGATCCTGTAGACGCAAAATGACACCAATCAGTTAGTATTGGGATATTTGGAAGGAGATTGTTAGTAATGTGGTCTAAGGAACTCATAGCTCTAGCATTGTATCCTGTCAGGTTGACGTGCTTGCGGTTTCCCCTGGAAACCATCGTAACTCGTGACATACCTAGATTACCTGACCTGACCTCAAGCGAATATAATCATCCACTGATGCTCAGCTAGTGTAAACCGTTAGCTCATGAGGATTAGGTACTATAGCGCACCAATCCATTATCATCTATAAAAAAATCCCCTATCATTGAATCAAAACCAATATCAATCAGAAGATTATCCGAGATTGCAGCATTGGAGATATGAAGTATAAGGGCTTAATCAACGGGCTCCTCAGTCAGTTGCTTTCACTTAGCGAATCCACTTTGGTCCCCAGCCTCATAACTCGAGTGCTCTGTAATCTCGCTTCTTTGCTGACGTTACCCGCACAAAATGGCGGCGTATGTACCCGCACTCACCCCCGATACCCGGAGCAACCCCTCTATATAAACATTCTGAATAAAAATGCGCCATTACTATTTGCATTCATATCTAAAGAAAACATACATGCTAAACATTGTGACTTCAAAACACAGTATCGTAATGAATTATGCAAAGACACTTATCACTGTGCATTACAGTTCATTTTTGGACGTATTATTTTGACATTCGTATATTTGAATGCACATTGTATTTGAATTCATGTAGTTTGTCTCTGTCACTCTACGCCGCAGGATATTGCCAACTCGTTCTGGCGGTAAGTAAAAGGTGGTATGATTGCGAACGGTAACTGGCAACTGCCACTGGTCCCATTATACGGGAACTGTAAACACTAGAGGGGAGGCGGTGTCGATGGATCGATCAGATTATATCGATGTTAGGTACTTTTTTCTTAATATTAATAGAAATTTTATTTTATTTACTAATGATTAATAATGAAATAGATAATGATTTAGAGTGATTCCAAATTTTATCGAAGACACTTTGAGCATATGCAAACATGAATAAAAAATATAGTGATAACTAAATATTATTATGTACCTAGTTATATTTCTTTTCTAACATTGAGTATTTTGTTTAGGCAATATATATGTAAAATTAAAAGAATACCTAATCTAGTTTCTTCTTTTGCTGTTTGGTAGTCTAATTTTACTGAATTGAAATATCAGCTAAAATTAAACTAATGTAAGAATGACGTATTGTTTTGTACCAACATCTATACTTTGATTATTATACGAAAAATAGGATAATGAATATTGCTGTCAGAAAATATATGATCAACTGTGAAATTCATGGGCCTATAATTTTAAAAAAAAACAGTAAAGTTTCGCCATATATTTCACTGAAGCAATATGTTTAATATATATCTCTCGTTTAATCTAGATGCATAAAATAATATCTACCAAAATATATATATAACACGTAAAAATTATATAAAAATTAAATTAATATAATAATGTAAAAATATGTAAACCTTTATTATTTTATTTTTAATGTATATAGTTCATATTGTTTTCTATAAAAATAAAGTCAAGTTATCAAGTTAGTAATCTAAATAATTAATTTCTAAATATCGATATTATTTCACGTAACACCACTAGAGCGGCCGGCCGCTCACCCAACCATAACTAATAGTCGTGAATAATCGCAGCGGTCGCACAAAGCCACGTTTTTTCCCTGCGCGTAGCGACCAATCGCGACCCTCCGCGGCCGTCTTCTCCACCAATCATGTCACGAGTTTCCAGAAAAGAAACTCAAAATTACACTCGCCTCAATACACCACTCGTGTTTTCACTTCAGCCCCGGGCTTCGGGTCGCGGCTTCATTCAGCAAATACATTTTCATCAAATCAGTATAGACTTTTCGTCACCGCAATAAGACACATAGTAACATAACAACTAAAGTTGTGTCAAAGTTTTGAAGTAGAGAAAAAGGGTGGTCGTAATTGTGATTGCGATTGCAAATGGCGTCGAGGATACGCACAGTTAATCGAATAATGAAATTGCATGGAAACGAGATTCATTTATCAATACCTTTATAGATATACTATTGATCTAACTAAGATGTATATAAAATAATACTAACTTTGTTATTGATAAAAGGGGAATTCTTTTAAGATGTTTCTATAACAATGTCACGATATTATGTGAATTAGCCTGTAGAGAACTAAATTGACTGGTATAATATTCCTTTGTACGACAGTAGGCAGTCTTTAAACAAAATTTGATAACCAGATTACCTATTTACTAAAGATATTCTGGATTAACATCTAAATAGCTTATCTTTTTATTTCTGTTGTACCTACTATACTTACAACTGTATATCACATTTAGCATTATTTACATATTAGGTATATGATATATATAAGATATAAAAGGAATGGAGAAGACTAATTTTACTGGAATAAGAATATGAATATTATTAAAAAATAATAGGTATTTTTAATATTAACACTACGTATTAGGTAGGTTGTATCGAAGAGATTAGTAGATGCCTTTTTTCCCTATCGAATCTGAAGTAGTTATTTTTATACTATCAAATATCTCTAGTTTACGTAAACATATTTTTTGTTATCATATTTCCACACAATAACTTTCTATTCTGCACCAACAATATCTAAATACTGTCATCTCCAATTCTGTCATAACACTTTAAATTCGCTACAGCACACTCGTCTTACACAAAGCCTATTGTCGTTACACACAACAAAATAATAATATAATAATGCTCATATTACTGAGGCGACCGACACTATAGTGATGATTCGGCAAAACCGTTCCATTGACCACATCGGCCACAAAATGTCTGATAATTTGATAACAATGAGAAAGGAAATGTACCTGCTCGCAGCTGCTAACACAAAGATCGGCCGGCTATTGACCGCGCGTTTCTTTAATTGTATTAATATCTATTTATTATCAATGCGTGCGCGACAGAATGGGCATGATTGTTCGCTCATTGTGAAGAGACGGTTGTGACAGCCACTAATTGACAGGTGTCGAATGATTGTCGATATCGATAAAAAGGTGCGAGCAAGCGTCCACACTACTCGCGATATGCGATACCTATTCTAAAGATCTCTTTGTTTCGATCGATGCTGATCAATAAATGAGAGCACGTTTTTATAGGTGTAGTATCGTATCAATTTCGCCGGATGTCTTCTTGTTTGTTTTCGTATAATGCCTAGTGTTGTTTTGTAGAATGTTGTTGTAAACAACCCCTTTCGTTTTTTGTTGTAATTTGAAACGTCTTTTTAATTATTGATGAGATATTATTAAACGTAAATACTTCCGATTTTAACGGTTTATTGTGAACACTTATTATTTTGTTTTGTTACCTGAGTACTAAATGTGCCAACAATATACCTACAAAATTTATGCCATACAATATTAGATAGGTACTTGCAGACACAGTCACAGCTATAAACGGAATAACTGAATATTAGATTATATGTATAAAACATTAATATACCTAATTATTTTTATACCTACCACAATCGTTGCAAACAAGCATATAACAATTACCACATGCTATTATAAATATACATATTTAAAAAATAATATTAACGCGCGGTACGTATTAATTAACATTATTATTATTTCTTCTGTGTATGTAAATGTTGGAATTCTATCAAAGTAGGACCAAAAAGTGGGCGATAGAATGAGTGGACTGTATGTATATGTGATGTAAATCAAACAATGTTTACAAAAATTTAGTTGATCAGTTTTAATTCGATTAGCCTTTCTCGGCGTTTATTCCACGTATTCACGTATATGTTAGAAACCAATGTAAATAATATGAAAATTTTCAGCAGAGCACTAAAGTATAGACTTGTAGAATCTGTAAAGCTTAGCAAAAGCGTAGCATTATCACGTCCTACGGAAACGCTACGGAAAGTAGTGAGCTTGTAAATTGATTTTAGATACGGATGCAGGGTAAATTTATTCGTTTTCCAACTACTTATACTGATTCACAATTCAACTGATTTAGGTGGTTAACTAACCCGTTACACTTACGATTAGTAGAGCCGTTAGCTTCTTAATATTTCTAACTCACGTATTTCAGTAATATATTTTTCATTGCATAAAATTGATTTTAAAAATAAAATATGTAATTACCATACATTAATATTATTACTAAGTAAGATAATTTGATTATTCAATATTCGACAATGAATGGCTGTCTATCCCCTTGATTTACAGCTGCATGCGGCATATAACCAACCCCTGACATTCAAAATGCTTATCGCGCCCTTTGTGAAAAATCCTATTATGTAAATAACTAAATATAATAATTTTTGTCGTAACAAGGCCCGCACGACTATCGTCACGTCCCCAATAATAATATAAAAATGTCAGTTTGTGTGTTTGTTTGTCCCTCCGCCCACCGGCTGCGTAACTCAACACCCATTATACGCGTCACTCACATGCGACGTGTCAAGATTTCACGATAAATTTAATGTAAATAACATGACAACAACAGTCGTCAAATTACATCAAAGTCTACCAAATAAAAAAGTTGATGTTATCGTTTGTATTTTAAAATTAATTAAAAGCTGTTTAAAATAATTAAATACAATATTAGGTAGTTGTACCCAGACTTTTTCCTCTTACTGTCAAATATATGTCGGTATCTAAGGAAACTATTTGTAGGCATCTCGACTATGATCGTGTGAATTAAAACAGACAATATCAGAGCAGTTACCAAAGATAAACTGTAAAAAGTCATCTGCTTTGATACATAATTCAGTCTCACCTATTTCAGCCGCTAAGCTGCTTTTTATGTAACCTGTGTCTAATTTCTATAGGCGATTATGTAGTCAAAATACACTCATGATATCTTAGTCTTCTAAAATGACAACGCATGAACGTTATCACGAGTGATAACGTGATGTCCGTTATGCTGTTCATGTACGAATATGTAGGCTGCAGTTACATCTAGGTGCTGTACAATTTCATAAAAAAAGCTAAAGCTGGCAATAGTTCATTCGTGCGTAGCCTTCACGTTGAAATCCTTTCACACGGTAATCCTTACCTAGTCATTGAGCAACATACATACAAAAAATTCAGGTGCCATTTCTTTTTCTAATGAAGTGATAATCCGTGATAATGTTAGCTTGACAAGAGAAGGTTAAAAAGAAAAAGTTAGGCAATAATATCTGAAAAATAATGTTTATTAGTTGTAGCTATTAATTAAAAAATAAGTGATTGACGTTTTCAGTCGATTATATAAAAAAGTTACAACTTCGTTTTTTACACTATTATTACCAATCTTATTTATATTATTTGTATTGTTGCTTTGTGGTTCATTATTCATATTCATAAGTATGTGACATAGGTATCTTTATTCATAACTGAAGAGTTATCCACTTTGAATATTACAAGCGAGAGAACTATTGTTGGAACCTGACAGAGATCGTCACAGTTCATTGTTGTGGCAGGCGACCGCGGCTTTATGTCATTGAATATACAGATGTCTATACAATTATAGATAACAATTATAATGGTTACTTAAAGCTTTCCATTACTTACTGTAACTAAAACTTCGTACCAGTATTTTATCTTTGTTTGTAAAATAATAGAAATAAAACAAGATTTTAAGAGAAATTTGCCGCAATACATTAATGAAAACTGGTGACATTGTGGACAAAATCTCAATGATGTTATGGTGACTTGTCCACGAATTACTGTCACATACGCAAATAAGTTAACATATGACATGATATCTTGATCGTGTCATATTCTAACGTATTTACAAAAGCACTTATAATTTAGACACGTCAGGATAATGTAGGTACTATTCATCTTCACTACATAGTCTTCTTTACACTATCCCACCTTATATGGTACTCTATAAGGTATATTTTTTAATTATTTATATAATTGGAATGACAGTGAATCTAACGACGCACCTGATTGAAGTGCTTACCATTACCTATATACCAAAACAGCACCGATGACATTGGGTGTATTTTCCGCCCATATTACTAATATATCATTTCTTTTATCCTTTAACTTTACAGCCTTTTTTCACCTTTCAACCGAAATACTTCTTATAAAGCAAGCTGCTTGGCTGCTGAAATAGGAGACCGAGACGACTATTTATAAAGTCTACCTTAGTTAACATATATAATTAATTATTACATAGTTAAGGCGGGATTAAAATCCTCTTTAGTCTCTGCTTATTTTTGCAGGTATCTATATTTTGAAATATATACAATGCATGCGTGAGACGAAGGGGGAGACGCGTAGCCGTAGATTGCCAATAAAATTTATTATTAAGTTACAGAAAATCGTTGCCACCCTCAATACGACCCTACTGTATTGCTATAGGTACCTTTTAATATGCATACATATATCTACAGTTAGTGGTCTTGAAGTAAATGATGTATTGGTAAATCAAACAATTAGATCTGCACTTGATAAAGAGAATTTGCTCAAGACCACGAAGACATAGAGGCATACAACAACGTTCTTAAAAGACATAGAACGGAACATATAATTTTGTTACAAATCAAAACAAATTAACTACTAATTCGGATACAGTTTGTTTGGAAATAGGTAAGGACCTACCACTGAAGTATTATTTTGCTTTCAAGATTATCGTATGTTTAATTTTAGCGAAGATATCATATAACATACAAAAATATAAATTTAAAAGAATCTTCTATTGATAGTTAGTTGATAGATATATATGACATGAAAGGAGAGGAGCATGGCTTTGTAATAATGCAAAAAACATAATCCTCATAAGGTCAATTATTAATATTTATCAATTTAACAATTTAATAATTACTAGGTTCTAAAACGCTATATTTCGTGACTGATAAGTACATAAAAACCCCGTCAGCAAAAAGTACCTACTGATTTTCCCCAAAATGAAAAGCCACCGAAGCGTGGCATGACAAATCACTTCAAATCGTATTCACTCACGCATGATTCGCTTATAGGATTAGCTTTGGCAGCAAATCCATCATACCTATCGAATTTTCTTTTTAAATTTATTTAATTAAATACTAAAAGGTTTTAGTCATGGTAAACAAAAAAAAGACTCGCCCATTGCTACATTGGACTCTGGACATGTCAATTGTTGCGATCACAATGACAATGATTATTATAATTGATAATGCTTCTGATTACCCCATCCGCGATAACGGGATATGTATACAAAATATACACAATAAGTATAAATTATACATAAGTAAAAATAAAACTACTTCTTAAAAACATGCAACATAAATCGCTCATAAATGATGATCATACTATGATATGACAGAATTATTCTTGAAAGAATCATGAAGCTGAAATCTTACCCGAGAGGTTAAGTTTCGATAGTTATTTACATATATCCTAAAAAAATAGAGGTTGTTAACAAAAAACGGCCGCTAAAATTACCAATAACATTCTGTCAATCACTACAATCGAGAGCTTTCGAAGATCTGTGATTTTGTAAAACTGTATGCTCAAGAAGCCTGTCGAAGGCGGAAGAACGATTAAAGAATGAACTCTCCAACCTCCAGTGCTCCTCGGAGTACGGCGGGGTTGTGAAGGAGAGAGGGGCAAGAGGTCGGGGCGAAGAGGACAGAGGGAGGTTACGTGGAGAGTGCTACACAGTAAGCACTCTTTAGAAAATCGCAAATCGCCAGCCACACTCTACACCTCTCGCCGTTGAGGTATAAAAAGCTATAATGGAGGAAGCATATTAGAAAAATATTTATAAGCTATAAGTTGGTATATATCATTGATTTTATAAACGTGAATAATAACACTATCCATGATCAAGACATGACTAATCGACTATTATATATATATATTTACCGCCACGGGTAGTGAATTGACGAGAGAGGTAAAAACTTTATTTACCTGTTAAAACCAGTTAATAATGTATGCAAATCGCGAATGTTTACTTAAAACTACGTGTATATTATTTTATTTCCACTTTCCGGTTCTAAATGTGTTTCATAACATCCAGGAATCCATTTAACTGAACTTAAGTGACATTAATAATAATGATATTTAGAATAGTAAACATGGAATGATCACCTATATACACGAGCAGGACATCGCCATCATCTTCTGACATCACTCAGGAGTGACGCATCATCGTGATCAACGCAGGCGTTGCCATGACGTAACTGCAGGAAAGCTTGCAAAGAAAATAACAGTACAAAAATGGTGTGGAGTAAGTACCCATACTGTCGACTTTTTACAAAATTTACATCTAAATACATTATATTACAAAATATTAGAAAATAATACAGGATAATGAAATACAATTAAATCAAAATATCTTTACTGACACTTATAATAAATCAAATCTACTACACGAAACTCATCTGTTATATTTTTCAAATAAGCTAGTACAGGATTACGAGTATATACATACATATTTAAATGAAATAATGGAGAATGTACTACCTAACCACTATCATATGCAATATTAATTAACTTTTGTTTAACTTTTACTATTCTTGATATTCGTAGCTCTACGTCCCGATTGTAACAGGCCTACCCATTAGGTTGTTCCGCGCCTGTCGATTGTCAACTGCAGCACATCTCTAAACCCTATTCGCAGTAACTACCCTTGCTCTCCATTAGCTTTTATTTTTTATTCACAAAGTGAATACCCTTCAAACATACGTACCAATATAAGTCAAGTTCTATGAGCAAATGAAGTACTGTGAACAATTTTTCAGTATTTAAAAGTAGTATATCTGAATAAAAATTCGTGATATTAGATTTATATTATTATTAATTATTATCTGTTACTTGTGATTACGTTTGCTTTAATATTTTTTTTGCTTTTCCACAAGATTATTTGCCTCCATTATATCCATACATTACATGACATATACATTATATCCATCTTGATGCTACAGTACAGCGCATCATCTCAAAGAATAAAAAATATTCAACGAGTATTCACAATCAGTAATTCCTAATGTTTCACATAAGCGACCTTCTATTAGAGACTATCTTTCTTATTACCTCCTTTACACCCAACGTATGATTGCAGACTTAACATTCATTCATCAAATATCCACATTTATTAAATTTAGTACATTTAACGGTCACTCTTAATCATCCTCGACATCCAGGACTTTGATGGAGATATTCAGTGGATATAATATATTTCTTTATTTGATCACAGTTGCCCATAAGACATAACTGTTACTTAGCAACAGGAAGATTAATTTTAAATGTGATGGATTATGCTTTTTACTCCAGAATCAATATAAATTATAGATTATGATATTGTAAATATGGCGGCATTATATTTCCAATTTTGTCATATTGTTTGTTGGTGTTCCTAAATAAATAAATAATACAATTTCACGTCAAAGTACATCAGAGTAATCGACATGAAGAGGTAATCAAACAGATAGATACACTTTTACATTCATATTATCTACACACCAATTATACACCAATTTTAACTACAAGATATTCTATTTGTTAATATCTAGGAATAAAATAATTCACGTATCTACTTATCTACTACTATTTTTTGAGCTAAGGAGATGCCAAAATAATGTTTTTCTTTTTCTTTTGTATTGCCTTTATACGACTAAACCGACTCTTAATAAGAGATCTTTATAAAATTTGGCGTGAAAATAAATTGTATTGCAAGGACGGATATAGGTTGTTTTATCTAAAAAAAGCAAACGAACTCGTATGAAACAGCTAGTAGGTATGTACCTACACAGAAAACTTCTTGTATAATAAAAATAAGTAAGTCATATATCTTTACGATAAGCAAGGGGTGGTTATCCCAAGTCAACACACAATAAGTTGTCGGAGGGGGTGTGTTACACAAGCATCAAATGTATGAGTGGCGGGTGGTACGGGTAGGGGAGGGTCGTGTCACGGGAGGCCAGTGATTACTTACAATACTTTAGTGGACACAGCTGCTACAAAGAAAGTTATCCCAAAAATACTGTAGGTAATAAGATAGCTGCTAAATTACACCATAAAATTAAAAGAGATATATTCTACTATACCTTCATATTCTATTCTATAATGTAATCCATTACTCTCATCATGCAATTAGCGGTAAAAAATATTACATAAAGATCAAAAATATTTTCAAAATTGAACTATATACGAAGTGAGTTATAAGTCTGTATGTGACACGTATGTTTCATTTATTTTTCCACCAATTATTTCCGGATATGCAGGCATAATATCTTAATCTATTGGAATAACAGACCTTATATGATGATAAATGATGGCGTTGAATATGAAATGCTGTTCGTGTAGGTATATTGTCGGTTACCATTTATCTTTGTCTATATATACATAAAGAATCTATGTCACCAACCTCGAATAGGTTGGTATCTAATTAAATCCGTTACTCTAACGTTGCTTTGAAAAGATTGCTGTCAGCAATGAGCCAGCCTTATTGTAATTA
Organism: Achroia grisella; assembly: GCF_030625045.1. Lineage (NCBI taxonomy): Eukaryota > Metazoa > Arthropoda > Insecta > Lepidoptera > Pyralidae > Achroia > Achroia grisella. The sequence continues at coordinate 358,697 of NW_026712648.1, forward strand.
TATAAGTATTCTTTAATATATTATTTAAGTCTTTTTATCGCATATTACAAATAAAGTATATTTTAGGTATCTACTATAGGCAGATATGTATATCTAACATAAAAGATAAAAATACTTTACTTCTTTAGGTTTTACGTGGCACATACTACTGTGACTGTGACTTCGTTTGTTTTTTGTATACAAGATGCCGTATATATATCCTCGTAATACTCGTCTTTATCTTCACGTAAATTTACATTTATTTAAGTTTGGCCGTTATGTCATAGAAAGCTAAGGTAATCTTCGGTAGCTAAGATAAAACTTACGCATTGTATTCCAAAAATCTACTGAACGGATTTCCTTGCGTTTTTCATGTGTGATTTCTGAAGAATATTTACGTATACAATTTGTAAATTTATTGTACCAATTCTTGATACTTTAATAGCAGGATGCTAGTATTGAATATAATAAATATTTATACATATTTCGCTTATTTTATAAACAGTACTGTTATATGATTGAAGTGATTCTTTGTGATGTTTTCTCATTTCACATTTCCATATTATTTTGTTGTCACCGTACCCCCTCTCCCCCGCCCGTCCCCCTTTCGCCCCTTGCGATACTATACCTATAATGAAGGAGCCGAGATCAAAGCCCTACCCACCACTCTGCAATATTGAAATGGATCTCTGGAAATTGGACGGCCCCATTACTTCGTTGTATAATTTATGTTCTCCTTATATACTTACGGTTTCAAAGAATTGTAAATAAGCGATCTCATTGGAGTGGAGCCGACTCTAATATATTTATCTAAGGCGATATTTTCTTTTCGAAATTATTATTGGAAATATAAATGAGTTTTTTTGTAATCTATAAAAGTCGTTGATGTCTTTTCTTTGTAATTAAATTCGCATTCTTTTTCGTAATTAAACAAAATTACTTATTATGATCATATTGGGGTAGTGGTAGACATGGTAGACATTTGAAGCCCCAGATTTTATTTACAGTTACAATTTATAGTAAAAAGTTTATGTGTTGACATGTTGCGAAATATTCTGAGTTTTATGTGTTAATATAAGAAAACGTATTAAATAATAAACAGTAATACATCATCATAGTAAAAGGTTATCGATAATTATTACATATGATTTGTTTTACAGTCACAAAATAGTATTATATTATATATAGACTTAATATTTTAGATATAATATAGTGTTGGGTACACAAGTAGTAGTGTAGTAGGTACTTTACATTCATACTAATGTTATAATTGTAAAAGTGCATATCTGTCTGAACTGTTTGTGCAGACGAAGTCGCTGGTAATAACAAGTAATTCATAATATTCAACATTTATCTGGCTGACGGTAAATGGAAAAACTTGTGTCCTCCCCCTTCCCCCCTCCTATGGGATGGAATAACGATTGACAGTCGGGTAGGACGTGGGGGCATATTGAGATTTACTATGTATTCACAAAATTGACTTTCAACGAGTTCACTGGGAATGCGGTATAAGATGGAATATATTCTGTTCGATGTGAATCAAGTCAATTGTAGAAGTTTCGTCGCCAACCCAAGTTATTATTGGATGCAAATGTTCACGCTGTAATGGGGTGAATATTTAAGTTGTGGGTAAAACTCTGAAAAACTGTATTGTACAGATTGTTTTGTTAGTCCAGGGTTGTCAACATTAAAACATAATTTACAATTCGACCGAATAAAGTAAAAATCTGATAAAATCTTGTATATCTACTAAAACAATTTGACTTTCTAACTCACAGTTAATCGTATTTAAATACTTATCCTAATTTCTCTAGATCAAAATCATGTAGAAACTTGTACGAGAATGCCTCGTTTAGAGGCGGAACATGTACCTATCGCAATATGGATATCAATTCAGCCATGATCGGAATTTGGTCACTAATAGGCAAGGCTAAAACGCTTTTAATAGCAATGATGAATTTCAAGTTTCCGCACTGAATATCGTAAATGGTAAATGTCATGACGCATGTCATAGGAAAGGCAGAATGTTTAGACTATTTAATAACCAAAATTATTTAAATCCATTAAGTAATTTGACAATACCTTTAATTAGGCCATATCGGTCTTTGTGTTTTAGTTTTTTTTTATTTTATTAGTGGGTTCAGATGCAGAGGTGGGAACTATCCATACGGAGTCTTAATGCGGACTTACATAAACCGTAAAACAAAGTTATATGTAGATGTAAACAAATACATATAATAGAGGCAAGTTTTAATTGGTTTAACATTGTTGATTGTTTATATAATTCTTAATATTTCCAAATACATAGGCACACATTCAATTTAAACCCTCGCAAAAACACTATTGAATATTACTGACATCACCAATAATTAAACGGACCCTTTTAGCTTCATATAACTATTCTCACTATTTCACTCTAATATCATTGTTTTCAGCGATGACTTGCCTGCAGAGGGCGTGACGGAGGAGGAAAGAGGGGGACATCATTACCGGGAGGACATCGTTACGGGGAGGAACTCGTTAACTATAGACAAAGACGCTATGTGCCCGGCCATTTTTGTGAGCCGATAGTCTCGGAGATAGGCTATGTAAGTATGATAGGCCATTAGTAATGCAATAGTGCTTAATGCATTTCTTTAATTTCATTTTACACAATAATTAAGCATTCAAATATTTTAAATGGCGTAATTCCTGAAGTTAAGCTACATTATTATGTATTTTTAGTACTAGATATTAGTAACTAAATAAAACTTGTAGATACTATGATTACTTTATCTTCTATTTATTACATTTTCTCTATTACGTAAAATAATTTTAATTCATTAAGGAGTTCAATTATTTTACATAAACTGTAACCCAAAAATTTGCCTAATAAGAATGGTTTCAATAATATGGCTGATTTATTTTCTCATACATTTTGTATAACTAATATATTTATTACTTTTTATTTGTAGCAAACTAGAAACTCTTAATTTTTTCCTTTAAATTATAATAAAGAAGTTGTTTACACTACATACGCAGTAACTATTTATGTCATATTTTAAAGACATAAGGTATTCGACCATCGTCATGAACATTGGCCCTGGGAGTACCGTCATTCGTATCACGAGAGCGGTCCGTCTCAGTACATAAGGGGCCGCGCATTGCGGAATTCATCTCGTTCGTTAGCAAATGCATTCCGTAATGAGCGTTTTATGACGCAAATGTAAAATAAAATATATAAGAAACGCAGTGGCGGGTGCATTTGGAAGTGACACTCACACCGTAACTACGCCGATTCTGTTATTCACTGTTAATACTTTTATAAATAAAGAAGTAAAAAAAGCGTACGTTAGTAATTCATTTCATGTTAATTGCGTAAGGTTTTGCAACAAACTACCAGAGTCTGTTCTAAATCTGCCCGAAAAAATATTCGAATGCCGTATAAAAAACTTTCTCTCTAAAAATTCTATTAATATTATAAAGTTGTATTGATATTATATAATAAACAATGGTTAGAATGTATTGTACACTGAATTTAATAGTGACGCCACAGAATATTTGAGAAGAAGGGAGAAAAATTGTATATAAAGTTAAACAAAACAACATCGTGTTCCATGCGAGACGTTCCAAATTTGAATGAATGTTAAAATTCATAGCGCTAATAGTCTCATCTGATTGCACTAAAAATAAGTTCGTGTCGGTTTCTGTGTTGATTATCGCATGCCTATTACTTGTTATAGTGCAATTATTTATTTAAAAAAACATTTATTCACTTAAAACAAGAAACAAGTTTCTTGCTATACTTCAGTATCATTATAATGCATAAATTGTTAAGAACGGGCACAGTATGATAGGTAGATACACATATACCACGGATATATTAATTTATTATTTAAATTTAATACAATAAGGTCGTTTATTTGTTGTTTTGCAACATTTTTATAAGTATATCATGAATTATTATAATTAGATAATAATGGTAAATTTCTAAATTGTAAAATAGAAACAACATAAGTTGTTGTTATCCCAAATATATATTTGAACGGTGTGACAGCAACACTACACTCTCATCTTGATAATGAGCGCTGTAATCATCACACGCATAGTATCCTCCCCCATACACCCCCAACTAGACAGCCGTGTCAGTTCGTATGAGTATCTAAAGTACATAACGGTAACAACCATATGTTATGTATTCAGTGCGACGCGACGGCTTGCTATAGTAATCTACAAATTAATACCATGTAGGTATACTTATGTACGTATATATAAATATTAATATAGTGACTTGATTGTAGGATCGATCATAGAATATGACAAATATGTGAAAGGATACATTTTCATAGTCAAACTTGACTGGGCATTCCATATTTGATGGTTTCAATAATATAGCAGTTTAATATACAGCTTTACTTCCGACTGTAATGAGTGCGATTCCGTTTGATTCGCATTATGTAAACATTTATGAGTATATTTATTTGTATCGGTCTCAGTTGTTTTCATAGAAAATATATTTCTATGTATATTATGTATGTGTTTATAACAAAAAGTATCTAAGTATCAACACCAGATCTGCTTAGCTTGGGACTAGGAGACGGTGTGTGACGGTTCTTATTGTTATTTTTCTTACCATATCTTTTAATCCTTAATATTTGTCTATGAACATTAACGTAACGACTTATATTTGCAGCTTACGAATATGTACTTACTTTCCCCTACTATTGAACTGTTATGTCCTTTTGTGGCAAGTAGCAATAGGTACATATATTTTAATATCGCCATGCGTCTAGACAATGTTCATACGAACGAGTGTTTAGAGCTGCTAGGGGTATGTAGGTAACTATTTTCTTACTGGATCATTTTAAAAAATAACACTGTAATTTGTTTTTACAATCGGACAAAATTTAAAAATATTTTAAATAAAAAGAAAAAGGATAATGTATAAAACTAATATAATAACTCCATATATCGACAAAATGTATTCATAGTCCACCTAATCCATTAATCACAACTTTTATTTCATTCTTATTGCAGCGAAGTAATATCACTGAGAATGGAGCTAAATAATACTGCAATTTAAAAAAAATCTGCACTTCCTTTCATCTCATAATTGTTTTATTTCCAAGTTCCACAATTTGCCACGTTGCGAGTTGGGGCTAGATAGCGAACGACGATTGCTACTACATTTATTTGTGCCGCCAAATAAATTGCAATTAAGGCTTGATCGAGGGTGCTACGCCCCTGAATCGTAAACACTGTTTGAGGACTGAAAGACATAGGTAATATTTATTTATTGGAACATAATATACCTGACACTATTTTAACACAAGTACTGTAGTTAAATTTGACAAAATTAATATGTTAATTAAAATAGTAACGAGCTCTATAGATTGACAGATCATTAACATCTAATTAGTACTAAGAAACATACTGTTATCAGTGGCACTCAATGAGGAAGTAGCCATTATTATTGCTAAAAGTTGCATATAGATGGCGTGATTGGTATCGATGGAAATCTTCATAGTTTTGCAAACGTTTTAAAAAACAAAACTGTGTTTTCAAAAATGTTTAATCAATTTTTAAAAAGTTATATATACATGTTAAAATGAAATATATATATATATTTACTCATTTTGTTATTTTCCAGTACTTAATTACACTTTAATAATTGCTAATACGGGGCTCAATGTTTTCAAAATGCTTTCATAGATGGCATTGTCGACATTTGTATAATAATGTCTTTTTTATATTTTCCAGTAATAAGCACTTAATATATTATTATTGTAAATTAAACATATAAAATCTTTTTAAGTAAATTAAAAATAGCCGAACAGGCAAGTAATACTATTTCCAATAATACTTATGTATGAAGTGTTGTCATATTAAAAATAAATACATGTATTATCGATTTTTTTGAATAATCGATAACAGGATTTTATTACAGCGCATTATTCGATGATGCTTTTAATGAGTCGTTGTGAACAGTAAATTTTCATTATTTTGTATTAAGTATAGCAGTGTTCCTTTTCAAAGAACGGAATATAGTAGTACATTATTAGTGTCGTTGGTTATTTACATTTGTACTGAAAAATCGATTACATAATAATTTAAAATATCGAGTACGAATCGTAGCTGTCTTCGAATACTGGCAACTGGTAAGATTAAAATAGTATTTAAAAAAAAGAGAGAAATCGACCCTAACTCGAATACCATAAAGTTGATTTTCCTTTCTCATTAATATCATAGCAGTTTGTTTTTAACTTGCGTATGACTCTGTGGTATGATGTTTAACGTGTATTGTTATTGTACGGTGCATACATTTCAAAAATTATATTTTAATGTAGGTACATACATTTCTTTCATACATTTCATACATGTCAAAAATTATCTTTTAATGTAGGTACACACATTTCTTCCATACATTTCATACATGTCAAAAATTATCTTTTAATGTAGGTACATACATTTCTTTCATACATTTCATACATTTCAAAAATGAACTTTTTATGTAGGTACATACATTTCTTTCATACATCTCATACATTTCAAAAATTATATTTTAATGTAGGTACATACATTTCATACATGTCAAAAATTATCTTCTAATGTAGGTACATACATTTCTTTCATACATTTCATACATTTCAAAAATGAACTTTTTATGTAGGTACATACATTTCTTTCATACATCTCATACATTTCAAAAATTATATTTTAATGTAGGTACATACATTTCATACATGTCAAAAATTATCTTTTAATGTAGGTACATACATTTCTTTCATACATTTCATACATTTCAAAAATTTCATACAATACATTTCTTTCATACATTTCAAAAATTATCTTTTAATGTAGGTACATACATTTCACACATTTCAAAAATTTCATACAATACGTTTCTTTCATACATTTCAAAAAGTATCTTTTAATGTAGGTACATAACACCCCATGTCAGACCCCTTGTATTTGGAAGAAACTTAAAAATAATGCCAAAAATATTAGATGAATATATTTTTAATACGAATATTGTTTTATTTTTGTTCATCAACTTTATCCCTCACTAACAATACTAGTAGTAGTACATAACCTGGTTTATACCGCTAAAGATATTGAAAGATATACGAGTAATTCAGAATGTTATTAAGTTCAAAATAAGCACACATTACTTGCTTAGATAACAGAGTAATATTACTCGTAATAAAAACATTTGTAACACCCATATGTATACTACGTATGTATAGTAAAACGCTGCGGCGCCGTGAGACTGTCTACGCGCGGTAACCGCGCCGACCGACCAATAGGAGCGCGCCTCTCGCGTTTCCAGAAAGTTCGCGACTAACGGACGATATAGTAGTAAGGCAATGAGTGTCCCAGTAACATCATTATAATATTTTCTCGTTAAATTTTATTGTAATATACACAATTTCGCACTAAATAACGTGTTACCCCGTTACACATTTCTAATAATGAAAAACCTAGACCGACCCTGGTCACTTAATCTTACAAGATCTGACTTTAAAAATTACGATATCCTCATATAGCCTTTCATTTCCCCTTTCAATACTTTTTCGCATTAAAAAGTAGCCTTTCTCAGGGTCTACATTATCTGTCTACCAAATTTCAATTAAATCAGTTCAGTAGTTTTGGCGTGAAAGCGAGACAAACAGACAGACTGAGTTACTTTAGCATTTATAATATTTGTATTAAGAATATCGTTATTAAAAATAGGGGTTGTGAAAGACGGGTGAAAATTTAGGCGTGTATGTATTTTCAATGTAACATTATAAATAAATAAAAAATTGTCCATAATACAAAAAAATATTTTTTCGGGGTAGGCCACCCCTATGACTTAGGGGTATAAAAAATAGATAACAACCCTACCTCAGACCTGGCACGTATACATATCAAATTTCATCAAAATGTGGGAGAAATATGGCAACTAACACTGTGATACAAAATTTATATATAAGATATAGCGGAATTCTCATTAGGTAAAAGAGGAGTACATCGTAGAATACATGAGGTATATACCAGTAAATTAATTGTAGCTAAAATCAGTCTCATACATATAACGATTGAAATAAAAAATCCCGATTTTGATACGTACGAGTATAAACGTATCAAAATCAGGCTATACGTATAGCGCAGACGCGTTACAACATATCAAAAAAATAGGCATGGAATGTAAAATAAACCATAACATAATAGGTATATACATTGGCACATAAGCCATATCTGCAGAGTGTCGGCTAACGATATTATACCTACACATTTATATTGAATCTTGAATCGTCCCTAATGAGGTACACGATACAGTTACCTACATATCTATTATATACATATCTTTGCAAAACAGATGTCATGTAGCTGAATTGACTGCCATCTATTTTCATGCTTTGTTATTAAGCACCCACTAGTAATCCGAACTGCTTCAGATCTAGCGACATCTAGCGGCTACGGTGGCGAAATAAAATAGCCCGAAGAATAGCCCGAGTTAGGAAGGAACCATTTTCTTGTATGGGATGGGGTATCTGTATGTAATATTATGTTATCTGTGCTGTTATTGTCTGTCAAAGTTCTTTATTAGACTCTTCTGTTTTGTATACAGAAATATTATAAAATTTTCAATAATCAATATATGATATATATAGATATGTACATATTATGTACTTAAATAGTATCTAACTCTTTTCCATAGATACAGTATATAATAAATAAAAGTTGTGTATAATGTACATCAGTTTTCTCATAGAGTTGATCTCTACGAGAAGGTTATTCTTTTAATACCTTATACGTGAACTCCATCCTTTAAATGACGGTAATCAGCCAGCATCATAGCTCAAGCAGTTATATCATCCTGTACGTACAGAAAACAATGCTCTGTTTTTTTTTTAAGAAACTGCACCACTTACTCTTCTAAAACTTGAAATTCTAAACGAGAATTTACTTTTTCAATTCTGAATACACAATTTACTTAAAAAATATGAAAAAAGACATTAAATTTTCCGCAATTTTTGAGTTGCAGTTGAATGACGAAAATGGATTGTAAACATAACTTCAATACTCCGTCATCTGGACTAATTATTGATTTTATACAATTACTTAATTATAAAGTAATTGGAATAATATAAATATTATATGAGCAAATATAATACAGCAAAAATGAGAAACGACATGGCAAGGGCTGAAATTGTGTAATTGGTTGTCGTAGCACGGCCGCCTACCACTGCGAACAAAATGGCGGATGCGAATTATCGTATTATATACGAACAAGGGCACCCTAATACTGCAAGCTACGAGGGCTGTACCGTTTATATTTAATGTATTATATTAAAAATACAGCTTTTATTCATTTTTAATATTATCTAATAATATAGTTATAGTATATTACGATATACTAAGTGCCTTATGATGTTTATAACACGAGGCGGAATTTAAGCCCGTGCCGTAGGCGAGGGTGTAATAGAGGCGAGTGTGTTAAATATGCACGTATAACGTACGACGTTGTACATCACCATACTTGATTTTAAATAAACTTAAGCATCTACTTTCCCGTCGTTTAACTTTTTTAAATCAACACGCTGCATACTAACTGGCGTACCGCGGCGGTCAATTAGCAATTTAATAAAAAAAAAAGCGAATAATGCGGTTATGGAATATAATATAACTATGTACGTTTATAATGCTCGCGTATTTTATGAGACGTAATGCTTCTAAGACTTTTTTTATTACGATTTTCTATATGAAGCCGTGAAGATTTATTTTCTATACTTTGGCTTTTTATTATACTTGAATTGCAGAATCCTTATGTGTCTGAAAAAGGGTACAGATACTAAATACAATTTGGAATCTTTCATAATGTTTCTTAATAAATTATGAAAGAACCCAAATTGTATTAAAAGTAAAATGTATACGTTACAGTTTTTATTTATTTTTTAAACTCATCGACAATACGAGTATACCGCTGACAATCAACCCTAGCTCAAGTATTGGCGAGTTCGAAAGCAATTTTCTCTTCTAACATCCCTACTGATACGCTCCACTGCAGGTTAGATCGAAATATCTAGACATTTGCGACCTTACTAACTAAATAAGAAAATTCTGTTTGAGACAAGTGTCTAAACGCTGTAAAATGAATGACAAAGCTCAGAATATTGCGTTTTATAAGATTAGAGTGAATTACCGCGGTGAAGGCGATGAGGGCGCCGCGACGTGATTCCTTTAATTTTATTAACTCTCAATATAGGTAAGTAACAAGAAATATAACAGATGAAGAATGGATGAAATTGCTAAAAATGACAGTTTAGTTATTTTTAGCAACTTCTCGTTACTTCATATCATTCACATAGATGTGAAGGATATGGAGTATCCGCCTAGAGCAATAATCCATTGAATTCCTGCATACATTTGAGGCCTTCGCTATATTTTATAGAAGGTCTTCCCACATCGAGTTTACCTCTTTGATGCTGTTGCCACTCGAGAACGTTTTTACTCTCCTTCAGTCGTATATTTCATTGCTATATCAATTTGATAGGATTGCTATATCCATTAAGCGACATAGCTCTTATTAATTATTATTTTTATTAGATATACACTTAACTATGTTTATTTCTAAACTTACAATTTCTAATCTGGGGCATTCTTGCGTTTCATTGACTAAAATAATTAACATCAAATCATTGACGTTGTCCATTAGAGTAGAACATGAATGATTTAATAGTGATAAGTAAAAATCAATGTTACATTTTAAATTAAATTAATTTTCTTCTTGATGAAAATTAATCGAATCATTGAATGTGATACATAACTTTGGTTCGTTTTACTACAATATAAGCATTATTGAACATAAACAAAAAAGAACTTAATTTAACCTTAATAAAACCAACGATCAATATGAATATTATTTATTATTTCGAATATTTTTCTGCCATAGAGGTTTTTGTTTGAATGTGAAATATAAACTGCAATTTGCTACAACTGTGCCTGTGGGTGTATGCTTCAAAATCATGTTTACTTTTGCTCTTTCAAATGGCCACACATTTGGGAAGTCATCGGTTGGTATTGTTATATTATTTAAACTCAAATAGCCCTAGAATATAAAAAAACATTAGAAAAACGTCAAGTAAATACTTATTATTATTTGCTCTTTTGACACTAAGTATATAAATAAGCAAAATTTAGCTTCATTTGTATTGAATGATCAGGTGCTGGCTATGTAACGATTTCTTATTTTTAACACCCAATACATAAAGAGAGGTTTCACTGTATGTCTGCCCGTGGCATCTTAGCTCATATATGAATATACGGTTTTTTAACTAAAAGCTAACACGATAGAGACGCTTCTTAGCAATTTATGAAGAACTGTTCACGTTTCGTGGTCATGATCTTTTAGTTAACTGCGGTTGAGATATTGGGTATTTACTTCTTAAAATATTTAAATTTATATTCATTGTCTTATATTTTATCTATTTCAAGCTACTAATGGCCCATATTATGAATATCTTATAGACTAATATACATATATAATAATAATATTAGGTCCCAACATATGAAAATGGCGTTTTGTTAGGGAGTAACCTAAAGTAGTAGTAAAGTTGATTATTTCAAAATATAATATATTTATTTAATCAAAGTTTGTACCATTGCTATTTATGCACTTTTGCCATCTCATAAGTAGTTCATTGATCCCTTTACTAAAAAAACCATTCGGACGGAAATCAATAAAATCTTTGAAGGCGCTTTGGACTACCCCATCAAAGTTGAATTTTTCCTTTGCAAGAAGTCATCCAAATTTGGAAAGAAAAATGGTAATCTGTTAGAGCAAGGTCTGGGGAGTACGGTGGATGTCTTAGACATTCCCATTGAAGTTCTTCTAATTTGGTAACTGTCAGCTGTGGGTTCAGCCATTGCAATGAGCGTTTCCTATTATCGTACAAGATCTACTTTTCATCACAGGTAATTCGATTCAGAATCCCTTCATTATTATGCCGATTGACTAATGAAATGCAGCAGTCTACGCGCGTTTGTCGATTTACTCCACCCAATTCATGATATTCACTTTTCAAGCTTTTTCACCTTCCCAATTTTCATCACAGTGGATTAAAACAGTTCATTATTAACATTGCAATGAAATGCAGCTAACTTGGACGTGCGTTTGTCGATTTCTCCACCCACAATATCCTTCAAGCTTTTTTCTTCATTATCAATCGATTATAGTTTTCGAAAAACCAATGCTTGTTTTGAAATATCTAAATTTATAAAACGCCAATTTCATATGTAAGGACCAATATAAACATATATTTGCACTGACAACGGTAATTTCGACACCACCGCCATGCCATACACATTATTAATCTTCGAGCCGTTTGGACAGCATGTTGATGGGCCACGCCAGAACTCGCCTTGAAATTGGCGTTGTGACTAGACTCTAGCAGCATCTCCTATAAGGTTAGGTTACTCCTGATCCATATATAGTCAACAAAAAGTAGAAAAAAATACGTTGCAATGGTCGAAAAACAAAAATATCAGTAAATTGTGTATAAAGGATGGAGTGCCACAGTGATTCAAAATTGACCATATTTATAAAATGCCTCTTTTTTTGGACCAATATAAACCATCATCGTCTCTGTGGTCTCAACACAAAAAGGGATTTTATTGGCGTTGCTTCCACGGGTAGCGATAAAGCTGTCAGTTTGTTAGCGACGACGGCAAAATCTCGACGCTGTGGTTGCAGCCAGGATTTTATTAGCGTTGCTTCCACGGGTAGTGATAGAGAAGCTCGCGGGCTATGCATGCTTGGTCATCGGGTGACCTACATACGTTACGTGAATTGCGCAAACTATCCACCTCCTTATAAAAGTCACCAATAATTTCTTTGGATGCGTTAAAACATAACTTTATTAATATACAATGAATTATATAACTACTGGCCACCAGTCGCTAATTAAAATATTTGATAAGAATTTATTATTGACGTTTGTTATTTTACATTATCTTATAATATAAAAAATGAAAATAGATAATAAATTTATTATCCAGTTAAAACAAATGTTGACAAATTCCAAAATGGAAGAATACTTACAAGATGTAGATGAGTAATATTTAAAACATCCGTCTCTCTTCCACGTTATAATGCCTGGTGCAAAGATGCATATTATGTGTGTGTATTAATTAATATACCATAATTGTGTAACACAAGGAAAATAAATAAATAAACACCAGGCGATTTACTCATGTGTCGCAGGCTTTTTAAGCAGGAGAAAACCAGTTAGAAAAACAACCAGAGACAATTTTTTTTTTGTTATTTATACCTTAGGTACAGGACAGACGGCGCCAGCATTAAGGAATGCTTTTCCAATGTACTTATCATTGAGTACATCACATATCTTCGGAAAGCAGAACTCTACAAAAGTAGGCTTGTATTCATTATGCAGAAACTCGTAGAATACAAAATCGAACTGAAAATAGAAGAATTCTTAATAAGTCCCTTAAAACGACAGCAACGGCACTGACTTCGACTGGCAGCGATCATGAAACTATTTAAAGCTAAGCCTTGTTATTTTAATATATAACTTTATTAAAAATTTATAGCACAATCAAAAGTTACCAGATATAGACTGTACAAATTTCATCTGTTTTATTCATATGTAAGCTGTATCTCGTTTTTAAAGTGCAGATAAAGTAATGAAATTACAGCAGAAGAGGCATAATATTTTATTCCTCTGGAATGGCACCACGTGAGTGGTATACGTCATGTACGTAGTGCTGCATGTAAGTATAGGTATAGGCGACTCGGCGTATCATGTTTTTCATTCTAATTACATAAAAAATATATACTTTACTGATATATTATTATCCAATATTTGCATCACTTGTCCTCGAAGATTTATGTAGTATAATCCCTTCCTACTGTAGCGTCTCACGTTCAATACTATATTAGTTGCAAACACGGGATTAGTGTAATGTAATTCCGCTCTTTCAGGTATGAATTGTAGACACTGAAACAAATATTTCAAATATATACCATTAAATTCAATTACCTTTAACATCTAAACAATTAAACAAATTTCCGATAAATGTTGGTAAAAAGGTAGATTGGAAATCCTCAAACAAAACAAACATATAACTTGAAAACAGTGTTATATGGGATAAAAGTTTACATGGAGAAATTATTATTAAAAGTAGCTATATATGGAGTCGACGGTATGGACTAGTTATAGTTTTTTTAAATGCTAATAATTGTTTATCATTCAAACTTCGAAGATTATCGGAATAAAAATAACTATGAAAATTTTTAAGTTCTTAGAAAACGTATATAAGTAACATAACGTATATAACATACGACCTGACCAGTTCAGAAGAGAGAGGAGGGTATTTGAAATACTATGCTTGAACACAAAAGCTATGCACCGGGAGTACCAGATTTTCATCTCGTAGTCAATAGGTATGCTCTAGAGTAAAGCAGAGCTTTATTATAATTTATTAGCACAATTAGCCAAAAGGAATACAATACAATTTATTTGTAACTTTCGTTTGCAAAATAAAGTATTGTAAACTATATTTATGTATATAAAGAAAACAAATGAAGAACACATTCATGCCTTTTCAGTGGCTTTCTCTTGGCCTTGGCATACCTAAACTGCGGCTAGCAATCGATAGAGAAGGAGAGAAAATATTGTAAACAATGAATGAATAATACTCTTTTTTTCCTCTCACGGAAAATACAGTTACATATACAATTATGTATAAAAATTATAAAAAACACAATAATAAACATAACAAAGAGGTAACAACGGGCAGGCCTTATCGCTAAATACTAAATCTCTTCCAGGCAACCTTAGGATGGAGAGAAGTGATTAGATTTGCATCTGGTAGTAATGTACTAGTATTACGGATTATAGTTACGTTATCTAAATAATAATGACTTACGTAAATTATTGCAATCGAACTCAGAATTAACGAAAGAAACATAATATTTCGACAATACAACATTTTTCCGTTAATGTATTTGAACCACTAAATAAAATAACATAGTGCCTTCGCAGTTTTAAATGGCCATTGTACAGTCAGATACAAATATGCGTTGATAATAATATTGTACTCGTATTACCTACGTACTTATCTTTGCGAG
The DNA here is from genome assembly GCF_030625045.1 of Achroia grisella. Classification (NCBI taxonomy): domain Eukaryota; kingdom Metazoa; phylum Arthropoda; class Insecta; order Lepidoptera; family Pyralidae; genus Achroia; species Achroia grisella. The sequence goes on from NW_026712648.1 coordinate 373,791, forward strand.
ATTATAATGCAGTTTTGTTATTTCATCTTACATGTATGTAGGTACAGTGTGGTGGTTATAACTCACATTCTATCTTTCTTTCTTCTTCTTCCCTTTTTCTAAAATGAGTATCATGTATTATAATAAATATTCTATTATCTAAAGAAGAGTCACGTTTATGAGTTTGTATAAGTCAGACAGTTGTCGCGCTTACTTCTAATCTCTGTGGATTTCTCTGTTGTTTAAATATTTTCCTAAAGGTTTGATACAACACAACCCCATACGTTATGTAGGGTATTACTATTTTTCAATAATATCAATCTCAGGGTGGAGATTGTTAGTACTGAGAGATAGTGACTCCATTGCTAATTATTTACTATTTAATATTTTGACGACTTGTGACTTAAACTTAAGGTAAAACTTTTCAAGACCATGATCTTGTCTGCTGTCTTGTATATCTCAATAATCGTGGTATGGGCATTACATGCATAGACACTCTTATTATTATTAGATATTTACTGATTAATTTGATTAATTAGTTCGGTCAACTATTGATATACTTACTAGGCACTTTCATGGTTCCCCGGGCAGGTCATGTATGGCACTCGAGCGGCGATCGGCTCGATCATATTCATAAACCGGTCACCAACCCGATCCTCCTCCTAATTCATGTCGTATGCGAAGTCACCCACATGGAGGATTATGTCGTATTTAATTAGTAATACCACGTTAAATCGTCCGCCAATAGCGCAAACAACCCAAAAAAACAAAAAAAAAAATTCAACGCGATTCGGTCCTTAACAAAAACAACCTAATAAATCCTCTTTAGTCTGGCTTCCGATCTGGTTACAGTACAACAACTGCTGCTGCAACAGTTAACTATTTACACTCCTTGACTTCAGTAACGCCCTTAATATCATAGATTTTTATATTCTCGTGGAATTAACGGAAATCCGCATTGACGTTACATTACAAGCTAGTATAGCTTTCGAATTAACAATTAATGCTACAATGGTACTACTACTAATGGTAACTCAAGTAGGCAGCTCGCGACTAAGTAACAGGATCGACTGGTCAGCAATCGCTGAAATTAAAGTGAATGACGAAGTAATTCCTTTCAATAGTTCTGTTAAAAACCTGGGCATTCGTATTGATAGCTTTTTTAATTAGAGACCTCAAATTCAAACAGTTAGCAGGAAAGTATTTGCAGCGTTGGAGTCATTACGGAGGCTGCGCAATTTCCTGCCTATTGCTACCAAAATTACGCGATCTCAATATCTTCTACATCGTGTACTTGATTACGCTGATACATGTTACTCTAATCTTACAGATTCTTATAAGATTTATTTTCGGTCTTCGAAAATTTTATCATGTTTCCGAGTTTCGTACTAAATTCAAGTGGCTTCCCAATCGCTTTCGCCGGAATACTCATATTCTTTCCCTTCCCCATAATATCCTTCAACTTTATAACCCTTAAATTGACATTACTGTCTACTTTTAAATTTAGTTTAAAAAAATATTATTTGCGATTTATCTTCGCAGTAACGTCGCTGTTGTTGGTACTGTTATTTTATTTATTTATATGAATATGTACCTGTATGTATGTATGTATATTTCGTATATAATGATCATTATGTAGTCATATGTATGTGTATATAATATGTAATTTGTATTTATTTAATAGCTTCCGGTAACTAATTGTCTACCTCAACCAGACACAGTCTAATCACTCCTCTCCATCCTAAGTTTGCCTGGAAGAAATCGCTATTTAGCGATAAGGCCGCCCATTGTTACCTCTATATTATAATTGTGTTGTTTTTTTATATCTGATGTACCTATTAATTTATGTAATTGTTGTTTCTTTCTGTAAGAGGAACAATAAAGAGTTTTCATTCATCCATTCATTCAAGAAGACTTCGTTACGATGGGCTAACTGACCGGATTTGTGAAATGAACTACCTGTCGAGGTTTTCTCGAAAGACTACACTATGAGGTTTTTCTAGAAACCCTTCTAATTATTAAGGGTTCTTAAGAGTTGGCAATGCGCACCTATCACCCCTGCTGTCTAAGGTGTCCATAGGTTACAGTAACCGTTTAACATCAGATGAGCCATATGCTTGGTTATCGTATTATAAAAAAACTTCATGCTCATCATATCATCCTCCACTGGTACCCCTCCTGCCTGTACCGTAAGTGCAGACGGATAATATTCTTTAAAAAACTGGATACTTATTAGCATTTAGAGATAACTTTTTGTGTTACTGTATGCAACCACACTATGATATAAATTCTATACATAATTACCATAAACTGTTCAATTATACATACTACTACAATACACTAATATAGAAAATAGGCTTAATTATACTTATAACTAAATTACAGCGGATGTATTTGTACCTACTTTGCAGATAATATGTGTGTATCATCTATTAAAAGCTATTATCCGTAATTACTAACAAAAAATCATATCTTTTAAAAGTTAAATATGCTGTCTACGAATTCGTCCTCATGACCACGATAGGATTTTATATACATATATATATATAAAAGTTAGTCTTCTCCATCACAAATCCTACAGAGTACAATGTAAATTGAACTCTATTTTCCGTAATCAGCCTTTCATCTTGGCCATTGTACGTTTACGTGTGCATACTTGCATAGAAAAATTTTATAAATACCTATTTATTAAACTATTAAGGGATGATAACACAGAGGACCAACAAACTCTCTTTCGAATATTTAGTAATTGTAGATCTATCGTACATAACTTTTTAAATTTATATAAAACCTATTAAAATTCATAAGTCCCAAAAATCTTCAGAAAAGAAATACAAATAGATAATAAATGTTACAGTTTATAAAGATATTTTGATATATCATTATTCTTTCGTGCATTGTCAATAATGTAATTTATATGTTTGTATATGTTACCACGTAGATAAAGTATAGATTGTCAAATTGCAAATACAAATTAAGGTAAGTACCTAGATATATCACCTTATAACGTAATAAGGTCATTCTATATATGTTCTCTGGAATGACAATTGACCTCTAAATATACCACGTCAGACTGTAATCTGACGTAAAGATGCGAATTTATTATGTACCTATTGCAGTTATTCAAAACTAAAACATATATCTAGCTACCAAATAAGTTGCTCGTTTTTTTAATCGTTACATAAGTTAAGTGATACTAATCTCACCTCAGCATTAAAACAACATTACAAATAAATTAAGGCAATTTAAATTTTACAGTGAAATAACAATTTCTGGACAATTCTCACAGAGCCATCAAGTCCCAAGGATAGATACGAGATGTCTGATAGATATATCGGCGCTGGAATGATTCGGGAATTGTCCTGTCATGAAATCTTTATACATAAGAAATTTAATTATAATTATAATGTTTGCCATTACGTGTATAGTGGAATGAAATTAAATTTGTAAAATTAATATTTCCAACCATTGTGATGTGATGAATTAATAATTTTAGACTAAATAATGAGGCACTTAATTAACTATGTAATATTTACCAGCTGCTAGGATTGTTTAGTTAATATGTCAAATCTACCGTCAGTTCCAAATAATTTCGAGATGAGAAGAAGACAAGAAATTCAGCTCGTATTTTTTCTATTAAATACATGTTAACAACAATACAGATTAATTTTTTAAATGAAACTTAGGAGAATAGAGTGACCACCGAGTGATATATCTACCTAGGTTTAATATGTCTTATTAATATATATATATATTTATTTATTTTATTTATTTAAAACTTTATTGATTTTGTACAATATATACAATATATATATATATATTAGGGTGTCCCTTATTTTTCAAAGTTTTTATTTTTTAATGCATAGGTCTTAGTTTTGTCCATATGTTCCTAAAACACTCGAAAATACATTTTTATATAATTTGGAGAACGATAACCCGTGCCGACTTGCATCGAAACATGTTCATACAAATAACGCCGAACTAGTGGCGCGCACCCGTCGTATTTGCCATTTGTTTCAAGTAACTCTTGTGATTAACATATTGTTTTTATGTTTAAAAAAATGGCAGTGGAATTAAGAAGCAATAAAAAAAGTATTTTCTTAGTTGGTGACGTGAACCATCAAATAACTGTAGCAAAGTTACCGTCTAATCGTCAAGTTCTTGCAGTCCTCTTTTTTATCATTCGCGAAGTTAAATTTATTGTTAATGGAAGCGCAAATCTTGCCGTTCGAGAGTGTATTATATTCTGGGAAAAAGCTAGAATCCCTACCAGACCTGTGCCTAACTGTGTAAAAAAACTTGTGGATCTTCACCGTGCTTGGAGTTACAAAAAAATTAAAAAAAAACGCCAGCTGTTTACAAGCGCTGTGAGGAGGACTTTCAAAATAATTTAGATAATTTATTCGATATAGCACACGCAAATGCTTTGGACTGGATAAAAATAGAAGAAGATAAAATATTTTTACAAAAACAAAGAGAACCAGGGCGTCTAGGATGTTTAGCGAGAGTAGATAAAAAGTTAGCCGAGAAAGAAAAAAGAACAAGACAGAGAAAATTAAAAGAAGAGAAAAAAAGACAAGATGTTCCAAAAGTTTATCGTCATCTTTAACTACACAAGATTTTATCGAAACGCAAGAAAATCCCAATCCCAATACCAGCTCTGATGAAAGCCTTAAGGAACCCTTGCCGTCAACATCTCAAATGATAAGTTCTGTAACTACTTCAAAAGAGGAAGAAAAGATTTCATTACTCCTAAGTTAGTTGCTACTTTAGATAGATGTCAATTAAGCATAAGGGACTTGTCTATATACTTCAGGCTGTAGTAGAAGCCACAGATATCAGCTGTGATGAGTTCCCGATAAATAAATCGTCAAAGAAAAATATTAAAATAAGACCTTCTGGAGCAATGCATCAAGCTAGGTGGATGGCTAGAGCCATTTACTCTTTGAAAATATGTTTGTTGCAATCTCAATTCAAAATTAGCGCCAAGGATAAAAGAGCCCTTCAAAATATATGTTTATTCATTGCAGTTATATATGTAAAACCATGGCTTGGATGTAGTCTGGCAGTCACGGCCCCAAATCAAGCTTTGCGCTTTTTATAAAGTCTTAAGGAATATGAAACTGTTAATAAAGAGATCTCCAAAGCTGCCCTGAGCAAGTTTAGTCAACATTTTTGGTACTTGTAAGAAGAAATAGCTGTTTTATCACTCTTTGATGATGAAGTAGATGAACAAACTAAGACGAATATTGTAGCGAACTTACAAAGAGATAGTTTATATGATTCTGTAAAAAGAAACAGTCCATCGAAAGAACATATGTCTGATTATTTGTATGGTAAGTAGAAATACATAACATTTATTTTAGTATAGTTTTTTTTGTTACATATTTTAATTTAATTCGGTTTTATCGCGTTTATCATATTTTATATTTGGTTGGTCTAGAACTGACCTGACTGATAAATATAATAATTAAACCGTATTAAGTTATTTAATTTAAAAATTAAATAGTTTTATATCTTATATCCATCTTAATAAACTGATAATATATCTTGTATTTTGTTGCAGGAAAATCATTAAATGATTTTGTGTCTGTTAAGAGCACAAATTTATTTGCTCGTTTAAATATGGATACAGACTTCTTAAAGAAAACCGTTTCTGCATGGGACGAAGATGTAACCTATTTGCAGGCTAAAACAAGAGTTCTTTCTTTAAGGGCCGTGAATGATACAGCTGAAAGAGCTGTAAAACTTATGCAAGATTTCAATGGCTTAGTCACTGCAAAAGAATATCAAAAACAGTTTTTGCTGCGTACCTACAAGAGTTTTTGTGTACAAGAGCATAGAAATCTGTATCCAGACTAAAAAAGAGATTAAAAGAAAATATTTGTGATGTTTATTTGATTAATAAATACTATATTCTAACTTTCTCTTTGATTATTATTATTAAACATTTTATTTCATTTTATTACACATACACAACGATAAGCGTTAAAGACAACGATTTTTAAAATATTCAAGGCATCTGTCGGCACGGGTTAATGTTGACATATAAAGATAAAATTTTGTATTTGATTAAGTTTAGGTAGTTTAAAAAGAATTAAGGGGTATGCATTTCGATATCTGAAAAAAATATTTTTCAATATATAATATATATATATTGTACAAAATCAATAAAGCAAATAAAATAAATAATCATTTATAATCACAGGAAGAAGTACAATAAGAAGAACACACTGGAAGTACATCACTATGGTACATACACATATTGGTGCTATATATAATAACAACAATAATATCTGTTTATGAATGATATTAAGCTGTAATATTTCGTATATTAGAAAATGGATTAAAACATTTAGCTAGTTAAACCGAACAATTTTGGAAAGATATTAGAATGATTTCGGATTGATCATTATTATACTGGACTCATATCATTATGGACTTTATTTAGGTAGGACCATCACATCACCAACATTACCAAATGGAAACAGGTGACATAAAACCTCTATATGAGAATGGAACAAACGAATAAACTAATTAGCTCTACAGTGTTACTGGAAACTCGACGTATTTCGTACCGCTTAATTAATGAATAAACTTACATGTTTATTACTTAATTAAATCATATAAATAATTCTGTGAGTAAACAGCTGAATTTATTTTTGTCTATTCCATTACTTACAGCCGTATTAAACCAATTATTAGTTAATAATTAAATCGTCACCATAACCATCATTTTAATGCAATAAAATCAAATATTGAACGTAGAATATATACTTCTCCTTTATACTGCCATAAAAGAACTGCTTTGAACAACAATCCATTGAACTCCTTAAATACATTTGAGGTATCGTTACATTTTGTAGAAGGTCACCCCACAATGGAGTTGCCTCTGTTATGGTGTAGCCACTCAAGATAGTTGTTACTCTTCTTCGATTGTCTGTTCCATGGCCATTTTTATTTACTAATCCATTCGTCTTATTATTTGCCTTACATTTTATTGTCAGATATACACTTATCTATGTTTAATTCTAAACTTAAATTACTAATCTGTGGCATAACAATAACTGAAATAATAAACATAAAATCTTTGACTCTGTCTGTACAAATTAATGATTTAATAGTAATATCATTAATTCGTTCACTCATTACGAGAGATGATGATTTAATAATATGTAATAAGTAACAATCTAAATATCTATATATAACTCAAAGGTGACTGACATAGTGATCTATCAATGCACAGCCCAAACCACTGGACGGATCGGGCTGAAATTTGGCATGCAGGTAGATGTTATGGCGTAGGCATCCGCTAAGAAAGGATTTTGATTAATTTACCCCCAAGGGGATAAAATAGGGGATGAAAGTTTGTATGAAACTTTGTCAATTTTAAACCGATAAAATAGAAACTTTGCATTTGCATACAATCTACTATGACGTAGGCATCCCTAAGAAAGGATTTTGATAAAGGCCACACCTAAAGGGATAAAATATTTGATGAAAGTTGTCAAAAAACTTGTATGAAAGTACTGTAAAGCCGCAAAAACTATACCTAATAATAATACTTCTTAATGCGAGCGAAGCTGCGGGCCAAAGCTACTTACTTAAGCTAGTTAACTATATATTAATTAATTTCATTTATAACGTCAATTCATTTTCTACTTAACGAATCATTGTATGTGGACATGTATACATCACTTTTATTTGTTTTATAACTATAAAAGTATTATGGAAGATAGAAAAGGACTTAAAGTAAAACCAACCATCATTATTTATTTTAACGCATATTTTTCTGCCTTAGAGGCTTTTGTTTGAATGTAAAATATAAACTGCCATTTGCTACGACTGAGGCTGTAGGTGTATGTTTCATAACCATGTATACTCTTGCTCTTTCAAAAGGCCACACATTTGGGAAGTCATCGGTTGGTATTGTCATATTATCCAGGCTCGTATAGCCCTAGAATATGAAAAAGATTAAGATTATTATTTCCTCTGTTGATGCTAAGTATAAATAGGCAAAATTTAGCTTAATTTGTATTGAATGATCAGGCTGGACTATGTAACGATTTCTTATTTTAACACCCAATGCATAAAGAGATAACACCTGTTATATGTTTGACTTTTCTGTATGTCTACCCGTGGCACCGTAGATCAAAAGGAATAAACGTTTTTTTACTAAAATTCACTTGATTGAGATGCTTCTTAGCAATTTATGAAGAACTGTTCACGTTTCATGGTCATCAGCTCTTTTTGTTAGCTGCTACAAAAAATATTTTAAAAAGTAAATACCCAGTATGCATTTAAGATCTTGGGATCTTAAATGTATGCTGGATATTTACTTCTTAAAATATTTTTTGTTACTTTAATTTTTTATTTCGTAGTCAATGTTTTATATTTTATTTATTTCAGGCTACTAATGGCCCATATTATGAATACCTTATAGAATAACATACATATGTAATAAAAATATAAATATAAGTCATCTCTGTGGTCACGGCGCTGACGACGGTAATCTGCCACATCGGTACCGCCGATAAACCACCGCCTTCGGCCATTAGTTCTACTTCATGAATGTGGTGGTGTGGCAACATATTAATGGGGACCCGGGCCACAAACGTGTTGTTCTACTTCATAAATGTGGTGGTGTGGCAACATATGCGTTAAAAACTTATTAAAGCACAAACGTTCTTTAGTTGTGGCGTTGTGAGAAAATTTAGACCTAGCATGTCGTCACTCGTAATCAGGTTAACCTGATCCGTATATGTCCACTACTTAGGATCCTTGGTGGCGTAGTATAGACGGGACAAGTACATTGGATGCGTCAAAACGTAATATCACGTCAAACTCTTTGTTTAAGGAGATGATGTTCTTTAGTTGTTGTAAGTTGTACTAATTTTCTAAATATTTGCTAAAGTTTCTGTGTCTGTTTATCTATCTATTTGTTACCTTTTCATGACTAAACGGTTGACTAAACCAGGCGTTTTAAGCAAGAAAAAAACAGTTACGAATAAACAACCAGAAATGTGTTGATTTTTTATTTATAAAGGATTTATGTGTTTTATTTAATACCTTAGGTACAGGACAGACGGCGCCAGCATTAAGAAATGTTTTTCCAATGTACTTATCATTGAGTACTTCACATAACTTCGGGTAGTGGAGCTCTACAAAAGTGCGTTTGTATTCATTATGCAGAAACTCGTAGAATATAAAATCGAACTGAAAAAAGAAGAAATTTACTAAATCCCTCAAAACTTCAACTAGCAACAGTCATGTATTTATTGAAAGCCTTTGCTATATATAGTTTAATATATAACTTTATTAGAATTTATAGCACTATCAAAAGTTACCAGAAGTAGACTGTTAAATTTCATATATTTTTGATATACATATATATATATATATGTAGAGCTGTATCTCGTTTTTAAGGTTCAGATAAAATAATGAAATTACAGCAGATTAGGGATAATATTAAAAAAAATAATATTAAATAAACAATAGGTATACATCCAAAAAATAGGCATAAATCTAGAATGGCAACACATAAGTGGAAATGCAATTATTGTATGAAAACGTGATATCCGTATTGCTACATGTAGGCAACTAGGCGTTACCACATGCCATCACATGGGCCGTCACCTTAGTTTTACATTCCAATTACTTAGAAAAGTATACTTTACTGATATGCTGTTGTCCAATATTTCCAATACTTGTGCTCGAAGATTTATGTAGTATGCACCCTTCCTACTATAGCGCCTCACGTTCAATACTACGTCAGATACAAATATAGTATTTATATAGTACACTTCCGCTCTTTCTGGTATAACTTGTAAACACTGAAATAAATATTTACAGTTACTTTTTACGCCTAAATGATTGAACAAATTTTCGACAAATGTTGCTACAATGTTGGTAAATCTGCCTTTATAGCAACATTTATCGAAAATTTTGTTTTCTTAACAAACACTTAAAAATGTGAAGATAAAAGTTTAAATGGGGAAATAATTATTATTGCAATTGGTATATTTATACAATTGGTATGAACTCTGTAATAGTTTTTTTATGTTAATAATTGTTTATCATTCAATCTTCGAAAATTATTGGAATATAAATAACTATATAAATTATGAAGTATTTAGGGAACGTACATATATACAACATATAACATACTACGTGACCCGTTCAGAAGAGAGAGGAGGGTATTCAAAATACTATACTTGAACACAAAGGCTAGGCATCCGGAGTACTAGATTTTCATCACGTAATCAATAGGTATGCTCTAATGTAAAGTAGTGCTTTATTGTAATTGTGCTAATAAAAAGAAATATACATAACCCAATTCTTTTCAACTTTCTGTTAGCAATACAAAATATTGTAAACTATATTTATGAATATAAAGAAAACAAATGAAGAGAAACTCTTTATTGTTCCTCTCACAGAAAATACTGTTACACACACAATTATGTATAAAAATTATAAAAACACAATAAAAAACAGGACAAAGAAGTAACAACGGGCGGCCTTATCGCTAAAAAGCGATCTCTTCCAGGCAACCTTGGGGTGGAAAGAAGTGATTAGATTTGCATCTGGTAGGGGTAATGTACTAGTATCACGTGTTATAGTTGCTTTAGCTGATAGTAATGACTTACGTAAATTATTGCAATCGAACTCAGAATTAACGAAAGAAATATTATATTTCGACAATACAACATTTTCCGTTACTGTATTTGAACCACTAAATAGAGCAACATAGTGCCTACGTAGTTTTAAATGGCCCTTATACAGTCAGATACAAATATGCGTTGATATTAATATTATTATGTAATATTATGTTATCTGTGATATTATACTCGTATTATCTACGTACTTATCTTTGCGAGATTATATTGCAGTTTTGTTATTTCATCTTAAATGTATGTATGTAGAGTGTGGTGGTTATAAACCACATTCTTGTACTCTCTCCCTTCCTCTTTATTCCTTTCTCTCTTGTTCTTCCCTTTTTGTAAAATGAGTACCTATATAAATATTACCTATCTAATGAAGAGTTAAGTTTATGAGCTTGTATAAGTCAGACAGTTGCCGCGCTTACTTCTAATCACTGTGGGTTTCTCTGCTGTTTAAATATTTTCCTGAAGGTTTGATACAACACAACACAATATGTTATGTAGGATATTACTATTTTTCAATAATAACAATCTCTGGGTGGTGATTGCTAGTACTGAGAGATAGTGATTCCATTGCCATAATATACCGCGTTAGGTCGACCTCCACGCGGTCCTTCTGAATATTAAAGTGGTTAATTCAAGAATACTTCTTGAAAACTTAAGAAGAAAGATAAGGATATACTCATTGCATCTCTTGCTATGTTTCAAGAACGTTTACTTTTAAGGTATTTACAGGAGCTGAAATATATAATGTAAGTTTGTCGTCACCATCACTTTTTTTTCTTTCTTAAAAGAAAGATCTTTTTCACGCCCGAGAGCTCCCGGGGAGGGAGGAGTATACAGTCGCTATAACAGTAAGAACCCATAGAGTAATATAGAAAAACCAGACACAAATAAAACAGCTTAGTCGGGGCGGTTGATACCACAAAAAAAATTATATATTGAGTTCATATCAATATTTATACATCAATAACGACTTTGTGCCGATATCAGTATATATTGATATTTTCGGGCGTCGATAGTTTGATATTTATCGAGTTTCCGATATATCATTGCAACCCTACACCACTGGTGTCTATGGTGTCCATATGATACAGTAACCGTTTAACATCAGATGGGCCATATGCTTGTTTGCCACTATCGTATTATAAAAAAACTTAATGCTCATCATATCATCCTCCACTGGTGCCCCTCCAGCGCATACCGTAAGTGCAGGCGGATGCAATATACCAATAATATCCAATAATAACTGGGTACTTATTAGCATTTACAGATAACTTTTTGTGTTGCTGTACACAACTGTAGGTACTATGATAAAAATTGTACGTAATTACAATAAACTGTTCAATTATATATACTACTACAATACATTAATGTAGAAAATAGGCCTATTTATACTAATAAATAAATTACAGCGGATGTATTTGTATTACCTACTTTGCAGATAAAGTATCCTGTATCTTCTATTAAAAGTTATTATCCGTAATTACTAACAAAAAACCTTATCTTTTAAAAGTTAAATATGCTGTCTGCGAATTCGTCCTCATGACCATAACCATGACTGGGATAAATATAGCCTATATATGCCATATGTACATACCTAGATAGTGAAATTTTATAAATACCTATTGATTAAACTATTAAGGGACGAAAACACAAAAGGCCAACAAACTCTCTTTCGAATGTTTACTACTAGTAGATTTATCGTATCTATATATCTTCTTAAATTTATATAAAACCTATCAAAATGCATAAGTCCCACAAATCTTCAGAAAGGAAATAGAAATAGATAATAAATGTTACAGTTTATAAAGATATTTTGATATATCATTATTCTTTCGTACATTGTCCATATCTAATGTAATTTATTTTTTGTATATTTTACCATGTAGATAAAGTATAGATTCTCAAATTGCAAATACAAATTAAGGTCACCTTATAACGTAATAAGGCCATTCCATATATGTTCTCTGGAATGACAATTGACCTCTAAATATATCCACGTCAGACTTTTTTTAATTGAGTAAAAAAAGAAAATAGAGAGATGCTTATTATAGCTGTTTATTTGCAGTTATTCAAATAATAAAACATATATGTAGGTAATTGTGATTCCTTTTTATAACTAAAAATTGTTTTAATGTTAGACAATGTTAATTTGTGTGACGCCCTCATTAAAAATAAAAATTTCTTTATTTAATAATTACAAATAAAGGTAAAGTACAAGGACTTAACGCCTTAATTTTCTTCAACCACAGGTTGTGCAGTGAAAAATAGACAAATATAATCAATAAAAAATAATAGATCAAAAAAAAATTATACATATACTAACAGTAAATACATGTAAACACATCATATACATATATATAATATATATCAATCTATATCAGTGATATCTATTATATAATATATATAATAGATATCACTGGTTTTCACTGGTTTTCACTGGTTCACACGGGTAATTATTTATTACATTCGACGAGAATTTTTTATAAAACGGAAGAATATACTGTTAATTGTATAGTGGAAACACACGTGGAATACAATTTGCATATAATATTTCCAACCATCGATGAAAAATTGATGTGATGAATTTTGACATTTAGACGGAACAAATAGTATAAACAAGAGCAAATAAGAACAAATAACAAATAATTAACTATGTAATACCAACATTAATATCCGTAATGGGGGAAGCTGCATATGAATTGTTTAGTTATTAATTAAAACAACTATTAGTTAATAATTAAATTGTCACCATAAACATCACTTTAATGTAATAAAATTAAATATTGAACCGTAACTGTATACTGTCGTTAAAGAACTGTGCCTTGAGCTTTATATACAATCCTATATTGATTTATTTTAAATACATTTGAAGGAATATATCCCTACATTTTGCCATAAAAGAACTGCTTTGAACAACAATCCATTGAACTCCTTAAATACCTTTAAGGTATACGTTGCCTCTGCTATGGTGTAGCCACTCGAGAAAGTTTTTACTCTGCTTCGATTGTGTTCCATTGCCACTTTTATTTGCTAATCCTTTGGTCTTATTATTTATTATTATTTGCCTCACATTTTATTATCGGATATACTTATTTATGTTTAATTCTAAACTTAAATTACTAATCGTGGCATAAATAGATTAATGATTTAATAATCCTGTCATCAACTCATTACGAGAGAAATTGATTTAATAATATGTTATTACATATAAATAAAAATTAATTTCATTTATAAGTTCAATTATTTTCTACATAACGAATCATTGTATGTGGACATGTAGACATCACTTTCGTTCGTTTTATAAATATAAACGTATTTTTGAAAGTAAACAAAAAAAGGACTTGTAGTAAAACCAACCATCAATATGAATATTATTTATTTTTACGCATATTTTTCTGCCATAGAGGATTTTGTTTGAATGTGAAGTATAAACTGCCATTTCCTACAACCGAGTCTGTGGGCGTATGCTTCATAATCATGAACACTTTTGCTCTCTCAAACGGCCATACGTTTGGGAAGTCGTCGGTTGCTATAGTCATATTATCTAGAATCGTATAGCCCTGTAATATTAAAAAAAAATAGAAAAACTTCAAATGGCTACTTATTAGTATTTCCTTTTGATACTAAGTAAGTATATAAATTAGCAAACCCTTAGCTTAATTTATATTTCAATATATGTTATTTCTAACCCCGGACGCAAACAGACAGGTTTTGTATGTTTGTCGTGTCTAAATATCTGTTCGTGGTTTCGTAGCTCCTATATGAATAAACGGTTTCTTATTGTAAGTGACGTGATAGAGACGCTTCTTAGCAATAATTTATGAAGAGTTTTTCAACGTTTCATGGTCATCAGCTCTTTTTGTTAGCTGGGGTTGGGATCTCAGACGCATACTGTATTTACTTCTTAATTTTTTTTTGTAATACCCCATCACAAAAGAAATAAATAGTAATTTATAAAAAATACCTTTATATTTTTTATTTCATATTGTTGTTGTAATAGTAAATAGATTCATATTTATTATTTTTTAATTACCTATGTATGAACCACTTGATACATATATTCCAAGTTATACAATACTGTTGGTATCTAAATGCGTAGATGTCTGTTTATCTCTCTATTTGTTACCTTTTCGTGACTAATCAGTTCAACAAATTCTAATAAAACTAAGAATAAAGATTATATCAGAACGTTCTGACATAGCATACTTTTACTTGATATTACGCGGACAGTACCGCAGTATACGGCTTACTAGATGAACTATTCATAACTGTATTGTTTTCAAATTACATAAAATTGTTAACAACTACTTTATATTAATCAGCAACAGATTATTAAAGTTATATATTTCATAATAAAGTGAACGTTGGTTACAGTTGGTCTAATAAATGTTTAATTATTTTCTAACAAATGATTACCTCCGACAATAAGTACCTGCCTACTAGAGATTTACCAATGTGTTGCAAACCTTTTAAAAATGTAATAGCAGATAAGAGAAAGGACCAAATAATGTTTATTGCTATTTTTAAGTATTTATGTTTTTTATTACCTTAGGTACAGGACACACGGCGCCGGCATTAAGAAATGTTGTTCCAATGTACTTATCATTACGTATATCACATAATCTCGGAAAGTGGAACTCAATAAAAGAACGTTTGTATTCATTGTGCAGAAACTCGTAGAATATAAAATCGAGCTGAAAAAAGAAGAATTCTTACTAAATCCCTGTATACTTCAACTGGTAGCGATCATGGAATTAAAAACTAAGCGTTTTATACATCATATTTAATACTACCTGTGCCGTGGCGTGGAATAGTGACCTTGACCAAATAAAGAAGAAATGTTTAATAGTCTGTCTAAACTAACTAAATAATTAATAAAAATATCAAAGAAAAAAATTTATTCGTTCTATGCTCAAAAATGACGAATTTCCATACAAACTTTCATCCACTATTTTATTTTACAACCCTTTATTCTTTATATGGAACATAAGTTTCAAGTTTCTAGCTTTAAAAATGACGATACTTCCAGACAACTTTTCATCTCCACTTTCAACCATTTACAACCCTTTGCTTATATTTAATCAACAGCTTAATAATAATTTTCAAACATTCAACTTTAAAAATGACGATACTTCTATACAACCTTTCATCTCTCCTTTCAACCCCTTACGTTTCAATCCCTTATAACCTTGTTTTCTTTATTTATATTTAATCAACAACCTGTAACATAAGCTTTAAAAATAACCATACTTCCATATAATCCTTTTCCCCCCTTTCAATCATTTAAAACCCTTTGCTTATATTTAATCAACAGCTTAAAAATAATTTTCATAATTTCAGCTACATACAATACAACCTCTCATCTCCCCTTTCAACCCCTTACTGGGCACCCCTTACTTTTCAGGATCTGGACTATCTGTATACTAAATTTCATATAAAACGGGTTCAGTAGTTTTGGCGTTAAAGCGAGACAGACAGACAGACAAGTAAAATGTAAATATTGGATAGTAATAATAATTTTATTTTTATCCCATGTTTACTTTTTACTTAATTCCCTAGTACCTAAACTAAACTAAGTAGGAACCTGTACTTTAGGTACCAGTTTACCGAGAACATAACAAAAACAGAATCAAACTTGTAGTGTACCCACATGTACACCACCCACGGTGTTGTGAATTAATAAGGGTTGAAGTACGAAACTAAGCGAAAAATGCAATGGCTGACCCCAGGTCAAACGCCGCAAGAGTGCCCTAAAGCAAAGCTTACCAATAAAAAGTAAATATAACTGTTTGATAGTTCGTTGCACTCTTCATAGTGTTATTGACTACAATCACAAAGTCGTCTGTATATGTATCTCTGTCTTACTCAGCTATTTCAGGCACAATCCAATCAGCTTGCTTTGTAAGTTGTGCCTTGTTTGTAGGGTGCAGAATATGCAATGAAAGACAGCAGAAAAGGCATAATATCCTCTGTAAACACGTGAGAGGTATCACGGTTGTCGTATGAAAACGTGATAGCTATAGAGCTGCATATGTATGTAAGCGACGGTTACCGCTTACCATCAGATGGGCCGTTAGTTACTTTGCCAATTTAATTGTATTGGGTCTAGGCCTGTAATAATAGTTGTGCAAAAAAGTAAATTACATAAAAAAATATACTTTACTGATATCTTATTATCCAATATTTGCAATACTTGTGCTCGAAGATTTATGTAGTATGCGCTCTTCCTACTATAGCGCCTCACGTTCAATACTACGTCAGATGCAAATGAAGTATTTACATAGTACAATTCCGCTCTTTCTGGTATAAATTGTAAACACTGGAACAAATATGAACAGTTACTTTAAACAACTGAACAACTGAAACCATTAAACAAATTTTTGATATACATTGGTACAAAGGTAGATTGGAACTCATCGAATAACATATAACTTGTAAATACTAGAAATTGTGAATACTACTAGAAATACTTACGTAAGTATATATGGAGTCTATTCTATATGCATTTTTTATGTAAATCACAATAAATATACCTATAAAAATAATTAACTATTTAAGAAAGTATCCATACTACGTGACGCGTTCAGAAAAGAGAGAAGGGTATTCAAAATACTATGCTTGAACACAACGGCGAGTCCCTCGGGGTCTTAGATTTTCGACACGTAGTCAATATTCTCTAGAAAAAAGTAGTGCATTTATGTATTAACTAGCTGTGCCCTCAACTTTATCCGCGCATTATAGTGACCTTGACTAAAGAAAGAAAAAATATTCAATAATCTAGCCCAAAAACTACGAAACTTTATTTTATTTTACTCCCTTTAGGATAACATTTTATCAACAGCCTAAAAATAAATTTAAAGTTTCTAGATTTGAAAATGATATAATATTTCATCTCCCCTTTCAATCACTTACAACCCCTTTCCTTAATTTATATTTAATCAACAACTGAAAATATAAGTGTTAAACTTCTAGCTTTGATGATATGTTGAAAATTATGATACTTCCATACAACCTTTCATCTACCCTTTCAACCCTTAGCAACCCTTTTGTTTTATTTATATTTAATCCAACATCGTGGAATATAAATTTCAAACTTTTAAAAAAATTACGATACTTTCATACAATCTTTCATCTACCCTTTCAATCCCTTACAACCCTCTTAAATTATTCATATTTAAACAACAGTTTAAAAAATATGTTTCTAGCTTCTAGCTTTAAAAATGACAATACCTCAATACAAACTTTCATTTCCTCTTTCAACCCCTTACAGTCCATTTATCGAAATTAAAAGTAGCCTATCCTTTCTCAGGGTCTAGACTCTCTATGTACTAAATTTCATTTAAATCGATTCAATAGGTTTGCGAGACAGACATTTCGCATTTATAATATTAGTAAGCATAATAAGATCTATAAGACATTTCTTTTTAACCTCCTGTTCGCGAAATATATTTATAAATCTAAAGAAAGCAAATTAAGAGCGTCCTCTCTCACCCTTCTTCACTTGCTTTCTCTTCGTCTCGGTTTATACTACGCCTAGTCATCAGGGGGAAGGAGAGAAAATACTGTAACATGTGTCTCGTGGTACAGGTTCGTTTCCTTAAATGAATAACATGACTTACGTAAATTATTGTAACGGAACTCAGGATAAACGATAGAAACGCAATGTTCTGACAATATAACATTTTACCATTAATGTATTTGTGCAACTGATAAAATGACATTGTACCTGCGCAGTTTTAAATGCCAATTATACAGTCAGATGCAAATATGCGTTAACAATAATGTTGTGTATAGTACCTACCAACTTACACAGAGAATTAACCTGAATCCTGCTCATCATATTATCCTCCGCTGGTATCCCTGCAAGCAGATGCAACATACCTTAATGGTATCCATTAAGAAAACTGGGTTCCTTTTAGAATTTTTAGATAACTTTTTTAAGCTGTGCACAACTGTACCATGATACAAATTATATATAAACTGTTCGATTATACAAACTGTTGTACTTCAATACAAATAAATGTAGATAATACAATGATACATCCGCTGTGATTCATTTATGCCAAATAATGGCAAACTTACAAAGTGTATTTTTCAAAATTTAGATATGCGGACTCCGACTTTGTCTCCATAAAAGACCGGGAAACATGTACTCTTTCTGGAGATAGCGGTGGACGTAAACAATTATTACGAACATACAACTGTGTCTACGCAGTCTTTTTGTTTGTGTATATATATATAATTCTTATATACTGAATATCATCATATATAATATAATTATAATAATCTACTATTCACACAACGACATCTAGACAAGTTAAGCTAGCTAAAGCTTGTATTATGGATACTAGACATAAATACATATAAATACATACACATGATACATAGAAAACACCCAGACCGATACAAATAATCATACTCATGAATACAAATGTTTGCACCGTGCGAGGAATCGAACCCGAAAATCGGACTTAAAGCGGTGTGCTAGACTACCGAGGTCGTCGAATATAATAAATCGTCGTCGAATAATATATACAAATCCATATTAAACACACTCACTATATCGTCTTGACCTGATTTTAGATACCTTTACTCTTATACATACTCTAAAAACGTCAAAATATCACAGGTTCAAAATAAATATAGGTAATTGCGGTAAATATCCAATTATATGGTATACAATCGTATAAAAAGTTGTAAACAGTGTTTAACTAAAATTAACCTTTATACAATAATAAACATACCTATACCTAGATATAATTAGAAATTTAGCTTTATATACAACTTTTGTAGTTTCGATGTTAAGTATGTTAATAGGAACTCTATTCTATAAGTAACAAACCCACTGATTCTCTGTCAGAACACTGTTTACACACCTCCGCGGGGTCATCCCTGAAAACGACTGTACCTGTGACTGTGTGTGTGAAACAGAGCACAAAAAAATATGTCGTAGAGTCTTTCGTAGTAATAGCTGCCCAACATATTACCGAGTTGCACGTAATCGTTTGTATAGATTCATTTTAAAAGTTTTATCTGCATATGCAACCGCCTCAAAATAGTTTTTGTTTGAAACTGTGCATTTTTATCTTTTTCTAGTATGCTACTAGCATTACAGTTTATTACATATCTATGTAATAACCTATATAATCTATTTGTTTTTTGTTGAGTATCTACTCAACTCTAGTAAATAATAAAACGAAGGTAGTGTTAATCGCTTTGTAGGCAGAAATATTGCATTGTTCAAGTATGTAGATATAAACCCTGAAAAAACAACTACTTGCAAATAAGTATGACGTACCTACTAAAAAAATCGTTATCTTTCATGTAAAATTTATATTGATTTAAGCAATACAAGGGAATTGTCTTAATGAGTAGATATATTATTATCATATGTCAAAGCTAAGTATATACTACAACAATTTGAGTTTCGAATCAACCAAGTTTTTTTCTTCTAATTACTTAAATGGAATTATCGTTTCGGCCAGCAATAGATAGATGAATTCCGATAATTTCAAAAAACTCAGCTCTTAGTATTTTTAAAAGAGCTTATATATTTTAATTAATTTTTATAAAATGGGATTCTTGAATAAAAACAATACAGGTAAAAGATTTTTTTAAATGAGGTATTACACTTTTAAATACTTCCTTAAAGCAGCTTAGCTTAAAGCAGAATAGAATTTTGTTATGAAGTACCTGTCTATAGTTATGAAGTAGCCAATGCCGATTTAAATAGAGTATATTTTTTATCGATTTGCATATGTACGTACAATTTATTGTAGACAAGTGCAGTATAATTTAGTGTAGACTTTACAAAAAAAATACAAATATTATTACAAAATAATTATATCTACTAGTCCATATTTCGGTAGTACTGTTAGACGAAATATTGTGGAAGAATAAGCTGTATGTTGCAAATCCTAAATAATACGCCTTATGTAAAAAGAAACTCGACACGACTCGTTCTTTTGGGTTTTAATTTCTCGGTGAACTTAAAATATAAAATCGACATTATAAATCGCTATAACTACTACGACTAATTATGTACTAAAACTGTAAAAAACTGTAAACAAAGGTAAGTGGCAAAATTAGTTTACAACGTGTATCTCGTATCTATGTATCGTATGTATCTCGTCCGAAAAAAATCGTAAACAATATTAAATAAACTTATTGGAAGATAAAATCTACTTACGTAAAAAGTCATCAAAGAATTACATTTAATGATTTGAACTTTTTTTTGTAATAGTGGCAATACGCCTGGGACTATTAACATTTCCCTCATTTTTTGTATAATTCCATTTGTAAATTGTAAGCAATGAATTCTAATGGACGTTTATAGCTTGAGCATAAGAGTACGTATATACCTGAAATGGCTGTTGATAATAATAATACTAGAATAAAACAAACTGTATCATATAAATCACTTTATAATCACATTGATACTTATTTTATATTGCAGTTGTTTAAAACTAAAACGTGTATCTAGCTAGCAAATAACTTGCTCCTTTTTTTAATCATTACAAAAATTACGTAATACTGATCTCACCCCAACACTAAAACAATATTAGAAATAAATTATGACAATTTAATTTTTATAGTGAAATCACAAGGACGACATCAGCGGCAATTTACCAAACCGAATTCACCAGAAGTTAACCATAAATGCTTCACGGGGTCCCCCGTAGAAGTCTGTCTGACATGGTAGTAATGAGAAAGATGGAAAATTAACATGTCAGTTCCTATTATATTATTATAATAGTTCAATACTAGATGTAGTAATTTTATACATTGCTAGCAGTGATGTAGCTAGTTTCCATTACTAACAATCCCTCCCCATACGCCTAGATTCAATGCAATCCGGTTTAAGTCCTGAAGCAGTCACCACCTTGTGAAAAATCAGGAGTAGATGTGGCCGAACAAATTAAGTATCTATTTAAAAAAAATATTTATATTTTACAGCGATAGAAAATAATATAGGTACGTCAAATTTAAAATTTCATATACATGTCCACATACATAAAAAGTAGGTAAAAGATTTTAATCTGATCAACTTAATAATAAGGTTATAAGGATAAAAAAGATTTTTAAACAACTTTAAAGAGTTCTACTACACTGACTATAGTAGTAGCATCAGAGAGTCCAAGAGTCGCATGTTTATTTTTTAATATATGATGATGATGATACCTGTCTATAACTCAAAAAAATTCTGGAAGTTAAAGATGAAGATTATATAAAAGAAAGTTAAAGATTATATAAGAATAATAATAATTTGCGCCCCACCACAGGTACCGATCACACGGCTAATGTACAACGCGTTGGGGAAACAATATCGGCGCAACGTACACTGGCCGTAGAAGCCGCTGTAGACGTTGAGTCAAATGAGTGGAACACGGTACAACGGCGACAACGCCGAAGGCGACCGGTGATCAGAGGCACTGGAGATGTAGATATGGAAGTATCTTCCGGAGAGAGATCGAGGCAAATCCAATTATGGTCAAGGAGATATAGCATAACGGTTGAGCAGATCAAAAACTATATGGATAAAAAAATAAAATGCAGGATTTAAATGAATATAGGGTGGAGAAACTCGAACTGAAACACAGGGATTACGCATCATTTGTTGTCACTGTTCCAGAAAGCAAATTCGACTTTTTCATGTCTCCAGAAAATTGGCCTCCAAACACGGAGTTCAATGAGTGGTTTCGACGGCGAGAGAGTAAACGGAAGGTACAAGCGGAAATATAGAATATTTCCAAAATTAAAGAATAATACAAGATTATTATCGTTTTATTACCAGAATGTTCGAGGATTACGTACCAAACTGCATGCTATTTCGTCAACCATGGTAGCAGTGATAGCGGATGTATTCCTGATCACCGAAACTTGGTTAACACCCAGCATTCACGACTCTGAAGTTGTGCCAATTGGTTTTACGTTATTGCGAGCGGATCGTGCAGATGGGCGGCGAGGCGGCGGAGTGGCCGTCGCGGCCGGACCACGGTACCTACTACGTAGAATTAACGTGACGACATCACTAACAGACTCGGGTTGTGAACTCGTTTGCGGCGGACTGTATAATGACAATAATTTATTATTAGTAGTTTTATGTGTATACATTCCACCCAATGCAAAGGACGAAATGTATGAAATGGTATTTCAACAAATAGAATGTGTGTTACCGAATTACGATAAGTTTTTAATATGTGGGGATTTTGACTTAAATTCTGCAAGTGTTAATACACGTATTAGATTTGAATGTTTATTGTCATTCTGTGATCTTCAGCAAATAAACTGTGTGGATAATAGTGCAGGCGGGATATTGGATTTGGTACTTATGAGTGCATCGTTGGGTGAGGTCTCGGTGCGGAGAGAGGACGACTGGTTGGTACCACCAGATAATTACCATCCACCATTGAACATACAGGTAAGTGACACATTTGTTCATAGTAATTGTATGGAATATGGATGTTGATGTTTTTACCGGTTGGAGTTTCAAAAAGGCAGACTTCTACAAGTTGTATCATTCTTTGGAGAATATAAACTGGGATCCGATATATAAATTAAGTGACCCCGATGCAGGCGTGTCTTTTTTGTATGAAGTTATTAATAAGTGTATAAATAATTACGTGCCGATTAAATCGCGTTTATCATAACCACCTCGATATGTATATCCTGTCTGGTACTCTGATCGTACAAAACGCAACATTAAGTTAAAGGCTTATCATCATTGTCGTTATAAAAAAAACGGTTCTGTAGACAATAGGCAAGAGTTTATGAGGCTTAGGGCATTGGTGAAATTGAACATCAAGGAGGATTTCGAACATTATAAAATAAAAATTGAACGCGACTTAAGACGGGATCCATCGACTTTTTGGAACCATATAACATCAAAACGTCAAGTAACAAAGTCAGAAGTTTTATTGTCTAATGGAAAACCCATATCTAATACTGATGGAGCACAATTATTAGCTGAGTACTTCCGATCTGTTTACGCAAAGTATCCACCTATATTGAATACGGATGAAGCGATTGCGGCGGCAGGATCGGAGAGCTTACGTATTCATATTGACGCTGTACTCTCGATGATGTGGAGCTTGCATTCAGACGTCTCAAGCCAAAATATTCAGCCGGTCCTGACGGCATTCCTCCTTACATCATAAAAGACTGCAGGTCGATTTTCTTAAAACCTATGCGTTATATTTTTAATTTGTGTCTCAATAAATCTGTTTACCCGGAAGTGTGGAAAATTTCACGCGTGGTTCCCATCCCTAAGGGTAATTCTAAGTCGGATGTAAGCGATTTTAGACCAGTGGCAGTATTGTCTGCCTTCGGTAAATTATTCGAGAATATATTACATTTTCGAAGAAGTAAGCAACTACAGAACCGACCGGAAACCATGTTGGCAGTCAGTAAACTGCCAACATGGTTTCCGGCCAAAAATTACTGTTCCACGGCTACCAACTTACTATCCTTTTGGACATATGTCACGGATGCAGTAGATTGTAGCAGCCAGGTTGACGCAGCATATTTCGACATAAAAAAAGCATTCGATAGTGTAGACAACGACGTACTTCTTCACAAACTTTCAGCTGCCGGATTTTCTCCATTGTTAATTAAATTCTTCTCCAACTACCTTCGCAATCGAAGGCAGTTTGTGCAGTATAATGGAAGCTATTCTGAGCCATATTACACGTACTCCGGGGTGAGTCAGGGAAGTAATTTAGGGCCCCTGGAATTTTTGATATTTATCAATGATTTGCCGGAGGTAGTCACTACGGCGTCCTGTCTGTTGTTTGCAGACGACTTAAATTTTTTTTTTTAAATTAATAATTTCTCTGATTGCGAGCTCCTTCAGAAAGATATAAACAATATCTATGAGTGGTGTAAAACAAACCGCTTGATGTTTAATGACGCTAAATGTTCACTAGTAACATTTAGTCGGAATGTGGACACCTATATGCATAATTACCAGTTAGGTAATACACCGATAAATAGGGTAAGATCTATAAGAGATTTGGGGGTTTTGATGAGTGATGATCTTACTTTCCGAAGTCATATTAGTACAATATGCGCTCAGGCGTTCAGGACCCTTGGGTTTGTATTACGACAGGCAAACCAGTTAGATAATATACTGAGTATCAAAATACTATATAATGTCTTCGTACGCAGTAAATTAGAAAGCAACGCAATTATATGGAACCCTCATGAGTCAAAATACATACTCATGGTGGAGAAACTCCAAAAGAAGTTTATACGATATATATATCAAAGGCAGTAGATTATTTAAGTAGTATGGAAAAGTAAGATTATTATTATTGTTATTATTTTTATTTTATTTTTTTCTTGTGTAATTAGTGTATGTATTAGTAACTAGTGTTTTATAAGTGTGTGTATATATATACAATCTTCCTAAGTGGGCATATTGGGAAACTGTAAAGCTCACTTAGTGTGACGTAAATAAATAAATAAATAAATAAATAATACCCTTTGTTCCGAAATTTAGTTATTTTAACTATATATTTTTTCGTTTTGTTTATAATATACTATGATAGATATATCGTTTATACATAGTAGGTACGACATAAGGTTTACAAGTTTGTGTCATTATGTGTGATCCGCAGCAATACAAAAAGGTCGAAGCTCAGCGTGGAATATTGTTCAGGGAACAAAACGCTGATTTTCAACCCATTTGTTGATTTACACCCATTTATTTTCACGTACTCTGAAAATAATAATCAAAATAAAGAAAAAATTAAAAGAGCAATATAATTGGTGACTGTCTGTGCGGTGTGTGTATAATAATAATAATGTAAATAATTAAGAGGTAATATTATTTGTTATAAATTTAACTAACTGGTAAGGGTTAATCGAGTAAAGAACAAAATATTAATGAAAAGAAATAAATAAAAATATTACGTGAGATTGCTACCGCTAACCAAGAAATTTCTGTGGAATGCTTAAAATTTGTTTTTTTATAAGTATTCCTTGAGATGTTTTTTAAAACTGTGTACGGTATCCAACATTTTGTTGCTTGGTAGCGGAAACTGACAGTAAATGCCACAGTTCTGTTTACTTGAAATGATAATTTTGAACGAATGAATTTTTTGAATAGATAAATTGGCTGTTAGGTCTTTATTATATCGAACAATAGACTAGCCTGTCTTCGCGATTCCATATTTAAAATTGAAGAATTGTTTAAACAGGGACTAATATTGGGGAATATTAAAGCAAAAACGACAAATAGCGTTTTGCATTCGCTGAGTCAGGCGTTGAGTTCTGGACAATAGACATGGTCCAAATACAATGTTGGAGACATTGTATTACAGTTATACAGTTATAGTTACATTTAGATAAGATTAATAATTAACACAGTGTAATACGAACTCTTTCTGATAATATATTATTAATTTTGTATAGGATCTTAAGGCGATTAAAACATTGTTGTACTACATTTAATAAGTGTTTTTCAAATTGACTGTCAAAAATAATCCCCAAGTTTCGAGCTTCTTCAACTCGCTCTATACTCTGATCTAGGATATTTACTGTAATATTTTTGATTATTATAATATATCAGTAATTTGTTTTTTGATCCAAGAATCATATATTTTGTTTTGTTAGGATTAATAACTAATGCATTTTCTTGTGACCAGGCAGCAATGTTCTCCAAATCCCTATTAAGTTTTTGAGCAGCGTCAGTACTTACAACGGGGGCTTCAGAGATATAAATTTGTATGGCATCAGCGTAACAATGAAAACTTCAAGTTTATTGTCAATAAAAAAAAAACAAACAAAATAATACGTATTATATTACAGTATATTAATGACATTAACCTATTGTTCTCGACTTTTTCGTTTTTATTCATGAATGAGCTTTCAGAATATCTACTTGATATTCTTTGCTATACGATATATATATATATATATATATATATATTATTATATATAATAAAGAAAAGTTGTGTATAGTATACACCACTTCAGTTTTCTTATACAGTAGATCTCTACGAAGTGGTTATTCTTTTAAATCGTTATGAATTGACTACATCCTCAAATAATAAGTAGTAATAAGCCAGCATCATCAAACAGTTTATGTATTTTATTATCCTGTATAGAAAAATGTTTGTCCAAACGTTGTAAAATGAATGACAAAGCTTAGAATATTACGTTTTATAAGATTACCGCGGTGAAGGCGATGAGGGCGCCGCGACGTGATTCCTCTAATTTTATTAACTTTTAATATAGTGACAATAAATATAACTGGCACTTTAGTTGTTTTTTGCAACTTCGTCCATTTAACAGGTGCATATTGGATTCCGGTATAAAACGTAGCCTATGTCCGTCTCCTTGACCAATACCAATTTTCGTAACCATCTACCTACATACATAACACGGTTACGAAATTTGGTAGGCACACTGAAAAAAATATTAAATAAATTACTTTTATAACTTTTAGTACCTACTAGTAATAAACAATAATAAGTCTTGGTTATCTTCACAAAATATTGCTTCGTAAATAGCTAAACTATTTTAGTTCCTAATAGAACTAGTTTTTCCGTCACTATTTTTCAGTATATAATAATCAATTAATAATACAATAGTGGTTATTCAGTATATACTAATAATACAATGGTGATAATTACTAAGGTTTGGAAGATACTTTCTTTTAGTGTAATTAATTACACAATAATCCAACAAAATATCCATTACCTAACGCCTCGATATCTCTGCCGGTAAGGAAAGCAAATAGAGTCAATTAGTAAATAAAAAAAATGCAGACAAGAGCTTCAGAATTTAGGACATCTTAATCTGAGATATTAACACATAACTTACAGGTTTATTCATTAATTAAGCCATATAAATAATTCTGTGAGTAAACAGCTGAATTTATTTTTGTCTATTACATTACTTACAGCCGTATTAAACCAATTATTAGTTAATAATCATCAATCATTTTAATGTACTAAACTCAAATATTGAACGTAGAATATACACTTCTCCTTTATACTGCGATAAAAGAACTGCCTTGAGCAACAATCCATTGAACTCCTTAAATACATTTGAGGTATCGCTACATTTTGTAGAAGGTCTCCCCACAATGGAGTTGCCTCTGTTATGGTGTAGCCACTCGAGAAAGTTTTTACTCTGCGCCGATTGTCTGTTCCATAGCCATTTTTATTTGCTTATCCATTCGTCTTATTATTTGCCTCACATTTTATTATCGGATATATACTTATCTATGTTTAATTCTAAACTTAAATTACTAATCTGTGGCATAACAATAACTGAAATAATAAATATAAAATGTTTGACATTGTCTGTACAGATGAATAATTTAATAGTAATATCATCAATTCGTTCATACAGTACGAGACATGATGATTTAATAATATTTAATAAGTAACAATTAATGATATATTAATTAATTTCATTTATAACTTCAATTCATTTTCTACTTAACGAATCATTGTATGTGGACATTAATGTTGGAATTGGAATAATTGTATGTATATACATCACTTTCATTTGTTTTATAACTATAAACGTATTATTGAAAATAAACAAAAAGAGGACCAACCATCACTATGATAATTATTTATTTTTACGCATATTTTTCTGCCCTAAAGGTTTTTGTTTGAATGTAAAGTATAAACTGCCATTTGCTACAACCGAGTCTGTGGGCGTATGCTTCATAATCATGAACACTTTTGCTCTCTCAAACGGCCACACGTTTGGGAAGTCATCGGTTGCTATTGTCATATTATCTAGAATCGTATAGCCCTGTAACATGAAAAAATATTAGAAAAACTTCAATTAGCTACATATTATTTCCTGTTGATACTAAGTAAGTATATAAATTAGCAAAGCTTTAGCTTAATTTATGTTTCAACATTTCTTATTTTTAACCCCGGACGCAAAGAGACAGGTGTTGTATGTTTGTCGTGTCTGAATATCTGTCCGTGGTTTCGTAGCTTTTATATGAATAAACGGTTTGTTATAGTAAATAACGTGATAGAGACGCTTCTTAGCAAAAATTTATTAAGAGTTTTTCAAGGTTTCATCGTCATCATCAGCTCTTTTTGTTAGCCGGGGTGGGGATCTCAGACGCATACTATAGGTATATCATATACAGTGCCCTAATCAAAAATCTTGGTTTGCTAATGGACAGCACTCTTAGCTGGAATAACTATGTAGGTGAGAAAAAATACTTTTACGTAACTTATACAGACTAAAAAGTTTCCTTATAAGTACCAAAATGTTGTAATACCCTTGATTATGCTGATGTGTGCTGTTAATAATAATAATCTAAATAAATTGGATCGTCTTCTGAATAACTATCCGTTTCATCTTTAATTTGCGTAAATTCGATCATGTCTCTTCTTTTCGTTCTCAGCTTAAATGGCTCCCTATCCGTTATCGTCGTAATATACGTATGCTATGCACACTATATATATATATATATATAGTAGTAAATTTCATTTCCATGAGGACAACACCAATCGCTCTCTACGGACTTACATATTCTTACTTCATATCCCGGCTCATTTATCCGGCTTCATCCATTATTCTTTCGCCGTTCAGCTATCAAACTCTGGAATGACTTACTTGATATCACGAGTAAAATTTCGTTTAAACAGAAATTGCGGGAACATTATTTAAATTTGTAACTTTTTTACTGTCTTTCTACCTTTTACACATCTTTCTGTTATTTCCCTATAGTTCTCTCTCATTATATATATATATTTTTTTTCTTACTTTCCACTTGAGGCTGTACTTATAATTTGATTATCAGATCATTATGTATTTATTTATATATAATATTTATATATCTATGTTTATATTTATACAGTGTTTATTATTATTATTAATTTTTATTGAAATAAAATATTTTGCTTTATATTTATATATATATATCTTTTTTTTGACATTTCTCATCTATATTAGTACAATAATCTTTCTCTGCACCACTCATGGTTGACTGGTAGATAACGCCGCATGGTGTTAAGTCCGCCATATGTACACATTGTTTTTGTCATTAAAGTTAAATAATCTCTAAAAATAAATAAATATTTACTTCTTAATTCTTTTGTAATGAGCTTATTTATAAAAAATACTTTTATGTTTGTTATTTTATATTGTTGTTGTAATAGTAAATAGATTCATATTTATTATTTTTGAATTAGCTATGTATGAACCACTTGACAATAATACACATTCCAAGTTATACAAAACTGTCGGTATTTAAATGCGTAGATGTCTGTTTATCTCTCTATTTGTTACCTTTTCATGACTAATCAACTGAACAGATCCTATTTAAACTAAGAATAAACATTATATCAGAAGATTCTGACATAGCATACTTACTAGATGAACTAACTGTTCATTACAGTAACAATGACTATATTTTTGAAATTACATAAAATTGCTGGCAACTATTTTATATAAATCAGCAACTGACTAATATATTTCATAATAAAGTGAACGTTGGTTACAGTTGGTCTAATAAATATTTATTTATTGTCTGATAAATGAACACCGCCGCCAATATGCACCTACTAGACCAAGACATTTCATTCATCAATGTGTTGCAGACCTTTTGAAAATGTAAAAGCAGATTACACTAAGGACCAAATAATGTTTATTGCTATTTTTAAGTATTTATGTTTTTATTACCTTAGGTACAGGACACACGGCGCCGGCATTAAGAAATGTTTTTCCAATGTACTTATCATTAAGTACTTCACATAATTTCGGAAAGTGGAACTCAACAAACGTGCGTTTGTATTCATTGTGGAGAAACTCGAAAAATTCAAAATCGAACTAAAAAAAGAAGAATTATTACTAAATCCCTGTATACTTCAACTGGTAGCGATCATGGAATTAAAAACTAAGCGTTTTATACATCATATTTAATACTACCTGTATCCGCCACTTCGTCCGCGTAGAATAGTGGCCTTGACGAAATAAAGAAGAAATTTTTAATAGTCTATTTAAAGTAACTAAATAACTAATAAAAATGCCAAAGATGAAAGTTTCATCGTTCTATGCAAAAAAATTCAGGGTCTGGACTATGTGTACCATATTTCATTTAAAACTGGTTGAGTAGTTTTGACGTGAAAGCGAGACAGACAGAGTTATTTTTGCATTTATAATATTAAGTAAGGATAATAATAATAATTGTATTTTTATCCAATTTTTATATTTTACTTATTTCCCTAGTACCTAAACTAAACTAAGTAGAAACCTGTACTTTAGGTACCAGTTCCCTCCTCTTACAATTTACAATTATTGGAATTATAATTGACCTAAAATATAAAAAAAAAGAGAAACAAAACAGGTATTTACGTAAACTTAACGGGCCATCAGTTACTTGTAGTGTGCGTGTGTGTTGTGTAATAATAGGGGTTAATTAGAGGTATGAAAGTAAGCGAAAAATGCAATGGTTGACCCCAGATAAAACGCAGCACCAGTGCCCCAAAAGAAAGCTTACCAATAAAAACGTAAATGTAACTGTATGATGACTCTTCATGGTGTTATTGACTATAGCTTTTATTAGCAGGTGTGGTCAAGTAACAGCAGAAGTTTACTATGTCGAACATTGAACAATAATGGCGAAACTGGCAGTTAAACAACCCCGACTCGAATTTGAATTTACCCCGATTTGAATTTATCTTCACCATGATTGCTCCACGATAACGCAAGACCTTATAATGCACGACAAATCTATGCAACTCTACAGGAGCTGCAGTTAGAAATCGTAATTTGTTTTTCGTAAAAAAAAATTTGTACAATTTTCTACGTAATAAAAAAAAATCTTCCAGGAGGCAGCAATGATAAGTAGAGAGAGTAATTAGACATTAGTCATTTGGACCGCAAAAATAGTATCACGGGCGGCACATGATAAAGTGATATCCATAGTTCTGATTCTGTTCTGAGAAACCTCCTTTGGTTTCTTATTTATTTCTTTTAATTATTTAAAACTTTATTGATTTTGTACAATAACCGGGCTTAAAGCAAATAGCATTCTCTACCAGCATTTACTCTACCATAAAACTTTCTACCATAAAACCACCTTAGGGAGTGCAGAGATGCTCGAAGGCGGTTTGGTTTTAATAAATTAAATATAATTATATTAAATAGATATAAAATTATACATATATACGTAATAATATACTACATACAAACATATTATGAGCATACATACATACATATATATATTATAAACAAACTACACATAAATAAGATAATGATGATGATCATTTTTGCAGTTCTATGTTAGACTATTTAAAAGGTAAGCATTAAATCTTTTTTTTTTAATCTATTTTATAGGAAGTGTATGAATGTCTTCAGGTAGTGAGTTCCAGAGACGAGAGGCAGACATGAAACTGCTTATATATTTCCATTGCGAAATCACCCATAGCTAGGCTAGGCCTGTAATGACAGTTGTGCAAATAATAAATAAATTAACATAAAAAAATATACTTTACTGATATCTTATTATCCAATATTTGCAATACTTGTGCTCGAAGATTTATGTAGTATGCGCTCTTCCTACTATAGCGCCTCACGTTCAATACTACGTCAGATACAAATGAAGTATTTACATAGTACAATTCCGCTCTTTCTGGTATAAATTGTAAACACTGGAACAAATATGTACAGTTTAATGCTTAAACAATTGAATAAAGGTAAATTGAAACTCATCGAATAACATGTAACTTGTAAATAAAAAAGACCACTAAAAACGTACTAAATATACGTACGTAAGTATACATGGAGTCGACTGTACTAATTATGATATAGACTATTCAATTAGCTGGATTTTTTATGTAAATCGCAATAAATATAACTATAAAAATAATTAACTATTTAAGAACGTATACATACTACGTGATGCGTTCAGAAGAGAGAGCAGGGTATTCAAAATATAATGCTGCTCTTAGATTTTCGTCACGTAGTCAATATTCTCTAGATAAAAGTAGTGCATTTATGTATTAACTAGCTATGCCCGCGATTTTATCCGCTTATTATAGTGACCTTGACTGAATAAAGAAAAATTATTCAATAACCTAACCCAAAAATTACGATTAGTATAGAAAATAAAAACTTTCCCTATTTTATTTTACTCCCTTTAGGATAACATTTTATCAACAGATTAAAAATAAGTATCAAGTTTCTATATTTAAAAATGATCTTTCATCTCGTCTGTCAACCACTTATAACTCCTTTTCTTAATTTATATCTAATCGACACCGTAGAATATAAGATTCAAACTTTAAAAAAAATTATGATATTTTCCTACAATCTTTCATCTACCCTTTCAATCCCTTACAACTCGCTTATATTGTATTTAAACAACAGCTTTAAAAATAGGTTTCACGCTTCTAGTCTAAAAATGACAATACTTCAATACAAACTTTAATTTGAACCTAAAAAAAGGTTGAAAGGAGAGATCCCATTCAATCTATTTTTATTTTATGTTCATCCCCTGAACTGGATAACATGACTTACGTAAATTATTGTAACGGAACTCAGGATAAACGATAGAACCGCAATGTTCTGACAATATAACATTTTGCAGATAATATATTAGTACAACTGATAAGAATGACATTGTACCTGCGCAGTATTTAATGTCAATTATACAGTCAGATTCAAATATGCGTGAACAATAATGTTGTATATAGTACCTGCCTACTCACACAGAGTATTTTTTTGAGTACGTGTGGTAGAAATAAATCACATTCTTTCACTCTCTCCCTCCTTTATCTCTTTCTCTATTAAAATGAGTTAGAGTATGTAAAAGAAGAGTCAAGTTTCTATATTTGTATAAGTATTACTGTTTATTCGCTTAATTAGAAACTATGTGGATATATCTATGATTTAAATACTGGTATTTTTCTACGGAAGGTTAGTAGATTGATACAATTAAAAATCGATACTAATTGTCGTTACTAACAATCTCAGGGTGGAGTTTGTTATTAACATGTAATAGTGACCCCAATGCTAACTATAATATACCACGTCAGGTCGACCTCCAAGCGGTACCCCCTGAATACCATAGTGGTTAATTCGCAACGACTTCGCCACGATCGTCCTCCACATGTGCTTCTCCAACATAAACCAGCGCAGACAGGTGCAACATACCTTAATGTTATCCATTAAGAAAACTGAGTTCCTTTTAGCATTTACAGATAACTTTTTTGTGTACAACTGTACCATGATACGAATTATACCTAATTACATAAACTGTTCGATTATACAAACTATTGTACTTCAAAACAAATAAATGTAGATAATACAATAATACATCCGCTGTGATTCGTTTATGCTTAGAACTAGGCCACTTTACGCATAAATAAATCACAGCGGATGTATTATTGTAATAAATACTTCGCGGATAATATGTCCCGTATCATTTAGTAAATTTTATTGGGAACTATCCATCATTACTAATAATTCGTGGCCAGCCCCTCCTCATTCAGTTATTATGGCAAACTTAAAAAACCTATTATTCAAAATTTAAATATGCGGACTGCGACTTTGTCCTTATAACCGTAACAGATCAGCAAACATAGGCTACAGGTATACATATAAAATTTAAACTTGTCCATGACAAATCCTATTTATTAAATTTACATATGTATATGTATGTAGTATACATATACATATGTAAATTTAATAAATATTTATTAACCTATTAATAGATGATAACATATCAGACCTAACAACTCACTTTCAAATGTATATTGTTAGTAGAGAGCATCTATGTATATCATCTCATAAATTTATATACGTAGTATCTATCAACATTCAAAACGGTCAAATATGATTCTCCCAAAAAGATCTAGACATTACTTTATATTTGTAAGAATAATCCCTTGATATACAATTTTAAAAATTTATTTTTATTGTATATATCTCACACAGAACCAATATTGTGTCGTAGTCGCAATTATAATGAACAACTGCTACTATAAATTACCAAGAATAGATATACATACTCGTATTTCACTTTTCAATACGCTCACTCAGAACAAATTTATTTATTTTTAGAAAACCAAGGCTATTTACAAACGTAGTTATAAAGATAATCAAATCAGAACGGCCACTTACACATTTTCACGGATAGAAACGTAATATAAAATAAATTACAGCACTAACACGAGAGCCGTGTATGTGTCCTAAGTAAAATCAAATAAATTCTACTAAGTAAAAAAATAACAATCTACTAAATTAAAACATGTGCTGAAACTAACAAACAAACATTTTTAAATAATGGAAATGCATATAAGTAACATTAAATCGATACCTATAAATCAAAAAATTGCCTGCTTATCACGGCCCTCGCTAAAGACATTCTATCGGAAAACAAATCAATATCTAATACCCTACTTAATCTATTGAAGTTATTACTTGCTCGCCACAAATAACTGTTTTGCCCATAGTTAGATGACACAGAAGGTATAGAAATAGAAGGAGTAAATCTGGTACGTTTAGCTGGTACATTAAAATTAAGTTTTGAAAGTAACTCCCTTCGGTGTCATAGACTATCCTAGTCTATGGCTACATACGTATTATGCTGGAACTAACTAACTAAATCTAACTTTTAGCCATTTTCTGTGTAAGTACTAATTAATAAGTGTAAATTAATCAATAATAATTGATAAAATACATTTCATATATTCATTATCGTATTCATCTATAATTGTTTTATATACGCATAAAAATTAGATGATAAATTTTATTAAATAAATGTAGTATAATATATCATATACTGTATGATAATAGCTATAAAACCTTTTGCTTTTATATTTTTATTTACCTTAACAATTTATTTTATAAAATCTGGACGCTTAAGAAGATAATACGCATGATATACATATAAATTCGGCTGACGACCAGATCACACCTCGCCTTCTAAAAGTATGTAAGGTACCTATATAAGGCCCCTCCCACGCTGTTCTTTGGCTGTGGCATTACTCTTACGTGTACAGTTAGAAAAAAAGTGCATCTGAGTATTATTTTAGAAATTTAATTGTAAACTGTAATCAAAGTATTAAACATACATTCATATCTGAATATTCTTAAGACTAATATAGATTAGACTTAGTTAATAGTTCAGCAAATATTCAGGTAGACTTCTAAAAAGACTTCTGCGTACCTTAGTCTCGCCCATTTCATCCACCAAGCAATTTTTTTCAGTATATAGAGTATCTAATGTTAGGCCAATGACTTTCTATTATCGACATTAGAATTTATATTTTCAATCGAACAGAAATGTATACAAATTTAAATTATAAGGCAAATAATAACAACAAAGGGTTTAACAAGAAACAGGAAATTTAATAATTATATTATAGATATTACAGTTAGGTAATAATAAAATAAATGTCTAAACAAAACAGCAATAAAACACAATATACATTCTTTGTCCAATAAAATAAAAGAGTTTTCATTATTTAATTGTATTAGATACCTACGTATATTATATATTTGACATTATTATTATACTTAATTGTCTTTTTGTGCGCACAAAACAACAAATACTTATGCCTACTTCACTATATACATAGGTATAGAACGTCTCATTAATATGTATATATATTAGTTATATACAAACAATATAATGACAGCCACATAACTAGTAATTGACTAACCAAAATAATATTTACTGTTTAAAAGGTTAAAGTACATAACTATGGTAGTTAGACATAATGGTGCTATGTAAATAACAATAACAATAATACAGATAAGTAGATACATAGATGGTATTAAGCTGAACGAAATATTAGAAAATGGATTAAAACAATTAGCTAGTTTAACTGAAAATTTCTAGAAAGATATTAGAATGAAATTTGCGATTAATGAATACAAACATCATCACAAGATACCAATTGGATGATGACGTAGAACCTCTAAATGAAAATGAAATAACCAAATTATCTATATTTACATATGTCTACATACAACATACTCTTAGATAATATTTCCATATAAGAGTACTTAAGTTTCATTAAATTTACATGGTCATGCAGTACAAAATAATAAAAAAAATAGACAGAAAAACCAAAATAGATGAATGGCGTAATAAATCTCTGCATGGTAGACATTACAACGATTTATGCTTATATAATATTGACAAGTTAGCATAGAACGAATGGCTAAGACGTGGTTTTTTCTTCCCAGAGATCTGTCTCTGGGTTTAGAGTTTCATCGTCGCCATACAAGACCATGTGGCAAAACGCGGAACTACCAAAAATTCATTATGAAAAAAAAACCTCCGGACAATTCAATGCAGAAGATGCAATTACCACGAAGACCATAACACTTTACAGGACGATGCAAATATCCTGTTCACAAAGAATACAATTAAAACAAGATATTCTTCAGAATATTATAGTTCAGTATACATATTTTGCTAATTCTGTAAGACCTAGCAAAATATATATATATACTTTTTAATTCAACAGTTAGGTATAAACAGAAAGCTATATCGTGCTAGTTATAAAGCAACTTTTTAAAAGTCTATGATTCATATCCATTAATAACTAAAAAACATTTATAATAATTTTATATTCAAATTGGCTTGAACAACATCAAAAGTAGGTATAAACATAGCCTTGATGCAGTAATTGAAAACATTACACAAAAATTATATTACGAATGGGCCATTGTTATTGTCAAAACACATTTCCATAGACCACATATTCGTTTTCTAGATAATATCAATACTAAAGCGTACATAATTGACATTGCAGTTCCAAATATAATACTTATAATGTACAAAATGCTATAGCTGAGAAGATGGGCAAAATATACAAATATAAAGAATGATACAAATCATATGTGGCCCCTACGATTTGCAACTGTAATACCCTTAATACTGTCATGGGAGCCATTTCAAATCAACTGCAGTTGTCATTGACAACTCTGAACCTCTGATATTATACATCGAACTATAAAAAGCTGCCATACTCAAGACATGTAGTAGTAAGACATTTTTAAGCAACTAACTCTCTATAAAATCCACACAAAACAAGACATCTAGTTTGAAACTTTGAATATATCCATTATTAATTATTTATGATTAGGTTTTTAATCAATTTAAAATATTAATAAATATTATTATTTCTATTTTATATAATTCACTAGAATTACATAGATTAAGTTCTGTACTAAGGAATCCTTGTGTTACAGATGATGCGTCCTTCCATAATGAATGCTATACAAGCATTCAATGTTTATGTTACTTTGTAATTTTTACAAGTAATATTTTTTACCAGTATATTTTATAAGAGAGAAAATCTTCTCAATATTACAAATATACAACTAAAAATTAAATTTAGCGTTAAAATAATTTTGTGGAAACTTGAATAAAATTATAGTTTACAAAAATTTGTTACAAACATGAATACTTATTTCATTTTTTATATATTTGAGTATGTGTATGTGCATTGTTCTGAATATAAGGGCGTATGGTTTTTTTTTTTAGTGGATGATAATGGAATGATGCACCTGCCTGCGCAAACGGTATATACCAAGGATGATAAGATGAACATGAAATCAGATCAATTAGCCCATCGTGATGAGTTCACCGGGAATTTATCACGATGCTTTCCAGGGGGAACCGCGTGGAAGTCAACCTGACATGGTACATTGTTAGCAATGGGATCAACAGTCTACATTACTAACAATATTTTGTCCCCCAGGGCGTATGGTTGTAATTGTAATCATACATAAAGGTTTCACCAGGTCAAATTATCAGGATGGTTTCTAGGAGAAACCGCGTGGAGATCAACTGGACATGGTTGTACATTGGTAGCAATGGCTTATTATTCCACTGCACTGGAATTGTTCCCCCCCCCCCCCTACCGGTTTCATCTAATTTTATTGAATATCTATAAGATCTCTAGGAATTATATAGTTCGTATCACCTTGACGATACTATATCCCATCATACCTAACAAGGAACTGCCGGGGTGAGGTGAGAGGAGATGAGGATTACTTACGCGAGAACTGTATTAATAATAACAATCTCTGGACAATTCACACAACGCCATCTTTCTCAAATCAAGCAGATCGTATTAGAGTAAATTATGTATGTTAGTTAGTACACAACTCATATAGAAATAGAATTAGAAATAATCTTTATTCAAATAAACTTAATTCTAATTTTGATTCTACCGCTTTTTCGGAATGCAGATTCATCACAAGAAGAACAAGCAAGAAACTTGTGTATTGCTCTTTTAAATAAAATGAAATAAAAAATATAAATACTTAGATACTCTTTTTTTGTAATACATACATAATATACATATACATAACTTATATAACCATACTCATGAATATAAATATTTGTCAGTTACGAGGAATTAAACCCATGACCATTGGAAGGTGGTCGATTAGCAAACCCATTTAGGTTT
This sequence comes from Achroia grisella, assembly GCF_030625045.1. Lineage (NCBI taxonomy): Eukaryota > Metazoa > Arthropoda > Insecta > Lepidoptera > Pyralidae > Achroia > Achroia grisella. The sequence goes on from NW_026712648.1 coordinate 412,858, forward strand.
GCTAATCGACCACCGATACCATCCATATAACAATCTTAAACCTTATTTTTTGTAATTGTTCAATCAATGGTTTATATCGTGCTAACTCGATAGCGTTATCTACATCTAAAATATTCCTTAAGTAAGCATTATACCTACAGAATTTTAATGGTTTCAATATTACCCAGGCATTACAAACTCTAGTACTCTCTATGCTGGTCATACTTTATTAGATATCCAACGAAAGTTCATGAAAGGACAAATCCTTATTCATTAATCTTCTAAATCAGACCAGACCAATAATAAGAGCGGTAACTATTGGGAAGAACGAGGAATGTAGTGAACATTTAAAATAATAGGGATTTTGAATAGACTAATTACTAATACTAAATATTTGTCACTATTTAATATTTAGTCAATCTTCTCACTCCATTATGTAACGCAGTCGTTGGAGACAGTATAACTATCCTTTAAAAATAAATTGATAGATTTTATTAATATATGAGAGTTCAAAAATGTATCCCAGAATGTGTAAAATATATATGAGAAACATGGTCACCATACTGAACAAAAGGTGTAAAAATCACTGGGATAAAATCTACAAATACCAACAAGAACTATAGAAGTATACAATTAATTATTTACCATATCAAGTGCCTTTTTATAAAATAAATAAATATAATATTTTATAAATACCTAAGTTGGACCAGAGTAGCTAAGTAAGTACATACTATTATGTCTGTTTAAAAACAGCCCACTGCTTTCAGAGTCGAGAGCCTCAGCTCCACAATATTATAATCAGAAAAAGCTTACATGATGAGGGAGGTCCACCCACCCTCTTGCTCTCTCACTCTCAGACACTCACCCACCCAGTAACCATAAAGGCATCTCACTCGCACATGTCGCAAAAACAAATCATTTATAGCGAGGAAGGTGTAGTTATATCATTAACTTAAATAATTATGTAGGCGAACTCGTTACGTTGAACCGTGTAGTCTGTACCTCAATTTGAATCGACGCGTTTACGTTAACGAGATATCTCTTCTAGTACAGAAACATAACGTTTACAATCGCGTTTTGCACTCGTGGATACGTAGCACGCTAGATTCAACGATAGTTTCATGATTACAGTTTCGTATAATGGAGTGGGAGTGAAGTGACTCCACTGCTTTAATCATTGGGGAAATATTCAGCACTCCGCCACCAAAACGCGAATTACTATTTTCTTTTCATATTTACAGGACTTTACCCCGATTTGTGTTGTCGTGCGTAATGACGTTCAAAGCGGCTGAAATGCATGAACACAATTAAAATGCCAAAAGAAATTATTATTAAAATTGTGAGCTTTCAGCATTTGCATTTACTGGTAATGAATAGGTAGGTATATCTACATACCTATAATATACTGTATAGTTAGTTAATTTCATAAAATAATTAATATTTAGGTACTTAATGGTAACAAAAATATATTTAAGAATCCGTAACTAAGTTCCATCAGGAGGAGAATAGAGAAGGTTTCTAATTTTTTAACGGATGATGATAAAATGGTATTCTAGCCATTACTAGCCTAGTATGTATTTAGAGTTATTTATGGCATAATTAATATACTTTAAATTTTAAAAATGTACACGAAATTGTCACTATGCTATTATTTATGAGTTCCCGAAAAGTATTTCGATTCTTACAAGTGTCTTAGTAGCGTGTCATAGACACGAGATGATAATGTATACAATTGTAAACAACCGTCATTTTTACATTATACAAAAAAAATAGTATTTTAAAACGCAATATAATACTGTTTCCGACCTAATAATAAATTACAAATTATTTCTTAATTTTTTTATTTAATTTTCTAAATAGTTTCCTTGTAACTCTACACACTTCTCCCAGCAATTATCCAGTCTGTCAGTGTGTTAAACTACTGTATGCCAGAAGCATCATTTACACAAATAATAAATAAAATTAAATCTATAAAAATGAACAATATGACCACAATTGTGTTATTTTTTGGTAATAGTATTCAATTAAATAGGCAGGATGTAATTAAAGGAATTGAATATTTATTACAATTAAATGTGTATAAGATTGTATTGTGCGCTTTTCCTTACACAAATAGACATCTTCATAAAAAAATTAACAGTAAGGTACATTACCTGAATAACTTATTACATATGTTGACATGTCGTCATAGTGACATTTTTACATTTTTTGATACTAATAGTTTTATTAGTGATTTTTATTTGACAAAAGATACAATGTATCTCTCTAAATCATCTAAAAATAAAATAGCCACTTTAGTGGCTTATAATATTGACTACATGAACAGTTTACATGGTAAACTTAAACATAAAAATACTGACATAACAAATAATTCTATTAATATTTGTGACATAAATACTATGACTGCAGATTTAAACTGCTCACAAAGACAAAGGGAAAGCAATCAGAATTAATAATTGTTCATCAGAACATACAAAGTTTTCCCGGCAGCGAGTTAATTATACAATTATTTTTAGAAAAGTATAATATTGATATTGTCTGTTTCACAGAACATTGGCTTAAAGAGAGCAATATGATGTTCAATTTAAATAATTATAACGTTGTCAGCTGCTTCAATAGAAAGTCAGTTAACAGAGGCGGGTCTATGATAATTGCAAGAAATAATATTAAAGTAAAGGAACGTGCTGACATTGTTAGACTTTCTATTGAGTGTTGTATAGAATTATCTTGTATAGAACTAGAAAATTATATCCTTATATGTGTGTACAGGCCTCCTAATAGTGATTACAATGTTTTTGAAGGGGTGATGGAGGATATTTTCAATATAAAAAAAAATATTTAATAGTCTTAAAAAAATTATTGTATGTGGAGATTTTAACGTTGATATTCTTTGTAACACACCCACATGTACAAAAATTATTAGTTTATTTCAGTCATTTGATTTAAGTCATGTCTTTCATGAACCCACTCGTGTAACTGCCACGTCTGCTACTTGTCTTGACAATGTTTTTTGTAACTGTGAGTATACAGAAAAATTCATAATAAATAAACTTCCTTCAGATCACTGTGGTCAAGTTGTTAAGTTTAGTAATCAGACTAAAAAAAATACCAATAATAAAAAATCAAAAAGACAAATAAATGTTTACAATATTAACAAATACAAAAGCGCGATTAAAAATAAATTGGATTTGCTGTTACAATATAGTAATAATCCTGATTATCTTTACACCAAGCTAATTACTATTCTATCAGGAGAATATGAACAATTTTTCAAGAAAAAGAAGTTTATGTTAAATCTAAATTCACGGAATGGGCAACAGTAGGTATACTTAAAAGTAGAAATATTTTGTTTGATTTATACGATCAAAAAAAATATCGATTTGATGACAAATTCACCACTTATGTGAAAAATTATTCAAAAATTTTTAAAAAAGTTTGTATTACGGCTAAATCTAATTATATTAATAAACAAATTAACCAGTCTTCTGACAAAATTAAAACCATATGGGGCATTATAAATAAAGAAACCGGAAGATCTAAATTAGCCTATAATCAATTTGCATTAAATTATGATAATAAATTAATAACAGCAACAAAAGATGTAGTTAATGTTTTTGAAGATTTTTTTGCTAATATTCCGATTAATATTACATCTTCTCTGGACTCATCTCCATCTCGAGCAAAAATATTACTAGAGTCTAATATCGGTTGTTGTGCTTTAAGATTTAAATTTTCACATGTTAGCCCCGTTCATATCATAAAAATATTCAAACATCTAAATTTAAAAAATACAGAAGACCTTTGGGGCATGTCTGTAAAAGTAGTTAGTTCTTTCATAGATATTGTTGCTCCATATCTAGCTACTATTTTTAATAAATGTATTGATAATGGGACTTTTCCACAATTAATGAAATTTAGCAAATTAATCCCACTATTTAAATCAGGAGATAAATTTGAGCCAGGGAACTATAGACCTATATCTATTTTGCCAGTTCTAAGTAAGGTGTTTGAAAAGATAATGTTAAATCAAATGTTACAACACTTCAGGGATAACCGACTGCTTCACAGTCAACAATATGGTTTCACCGCCGGCAAGTCTACCACTGACGCAGGTGTAGCGCTGATAACACATATTTTCCAATCATGGGAGAAGTCACAGGATGCACTCGGAGTTTTTTGTGACCTATCAAAGGCATTTGATTGCATGGATCATAAAACACTTTTGTACAAGCTCGAACATTATGGTATACAAGTTCAGCTGCATATGCAATTAGAAGAATTAGGCAATTAACAGACGTGGCGACGGCTAAACTTGTATACTTTAGTTATTTCCATAGCATTATGTCATATGGTATACTACTGTGGGGTAAAGCAGCCGATATAAATACTATATTTATTTTACAAAAGAGAGCCATACGTTCTATTTATGGTATGGGTTCAAGAGAGTCATTACGTCAGTGTTTTAAAGACTCAAATATCCTCACCGTTACTTCACAATACATTTATGAGAATATCATGTATACGCGGAAGAATTTAGACAGTTTTAGAAAACTTAAAGACTGTACAAATAGAAACTTACGCAATAAAAATAAGCTAATTTTACCTAAATGCCGCCTGCACAAAGTCAGTAATTCATTCTATAGTAATTGCGTAAGATTTTATAATAAACTGCCAGAATCTGCACTAAATCTGACAGAGAGGCAATTCAAATCTTATATTAAACAAGTTTTATGTAAGAAAGCCTATTACAGGATAGACGAATTCATAGAAGACAACATATCAAGTAAATAATTAGTTTATTAGCATACAACGTTATAATTTGTTTATCTCATTGCTTTCTTGATTCAATTATTTTAGAAATATGAAAGCGTAGCGGGTTTTGTATTAATTGCCGCATGCATTCTTATGTGAAATGTGAATACTATAAACATCAGATGGCAATTGTGAATATGACGTGGTCTAGTGTTTTGAGTAGTCATGCTCATTAAAATGTCCAGACTTGTGGCGGCGTGGTGGACCGGGTCATTGGGCTAAAATATGGTCGAGCGCAATGATGGCTGGCTCATCCGTCATACTCGTGAACGGGTGCTGCTTGTAGGGACTGGTCTGCTCTAATCACTATGACTGATTTCCTCTTATTAATTGTTTAACCAGTTGGTTATGTATTCAATATTTTTTTCTTTTTGAGTATTTAATTGAATTAGTGCTAATATATTTGTATTCACACACTTAAACTTAAATTGTAAGTAAGAATAAATTATTTAAAAGAGCAACACACAAGTTTCTTGCTTGTTCTTCTTGTGATGAGACAGCATTCCGAATGAGCGGTAGATTAAAAAAAAAAAATGTTATGACTATTCAAAAGTGCTTCAATGTAAGTTTATTTGAATAAATGATTTTCTATTCTATTCTGTCTAACCCGTCCAAATAGTAGGTATTCGGTGTTTTTCCCTACAAAATAATTGTGAGTGCCAAATTTGATTAAAGCCCATCGACGGCAATTTTTAGATGAAGGAACAATAAGAAGTCACTTGGGGCTTAATCTGGTGAGTAAGGGTTGTAGATTTTTGCCATGGACACCGCTGATGTTTATAACGACGCGTTGTATCAGTGAAACAGAATTTTCTTTCTCTGTAAATGTTCCCGTTTTTCCGCAATTTCTACCTTCTGCTTGCCAAGTACGTAATGATGCGTAGTATGCTCCCGTTTTAGTATTTTTCCTTTTTAAAGATAACTCCATGACATGACCAAAAGTTCACCATCACTGTAAAACAGTTTTAGATTATTTTGAGCAATCTCCTTTTAGGTTCACTGTTTTAACTATTTTTCAGGCATATAATGGTGTATCCCAGTTTCATCTACAGTAATTAATAGGCGCCAAAACTCGGATTTATTGACTCTAAACTCCGTCAATAGAGCGTTGAAAATGTTTATTCGAACACGTTTTTGGTTTGACAAACAACACATGATTCTATTCCATTCCATTATTATCAAAAGAATATTCCATACCATTATCGCCCATTATAAAAATATATAGTTAATATTGTGTTGATGTCAAACATATGTTATGTTTAAAAGCGCAACAGGTAAGTTTTATAGGTACTTATCTACTCATTCCTCTTGGTGGCCTCATTGGTAACACTGAAACAAAGCAAAAAAATATGTATTCCAGGCATCTTGAAAACAAATATAGACAAAAGCAGGGTTGCATTAACGAAATATTTTTTTATTAATCTATGAAATATATTTTTTTATTGGCACAAATTTGCTTCGGTACAGTTGTCTGCATATATTCATTTTGAATGTCTTTTGTGGGAAACTGTGTATTTTTTTCTTTTTTAGAAGTAGGTGTTATCGGTTATTTCATGGATACATTTTTGGACTATTCCCATAAGGGTGGTGCCAACTCTGGTATGTAAATAATAAAATATTACTTCGGCATTTGTAATGAACACGGAAGTCTATTAGTGTAGTTGGATAGATGGAATGTTGCAAAAAATAGCAAAACAACAAAAAAAAAGCAAACTTACAATAACATACCGTGAAACTGCGGGCACAACTAGTATATAATAAAACGTAGTGCTAATGATAATGAAGTCAAAATGATATAATACTTGAATACAAGTATGTAGATATTTTTTTAATTATTTGTGACTAAAATTTTTACTACGCTAGTCATATGGTATCAAAATAGTACCTACTCAAATAATTTATCCGTATCTCGGTAAACTAAGCAACAAGATATTATGTCTTATTAACAAAGTCTCACCATATTTATCACCATAAAAATATGAATTGTTTCATGGATTTTTTTTCAATCCAAAAGACATATACCTATAATAACAAAAAATTGTGTTTACGGCCAATTACTTTCAAATATGCAATGCACATTCGTAATTACAGCTACACAAATATATAGATATGCACAGTAGTTAGCACACATGTTATCAAGATTGAGACCGCCTTTATAGAAATTAAAAGAAAAGTAAATTCGATTTTTCCAAAAATCCTTAAATAACTATCTACTAATTGCAAATATATCATACCTACTAAATATTGTTATGTAAATACTATATTGATTTAAGCAATATAAAAAAATGAATATATCATTATTCACGTGGGTTTATTACACACTTTGATGATGTGTCAAATCTACCGTCAGTTCGGAGTGCTTTCGAACTAAAAAGAACTGACGAGAAACTTAACTCTTTTCTAATAAGCCTGTACATTTTCAACTCGTTACAATTCCTTTTTATAAAATAGGATTCGGGAATAAAAAGAATACAGGCAGAAGAAGCTTTTTTGATTTGTTAAAACTGTAATTTGTCCTCTAGTTTAAAGCAAAATGATATTTTAATACATATATGTAAAGTACCTAAAACAACCGATGCCGAGTTAACTTAAATATATTTAAAAATAATTCAAGGTAGGTATATAGCTCGTGCTATAACCTTGCTTTTAAAAAGGAGTTTATGCTGAAATTAATTACCCCCAAAAGGCTAATTCTCTATACCTACAATTAATAACGGTATAAGTATTTAGGTACGTTTAGTTTTACCAGACTGTGAGGGAATGACGATCAGAAATGTTACTTTAAAAAGAAAAAAATTATATCTTTTTTAGCGCAGACACCTACATCCTCACGTTAAATTTGCAATATTGTTAAATAGACAGTGCTACCCACTATCAAAAACGAATAGCAGCATTCGTGTTTGATTACAGATGCGTTCATAATTTGATTGCCAGTAAAATGTGAGAGAATGAATATTTTTTTGGGACACATGTATATTTATTGAATTCGTTTATTGCTTTGTAATCTAAATTAAGTTTTTTTTTTTTTAATCTATTACATTTTTATACTATCGGCTATAGTTGCAACAGTTTCGTAAATTTTATTGTGTCGTTAATGATGATGAAATTATTTAATTTGGAGTTTGAGACTTAGGAGGGAATGATTTTGGAGATATTAAATAGATGCATTTATTTTATTACACACTTTTAGCCCCAAATGATGTGTGAATCATTTAGGCATAGTAGTGTAGATTGCAGGAAATATTGGTAACCGATAGGTACATGTTTCCTAGATTTTTGTTCAAACTCATATTTCAGATTTTTTGAGATTCAACATTTTATGCCGATTAGCATATGTATGGTCTAAAAAAATATGAAGTATGCTGTTCTGAAAATTTAAAAAATAAGTATTATTAATATCAAATAGTTAATCGATTAGTCTATGTTTTGGTTTACTCGTTGAGGAAGCATTAATAGGTGTGTGTTGCAAATATAAATCCAAAATAGTAAGACTTTATATAAAGTTTTTTTTTTCACCACAAGTTTCTTGCGTATTCTTCTTGTGATGAATCTGCATTCCGAATAAGCGGTAGGTAAAATTGACTATTCAAAAGTGCTTATATTAAGTTTATTTAAATAAAGATTATTTTTATTTCTATTTCTATTAAAGAAGAACAACAGCCGAGTTTCAGCGAATTGTTAGATATACATTTTTGTCCTCGGTGAACTTAAAATATATATTATAATATCTATAACATTCTATATATACTAAAACTGAAAACAAAGCAGTAAGTGGCAAAATTAGTTTAAAATATTATTTTATGTAGCTCATAAGAAAATATTAAAAAATCGTACATAGCACATTTCATAGATATGCAAAACAATATTTAATATTTTTTTTGGAAAATTAGATAGGGTACTATCGGATATTAGACGTCTGATAGATATATTTTAATTTTCTCTTATAAATGAATACACAACATACATAAAAAGAACTCAGACTAATACAAAAAAATCATACTCAGTACCTAATAATAATGTTTGTACCGTGCGAAAAATCGAACCTGCAACTGCCGGAAGTAAAGAGGTATGCTCAAGACTAGGCTATTGGCTAGACCACTGGTGCAGTCGAATGGCATGAGGCATGAAACCCTAATCCTCCGGAACAGCAACGTGTAATTCTAGTAGTGTAACCAGGACCTGATTATCCATTAAGTAGAGGGGGAGGTAATTGTTAGTAATGTGGACTGATGACCCCATTGCTAGCAATGTACCATATCATGTTGCGGTTCCCCTGGAAACCATCATGATAAATTCCTGGTCAATTTGTCGCGATGAGCTAAATGATCTGACCTCATGTTCATGCTATCATTCTCTACTTGTGTCCCACTAGCATAAACCATCATCATAATATTATTTAAAATTTTAAATAACGTGTCAGTGAAAATTTAATCGGTAAATTAGGATCTGCGCTCAATGAGATACATCATTATGGTCCTGGCTGGCTGTCAGTTGACAAAAAAAATCATACAGATCACAATCATCTAGTATCAAATAGATTAACTAAGACTTTAGATTATGTTTGAATTATGTAGGTAAACTAAAAAACCGCATATGTATTTCAATTTTGGATTTAATTATAGATTTTCTTATTATTATTTATAGATTTATACTTAATATGTTTTTATATTTATATACGCTAAATTGTCTTTTCGAACAAACATTATATTTACTGTTATACCTATGTATACCTTTATCTTTGTCTCTATTTGTATCAATTTTATCACCTTGAAATTATCTAATAAAAAAATATTATTATATTAATATATTTTGTTACTTTTATTCACAATATGTACTTCACCGATTTGACAATCTAATGATCTACAGACGGCCGAAAAGCATTGTTTAAAAATAATATGTATTCTTTCGATATATAGATGTAAAATAACTTTCAGCGACCTATATTTAATTTTTTACTTAAAATACAGGACGCATCCTGAATCATGCCGTGACCTAGGCAACTTTACGCGTTGCCTAAGGGCCACGGCATGGTCATCTGGCCTTGAATACCACGAACGTCAAATAGGGACGTAATAATCGCCCTGCTTTTCATGTGTATATAAAAAAAAAATGTTTACATACAAAATGTTATTTTTTTATCTTAATACATAAAGGAATTTAAACAGAGCCGACATTAAATTACGTCGACTACGAAAATTAGCGGTAATTTACCATACCGAATTCAGCAGAAGTTAACCATAATTTCTTCACGGGATTCCCCGTGGAAGTCTATCTGACATGAGTAAGCTTGAAAATGACTAGTGTAAGCTATCCATGCTAGATGTAGTAACTTACATTACTAACAAAGATGTAGCTATTTCCCATTACTAATAATCACTGACGCAGTCACCGCCCTTTGAAAAATCAGGAGTAGATGTGGCCAAACAAATAATATATCTATTTAAAAATAAATATTAATATTTTTTTACAACGATAGAAAAATCTATAGATTTTTTAATAAAATGAATAAAATTTCCGAAATTAACCGTGTTTCTCCTTATAATATAAGCAATCTACAAGTGAAAGTCCCATCAAATTCGTTCCAGACGTTTCAGAGATTAGAATGAACAGACAGACGGATTAAATTATTATTTTTTTGTATTAGTAACGTTTATACTTTCACTAGCTACTCGCCCCGGCTTCGCACGGGTATACATGTAATATATGTACATATAAGCCTTCCTCTTGAATCACTCTATCTTTTAAAAAACCGCTTCAAAATCCGTTGCGTAGTTTTAAAGATTTAAGCATACATAGGAACAGACTGACAGCGACATCGACTTTGTTTTATACTATGTAGTGACAATAATAATGATGATATGCATTCGGTGAAAAGCTGTTTTATTTGAAATTACGGAAAGATATTTCAATTTTTCGTTTGTATATAAACTGCACCACAGACATCAGACCATCAAGCAATGCCAGTGGTGCCACTCATGCGTGATGACATCCACTCATACGTAGTAACTTTTTACCATATCGCGCTCTTCAAACGAAACACATCTTTGGATTGCAAATTGCTTCACGGCTGAAAGAAAAGTCTACGATACGATACCCACACTTGAGTGGGTTATCTATATTCTTTTATGTTCCAATGGCATTCTAATTGAATGGCAAATTAGGTGACGGCCCACCTTATATATCGTAGCCAATGTCTATATATATGAACACGACACATGACATAAGATAATTCGGAAGATAATTTAAGTATATCCTTTGGTATCTAAAGTTTTTTGAAAATTTTATACCCATTAAAAACCATACCCATAAAATTCCCATTGACTTTTATTAAACGACAGGGATTTTCTATACAAAGGAAGTTGTTATGCCTCTTAAGCTGTAATAACATAACAGTGCCGAATATCACTCTAAATCCAAAACACGACTTACAAAACAAGCTGCTCAGCAGTTAAATAGATGAGACTAAAGTAAATTACACGACTATTTACAAAATCTATCTCGCCTCTAATAGACATCATCACTTAGACCAGTACCGCCCGTAGAATCTCAACCGTTGCCAAAAAAAACTTCATTGACGAGAGTTTTAATGGATGATTCCGGGATAGTGCACTCTTCTCGGCTAATGGTTTACGTTGGCATGGCACCCGTGGAAGATGACAGGATGAGCAAGAGGTCATGTTAGCTGACCCATCATGACAAATTCATCTGGAATTTATTACGATGGTTTCCAGGGGTCACCGGGTTGAGGTCAACCTAATACGGTACATTGCTGGCAATGGAGTAATTAGTTTAGATTACTAACTGTGCAAAACGCACATTTTTTATATGATAATTATATTTTTTATATATACATTTTATATATTTTATTCTTTGTTCCATTTTTATTGTCAATTTCGATATATATGTCTTTTACCATCAGCGACCTTAGTTTCTCTTAATACTAAAAATAAAATATACAGTACTTAAAAAACCTTAGTTGTTAACTAACAATCCCTTTCCTCCGACATTGACGAATTGGTACCACCGTATATTCAGTAATATGGATAAATACTATCATGTTTTGCTCACACAGAAGCTCTGCATATAGATGCAGACTAGTTTCTATAACGTTGCTTTATGATCCAGATAGAAAGAGAGAAAAAATCCTGTACTCTAAGGGCTGTACACCTTGTACCTTCTTTACTAATCTTAAAATAAAATAATGGTTTTTTATAAGGTACAGTTTCTAGTTCTTTATTTGCGAGGCACAGATTTAAAATAATTGAAAAGTTAGTTTTTAGTTTAAATTAGACTGTATTTTGTGATGTAGAATTTGATTTTTTTAAGAGACTACCTGGAATCATTTTCGAGACTGATGATTACTTTAATATACATAAATACTTCATTGGATATGAAATAAAATATATTGATATAAAATATTAAGATTATGTAGACGTGCAGTTTCAATTTTTCACTCATAATAGTCGTTAAAAATCGCTCTAATTTTCTTTAGATCCATCGCAAATATTGTACACAATTACGTCATTATTATCGTTACTTTAGCTCCCGTGTAAATTCATGCAAAATACCGTTCCACCGTCAGATGAATGGAACTAAATGGACTTCATTAGGCACAAAAAACGTGGACCCGACGGCGCGGCGGTGACGAGGCGAACCTGCGTGTCTGCGTGCGCGAATTATGCAATTTCATTTCAATTTGCGGTGCAAAGTGTCGCGGGGTACCTCAGGAGGGCACCGGGCTCGACCCCTAAGAGGGTGGGGTACCACCCTATAGGTGGTAACCTATTAAGGCGGTTGCATACACGACACAACCACATGGTTTTTTTTGCCACCCTTTGCATGGCAATCACACGATATTACACCTAAACACCGCGGCCTAAAAGCGAAAGATGTTGGACTTTGGTTGATTAAATTATTTCTCCATTATTTGATTCGCCACCTCTTTCAAAATGGCGGCAAAAAATGTATTGCTTGTAGAAGTGTATGCAGCTAAATAACTTTAGGTTTGAATGCAGGTAGAGTCCTGATTATACTATACTTATCTAGTAATATTATTAACTTAATGAAAATAACATACGAAAACATTAGATGCAACTACATAGTAAGTACATGTAGTAAAAAGTAATTTACTTTTTATATTTTGGCTATATCTACTGATCCATTTTTTTATCATAAAGTGGTCAGTGTTTTATCTTAACTATATATGAACTACATATTATTATACATATGAGTTGTTAATAAAAGAAATCTTGATTAATTGCCTATGATAAAAAAGAATAGGCTTTAATTTTATTAGACCTATCTACAATAAGTTGTTGCATTGATATTCAAAATAAATAAATACTAAAACTAAATCTCTAATACGTACCTACCAGATGCCTTATAAAAAAGTAGTAAGCAATAAAACATTATTGCTTACTACTATTCTATAATTTATATTAAGCTTTATATTGTTGTTATTTTTATAATATATAGGTAGTTAGTTATGGTCTATAAAAATATCATTTTCATTCATATATGATATAGGTATATATAACTATATATAAGTATCAAATGTTACTAAAATCGGTATAAATTCTGTCAAATAAAATGAGATTTAACAAAATCGGTCCATAATTGGCGGAAATATTATATAACGTATCTATAATACATATATCTACCTAACAACACGATTTTAACTAACTATAAAAATATGTGTTTACATCACTACTTCACTGAATGTGAACTACGAGACTAGTCTAATAAATTGTTTTAACTATTAAAATTATTTATTTGTTTCCGTTGCGTTACAAAATTATGATGTTTTAATTAATTCACACACACAATATGTATATCTATTAATTTATCTTCACTGCGCTACGGTAGCTACGACATGATATAACAATAGGTACCTACCTAAATATACCTCATGCAGGTCCGACTGTCTGAAAGGTTGATATTAGTTGCTATTGTACTACCTATCATACACTTTCATTATAATGGAGTACTGCATTTGATGCGTAAACATTACTTTCCTATTCACACTTTCTTACCAATAAATCACTAAAAGGAGCATTGTCCCAATAAAAGGGAATGACAGGCCATAAGGAAAACAAACCAACACGTCATCTGTTCAATTCCAAATACTCAAAGATAGTAATGGATCGGGTGTGACGGAATTGCTGGCAGCCGGGGACGCCCACTGTTTGGACAGCGGCACAATGCCGCCGGATGCGAAAACGAAAACGAAGCATTATAAGGCGCGTTAAAGAGGCTCGAAACCTTTGAGGTGTCACCGAGTCGGCCTGCGCTCCTAATGACGTAAATCGAGCCGGCACTCTTTTGTTTTGTTTCCGATTATCCGCTCGCAATCCGCTCCTTATTGAATTACCGCCTTTAATCATTGATGCCGTGGTGAAATTGAGATTACGTTCTAACGACCTCTCAATCAGTAAGCACTTCGATGATTGTGTAATCAATACTCCTTTGATTCGACCAAATAAAAAATGAGTAGATAATTGAATTTCTTCCTGCGAGACAGCGAGAGCATACGGTGCTGGATAGACGATCCTTACGCGACGCCGCGACATCTTCTTTTTCACGAGTTTGTTAAATCGAGTACCTATGTTATAGTTGGTTTAACAAACTCGTGAAAAAGGTGTGTATCTATCATTTTATACGATGCTAATTATAATCAAATAGAGGTTAAATATCAAACTTAGGTATCTAATAATATTATAGACATTAGGTTAACTACCTAATGTCTATAATATTATTAGATATATATAAGGTACAAACTATTTCATTTTAACATCTTTATTGCTTTTTAAAATATATTCGTAGTACAATTTTAGTGTTCTAATCGTTGTTTTTACGTGGGGATGGGGATTGTTTGTAATGTGGACTAATTAAGTTAATTAAATTAAATTAAGTGGACCACGTTGTTCCCCCTGGAAACCACGGTGATAAATTTCTAGTGAATTCACCACGATAGGCTGACCTGACCTGACGTCATGCTCAATTTGTCATCCTCCACTTTTACCCCGCTAATTTATCTAAACTGTTAGCGCAAACGGGTGCACCATTCCATTTAACATCCTTTAAAAACACACAGCTACAAAGCAGTGCTTAATTATAATCAAATACAGATCAAACTCATCCATACATATAAATAAAATTGCAGTGTCTGTTTGTTGTCTAATTGAAATAACCGTTTTTTACTACATGCATATGAATATAAATACGGTACATACACGAAAATAACATTTATTACAATTTTTGTCTGTCTGTTTGTTCCGGCTAATCTCTGAAATGGCTAAACCGATTTTGACGGGACTTTTTTTGGCAGGTAGCTGATGTAATAAGGAGTAACTTAGGCTACTTTTATTTTAGAAAAATAAAGTTAAATTTCACGCGGACGAAGTCGCGGGAACAGCTAGTACCTACTTAATAAAATTGTGGACATTACATTTCTAGACCAACCGTGTCATTTTAACATCCTTATTGATTTTTTGAAATATGTATTCAATGGATACCTATACTTATTCATAATACAGTTTTGTTTACACAATCAGTAAATCAATACCTATGACGCCATCTATAGCATGATCCTAACAAACAAAAATCCTTTCTACAGAATACTATCTATTAATTTAATGGTAGGTATTAATTTATTAAACCGATACCAGCGTCACCTTTCCTCCAATCAATTCAATCCAATCAATAGTTCAAATATTGATTGTAGAATGCCTCCTTTTTATCTAATGGTTGGCTCATCATACCCATGGACAAGTGCTGCATGTAAGTTCATATTTTTTCCGTTTAAGTTAGGTTTAAATATTTAGCTTTATAGTCGAACTAAAAAATGTTTTATGCACACCTTTCCGCCTCTTGTGCACGTCATAATTTCTATAACTAGGTATACCTGTCATCCAGTTCAGCTACTTCAGTTGAGAAGAACTGGGAATAAATCGACTGGTATTTTTTTTTATTATTATTTTATTTTAGTTAGTTTCAATCTTCATACATTATATAGCTTTTATATAGTGTATTATTTAAAATATATACATATAACTATTACTAGTAGGTACAGATAGATACTATTTATCATGATTATTATTTTCAAGGACGAAGGCGCCTATCAAACTGTAAATAATTATTATAAACAAAAAGTACTTACAACAGGGGCTCCTTAATTCTGAAAATCTGTGCCTGTTTGATCTATCTACTTAGGAACTGGAGTTACGTTTTTTTATGTTTTTAATACAATGTAGCCCTAACCTAATATCAATAACTAAACTTGTTCTTAGATATATGTGTAGGTACCTATAGGTACACACTTTTAGCGTCTATATTGTTACTGCTATTATTTATTATGGCGGCGGGCGGCGGGCGGCGCGGGCGGCACAACGACGGCGAGTACTTGTGTGATGGACGATAGTGTTTACGGTCGATGGTAATAAGATCTTGTATGGTAAGAATGCCGGTAAGGAGAAGGAATGTAGGAAAGATGCCACCTGGACTGGAGTAGGTTCACGCTTCACCGTGTCTGCTGTGCTGTCGTGGAACGTCGTGGGTCACCAATTTAGCGTCTATAGAGTCACGTGGGGCAAGTGTGCGCAGCGGGTAAGTGTACGCACTCGCAATATTTCAAAAACGGTTTATAGGTACGAACTGATAACACCCCTCCTCATTAGCGCACAAAAGGCTATACTTAGTGCAACTTTTTCACTGTCCGCCGGTGAACCATTTTGTTTCCGTAAGTGAGTATTGTTTTTTGCTTGAAATATTGCGATTTTTGTCTTAAATGAGAGACTCATTCCTTTGTAATATATTTATATTTTGAAATCAAGCTTTATGGGGGTCTTCCTATGTGATGGGTTGAAAAAATCGATTTTTTTTTTTTCATAAATTGCTCCCTTAACATGTCTAGAATACGGTAGTAAAGCGATTTTAGAAAATTCGAAGTCGTTTTAAAGATACAGCAGGTAAAAGAAAGAGCGGTTCGGAGCGGTGAGTTGGCAGTTAGAGACCGGGCCTATTGTGTACCGTCGGCTTTATACCTGGCCTCCCTTTTATTAATATATTTGTTTATACAAGTTTAGACACGTTTCTACAGACTTAAACAGAAAAGGAGCAGGTAAACTTACTGATAAAGTTATCCAAAGAAATTACAAAATTCTACGGATTAGCAATTCGACGCCATCCAGATTCGCTTGAAGATATGAGAAAGGAAGTTTGGGCAACGTACTATCACAAATGTTCTTCTGATGAAAACCCTCAGCATCAATTTTGTCCAGAAGGCGAAGACAGTTGGTGTAAATGGCGTAAGGCTGAAGCTAATAATGAACTGGACCAATTTCATCACGATAAACCACCTCTAATTCCGCAAGTCCAAGAAGCTATCAAACCGGTTTTGGAAGATTTATCGAAAGACAAATTATTAATTCGTTGTTTAGGAGCAGAGACACAAAACAATAACGAATCTTTGAATTCTTTGATTTGGACTTTCGCTCCTAAACATCTTCATTCTGGTCCCAAAGTTGTTGAAATTGCTAGCTACTTAGCAGTTATTATCTTTAATGAAGGTTTTCAAGGTATTTTAAAAGTTATGTCGATTATGGGATGCCCTGTTGGTCGTGAAGCCCAAGCGTATGTTGAGAAACGGGATGAAAAGCGAATCTTACGCTCTGAGCGGCGCGTAAGTGATGTCGTTAAACAAGCCAGGATTGACTCAAGAGCTGAACAATCTGCTTTAAAAGTTTCACGAGGAAGAGGAAGGAATACTCTATGGACCAGGCATCGCCGATTGAGAGTAAGTTGATATTTTAATAGTTTTTAACGGACTTGAAACTTTAAACGCGTTTTTCTCAAAACTGTGTTTTTCAAACTTTCCTCCATTGTATCTCAGAAACGGCTGGACCGAATTACTTGAAATTTACAGGGCACACTCAATATATGTAAACGCATGGAATGAACTATTATCAATCGAAAATTTTCAAAACTTCGATTTTTTTATAGCAAAAAACAAAAAAAAAACGCCTAATTTGCAACTTTTATTTCAAATGTCTATCAAAAATCCAATTTTTTTTATATTCATTTGATTATAGGTCATTCCGTGCTTTTAAGCCTACAAATTAAAACGCCGTTTTTTTTTTTTTCAGATAAGCCGATCAGCCGGAATCGTGGAGGAAGTGGGAGCTCTTTTTTTCGAGGCGGGGGTGTTCAGAGCGCTGTAACTCTAGTTTGACTGAATATTTTTAGCTGAAATTTTATATTTATACTGTCCAAATATGTGTTAATAAATGATAAAAAACTTGAAGCTCTAAATATTTACTGGTCGTAGAAAAAAATCCTAAAATATCCCTAAAAAACAGGCCGTCACATAGGAAGACCCCCTTATACCATCAGAACAGTACATTTTATGTAATATAAGCCGTGTTTAATCTTTTGGTGATGACGATTACGTAATATTGCTCAGTTCTGGTTAAATTTTATTTTGATGGTTTGGGGTAAGTGTGCGCATACGAATGTCGGGTAAGTGTGCGCATGCGAATACTTACCTCGCTCCGCTTTGGCTTTGTATTTATGATGCAATTTGTTATTTCAGAGTTTAATTATACATAAAAAATGCCTCGATTATAAAAGAAATGCCGGATAGAAGTGTTGTCACAGAGGAACAGCTAGAAGCTGTTAAAAGATTAATTTCGGAGGTTGGTAGCAAACGACAGTGTGGCACCCGCAATAATGAGTGTACCTTCGTCTAGGAATGAATATGTACGACTGTCATCCATCCAAGAAATACCGAAGTTGGCCTTAGGCATTTCTTGGAGGGATGACTGTGATTCAAAATCGGCGAAAGAAAGGCAAAAAGTCAATCATTGATACTGTAAGTCCTTATAAAGTAGAATTGGAAAAACAAAAAACAAGAGGAAGAATAAATTGCCAAAAAAGAAGATACGACTTGATCTGAAAATAAATAAAATGATGAGCAGGAATTATTTTGCCCACTGTGTGGAGAAAAATACATATTTCCACCGAATGAAGACTGGATCCAATACAGCATCTGTAAGAGCTGGTGGCATGAACAATGCAATAACTTTGAAAAGGAATTATTTGAACTGATGTATTATTAGGTTGAGGATGTCTATTTTCTGGTTTATCATATGAGTCTGACTCTATTTACTGTATGTTACATGTTGCGTACACTTACCCGCACTACTGCGCACACTTACCCCTATACTTGGGTAAGTGTGCGCATTTAAACAGTTTTGATTTTGTTGATTTCCACAGAATTTGTGTAAATGATAATTATTTATTTTGCGTTTAAGTTGTTGATTATTAAATATTTTATATAATAAACCTTGTTTTGTTCCAGTTAACTTCAAATATTTTATTATATGATACTTCAAACCTTAAGTGCGCACACTTGCCCCACGTGACTCTATTGTTACCGCTATTATTTATGTTATGTTCAACTGGTACTGGCAGCGACAGGAGGAGGAAGATTAAATAACGAGTCCAGTGGTGGCTATGTATAAATGTAATATTCTTGTGGCATTTACAATAGTTGTATGGTTTTATTATATATATAAAAACGTATATTTAATGTATCTGAAAAGAAGCGATTGTGTCCCAATCAGACAAGCTTGTTATATCTTGTTCTACAACGTCGCTAGGCAACGGTGTTGCCGCGCACTATCCGTAAATCGCACACACTTATCTCTAAACCTCCATTCTTCATCATTTCAATCATTCGTTGTCTCTGGGTTTAGATTACAGGTTATTCAGGTTACAATTATCTACTTGTTGTTTTAATGAAATTTCAATAACGATTTGCTATTATATTTATATATTTGATTTGAAGGAACTTCACTGTAAGAATAAGTTGTATTGTGTAGGTATAGCTCGATATTGCAACTGACAAGAGCTTTGATTTGACATTACATTTAAAACCATTGCTATGGCATTGTATATCGAGCAGGTTGCTGACGTAAGCTATCAATAAAATATCAAATCTATTGGTAGTCAGCATACTATGCCTAAAATGAAGTCACTTCCGCTGTCTATTCACTTAGATATTTTGAACTAGGCAACGAGTTTTATTGCATTTTTAGCAATACATAGAGTGATTCAAGAGGAAGGTTCATGTACAGTGTACACACATGTAGGCACTCCCGTGCTTAGCTAGTTGAAAATTCAAAATTTTAAAAAATATTTACATTCATGTAGAACTTTTAGCGGCTTATGAACTTAAAATTTTTATATTACATTTTATCCCTACCGCCCAGTTCAGTATACAGATTCAATAGAGAAAATCTGGCAAGAAACTCAATTAAATTTCTCTTTTTTTTAGTTTATTTAAATATTTACATATATAGGCGACACTGTACTCACTGGTACTAACATTAAATGAAAATCCAGTGCATGAACAACTGCACGCTCGTCATTCAAATAATCGTTTAGTGGGTAATATGCTTTCCTCAGTAAATATGATTTAACAAATGTTTTGAATATTTTAGAGTAGTATAAAAAAAACAATTTGCACTGTAATAAACACCTTGTTTTCAATGTTCTTGTAGTAAACAAATGTCAAAGTGAAACGCCAAAGAAACGTCATGAGTTCAATCAAAATGTCAAATCTGTCAAAAATAACTATTTTATGAATCTATTTTAACCTATAAATAAATGTTTTCAAAGTTTTAAATAATACAAACCCAAAATGTTTTCTTCTCTTTTAAATAAAGTTAATCCAATAAAATTAGGCTGTGGGTTTCATACCACTTCATGCTTAAATGAAGTTCGCTTGTTAACCAGGCTACGAGTGGTAGACAACTCCGAGATCGGAAAACGAGCCATGGCCGAGGGAAAACCACCTAGAATTATCTGTGTTTATAACAAACAACGTATGTATACTGTAAAAACGATTCAATTTGTTGCACAAGTTATTGTCCTGTTTAATAATTTCATCGACAACAAACACTATTTTCGTATTACATCGAAACTTTATTGAACCAATAGAGAGCTAACTTATTTGATCCTGTATATACTTAGTTGTAACTGGTACCATTTTAAGACAAATTTTTTTTTATATGTCCCACAATACGAGTATACCTATATACTTTGGGCTGTCACAAAATAAATAAGTTTTATATACATATGCATGTAAGAACAAATTATGTAAGTTGTATGTTCATGAATAATGAAAATATTACTAATAATGCCTACTGGATTGGGATGGAGTAAACAGTTTCCATTGGAGTAAGAAAAATTTATTAAAACTTGAATGCAGAAATACACAAATAAAATCACATTTCAAACACCTAAAAATAAGTGTAGAGGTAAAAATCCCTTTTAAGAAAGATTTTAGACTCAGCAGTTTGAGCATATTGGACTGACAGGATAATAATAGCACCAAGATAGAAAAAATATTAACACTAACTTGAGTGTTGAGTCCAGCAGTTAGTGAATTATTTTAAGTATAAAAGTTGTCATGTTTATACAATTTATCTATATATATATATATTTTCACATAGGGACAGGCATTTTTTAGTGTACAATAAATTGAGGTAGCCATTATTGATCCATTTTATTAATTTATTTAAATTAAAATTCGCACGGGTGATCACCCGGTCCCAACATGTAAATTTACTTTAGTTGCAGAGTGACCCACTGGTAGGTATGCAGTTTTTAACATGTTAAGAAATTTGTGCAGGTGGAGGAGCAATAATAATAAAATAGCAAAAACCTTATATAGACTACTATGTATTTGAAGTATAGTCTTTGACAATATAACCTTAATAATGTTCAAACTTATATTACATTAAGATTGCAACCACTAGTACAATTTATTACATAATATTACCATACTAATTGCAGGTGTTGGCTACATTGGGGACAGAGTGATGGTAGCAATTAAAGGACAGAAGAAGAAAGGCATTTTAGTTGGACTGAAGCAAACACAAAAAGTAAAAGTACCCAAATTTGATAGTAATAATGTGGTACTGATTGATGACAATGGCACTCCACTTGGCACCCGCATTCATGTACCCATACCCACAATCCTACGTACTATACTTAAGGAGCGAACACACTCAAAAGGTGCAGATTATACTAAGTTACTAGCTATAGCAACAAAATTTGTTTAGGTATCCATTATTAATAAGTAGGTAGTTAATAAAAATTGTACATTATTTTTAAACTTGTTTTAATTTCCTGTACCAAGATCCAATAGTATTTGTTACACTGTTAAGTGGGACTCAAATTATTCATATATATTCCAATTGAAATGTCTTCAGTAGTGAAAAGATCTTTCAAAATGTGCACTAAATAAATTCTTTGTGATAGTTCCAATCATTCAGCATAATATGTTTTCCTCTTCCATAGTTCCAATTAATTTTTACCCAATAATTATCAAAATATATTCACAAGTTTTTTGCGAGAAATAATTGTACAAAAAGTAAACATATCATAGATATATAACATAGATGTGGCACTAGAGTATAGATTACTCCAGGTTCACATATATGGGAATACCAAAATTCATAAGAATTGCCTAAGCACTTTGGATCGGAAAGTGAATAAAGGATTACTTAGGATTTCCACTAGTAGGATTGACCAATTAGAAATGAAGGATAACTTAGGTGATAGAATAATAAACACACATCATCATTGAAATTTCAAAATTTAATAAAACTTATCAGTTCCACTTCAGAGTAGACTTATAGGACACGCTACCTACTGATGGAGATGAGTAGATGACACAACATCAATTTAATGTATTATATTTCAATCAAATTCTAGACAATTATACCTAGTTGACCTTGAGGCAGTAAGGCGCAGCCCTATCGGCGTTATAGAAGTATAACAAAATTTACAAGTGAGATGTAGAAGACAAGACGCATTCACGACACGATTGGAAAGTCGGAATGTCGCTGAGCTGCAGTTGTCAGTTTAAATCAAGACATACCGCTGTATCTTTTATTATTCTAAAAACATACTCAATAGTTCTACTCCATTCGTGATGCAATGTCACTATATAGATATATTATGTCAACTATAAGTATATAATTAATTATATAGCTAGTTAAAATTTGTTAATTTTAGAATTCCAATGACATGAAACATTGGGTGGTAAGAAATAAAAATGTCATGTCAAGCAAATTCTTAAACTATACCAGTAAAAGCTTTATATTCACGCATAATATTTATTAGCAAATACTGTGAAATGTTTATGAATTTACTTATTTTTATTTTGCATACCACTCATTAAGTACTTACTGTTAAACACTCGAACACTTATTATTGTTGCATCTTAAAACAAAGTAGGAATACATGATTTAGATACTGTACGCTTACAAAATACGTATAAAGATGTCGTCTTTTCTCAAGTAAGGCTTTAGAATTGTAATATTGCTATAATTAACATTCAATTAGTTAAAGCTGTGAGCAATAGGTACCCAGACATTTGAATTATTGGCATAAACAATTACATATTCACAGTACGAACAAGAAAGAGTACGGGCGCGGGGCCCCGCTACAGTAACGTAAGAACAAAGTCGTGACGGGGCCCGGGGCCCTATAATATAACGTATAAACAAGTAGAAGACGGGGCCGTTACTATAAAGTAATGTAATTATTGAACAACAGCTGTGACTAGACATAATAAAGATTCACGTGCGATCACTGCTACCCAAGTCTAACTCGTAACATTAAACAATCCGGTAATCAAACTATCACACGACACAATTGAATAGAATTTACGTTTAATATAAGTAAATATAAATTAATCCTAAAACTACGACAACTAATCGGAAGAGTTAGTGTCGCTACTTCTACACAATGTTAAATTAGCTTGATATAAATAATAAAAGCAACGTATTGATTATATCGACGCGGACCTGAATGTCATTTTATAATTGAAGGAGTTAGAGTAAAGCTATTCTATTGAATTAATATAATAAGTAATTAAGCCGCACTTAATCCCAGACAGATTAGTTAAAGGCACAGATAACTGACTGCATGTAGCTAGAAGACTAACTCAATCTAATGTTAATGTAAATAATATTAGTCAAATAATCCACTATGATAATTAGGGACCAACTATAACATGAGTTTGATGCACTGCGTTTTGGACGTTGTATGAATTATTTAAAACATATGATATTAAGTGTTACTGTGTTTATAACAGAGTCATATTCAAAGTTCAAAGAATCACAATCATATACATCTTCTGAAAACAGTGTAAATTAAAATGATTACTGTGAATCTTTTTATTTATATTAAAAATGCATTACAAGCATCATTATATGATGACATGATAGTGTAATATGTCCTAAAACGCCGTATACTCAGCACATACAGTTCCCGTACACTATTTTTAAGAATAACACTAAACTAAAATGTCTTTAATTTGGTGGTCAATTTGTAAAAAGGCCCGCGTCAACACTCAGTACTATATGAGAAAATTAAATTTTCAGATTTAATTTTCGATAAAACAATCCTTATGTCTAAACGTAGAAAGCAACCAGCATTTTAGCACACCGTAAATTGGAGTAAATGCGTGTTTGTATTGCTGTATTGAGATTGTCGAGTGTTTCTTCTTTATTGATCAATTACAAAAAAATAAAGAAAAATTACATATCCTCTGTGTTAATACTGCAATGTCTAAGAACAAAATTGTTTCATGTTATGATCTAAATCACACTTAGAAGTGGATTAACCATTCTGAATTAGACACAAACTGAACGCCTGTTGCCGAGACGCGACTTTAAGTAACGCCCTAGACACGGCCAAACCGGGCATAGGTTATTATTATTCAGTATTTATTCAGTAATGTGATCCTTATTGCATTACCACCAATCCAATCAACAATAGAAAACACGACATCACTCATCCTAAACCGAACTGGACGAATAAGATTGCTTTCTACGAGTATTTACATAAGGTTTATTTTACTGTGACCTATAACGGTCAACGTATAAAGTAATAGAAAGTTGTCTGCTACTATTTATATATCGCATATAAATAGTAGCAGACAATATCAAATATATTTATATAATTATTATATATATCAAATAATTTCAAAATTAATTAACCGGCAAACTACTTCCATCTTAGTTGATATGATTTTAGATCAAACATTTGTAAAACATATATCTAAAAAATAACACCCAATAAATTGCTATAATAATATATAATTATTTGTACAACATTAACATAATCTAAAGGTGAGACAAGGTACTTGGACCTCAGTAGCCGAAGGTCACTTGAGCGCGGTGAGGACCTGGGGAGGGAGAGGGAGATCAAGAGTAAGGATATGGATGGATTGGATTCCTTCATTTTATACATACCTATATATAATACATGGGTTCGCTTAGAACAATTTCATTTTTACACAATATTTATCCAATATTATTTGATTAACTATTCGCGAAATATCAAAAATGTCTTTCTATTCCATGTCTGAGTATGAAAGATAAGGGCGCAACGCACGCCATAGTTCATGTGTGCGCAAAAAACTTGGCTCGTGTTAATCTAAAACATCTTACTTCATTGTTCTGTATCGGATCCCCATATTGACTCTTCAATTCCAAACAAATCATATATATCAGTTAGTTTCCATTTACAATTAATGTACGTATCATTATACATACTCAACGTTAACAATAGCCTCTACAAGTTAGGCTTGTCATGTTTTACAGCAATTATGACGATTTATTTTTATTTCATCATAAACATTGTTTTTCAACCTTGAACGTATCATCCAACTGTGAAGGAGACTCCTCTATAAATATTTATATAATTAATAGTAAGTACAAGAAATTTTAGATTATAACGACGTCATGTAAATACTAGGAATAAATGATAATGAAATTAAATAGAATAATATAAATAAATTCGAATGGATAATTATTAGAAGAAGCATCGTAAGTAAAAGTATACGAAAGCTACAATAGAAATCTAACTACCGACGCTAAGCAGCTAGTTACTACGCGATATGACTGACGTATCACATACGCGGCACAACTATTACCGAGCGGCACACGGAACCCTTACCTCAACTACGGACACGTGAAACTCGCGCTCAAAACAGATCGTGTAAAAATAAAATACTAAATAACAAACTAAAATTACCGTAACAAAAATAATAAAAATCTTACTGTTGATTTGACTACGATAAAATTTCCTCTAATGTTAACTAAATATTATAAATTTATATTGTATACCTTAAGAGTTAAATTGTAAACGAATCACGATAGATTAGTGCGCGCCGGCTGCCCCGCGGGACATATAGCCGCGAAATATCGCCTCATATCGACACGAATGCCCGCATTCGTGTGCTTAAGTAGTTAAGTCACAGCCCTATAGGACCAGCAATACATCACGCAACGTACAGTTTTATGGCACAATTTGTATGCAACGGGACACCCTCACTAATAATAATCGCTACCATCCATCCTATTACTATCCAAATTAGCTATTAAAGACTCATTTTAGTCAAATTTATAGTTTTTCTTATTACTATTTTTCATAAGAATCTTTATCTATAGTTAAGTTAAATATCTTGCAGAGTATACTTACAAGGATATAAGAAATCATTCAATTTCCAATGGGCATTATCTCTGATTACCGTGTATATAATATAGGGTTAATTTTCCAACTGTGCATGGATGACCAAAACTGATATTAAAATAAATAACGAAAAATATGCAAAGAAGTACAGATCAATCAGATTTAGTTAATAAATCATTTTCCAAATATAGGAATAGGAAGAAGACATCGCAATAACTTTTTAATAAAATTTGATTCTACCGTGTTTAAACTTCCTTAAATAATTTAATCCCATCATACTTTGATGGGATTAAATATTTGCAAAAATGCATTGATATAATTTCACTTTGAATATTTAATTATTCCGAATTTTGACCTCCAAGCATACTTAGAAAATTCACTCTATTTAATTTAAAACATGCAGTAAAATAATGAAAATCCTGAAAATGATTGAAGAGTTTGCGATATCATTATTTTTTGGAAGGCCATTAAATACAGCACTTGTATGTCGAGACGAATTACCAACAGTAACATTTACCGAGTCGACCTTGTAGGAACATAGTTTTTTACAAAAAAAGAAACACATATCTACATAGTGTTTTACGTGACACGAATAAATTTACTGGGTTTCACTGAGATAAAGATCAAGAAACGAGCATACGACGACGCGAGTAATGTATTGCATCGAGTTCTTATTTCACTGAACTGCTTTTTGTACTATGTCAAATGTACCTATATACAATAGATATTCCGGGTTCCTCCAAAAGCGAAATAAAACTTCGTTTATTTGGAAGACGAATAGTATCGTCCCACGGAGCAAATGACGCGCAATTTAAATAGTGTTCTAGCTAGAGCGAGAAAATAGAGGGTCGCAAGGAGAAGGTGCTGGTGGAGAGGGGGCATGGTCGCCTACACATCCACCACCATCTTCTTGTGTATGTCTGTGTTGCCAACCACATTGCAGAACTCCTCGAATGAGATCTTGCCGTCTTCATCCTTGTCTGCGAACAGGATCGTCTTGTCCACGATCTGCTGTAGTTGAGTGTCCTTCAAATTATTGCCAACCATCATCTTCAGCACCTGAGAAGTAATAAATAGAACACTAAGTACTATTGTAGTACTAGTATGCAACTATAAGAAGCTAACGGCACACCTGATGGTGGATATGAAAAGTTTCATGGACATCACATTTGCACGTGATGGCATTTGGGTTGCCATTCAGAAAATTTAAGGTGATATGTATTATTTTGTGTTATTTCACTGCACCCTTGAAATTGAAGATGCGTATGTTGTTCCAGTTACAAAACAAATTGCTTAGCGGGAGAAATAGATGAGACAAAGTTATCTCCACAGACATCTTGCACAAAATCTACCACAACACCGTCCACACAATAAAAAACATCAAAACGTGTAATTTTATTATAAGTATTACATTTTAATTTAACAAAACTAATACAGGAATTGTGTAATAGTCGACTGCAAATAAAAATAAATAGAGAAGTTGTTGTCGTCGTTCAATTATCTAGTATAGTTGTCGACTACACTAGATAATTGAAATAAGTTTAATTGCGAACCTAGGTTAATATATACTCTTTGAGTAGTGAATGAAAGTAAATCTTATTTACCTGAAACAGTTCACCGTTCGAGATGAACCCATCGTTATCCATGTCGTAGATGCGGAACGCAAACCGCAACTTCGACAACTTGTCACCTTTAACGCTGAACTGCGACACACCCTGGATGAACTCCTTGAAGTCCACCTGGAACAATTTGTCCATTGTTACCGGAGGACTTCATTACTATTGTTTTTGTGTCATAAAACGTTGCTGTATTATTTTTACAAAATATTTTCATTTCCCGTGTATCACAATCTAGCCGAGATAAACTTCCCAGCTACGTAACCAATCTTTATGAAATTTAGCTCACTGCGAGTAATTTGGTCTAGCCGGTTTTTATTGGCCTCAATATTGAAGCTACCAATCCGTAGGAACGGGTCAGCTTTATAAAAAAAAGTGCAGTCAAGCCTACTCTCGATCCGCTGCCCTGTTCAACAGTATTGCCAGGAAACGGTAGCGACATCAATTCATCGAGCAATGTTGCTAAAAGCGCTTGCTTTCCGTTTTATATTAGTAGGGATAGGTAGGTATAACTTTTAACCCAGATAAGCCTGAAACTAAAATTTTCTGAAAATTTTGAAAAAAGTTACATTATTTAGTTTATTAGATCTTATGCAACATAAAAAAATTATGAAAAAAAAAATTAAGTGTAAGGCTTTCAGGGAAACAGCCGTCCTATATGTAGGACAGTAGGATAATAAGAGGAAATAAAAGACCATTTATGACAAAACAGAATGTAATCAAAAAGTGTAGTTTATTAGATAACTATTGATTATATTACACATTGTTATATGTAATTTACTAGATTAACACTATTTATGAATGATATGTTTCAAAACACTTGACACACACTCCAACATCACATTTCTTGCAACGTGTCAAACATTTTTTGTGACATTGACGACAGCGTGTTTGCTTCGATTGAGGAATAACCAGATGATTCATTTGGTCTTTACGACTATCAGCATGTTCATGATGGGAGGGTCGGCTAGGCCCTCTTTTGGCATTTTTTCTGTTTGATTCAATCAAAGCAATTGCTACCCTTCTGCGAAAGCCAAGATGATCCAGTTTTCCATGATTTATTTTATATAACTGCCATGCATTATGTTCGGCAAGATCAATCATGTGTGTGAGCAACGGCATGTACCATTTCTTACCTCGTATACCAATTCGGTAATGTGAAATATTTTCATCACACCGATCCACTCCTCCCATATATTTGTTATAGATGGACACCATATGTGGTTCTTCTATGACAATGTTTCTCTTTTCACTTTGTGAGAAGCGTTTGGCAGATTGTTTAGGATTTATTCCTACAGCATTTGAAGCAATACTGAATATATTATTGT
Source organism: Achroia grisella (assembly GCF_030625045.1). Classification (NCBI taxonomy): domain Eukaryota; kingdom Metazoa; phylum Arthropoda; class Insecta; order Lepidoptera; family Pyralidae; genus Achroia; species Achroia grisella. The sequence continues at coordinate 442,145 of NW_026712648.1, forward strand.
CATGCCATTTAGCAATAATGAACGTGTTGTCATGTGTCGTTCTGTAATCGACAGCACCACGTTCCTTTTTTTTCAGTAACTTCGATGTAATCAGAGGACAACTAGATGTCCTGTTTTCTCGAACTGTCCCAGTGCAACGAAGGCCTTTCTTTGTTATCTCTTCCAGCAAGGGCGTCCCAGTAAAAAAATTATCAAAAACTACGTGGTAAGGAAGGTCGAAGCCACGTGAAATCAGCACATCACAAAAAGTGAGAACAACGCTTGCACCCAGCCCCAATTCTTTATATATTGGATTGCACATAGTTGTAGCACCTTGGTATGGTTCCATCCATAAAACATACCCTAACCGTGTAGCACCAACCCAAGCTTTGAACCCGTACCTAATAGGTTTACCATGTGCTGTTTGCAGCCACTGTAATGCTCTTCAAGAGGAGAAAACTCTAAGAACTTTTTATTTAGAAATGTAACTAGGGGGCGTACTTTTGTGTATTTGTCTTGCAAATCCAGATTATCATTGACATGAAGGTGGCGAAAAATAAAGTCAAATCTATCCCTAGTCATAGCCGAGCTGATCAATTCATTCTTTGTATCAGGGGAGTTTTCCCAATACATTCTTCTACGGGGGGCTCCCCGGAGACTGGGGAGTGGTTATTCATGGCTATGAATAACCACTAACCAACAATATGCCGATGAAACATTTCATATCTTCAGTGGTTATGTCTCCAGGCAAATTATTTTTGACAGCATATTTATTGCTCTCTGACACCAACAACGAAATAACATCTTCATCTAAGAAGTTTTCAAACCACTCAATTGGGCGCTTATCTTGGCAAGCGCCTTGAACATCTGGCCAATTCACGGGATTTTTTGCCAAGTCCCGTTTTCTCCATGCGTAGGTACGCCTACGTTTAGTTCGACCTGTAGAATCAGAAGGTTCTTCTTCTGTATCACTCACCATAATCTGCCCTTGAATCATTACTTCAGCCGGTTGAAGCAGAATGTTTCGTGGCAAATTATTCAAAGTTACATTATCTTCTTCACCCGAATCTTCGTCAGTGAGACATTCAGGATCAACAGGAGGAGGTAGAATACATATCAGTCGTTCTCTATAATCTTCTTCATTATCAGAAACATTTTCTAAAGCATCTAAAATTTCATGCGCAGCTAACGGTCTGTAAAGAAAAAGTTGTATTATTGTACTAAAATCATGTATATTATCCTACTGTCCTATATATAGTACGCTAGTATTTGTAACAAGTTATACGTAATTTATTTATATTATTTTGCTAGAATATTTATTTAGTACAAAAGTTAAGGTTATCAACTATATATTAACACAGAAAAAAACAACTCACGAATAAAATAATTCTTTTTAAACATACCTGTCATTTGCCATGTCTGCAACGCACTTTTATTACACACTTAAAAGGTAAAATATAAGGTAAAAACTGTTAAAATAACTGTCTTTTTATTTTTTCTAATAAAGCTGACACGTTTCTTACTGCAAATCATAAGACTAAATAATCTTAGATAAAGAGGGTATTCTGATATTTTGTTTTATTTCTACTGTCCTAAATATAGGACAGTAGGCTTAGCTGGGTTAAATAGATAACGCATGACTACAACAATATTGAGTTAACACCATCGAACTTACGCCATTTTAAACGATCGATGATTAAAGATTGGGGATCTTATTCCAACAGGGATCAAAATTATAACGTCCTTAGTCGAGGTTTTAACCCCTAACGGTGAATTCAGATTAAAGTCCTATCATTTGGCAGGCCTTCAGTTCATTTAGAGTGCTCACTGTACTCACTTTCTGGCAAAATTATCATCGGGATCGTTCAATCGAGATTATCAAAAACTATACAAATTTCGAATCCACAACGGGGTCACAACATGCGTTTCCTGAGCATCATACTAATACCATAATATCCTGAATAATAAACCCGTCTATATTAAGAACTAACCCACTCAGTAGAACTAATTTGCTCAAAGGAGCATGAAACAGCTATACCAAGCGTTATAATTAAACATATCGTTCATGGATGTTATCTTAAGAATTATCTAGTGTCAATATTAAAGATTTTATCATTAGATAATTCTAATACTTATAAAGTGTGGGTACTAATTTTGTAACTGGTGGTTTCGATACGCATTGTATACCAATTTGAAACTCTTTCACCTAATTGATCATAAAAGTATAATCATATAATAATTATTTATCATGAAAAATGTTAAAGAAATCATAAAACATCCTTCAGAAACAAGCGATTCGATTTCACTATAAACATTTGGTCTCAACTAAAGAAATCGTAATCGTATTTATGTTTACAATTTATTTCTTATATAGTAGGTATCTAAATTCGAATATAGAATAAAGAAAAGAAGAATATAGCATCGCAGAATATAATGGACTCACTTAGTAGGAGAGGAGCTTCTACCAACCCTGGCCCATCCACCGCGCCGCAAATCATGAAAAGCTAAATAACAACTCACCTCTCCATTTCCATCTGCGTCGAATATATCTATAACGCGTTGCACCAGCGGATTCTGCTGCAACTCTGGCAATGACATAAACTCGTCGATGGACAGCGCACCGGAATTGTCCAAGTCGAGCTTCCGAAATCGCTTGCCGAGCCGCCGTATCTCGTCCGCGTCGACTGTCGGTGGTAGATACATGGATCAGTGTAACTCGTTCACTCCGTTTCGCTTGCTTTCGCGGTAGCAACCGAGAGAGCTCGCGATGAGATCAGAGCGGTCCATTGCAAATGTTATATAGTTCGATATCAGAAAAATCGCGTTATAGCAATAGACTGCTCCTTGTAATCTCCAGTGAACGAAGCCTAACATTAAACGCATGCATACAACTGCTCTATAAAATTATTCGGTCAGTCGAACACTATAATGCCTATATATCTAGTTGTTGACCGGTCCTAAAATTACATGTAGTCCTAACATGCTAACGATAGTTATGGGTTTATTAACGCTTAAATTGCAAGTCGCAGGTGTATGCTTGCGGCTGCTCTACTAGCTCTAGTTTGAACTACGTGTGTTTTAAAGGTACCTATTTTAGACTTTATACATCATTTAACTAGTCACTAGAACTATAAATTCCTCGTGTATTAGTGTGATCTCGCAATTCGTACCAGTACTGTTTTAGAAAACTATCAATTAGCTATCAATAGAACGGACTTCTAGTTAAAAAAAAATAAACTACGTATTTCGTAGTTCAAAGGCACGTTTAAAAAATAATTTATCTCATTATTGACCTCTCTAAAAGACGTATGCTCGAGTCGAATGTCTGTTGTATTGTTATATTACTTCTTTTACTCAGTTTCCAAACAATGTGCCCACAGAAAACACATCTCATGACGTGACAAAAAACACAATATTTATAGATAAAACTCAAATAAATCTATTTTAAAAGCCCCTGTTTATATCAGAATTAATTTTGAACGGCATTTTTTTCTAAACAACTAAAGTAGAAATCACATCAAAACATAGACACATCGCAGCAACAAAGTTAAGTACTGTCTACAACGAATAACAAAATTAAACATTACAATCCACTTGAATATCATAACACTTTATAAATAATTAAATTTCCTAAGATGGTATGTTCAAATAGAAATTTGTTTATCGCTGTAACATACGCAATAAATAACAAATAAAGCATCATATAGACACATTTATAGATTTCAATTGTATAAGACTGCCATGATGTATGTTAACTCACTCCCCATTGAATGTAACAGTTATAGGCCAAATATCCAATTTGTTTTAAAAATTTAAGAATCAACAACAACAACAACAACCTCATCTATCATAATATATCTTATTATCTTATATTTATAAATACCAAGAAAAATATGTATTTTCCGTAAATTATTAATAAACCCATTCGGTCATACCATGGTAGGTATAAGGCCACACGCTCATGGTCGGTGATTTTACATGCAATTATATAAACACTAAAAGGAAGTTCCTTTTGATGTTTGCATATATGCGCGTAAAAACGTCGGCGAGGATTGCGCGGTTTATATAAGAAGCAACATTTCCAGTTAGGTTGCGTTCACAACAAACGTATTGTTAGCCGTCGACTGCCAGCAATCTTTACCTACACAGTATACTGATTTTCCAACATCACATCAACTATAATAGTTCACAGTAAAACGACAACGCAATGCATAGTCTTTGACTTTCGTTATCCGACTATTTTTCTACAGCACCACTTGCAAAGTATATGATGAGTGACCCCTACTACCGCTAGTTTCCAACTAGCGGTTAGATTCGGTAACTGCTAACTATTATTATTTGAAATAGTTTGAGTTATGATTTCTACAATAATTGCAACACTTATAATTTTAAACTATGTTAAAACTCGTACCAACTAACAAGATTCAGTCAGTACAAAGCCCAGGCTTTCAATATTCTCTAATTACAATAATTTCAATTCATTTTAAGCAAGAATTGTTAACAACTGCTCTAATTATTCCGCCTATGTTTAGGCTTTAGATCGTACGCTTACAATACACTGGAGAATATATCGCGAACTTAATAATAAATGAGTATTAACTCATAAATGAGAAATTTAGGAAATCGACCTTAAAGCAAAACGTTAAAGTCTACTTTACAAAATCCGTAATATTTTAGTTAATGTAGGTCATGATTAGACGTGAGATATACTCTTTTGTTCACAATAACGTTAGCGCACGTTAGTGTAGAATAATATAATAGCATAATGTTCTAGCAGGGCTTGCTCACAGTCCTCGGCTGATTATACATTTGGTGTGACAGCACCCTTAAACCTCGTAAACTAATAACTGGCACAAGCAACAGCTACCTATTTAATTTGATAACAAACGCGTGGCACCATCTACCAATAGGCCCTCACGAGTGTTACCAACTGACAATTTGTTCAGTATAAAGCTGACGATATCTCATCAAGTGGCTCGACAATAGTAGTCCAACGCGCACTTGTAGAATCGTAGGCAGGACATTTATAACAATACACTAATAAACTCAGAACTGAATGTTTGAATCATGATAAAAAAAAATTAGAAAAATTACAAGTCTTCTATTTTAATAGATTTTTCTAATAATTTTATGAATAAATGCACATAAATTGAATAAACATTACAATCAGGTCTGGGTTTTCTGAAGAGCTAAGAGATGGGTTGGCTACTTGAAAAATGTATGTTCGACATATTTTTTATTGAACCTCAGTAACAAATGCTAAAATTTACAAGTTGTGAAAAAAAAAATATGTTTGATATAGGTACACTACTAAATGAACCATATCAATTAAAGTTATATACTTCAACTTCTATTTATAATCCTGATATTAGCTCATAGCCAACCTTCCTCATATGCATAGATTCCTCGCACCTGAGTGACAGCATAATAGCATTCTATTATTAAACATTCATAGCAATTCTAATGTTTCCACTAAAGGCTGAAATGTGACGGGATGCACTATCAAACAAAATATCTTTCATAATACAGCTATTGTTTATCCAGAACAATTTTTGTCAATTTACTCTGACGTGTCAGGGTGGAGGAATTATGCGCAGACTGATAACATTTATTTCAAATACCATAGAATTTTTTACATCATCTGATGTGTGAAAAATATGAGAGTACAGATTGAAAAATAAAAAATCAACAAAAGCATAATTTAGATATTTGTTAAAAATATATAATACATAAAAAGATGTAGAGTTATTTATATATACCTTTTTAAAGACTGCACATGATAATTATTTAAATAAAATATATTACTGTTATTATTACCGAATTACATAGATAATAATAATTGACAGATGTTATCAATTTTAGGTATGAAATATCCTAAAAATGAAATAAGAAAAATTGTTCTGGACTCTAACAGTGTACGTGCGGCAGCTAACATAGAGATGAACATCAGAGGCGGGCGAGTGACACTACGACACTCACAGTTCTCCACCTTAAAATCAATGCAGTTTACACGCGCTGAAAACAAACCTCTTGTTACGCTTTATATGCACACCCTATTGTTTCAATGATGATAATAATGCTCATAAACTATGCTGCACTTAAGTGGCAGTCCTTGCTGTCGCCATCCCCACTGTCTAGTGAAGGAGGTACTTTGAGAGTTAGCCATACTCAAAATATACAACATAGAATTAGGAAGCATGTTGTTATAGATATAAATTAACTAATTCAAATATCATATTAAATATATTAATATGAAATATACAATTTAATTCATTTAAAACAGCATTTAGTTATTAAGCTAGGTATAAGAATACTTATATGTAGGAATATTTAAGGCAAGTAGATACGAAGCAACCAGAATCATTTAAATTAAAATTAGTAGTAAAGAAGATAGAATTATGGATGTATAAAAATATTATACTCACAATTTGAACACAGTTCCATGGGAATAGAATTTTCGTTACCCTGTAAATATTATTTATTTTCAGTGGCATTTTAATAAACAACATATGACTTAAAATTATACAAATTTAATACAATTCGAAATTAGCGGGTACACATTAAATATAAATTGTCAATGAATCGGGCGCCGCCCAAATTCATAATTACTATTTTCCATAACTATATTTTATGGATAAAATTAAGTCAAATTAAATAAATGGGAAATTTTATTATACAGGATAGAATTGCAAGAAATGAGTAACAAACGCGAGGAGAGATCATCTACATACAATAAATAACTCAACGCAATAACTTCAGCTCGAGTACAACGAAAATATACCTACCATTTTGTCTTTTTAAAAGGTTTCTTGATTTATTAATCTATGAAGACAAATTTAGATACTGTACAATATTAGCTTTTCAAACACAAAAGGCAAAATCAGACACAAGACACCTCCATTGATCTAAATAAAAAAAATTTGCAAGCACAGGACCACAGATCCTAAGAACAATACGATGAATACAGATTACATCAGTTTTTTGAACGAACACCCATTCGAATGAAATCAAATCGAGTACCTATTCAACGATGTTATTAATAATATTCTAGTAACGGATTAAAATTTATAAGTTGCGTTTTTCACGAAACATTTGAGAGGTGAGACCCTTCGTACACAAGTTTTTTTTTTATAAATGAATACGTAATATAATGAAATACTAGTATCATGCGTGGATAGAACCCACAACCATCTAAAGTATGCCTTTATTTGTATAAGTCTAAATTGCTATATCACCGAAGTAGCTAGAGTTAGTTTGTATGGGGCAGTACCTTTATTTTTTATTTGTTTATATTCGAAATAAGACAAAGGGTAAATATAATTGGGAAAGTAAAGTAATCATATATACATTCACTATAGTGAGTCCATTTTATTAAATTAAGGGTAACAACAATATTTATTTTACTTATATTATTTTTCGTTGCGTAAACCAAATAGTTCTTTGTATAGTTTGTGTTCCATGTTGACAACAATATAGATAGGCAGTAGGTAGGAGCAACTGGAGCAAATTGATTGAAAGTACCTACATACATTGTACAGTTACACATAGGTACCATTTCGAATAGGTTATTTTACAACTCAAATTATAAGATTCATTATAATAGTATAATGCATGCATTGTTTCTCCTGTATGTTGCATTGCAGTAAAAAACATCGATACGATAAAAAAATTGTAGAAAATTGATGTTATAAGTATTTATTATTGATTGCATTAAGTAACATTTTGTCAATCAAAATGTCAGTCATCTCTATGATAGTCTGTTTAGTTTTAAAAATCTTTATTTGTCCTCTATATCCACTGATTATGTTCTTTTTTTATTTATTATTTTCTAGTTCTACAAACTGCCAATCTGTATGCCTTTCTATTTCTATTACTACTTATTTTTCTTTCAATCATCCTGTTATTTATAAAACTTTAGCCGAATATATAAAAAATAATTCCTGTATTCTGTATTACATTTTACGTTCATTCCCCATCCTTAACCCTGTTCTACTAAGATTTTGGTACTATATTAGTGTGCCGAGTTGATATTTGCCAGTTTTGTTTTTTGGAATAAACTCTAAAATTAAAAAAATATATATCTTGTAAGAGGAAGAAATGTTTTTTTTCTTATTTTATTTATGCATGCATTCTATAATTATTACAGCAGGTAGTTGTTAGGTTTGTTTTGGACGCTTATTGTTTGGTAGGGTCCCTATACAGGGACCCTAACAAACAATAAGCGTCCTAAACAGGTCTCATAGGACAGTCTTGAAAAGTCTATAATTGTAGCATTAGTTTTTTGCTGTTAAACGTTAATGTAAACAAATCGTCATAATTTGTTTTTCTTATTGCTTTCTTGATATAAATTATTGAGAAATATAGTGCTTTTTTTTATTGAGGGCTATATTTTGTGTACCTTTAAAATGACAAAACGAAAATTCAAAGTTCAAATTAATGTCCTTCTTTAAAGTTCTGTCATTTATTTATTGTTAAACTTAAACTTTATTTTTAACAGGCTCAAATGGTTTCCATTCTTTTATAAAATCTAGTACTTTTTTTCTTTGAATATCTCCATATTCTCTTCTTGGGTTTTTCCACAGACTATGGTCTAAATCTAATATTCCTGCAATAATTTCCTGCAAAATAAAGATATAAGAAATTATTAATGTAGCAAACATTTGAAAAGCAGTTCGCTTTCGATATTTTTATACCATATATATTTTTAAGAATTTTACCGGTTATTCTTGTTTGTATGAAAAACCTATAATATAACTTTACCCTCTTCTCGAAATTAATATATCGTCATTGACATGATTTCTTGTCTTAATGCAGATTTTTCTCGAACTCCAAACTCAGTGAGGTCTTAGGAAACTGGGATGAATACTCCATTTTAGGCCTTCTTTTGGAGATTGTCATTTATCAAATTAAAGTTCATTAAAGGAAGGAATATTAAAGAAAATATCCTATTTCAATGACATTGATGTATTTCATAAAAACTTTTGATTGGCTAATGAAACTAGGTATAAGAGGGAAGCAAATGATAAGCAAATTTAACTTCAAACATACCTCAGCAAATGTCTTTGGAAACAATTGTTGATCCTCTATAACATGAGCAAAACCTGGATCCATTCCAAAATCTATCCAGAAATATGGTAAACCCTTTGGTACACCTTTTCGAATATCTTTATTCTTTAATTCCACTACTTTTTTATTCATGGACCATTCTGCCTCACATTCTAAAAGAGCTTTCTTAAAATATATTGCAGCCATGTCCCCTACATCTCTGGGCAGGGGAATACAATTTAAAATCATATGTGGGTATCTGTGTAACCTTGTTGCAGTCTCAAAAAATACAACATCTTTGTTTTGGGAATTAAAGTATCTTGTGAGCGCCTTCCTAAAGTTCTAAAATGTTAAAAAATACAAGATTACATTTGAATAATATTTTAATCCTAAGAAAGGTTTATCCTATTATAAATTATTTTACATATTTTTATAATACTTTTTTGTACCATGTACTTTTCTATAGAACACCGTCATTAAGTAAATAAATCTTACAATATATACTTTATTGTAGATTAGTTTGGGAGGTACTTTTTACTTATGCCAGTAGTAACATAATATATACCAGCATATAATAAAATTAACAGAAAGTAAATAATTGAAATTAATTACATGAAGATGCAAATAATTATTGTGTTAAGTCTAAAATGGCATAACCAACATTTAGATGTCTATGAAAAGTAATAGTCTCCCTTGCACTTCCTTACATAATGAGTTAGTGAAAAAACTTACCAAAATTTCTTCCCAAACATTTTCATCCAATGCAGTAGAACATGTTGCATGTTGTATTGTAGTTATAATGCATTGTCCAGTTACCAGAGACTTTCTAGCAGGTACGGACAAATACACATTACTGCCACAGGTAACTATTAAATGTTTTAACATATTTTTGGAATCTAGACAGTATTCACAGCCTTCTAATGACTTTTCCATTTTAACATGTTCATTTATTGCCCTTTGTTTTTCCAATTCACTCTCCTTTGCAGGATTTTTGTTTTTAGATATCTCATCCATGAAAATATCTTCAAGATCATCATTGGGATTCTTATGCTTACCAGCTATTTTAGCCAACTGTGCTTCATCATCATAGTTATTGCCGTATTTCTCTTGTTGGAACTGAAATTTATAAAAATGACCATAAATCATTATAAACTTCAAAGTATTCACGATAAAGTTAATCTCCTTATTATGCATTTGTTGAAGCGAAATTAAAACTTTAGTTGTATAATTTAAAGAATACTTTTCACTACGCATATGAAGACATAAATTTAGGTTTCAAAGATATAATCAAATTTATTTACTATTACAGTACCTTTTTATGAAATAATTTTCACTGTCAGCTTTAGATAACAAATAGCTCTTAGTGGAATTGTTTTCATTAGAATGTATGTACAATAAGTAATTTATTTTACTCTTATTAATAGTTATTACTTGCACATTTTTGTTTTATCTTGAGTCATATCTTTCATATTTAGCAACAGACCTAAGATCAGTAGTAAAAATTGGAAATAATATGAAATAGTATTGTATAATTGATGATACTATAATTATATATGAAACCCACCATTTGCGCTAAATTATATTTATCATCATTTCCAAAGTACTTCTGCCGTTCACCAGATAAATGAGTTTCAGCTTTCCTTTTCCCACCTTTACTTCTTGGATCTCCTTGCTCTGTTCTAATTAATGGTCTTGTACTACCAAACATGTTGGTTGACATAAGCATTACATCATTTTCTTCTTTTCCAGCATCAGGATTTTGTTTTCTGTATTCTCTAGCAGCTTCTAGTTTATCTTTTAATTCATTAACCAATGCTGTGTCACCCATTATTTCAGCTTTAATAATTTTTGCTCCAAGTTTATTCATTTTGTCATCACTCAAATACAGAGACTCTTTTTTCTTCTCTGCCAATAGAGCTGTTGGACTCTGTTTTGTATTTGATTTTTCATCAGTATATTTATGACTTTGTATTATTTCTGTTTTATTGCTTTTATCTTTCTTCCAGTTACCTGAAGAAGTTGATGTAAGTTTATGAGTATCATGAGACATATCATACTCTCTTGATGAGGATGGTTTTGAATAGAAATCAGTATCATCTTTATCAGGTTTTATAAACTGTCTTGATTTTCGGAGGCTTTCTAGACTCTGCGGTAAGCCAGTTCCACCATCCTTCCAATAGGGATTCAGTTCTCTGGTGCTAGTTCCTGGATTATATGAGTCAATATGATTTTTACTTTTTTCTTCCTTTTTTGATTTTGTTTTATCTTTTGTGAATGTCTTTAGCATTCCTGTCATTGACATCCAATCTTCACGTTCTGTTTTATGTACAGGCTCCTTCTCAACCCATTCTTCACTTTCAGTACTACTAGAACTTGAATGCTATAAGAAAATAAGTGATTTGATTTAATATGTTATTTTCTATAAAAAAGGCCAATAACTTTCTGAATTAGTTAAAGTTGAAGAAGTTACCCATAGAGGGTAACTTCTCCAAATTATAGAAGTAGACATCCATTCTAATATTATAAATGTGACACTGTTCCTGTCAGTTGGTGAACAACCTTTGACTTTTGACCAACCATGACTACACTATGTACGCTGTAGCATGGTGCGGACAACAGTTGTTAAATTTAAGTTATTACAGTTATTAATATATTACGAATGTGGTACAGCTGAAATACTATGTCATAATTATAAATCCCAGCAACTTCCAAGAGTTAAATAAAACTATCATCCGCACCATGCTAAAGTGCACATTGTATTGTAACAGCTGAATGTGTCATAGTAAAGTTTGATATAAAGGATTGTATTATAAAGACAGATTTTATCTTGTAATTATATATACTAATTAGATATACTAGTAGTACAGTACAGTAGTAGACGAGTATGTAAACACTGTACTATGTCTGTATTAGAATAGTGAATAAAATTCAGCACACTGAAAATGATACTACATGAGTTTACTAAATACCTACATGTGATTTATTTTCTACATAGCATAAGCTATATATATACTGTTGAAAAAGTAGCTTTAGGTCTCATGCTTATAAATGATCTATTAGTAAAACTGTACTATTAAAAAGTTAAATATAATTATATAAAGACCTTCAAAATATTTACCTTGCGGTGTTTGTGTTCTTTTTTCTTATCTTTGTGTTTTTTATATTTCTTCTTGTGTTTCTCTTTCATATTTAGAGAATTCACTTTAATAAAACTTATTATTTATTATCCTTGGATAAACTTTCTTTATTAGATATTATTATAATCACTGATTGGACAGATTTTGATTATTTTGTATAAGTATTCAAAATTTTAAGGTGAGTGAAAAATTTTAAAGATCAAAATACCATATTAATAACAGTACAGATCAATTTGATTTTTTTTCCATATTCGTCCATCTCCTTTTCAGTGATGGAACAGGCAAAGATCCTTAGACCGTACAGCCTAGTCTACGTTTAAACTTCTCAGATCAATTTGGGAAACAACCGAGTTGTAGTAGTATATTTTATTCACATGTGGATAGGCAAAGGTACGTGACCATACAGCCTAATCTTCAGTAATATTTCCATGAACAATTCTAATTTCTTTAAGGCGAGATCGCCAAATCTTTTCGTTGATTATAAGTTTATGTTCCATTGTTCTTCATGTATGTGTCCATAGTATAACAATCTTTATTGCTAATTTTAAAAAAATATCTGATGAAATATATGTCAAATATGCTGCCCTCTGTTGTAATTACTCTGTGGCTTAATTTAGATATGCACATTTTACATAAAAAATCGATTGTTCTATTTAACTTCGAACAATAATCCATCTTTTTAATCGATCAGATCATTCGGTTTTGTTGAGAAAGCAATCCACACATTTATGAATATGGCAACTTTATTACTCTATGTTTGATGTAGAATACATCTCTCTGGTTGATGGCGGGTTGGTTTTGTAATAGGAAAAATATGTCTCCTGATAAGTTTTGTAATTTGGAAATTAAATAAATATATAAATATTAATAGTGTGTATAAATATAAAAATAGTGACCTACTAAATTACTTCAAAATCAATAGTTATGGGCACAGACTGTGTAATACTGCGTAAAAGAAGTTAAAAAATTGAAAGTCATTCTGAGAAAGGAAAAATGGCGTCGCGAGAAAATTTTATTAAATATAATATTACTTCGTTCAGTGGAGACGGTTTCAATGTGTGGTCGTTTAGAATAAAGAGTATATTACGAGAAGCAAATTGTATTGAAGCGATTACTTCAGAAATTTTTTATAAGTCGGAAGCGAACACGTTTTGTTCGCTTCCGACTTATATCACGAGGCGAGGGCACAAGCGATATTAATTTCGGCAGTAGCTGACAGTCATCTGGAGTATTTACGTAAAGAATCGGCTTACCACATGTATAAAAACTTAGAGGAAAATTTTAAAGAAAAAGGCACAAGGAGCAAATTATTTTTGAGACGACAACTGAGTGAAATGAAATATGATGAATCAAGACCACTTATAGAGTATTTTACAAAAATACAAGAAATTTGTACCAAGTTAGAGGAAGCAGGGACAACAATATCAGAAGAAGAAAAAGTCAATTACATTCTTTTATCTATGCCGAAATCATATACACCAATAGTAACTGCTTTAGAAACAATTGGAGAATTAAAATTGAATACAGTAAAAGACAGATTATTGGCAGAAGAGAAAAAAAGGAAAAAATTTAATGAGCATGAATATAAAGAGGAGACAAATGCATTTCACTGCTTTCAATGTGGAAAAATAGGTCATAAAAAATACCAGTGCCAGCAGACAGTACGAGGACAAGGACGAAGTTATACAAATGCAGGACCAGTACAACAATATAATCGAGGTCAACAATATAATCGAGGTCAACAGTACAGTCGAGGACAACAATATAGTAAAGGACAACTGTATGGTCGTGGAAGAGATAAAGGATATAGTCAAGGTCCAAGACAGGGTAGTTCAAGCAATAGTTACCAAGATAAACAGTATTCCCCAAATGCATATGTGAGTGTTTGTGAAAATAAAGTGAAAAATAGTGATTATAAAAGTGCTGACATTGAATTTTGTGTCGATTCAGGTTCCAGTGATCATTTGATAAACTGTAAGGACTATTTTATGGACTATATAGAATTAAAATCACCTAAAAAAATAGCTGCAGCAAAAAATGGAATATGTCTTGAGGCTATAGGAGTAGGAAATATAGAAATTATATGTACAGTAGGAAAACAAACAAATAAAAGTATATTAAAAAATGTTTTGTATGTACCAGACTTGAGGAAAAATTTATTATCAGTTTCAAAAATGGAAATGGCAGGTTTAAAAGTTGTATTTAGTAGAGGAAAAGTAAGAGTTTATAGTAATGATTATTTGTTAATGATAGGAAACAATATGAATACATTATACATTGTAAATGTTTACAGTTCAGGTATGCATTGCAATTTTTCTAACAAAATAGATCAAACTGATTGTGAATTGTGGCATAGAAGGTTTGGTCACTTAGGTATAAATAATTTAAATTTATTAGTAAAAAATCAGATGGTGCAGGGTTTATCACAACTGGAAAATAAGATAAGTAATAATAATCATTTATGTGAACCTTGTTTATTAGGGAAAAGTACAAGATTACCTTTTAATAAACAAGGATATAGAGCTAAGAGACCTTTAGATCTTGTGCATTCAGATGTATGTGGGCCAATTTCACCAAGTACATATGATGGCAATAATTATTTTTTAACATTCATTGATGATTTCACACACTTTACAAGAGTTTATTTAATGAAACATAAATCAGAGGTTTTCAAATGTTTTCAACATTACTATTATTTGGTAACTAATCATTTTAATAAAAATATATATAAATTGCGAATGGATAATGGGCGCGAATATCTTTCTAATGAGTTTAAACAATTCTGTAGTAGAAATGGAATAATTATGCAACATACTGTACCATACAATCCGGAGATGAATGGTGTAGCAGAAAGATTAAACAGGACAATTATGGATAAAGCTAGAACTATATTGATTGATTCTGGATTAAAAAAGGAATTTTGGGGCGAAGCAGTTATGTATTCAGCCTATGTTATGAACCGAAGCCCAGTTACAGGAAGAGCGAAGACACCTAGTGAGCTGTGGGAAAATAAAAAACCGGATGTATCAAATTTAAGAGTCTTCGGATGTGTAGCATATAATCATGTACCTAAAGAGTTGAGAAGGAAGTTAGATAACAAAGGAAAGAAGATGATAATGATTGGATATAGTATTGGAGGATACAAACTTTATGATGAAGAAACAGGAAAAGTAGTAACAGCAAGAAATGTAGTGTTTGATGAGAGACCTATAAAGAAAGAAAAGAGTGTGTACTTACCTGATTTTGATGAAGAACCAGAACCTGAAAAAGAAGAATCAAAACCAATTAATATGAGTGAGGTTTATGAAGAAAATATAGATGAAAATAATGAAAAAATTATAGAGAGTAAGAAATGTCAGGAAAATAAAGAAAGAGGAAGAGGAAAACGAAATATTAATAAACCAAAATGGCAAGAAGACTATATACTTGATTTAAATGATGAAAGTGATGAAGTGTTATTTGCATTATTAGGTGATACAGAGAATGTTCCTCTGGATTATGAAGATATTCAATTAAGAGAGGATAGAAAGGAATGGAATAAAGCTGTGCAAGAAGAACTAAAAGTATTAGAGGAAAATGAAACATTTCAAATTGTACCAAAACCAGATAACAAGAAAATACTTGATGCTAAATGGATTTTCACAAGAAAGGATATAGGAAAGGAAAGTATATGTAAAGGGAGATTAGTTATTAGAGGATTTCAACAGGAAGGAATAATAGAAGATGTTTATTCACCCGTATTAAGATTACAGACTTTAAGAACTATTTTATCAGTAGCAGCAAATAAAGATTATGAAATTCACCAAATGGATGTAAAGGGAGCTTTTTTGTATGGAGAAATAAATGAAGAAGTATATTTACAACCACCACCAGGAATGAATGTTCCACCAGGATTTGTACTGAAATTGAAAAAATCATTATATGGCTTAAAAAAGTCACCTAAATATTGGTATGAAAAATTTAATGACACAATTACCAAATATGGATTCAAGAGATCTGATAATGACTATTGCTTATATAGTAAAGGGAATTTATACTTGCTTTTGTATGTTGATGATTTGTTGATTTTGGGTACAAATGTAAAGGATATCCAAAAGGTGAAGGAATACCTTAAAACTAAATTTAAAATGAAAGATATGGGAAATAATAATTTAATGTATCTAGGTATATCAATTAATAAAACATCTGAAGGTATTTGTATTGATCAATCAAAATATTTAATGAAGGTTCTTAAACGTTTTAATATGCAGGATTGTAAGGGTTGTGACACTCCTATGGATGTTAATTATAAATATGATGAAAATGAAATTATTGATGTATCTTATGAGAAACAGTGTCGTTCATTAATAGGATCCCTAATGTATGCCACAGTTGGTACTAGACCTGTAGGTCTACCACGAAAGTTACTGCCGATTATCGCGTAACGAAACGAAAGACGACCGAAATACTAGTTTAAAGGAACCATGAAGTTTCTTCGGAATAAGATATTTCGGACGGGTACCATAGACTATGATCGTGAACGAATGAAAGATGAGAGGTCTTTTATTATACACTCTTAAATTAGGAAAAAAATAAAGTGGTATACTCCGGATAAAATAAAATGTACAGTCGTTTATATTTAAATGTATTGAAATTATAAACTTCTAAAATTAGTAGTATTTTATGTCATAAGAAAACGTCAAACCTCTATTTATATTTGAAAATAACGTTACTGCGTATTACAAATATTTTTGTTTTTATTTTTTTATATATAAACTTAAGAATTATCATCACAAGTGTTTTTAAATGATTTTTATTGCTAAATTTGTTCGTTAAACATCAATGAAAATGAACATGTAATAACTTTGATTTTATTTATTAGTTTCTATTTATGACAAGCGCTAACAAATGTATTTATGCATTTAGATGAGTAATCCCACTGTGGAACAAGTGCATACACTCCTAACATTCCTAGCAGAGCACCAGGAGTTAGCTCGTGGCCACTGTAGAAATGCAGAATGGCGAACAAGATCCACCCAATTATGGGTTCGTCTCACAGACGAACTCAATTCATTGGGTGGATGCACTAAAACTGTAAAGCAGTGGCAGAAGGTAAGCACTTTTCTTGATATTTTAGTACGTGATATGCATTTAAAATGTTAAATAATTTTGTTATTAAATAAAATTTTCCAATACTGATACTTTATAAATTTTATAAATTTTAGGTATGGGCTGACAAAAAATATCTAACTAAAAAAGCTGCTACTGCTGCTCGAAGGTCTGCCACAGCCACTGGGGTAGGGCCATCATCTGCTGATCCTTTAAACCCAATACAGTGCAGAATATTGGGTATTATGGGAGAGGGCTTTGGAGAACCTCAGTTGGATGCACATGTTCCTGCATTTCCAGAGGTATGTTGTAAAACCGTTACTAAAATAGTGCTAACTGTTATCTCTAGACATATATAACATAATGGATGTCATCAAAATACATGGTGACTTCCATAGTATTCCTCATGTATTACCATTCCTTTTATTTCTGTATATAAGGTACCTAAATAGCCTTTTCCCACCTTTCAAACTGAAATACAGCTATGCAAGAACAGCTGCTTCATAGCAGAAATATGAGTTGAGACAGAGTTGGTACCTTTTTATATATACACAGTTTTTCAATGTTAACTAAGAAGTAAAGATAAGACAGTACTAATAAATAACACTTACTTATACCTTATTATTGATTAAAAAATTTATATCATAATAAATTATTGTTATATGAAAATATTTCTGTAAATATTAAGATTATTAGTAATGGGGGCTTATAGTCCTAATCACTAGTATATTCCTAGACATCAAGTCTGGTATTAGTACCAATCATGCATACCGAAAACAATAATGATAATAATTATTTAAAAAAAAACTTTTTTAGAACTTCAACGGCTACTACACGTCCAGAGCGACGACGCCGTCGAGCAGACGCCATTGGACCTCGCAGTGTATGCAGGCGTATGTTCGAAATGGAGGAGCGGCGAATTGCACCGGAGGATCGACGGGTAGAGACGGTAGAGTCAGGGCTGATTCGCCAATCACTCCAGGAATTAAATGTATTAATAAGGGATGGATTGGAGGGTCTACTAATAGAATTAAGACGACTGAATAGATGAAATTTTGTTTTTTTTTTAAATTTGACATGATTAATGTAGATTTGTGTTAGTTTGTTGATTTGTTAAATAATGAGTATAAAAAAAGTTACTTAGCTTTAGATATATCATTGTTGATTTGTTGAATTACGTTAGTTTGTTGATTTGTTAAATAATGAGTATAAAAAAGTTAGTTAGCTTTAGATATATCATTGTTGATTTGTTGAATTCTGTTAGTTTGTTGATTTGTTAAATAATGAGTATAAAAAAGTTACTTAGCTTTATATATATCATTGTTGATTTGTTGAATTATGTTAGTTTGTTGATTTGTTAAATAATGAGTATAAAAATGTTACTTAGCTTTATATAAGTATTAACAAAGACACAAAGTACTAAACTACAGTTTTTTACTGGTCATTAATTTAATGCGCCTTGAACTACACTACTTAGTTTGCATATACTTATACAACATTTTTCTGAATGAATGTTTAATCATTTATAATTAGTGTTATTTTAAAAAATGTTTAATATACAATTTTGATTTTACTTTTATCTATATATATATATACCTACATATATGTGATTATAAAATAAAAATATTTTATTGTAAAAAGTTTTTAATTTTGTAAATAAGTAATGCCTTAACTTCTAATAGAATAGAATAGAAAATCATTTATTCAAATAAACTTATTATATTGCTGTCATCTATGAATTCATCTATCCTATAATAGGCTTTTTTACATAACATTTGTTTAATATCAATTTTAACAGCATTTAGGTAAAATTAGTATATTTTTATTGCATGTTTCTACTTGTACAGTCTTTAAGTTTCTTGAAACTATCTAAGTTTTTCCTTGTATACATAATATTTCATAAATGTACTGTGAGGCAACGGTGAGGATATTTGATTCTTTAAAGCCTTGATATAATGACTATCTCGAACCCATACCATAAATAGAACGTATGGCTCTCTTCTAATCTTTATATACCTGAAAGAAAAGAAAACATACTTAACTGTGAGACTTGGAATTTGATAAATGCACTTGATAGCTTATAGACTATTCAATATAATATCAGCTAATAATATTTAACATAAAAAATACTGAAATACAATCTATAATCATCTTTTATGACATCCTAATAATGAAAAGGAATGACAAAACATTGTATTCTTGTTTGTTCACCAATTTTATATGTAGTACAACTACAAAGTTAACAATTACGATTTATTTATCCAGCAAATAAGTTGTTTCTCCTTGAAGACTCTCCAAATGATCTTTGATCTCGTTATGCTCCCAAATGAATGCATCATGAGTGACACCACCATAAGAGGCGTCAATATTCATAATTTTTAAATTACTGTCAGCAATCTAAAAAAATAGGACAAACATTATAAAGATATTTGCAGATAGTGACAAATATGAATAACTTGAGAATTATTTATACACTATGCAAATTTTACATAAAATACTGTACTTACAACTTGAACATTTAAAGAGTGGTAATGTTTTCTATTGAAAAATCTCTCTTCATTGACTGTTGGCCGAATTATAGCTACATGGGTGTACCATACCATACTGTGTAGCAAAACTGAAAAAGAAATATAAACTACTGATTATTTAAACATCAATTAACTTATGCTGATTCCTGAAATTAACAACAATATCATTTATAAATTTACAGCTACAAATAGTTGACTGAACTAAATTAATAGTATATGTATTATAAATCGACAAAGAGCATAAAATTCTATAAAGTTAAATCTTAATCATATTTAATATACATAAACTTACTTTCTCTTCAATATGTTCCTGTCTTCCCTGGACTGAGGAAATCTTATATATTTCCTTAGTATATAGGGTGTATTTAGGGCATCTGTTACATCCCTGATGCAGTTTGAGACAGACTGCTGAGCCATAGTGGTGTCTAAATTTTGTCCGACTGCACCCTGGTAGCTACCACTGGCATAAAAATTTAATGCAGTGAGAATCTGAAAAAAAAATAGATATGGGAATACTAAATAATAGGTAAATACTAAATTTTTTCATCTACAAAATGTACATAAGATCTTACTTTGGTTATTGGATCGATTGCTCAACTATTTTTAGGCAGGGGTAATAATCGTACCACATACTGACAAAGATTCTCGAAGACTTCCCGACTGAGTCTGTATTTAGATACAAAATCGAAGTCGGGAATGGATCTTTGGAGGTACCTAGTACGCATTTTTCTTTTAAACCTGCGTCTTTCAATTTCTTCTTCATTGAGGGCTTCTAAAATTCCAGCCAATCTTGGCATAATGAAACTAAATCAAAATAAAGTAATGCTAAGTTGTAGGTTATATTGAACACAATAATATTTAAAAACACTAATTAGTTTAACTTTTATCACATTATTCACTGTAACACATTAACTGAATTATTAATTAATCACTTTTTTATATATTACAGCACTTATATACGTAAAATCCATACTTACGAAAGTAAAAAGTTAACTATTTAGGTTTCGTCTACTTCGCACTTTAAATCACGATAAACGTGCTGTCAAAACGTCATAATAACGTACGAACGGATACTTCATGGTACGATTTGGGACGATCGAAACGATATTCTCCGTTTTCGGGCACGATTTCGGAATGAACGTTTTTCATGGTACGAATCACACGAAATATCGATCCGAAATTTCGGAATTGCACTTCGTGGTAGACCTACTGATTTAGCAGCTTCTGTGTATTACTTAAGTAGATTTCAATCTAAACCAAATGTTGATCTATGGAGAGCTCTTAAAAGATTGTTAAGATATGTTAAAAAGACTGTTAATTTTTCATTGTTGTATAAAAAGGATAATTCTAGTAAACCGTTATTAGGGTATGCAGACGCTGATTGGGCTAGAGACTCTGATAGAAAGTCTACTTCTGGATATTTGTTGAAAGTTTTTAATAACACTGTAGTATGGAAGTCTAGGAAACAAAATACTGTTGCACTAAGTACAACAGAGGCAGAATTTGTAGCTTTGTGTGAATGTATTATGGAAACATGTTGGATGATAAAACTATTAGCTGATTTGGATATTGTAATTGATAATGTTATAGTTTTTGAGGATAACCAAAGTACTATTAAATGTATAAAGAGTTATGAACAAAAGAGATTAAAACATGTAGATGTGAAATACAATTTTGTAAAGCAGAAAGTAGAAGAGAATTTGATAACTGTAAAATATATTTGTAGTAAAGAGCAATTAGCAGATATTCTTACTAAGCCATTGTGTAAAAGTGTATTTAATAAGTTATTACTAAGTGTAGGTTTGAATAATGAAAATGTATGGATTGAGGAAGAGTGTTGAGAAAGCAATCCACACATTTATGAATATGGCAACTTTATTACTCTATGTTTGATGTAGAATAAATCTCTCTGGTTGATGTCTGGTTGGTTTTGTAATAGGAAAAATATGTCTCCTGATAAGTTTTGTAATTTGGAAATTAAATAAATATATAAATATTAATAGTGTGTATAAATATAAAAATAGTGACCTACTAAATTACTTCAAAATCAATAGGTTTTTAAGGAAAACGATTTTATAATATATATTTTTTATTTTCTTGGCATCTAGACACGCGGTAGCGTGTCAAAGCTGAGTTTCAAGTAAACTGGCAAGCAGCACCGTGTGTATATTTACACGAACCATTTGGAGCCACTTTTGACCCCCACATAACTCAAAAACTCTTTCACACAAACCTGTTAAATTTGGTTCATATATTGAGACTTGTGAGATAAATATGTGTTCCAAATTTCATAAACATATCTCAAACGGTTATTTAGATATTAATGTCCAAAAATCGTCATTTTTATCACTGATCAACTATAGATCAAAATTATAACCCACTTCCAGATGACCTAGGAAGTTCAAATTTGGCATGCAGATAGGTAATTAGGTGAATATAAAGGAAAAAATGAAACTGGTAAATTGTTATCATTTTACTACAATTTTTCACTTTAATTGATTCTATTTCAACTTATACTGGACGAATACTAAAATTCTATGAAAACGTCGATAGCCACCAATTGACATTGATCCCTGGCGAAATATCTCATCTTGTACTGGACGGAAACTAATATTGTATGAAAACGTCGATCATTACCAATTTACGTTGACCCCTTCACATCAGTGTCGATAACTAGCAAACTTCAAATATTGCATTGAGCGGTAAACACTAGTTGCTATAATTTAGATTCTGTCTAAAATATACTCGTACTTATAACTAGGAGTATAGTCGAATTTCGTATTTATTATCTTATTAACTGAGATTTGGTATTAACTATTGTTTCAATATTTAGCGAACATCGATAGTGTCAAATCATTATTTTTATAAATAATGATTAAATAATAGGCATTTCGGTATAGGGCGCCGCGGCGGCACCGTGTGGGAGCGGTGCGATAAAACTCAATGTTTTGTTTCTCGATATCTAACCTATAAGGTTGCGATTTATGCTACGAAATTCATAGCTTTCTTAAATTATACTTATATATTTGTGGTTATATTATTATTACATTATTTTAGTAAATACGTATGGTATAGACAATAGTTTAAACCAAAAATTAATAACAATTTTAGTATAGTTATAAGTAGGAATGTATAGTTAACTCGAGAATGAGAACTCATTGGTAACAAATTGTTTTCTTGAGAATTCAATAGATAACAGTGAATTTGTTACATAATCGTCTTTACTAACTATAACGTGTCAATACGAAATTTCAGATATTAAATAATGTATATGTTGAAAGAGAACAATTCCGTATTTGCTTAACATATGCTATTACTATCCACAAATCACAAGGCCTTAGTTTTAGCAGTCCTCTTCTCAACATAGGCTCCTCT
This sequence comes from Achroia grisella, assembly GCF_030625045.1. Taxonomy (NCBI): domain Eukaryota; kingdom Metazoa; phylum Arthropoda; class Insecta; order Lepidoptera; family Pyralidae; genus Achroia; species Achroia grisella. Next base: position 465,297 of record NW_026712648.1, read on the forward strand.
ATATTTAATAAAGGGCAGGTTTACGTTGGACTGTCCAGAGTTAAAACCTTAGATGGAGTACGTCTTAACAATTTAGATCCAAGTCACGAGAGCTCTATTGTAGAGTACAACCATCTGTGGACGTTATACCGCCCCGATTTGCCCAAAAATTCCTGATACTGAATTGGCAATGCACTTGAACATTTAAAAGTTACAAGAAAATATAGAAAATAACACAAAAAAAGACAATTATACCCCGTAAATATACGAAAATACAGTAATTTATCAAAAATAATTTGGTATTAATTTAGTTATAAATAAGTAGCTCGTATAATTTATGTACAAAAAGTAATGATATCCCATCAAAAACATAAATGTGAAATGATAGCCGAGTTTAATATTATGATATATACCTTGATCGTTGACTTCTACGACAAAAGAGATGAGATCTAAATGGGTGCCAAGTTCAATGGTCTGTCCTGAAATGTATTTATAACAATATAAAATATCATTTCTTCTTATAACTTAGGATAATATACTGTAGCCTAAGTTCTAACTTGGCTAGTTTTCATATACGAAATATACTGTAGCCTTCGCAAGTTCTAAACATGTTACTTGTCGGTTCCTATTTTAATATTAGTATTAGTATTCTTTATTCTTTATTCTTTATTGTACACACACACACATAATAGAAAAAATTATACAGAATAAATGTAATGTACAAGGGCGAGCTTATCTCTAAAAAGAGATTTCTTCCAGCAAACCTAGAAAATGTTATAGGATCGTGTATTAAATAGAATAGTCATACATACGTGTACGAAAAGAGGAGATATTAAAATATTGTTTTAATGATATTAACTATAAGTATAAATAGACATACATAAATATATATATATATATATATATAGACATACTTAAATGGTACATAAATAAATTATAAGACATAAGTTAAAATGTAAATTATAATATATACCTAAATATATAAATATAAAAATACGTCAGCATTGTGAATGATAATACGCTTTTAATCGGCATTTGAATATTTCAATACTAGAACTGGCACGTATTTCGTGAGGTAAAGAGTTCCACAATCGAATAGCCGTCACCACAAAAGAGCTGGAATATGCCTGCCCAGAGTGTACTGGAGTCCGCAAGAGTAATTTATTCTGAGATCGAGTGTTCATTTCTGTCGGATAGAGAAAATTAAAACGTTCGCGGAGATAGGAAGGTGCAGAAGGATTATGCAAGATATTGTACAGAAGACTGAGAGTGTGAACATTCAGTCGAAAATGAAAGGGCAACCATTTTAACTGATTACGGTATTGAGTTATATGGTCAAACTTACGCAAACCAAACACAAACCGAATGCACATGTTTTGGAGACGTTCCATTTTGTTGAGCAGTTCACCAGTGGCATCAAGAAAACAAACATCTGCATAATCTAGGAGAGGTAAAAGGAGTGTATGAGATAATTCGACCTTCGTTTTAAATGGAAGAAATCTCTGAAGACGCCGTAAGGAGTGAATGGTCCCATATATTTTCTTACTCACATGTTTAATGTGAGAAAACCAGGAGAGGTCACTATCAATGTAAAGACCCAAATCCTTTACTGTTTTAACGTAAGAAATTATATCCCCATTGTATATTATTGAAGGAATGTGCATTGAATCTAATAAATTAAGCATATATCTGCTGCCAATTATAATCGATTGTGATTTTTTGGTATTAACAAGCAGACCATATGCCTTAGCAAAGCCACAAATACACTCGAGTTCCGTATTGATCAAGGAGATAGCATTATCAACAGATGGTAGGTCAAAACTGCGGTACAGTTGTAGATCATCAGCATAGAGATGGAAGTTGCAAGAGATCACTTTCGTCAGTGAATTGATGAAGACAGAGAAAAGTAAGGGAGAGAGAACACCACCTTGAGGGACGCCGGCAGTCAGTTCGCACCAATCTGAAGTATTCCCATCCAGGAACACGCACTGCCTGCGGCCCCTCAAGTATGAATCAAACCATTCTAAAACCAGTGGAGATACGTTAAAAGAGTCAAGGATGCCAAGGAAAATATCGAAGTCAATAGAGTTGAAGGCGTTACTGAAGTCTAATAAAGTGAGGATTGTGAGCTGTTTATTATCTTTAGCAAGGTGAATGTCATCTAGTACTTTAATTAAAGCCGAAACTGTGCTATGGGCAGGACGAAACCCAGATTGAAAAGGAGATAGTAGGTTATTACTATATAGATAAAGGGATAATTGTTCATGAACAATATTTTCTAAAATTTTGGATAATACAGGTAGAATAGAAATGGGACGAAATTCGTTAAAAGAGCTAGGATTATTGGTTTTAGGAAGAGGAATTACGCGAGCATTTTTCCAGGCAGCCGGAAAAGAACAAGTGACCAAAGAATGATTGATTATGTGAGTAATTATGGGCACAAGTTCGTCAATTATTAGTCGAATCATTTGTATACAAATATTGTCATCACCGACTGCCTTGGAGGAAATGGTAAGGATACTCTTTTTAACGTCACACTGGCTAATGATTTTGAAGGAAAAAGGCTCGCAATTGGGTTTAGACTGGCGGCGAAGACTATCAAGTGTTAACGCTTTGATACTGTCAGCAACGGTGACAGGAGGCGAGGAGAAATGCTTATTAAGCGCATTATAGTCCAAATTAGAGGGACAAGTTGAAGAAGAAGATTTGCCAATACCCAATGATTTAAGAAGTCTCCAAATCTGAGCTGAATTATAGCTATGAATGGATTCATGAATATGGCGTCTCTTTGCATCTCTACACATCCGATTACACCGATTCCGCAGCTTTTTATAGTATAATAAATTATCTTCAGACGGAAAACGCTTATATTTCGTATATGAGAACTGGCCAAGTTAGACCTTAGGCTACAGTATATTATCCTAAGTTATAAGAAGAAATGATATTTTATATTGTTATAAACACATTTCAGGACAGACCATTGAACTTGGCACCCATTTAGATCTCATCTCTTTTGTCGTAGAAGTCAACGATCAAGGTATATATCATAATATTAAACTCGGCTATCATTTCACATTTATGTTTTTGATGGGATTATACTAACTGGACATTGAAAGTAGACTATAGTCGTATTTTTAATTAAACGAAGTCAACTGACGTTTACTGTGTTGTCAGTATTTGATGAAATAAAAATAGTGTTGTGACAAAGTGAATAATTGAAAAAACTCCTGAATTAATAGAATTGCCTCGATTGTCTGGTGAATAGTTAGTGAGCCGAACTGCCGATATCGGGTACGGGGTTCGAATTTTAGCCGTGCTTTATACATACCAACGAGTTTACGGCGATTATGTTCCTATAGTATCTGCCTATACTGAATACCGAGTATTTTTAATATAAAGAAAAAATTGCGTGGAAACTTTCAATACTGTCCTATTTACAATTCATCATGTAATTGAAACTATAGATGTATAAAATATAACAATATATAACATAATATAGTTAGGTAATAAAAATAAAAAACTGCGCTTATTACAAAATTTGTTTTTATTCATCATCAGATAAAAAAATAATTGTCGCTTTCAGTGACATTAATTATAAATCTGTCTAAAAATTGTCAAAAAGTTATCTTTGAAACAGTGTTTCGGTCCACGTTTCTCCGGAGACTTAAATTGTTCACTTTGTATTATTTTAATACATTGTAGACTGAGGTCACACTAATTCCCAAAATGTCAGCTGTTTTCGAAATACATTTGTTTTTTTGGGAGCCTCAATAGGTAATAGTGAAGCAGCTTTCTCAAATACGTATTTGTAGACGTTTTGTATCATAAGTTTTTCGGTAACGTTTTTCTTGGAGACAAGCTTTGGCTTGACGTGCTTGGTTGAGGATCCATATTGTTTGTATGAAACAATATAGTAAATATACAATTACCACAAACACAACATGAGGAAAAACTTAACAAAACAGCGTGAGCGCAAAAAAAAACATTAGTGCTCTCAGACAAGAGGTTAGGAGCCGAATTCCAAACAAAATGGCGACCGACGCTCGCGACGTTGATTTGTGTTGGCACTAGTAGCCGCGCGCTTTGTAATAAGCCGTCAAAAAACTGATTGTAGTTACTAGTAACTTATCAGACTTACAGAGCACTTTTGTACAATTTTATTGTAAAATAGAAATAATATTCTTTTGTAGTTTGAAATGATTAACTATTCACACTCATTGTTCATTCATCTAACTGAGAACTGAACGCATCACTATTACTTTAAATATGGCAACATTATTTTACAAAGTGACATTAGCTACTGTCAGCTAGCTTCGTCTAATTAAAAATACGACTATAGTCAATCTCTTAATCAGTGATTTTATTTAAACCCGTTAGTATTATTTTTATATCGATTACAAATAGTCTTTTCTTACACCGTTTCATGATGGATAATTCAAACATGCTTTTTTTTTATTGCAAATATTTCTTCTAAGTGTTCCACTAGCCCGTTTTTTTTTAATCCTTGATAATGGCACAAATAACATAAAATTACATAATAATAATTTGTTAGCCCATTATGTCAAATTCACTAGAATGCACCTAGATTACTTCCATGGATGAGTTCGTGATTTAATGCACAAATACATCATAGAGTTTTTTTAAACACATAATCTGTGGTCTAAAATTAAATAATATTTATTAATAAATTCATAACAAACAACATTCAATTAATATATACAAAATAAAAATTATTTTAATACAACAGAAAATATTTGTTAATAGCAGAAAGTTTTTTATTGTAGATAACTTTTTTATCGATTATATTTTGACATCTCTATGTGTCAGGCCAAGTTAAGTTAAACTTAGTGTTAGAGTAGAGATGTGCTAATTCGTAATAAACTCGAGTTCGAATTTAGGTAACTCGAGATGACTCCAGTCATGATCAGGAATAAATAGTATGTTTTTAATATTTCGAATAATTCTAATATTTTTGGCCGCAGCTGGCCTTGAAAAATTCACCGAACCATGGGGGGCGAGTAGAAATGGCACTTCAAAGCGGAAGGACTTATGGAGCGTATGCATGGCTGCAGGTCAACTAATTCTATTTGGGTGCTATTTTTTTAATGATTCAATAACGAGCTCGGATTTCTTACATATTTAAAATGAATCAGAGCATTTTACAATTTACTTACTACTCACTGCCAATTCGATAAAACAAGGAATTTTTAAGGCTTAAGGCCCGGAATTTACTAAAATATACTACAGTACTAGATGGTAAACCGTTACCGTAGCCTATTATGGCTACGGTAACCATCAAATGAAATCGAATGCTTCTTTGCTATCTACGCTGTATAAAAAAATACTTGGTGTTTAAAAATAACCAACAAATGTTAACTGACAACCGCTAATTTAATCATTTTAATGATAACATAACCGGACGAATACGGGAAGAAAATTATAACAACCTGAAATCAATATTGAGACATTTGTGATCAGTGAAATTTGTATACTTGACTTACTACTTGACTTGACTTACTTTACTTTCATTGATATAAGATGACTTCATGTCATTGTCGGTTCAACGACCGAATCATGCTCCATCTCTTTCACTTGATTCGTTCATTAAATTTTCGAATTCATCGCAATTCGATTTAATTCGAGTTAGGAACTCGAGTTGATACTTCTCTAAGTTAAGAGCCGTAGACCGCTAGTTTTTGTTTTTTATCAGCTTGGATTTGCAGCTGAATATTAAAGAATTATTGCTGTAATATATTCCTTGATCAGAATAAATAGGAATACTCGAAGAAAATGTTTGATCTCAACTTGTTAAATAGTCAATTGTTTGTTCACAAATTAAATTTTACTGCAGTTATTTCAATCTTGTTATAGGCTTTTTATTAATACAATATGGATTTCAGTTCGCATAATCCACGAACCTCTAATTCCTTAAATCTAGCTGCGAGAAACAATGACATAGAGGTAGTGAGAACTTTACTAAAAAAAATGAATCCTAACTGTACAGACAATAGAGGGTGGACATGTCTCCATGAAGCAGCTAATAAGGATAGTTATGATTCTCTGTTACTTATTTTAAAACATCCCGATTGTAGACCACTTGCTGAAACTCATGAGGGACATACTCCATTATATCTGGCTTGTCGCAGACAATGCTCTCTATTGACTATTAAAGCTCTTCTTGATAGTGCCAATGATATAGTTAACTATGGCAGCACTGAAGGTGTTACTCCATTGCATATAGCTAGTGGTCAAGGTAGAGTGGAGTTAATACAGTTATTATTAGAATATGGTGCAAGTATAAATGTTCAAGACTTCGATGGTGATACTCCTTTACATGATGCTGCTTTGGCAGCTCAACATGAAGCTGTGACAATATTGCTACATGCTGGTGCAGATCCTGAGATAAAAAATGGGCCTAGTCTTTTGACTGCATTTCATTTAGCTTGCTGCAAGGGTTCGTTTGAAACTGTCCAGAATATATTACCGTTCATGACTGAAGTAAATGAGCTGGCAGCAGCTGGGGAGAGCCCCTTGATGTCAGCAGTCAAAGGCTGCAATGATGATGTCATACGCTTTTTGTTGGAAAATGGAGCTGATCCTCATATAAGGAATGTATATAACCAATCAGCTTTAGATATGGCTCTCAACTTTGGTTATATTTCTATATTCAAGATGCTCCTGGTAGTTACAGACAAGCAGCAGATAAATTCTAATATAATTGTGAATGCTTGTAAGCCACACTATTTTAAGTTTGAAATACTTGAAGCTTTATTAAACTATGATTTGGGGCCAGACTTTTTTGACTTTATTGAACCATTCCATGTGACTTTGGAAGAAATTGGTGACCATAAACCATTTTACCTTACTAATGCACCTCTGAACTCATATTTAAATATTTGTGAATATATTTATAACCAGTCACCTGATAAATTTAGAGAGTTTTTTTATCTATTCCTTATGAGGGGTGTAGGTGTAAATGCCTTTAATATAGGTGAATGTCCTCCATTAGTATACATACACTATTGTATACATGCTGGATGTTTTGTAGAAGTAAGTATAAACATTACAAAATATGTCTATTTTCTATTTCATTATTAGACTAATTATTTAGAAATGATTTCAATTTGATATAAATATTTTCTTAATATAAAGAAATATGGAATTCATTTGGTATGAAGATGCAATAGACATAAAACCTGCATCCAATAATTTATGTTATTATTATTAATCCAATATTTATTCATCCATCCATAAGATATATGATAACCATTTACCATCAGAAAGGCCTTATGACTAAATGCCACTGCTGTGGTAGAAAAAAAATGTATTTATCAAATGTAGCAAATAGGTAAATTTTTAACATAATTTAGTAAAACATTATTACATAAAAATAATGTTTGTGTGTAAAAATGTTACAGGTTTTCCAAATACTTGTAGAAAATGGTCTTGATGTGGATTACTGCAGCTCAACTACAACTGTGGCTAAGAGCCTCTGTGTTCCTGATGCCTTCTTGGCTTCACTCAGTTCGGACCTTGATACTGCTTCATACATGATACCATATAGCCTAAATGTAGATCCAGAGACTTTCTTACAATTTGCATGTGACAATGGAGTAGCGGGTAGAATATCTCTGCAAGTAAGTTAATTGTGTGTAGTTGAATACTGTATACAATTTAGAAATAAGATACAATTACAATTTAGAATTAAGAAGTTGGACTGTTTTTGATGGAATTTTGTGTGTACTTTTACATAGGTTCCTGGATGGTTCCAGGAACCTATAAAAGTATCTCCGCCTTTCATAAGAGATACTTTTCTAGGGAAGACTATCTGCCTGTATAGCATTATTTAGAAATAATCCTTGCATCTCATAATAATCATCTTCCAACTTGTCTCAAATTGTTGGCTGTCTGTTTATTTTTATATTTAGAATAAAATAATCACATTGTTTCTCAGTAGCATGTAAAATTTAAATAAATGGTTCAATGAATTTCAACAAGATTTTATTCCTGAGCTAGTATAATTAGCAAAACTGAGATATTTATTAATTAGATAGCCAATGATGTTTCATATATGATAACAGACAATCTAGTCTCAATACTTTAATTGTATAAGAACTTATACAGCCTAAGATTGGGAATAGATTTCAAAAACATCTTTTGTTTATTGAATAGTTCAAACCTTAGGCTATTATATAGTATTTCATAAATGACAAAATTACATAATTTTCAGGCACAAAAAAAGTTAGTGTCCTTGATAGATGACAACAATGAAATGGTTTATGTGGAACAGCTACCATATTTAGTGCCACCATTGAGACATTTGTGCAGAATTAAAATACGAAGTGTATTTAGAAATAGGAGAGACATAAAGTCTACAAAAGAATTCCACAATAATCTCAACCATCTACCATTGCCTCCAGCACTCAAGAAATACTTAACTTACATGTAGAGTCCGAGATTATTTTGTTTGGTTAATAAGTACAATACTTGAGTTAAAAGATATTAGGTTTTTTTACAATTTATTTATTTATTATTTAAGAATAATATTGCATTTATTTTGCACATGTTTTTGCTCAGTTATATAAATATATAAAAATGTTTTACATGGTTATTACTTATTTAATACCTTCATATTACATCAGTATTAACATTAAATATACAATATTATTAATTTATCAGCAAGTCAGACACAGTTGTCGCTTACTAATCTATATAGTATACATGTGTTAGATATATGATTTATATATTGTTATTACTTGAAATTTGCTCCATTAGCCATAAAGTCTTCAATCTCAGCAACCCTTAAACAAAAAAAGAAACAATTATGTCAATTCCCTAATTTCAACTACTACAGCACATGTTCAATTCAATTCAATACTTTATTTGCAAAAACATGGGTACAAACTACTGTGTACTATTATTATGCTAGACAAGAACTGCATGCCGACACAAGTTAAAAAGACAAAACGGGCACAGTTTTTTTGAAAACATCCACATTTTAAACTAAAATGACTATCATAGCTAGAGTCAATTTTTGCCAAAGCAACATTCCCAAATACGGTTTTTCTTTCCTGCGTGAAAGCAGATTCGTGTGAAAGAGTATATGAGGAAAGGCTGTTAATATTCATTTTGTATGAACTCACGTTCTTGGCACAAAGGTCAGGTTCTCTACACCATCATCTGTGATGAGAACATCATCTTCGATCCGTACTCCGCCAAATCCGCGGAATCGGTCTACTACGTCCCAGTTGAAGAACTGCGACTGTGCTGGGTTGTTTTTAGCGCCATCGAGCAGCTGCAATTGAAAATATTCTTTTTTTAAACATTCTAATACCATGGGCTTGGTCCTGACCTTTACACCTTACCGAAAATAGAAGCGAGGGCAGAAAGTACATACAATAAATTATGACAAAATTTATTGTATGCAATGTATGTAATACATTGTACAACTAGGTGATAGCTGATTTATTCGCCTTTGATAAGGTAAAAAGTATTAAATATTGGAACAACTAAAACTGAAACAAACGAAAACATGAAGGTCGAAAGTAGTCATCCAATATTTCATCTACCTAACTCTTTAGCGTAGCCTTAATAAAATATAGATTTTTTTCTTATGAATGATAATAGAATAGTGCACCTGCCTGCGCTAACGGTTTACGCTGGCGGCACACCAGTGGAGGAAGATAAGATGAGTATGAGGTCTGGTCAGTTAGCCCCATCGTGGTAAATTCACCATGAATTTATCTCTATATAGATCTGATAATACGAATAAAAGATATTAAAAATTTTGCCCATTCGATCCCGGCCTGTTCTGAGCGGCCGGACCTTAGTGTGATGCACGCACCCTGGGTATGAAGTAGCAGCCGGGCTCGATGGTGAGCAGCATGCGCGACTGCAGGCTGCGTGCGGTGCGCAGGCGAGAGAGGGGCGCGGCGGCGGCGCGCGGGGGGCAGCCCGCCAGGTACCCGCCCACGTCGTGCACGTCCAGCCCCAGCAGGTGGCCCAGCCCGTGCGGCTGCAGGATGCCGTTCACGCCGCTCTACTCACAAAAACATCACCATGCAGTCTCACACAACGAAAATAGAGTAGAGAATTGTTTGGGATCCTACTCCTCTTAAATGAATCATGGTTTCGAACTTCGGGACGGCTAATAAATTTTAATGTCCGTTAGAATGGTATAGTAAAGCGATCGGACGGTGTATATCTATAACATTACGCTAAAAAGGTAGATAATAACATTTAATGTTACCTTGATCATTTCCTCCACATCTCCCTTCAACAAGCCACCTTTTTTCAAATGTTCTAGCATAACTCGATTGGCTAATAAATGCATTTCCGGCCACAGCACACCAGGTTTTCCCTCTCTACAAGAATAATGTTTTTTAATATACTATATTTGTAATTTAAAAAAAAAAAAATTTATTATACATCAGATAAAACTACAAACATATCTGACGACTGTCCAAATCCACTAATTATTATCAGTACGGGTGTAAGGAGAGATTATATTAAATTTTGTATGCTATTGTAATAGTATATAAGCTGATACCAGGAATTTGTGTACATGTGATTCAGGGGGCTTTCTTGTGCAATTATGTAGAATTTTTAGACATAAAGAGATAAAATGCTCAATATAAATAACATCTGCGCTATTGTACGCGATAAGTGCAATGTTATACTCCATATATTAGTATGTACCTTATAACGGCATCCCTGGCAAACAAGACTGCCTCGTATATAAGTTTCTGGTCAGCTGTAAATTTGCCATTGGCTGGAAAGGAGCACGTGATGTCGGCTGCATACCCTGCGTAATTACCTCCCATGTCGAATAGACTGTAACATATCAACAATATAATTATTTCAAGTGTTTAAGTATGATCTAAACATTTGTTTATTTTCTATCTGCATTAGTATTATCCATAATCTACTTTAAGTACCATTGTTTTATTTGTGTGTTGTGAATTGAATTTACATGACACCAAAAAATACTGGTGTATTTTTACATTTCTAACAGACTCTCCGGTGAAGGAATTCAACGTTGGATTCAAACGTTTTTTTTTCTATTTGTTTCTATTGGAAATAACTAAAAAGCACTGAATATTTTTTTTCTTTCATCATAGGATCACTATTTATTTATTTACGGTCATTACTATAAGTTATAGTTTATTATTATTATGGTTTATAGTGTTGTTTAACATTACCACATATCGCCGTCTCTAATGCGTTTGCTGTTAGGCGCGGCTGCGTGCCCGTAATGTAGAGTCGCAGCATTGCCGCCCGAACCGCAAATGCAGGTATAGGATACGTGGCGGCAGCCTCCCACTCGGTAGCAATGGTCCAGGAATATTGACTCACATTGATACTCCATTAGTCCAGGCTTTGTGTATAGCATCACCTGTATAGGATAAAGTAATTTATTATAACAATAGGAAAAATATTAATACAAAAAACTTAACGGTCAGAAGCGACTAAAATGTCATACTTGAATATTTTTTTTCACTTCATTTGATATACCATCGAGCGACCCATTTTCGTACAGATGTACATTTGTAGATCGTTATTTACTGATGCTAATAAAAACTCAAAATTGTTCAGTGTTGAAAAATTTTTAACATAATATTTTTCGAAAATATCTTTGTTACTCCTCCAGTCTTTCGGTCTATTCTTCCAGTTGTTTTTTCGTGAAACCTAAACATATCAACAGATATACAAATTAACAGGTGGCTTTCGTCTTTACACGACTTTGCAACTATATTATATAAAAAGAAAAAAAGATAAAAACTACTTTTACAATAACCAGGTTTGTTTCCCGTGTGCTGTTTACACACGAGGTCACATGTTCAACGGAGCGCGTTTTACCTAAAAATTTAACCGTGACCTATCGGATTTTTTTTTATTGGTAAACGATGGAGGTCCTTAGTTCGGACTTCGATGAAATGTTGGTCTCGATCGGTCAAGTCGTTTCGGTGGAGTATCGTTACAAAGAGTGCAAATCTGATCTCTAAGATCGCTCCACGCTTCGCGCTTTACTCAATTAACACACTTCTACCGTAATATATAGGATTGACACACCACAGTAAACTACATACGTGTATTATGTGACACTTGGGGCGAATCTGTTTGTCACAAGGCAATACGTTCAAGGGCTATAAATGCTATAGAGACATATATACTGTGCCCTTCAGTATAGAATACTTACGTCCCCGTAATCTTTGATATTTATTACAGTAGTTAATAGAAAATATAATAAAATAATAGTAAAACAACAAATCTAACCTGTTTATGAGCATCAGAAGACACTTTGCATATATAACGCATCACTTCAATTTCCTCTGGAGTCTTGATAACGCGACTGCAAATATACATACATTAAATTAATGAAGGATTTAGCTGTATTATTTACTTACAGGTATAATTATTACTAAATTAATATTTTTTTCCATGGAAATACTTAGAAGTCTGAAGGAAGATATAGATGAACAAGAATTTTTAACAAGTTAAGTTTTATAAAAGCTAGGATTTTAATAAAGAACTTTGTATTAGGAATCTATTCATATTCATAATGTATACTTTTACCAATTTAGTAATTATATACATAATTATTGCAAACCAGATTCTTTTCATTGATTATTTTATTACATATCATCATAGACTTAGTCCATTAGATGATATTAGATTATTGTAATGTAACATAATTGAATTATACAGCTGGCAGTTCTAATTATCAGCTTATGATAAGATTGAAAAAATATAACGTCTGGATATAAGTATTTAAAATTATAATGCATGTTAATTAGGAATTAATTACATTATGTAAGAAATAATTGTAATTCGTTTAGAAAACATTCTGAATATGTTTAATTAATATATTATAGAAACTTACATTTCTGCTATAATTGGAAATAATATTTCATTATCCACTTTGAATCTGGAAATAGAAAATAAATTAAATATTAGATTTTATGAACTAATCAAAATGGAAAAACTTTTTAATAAAAGTATTATTGTTAAACTTACTCATCTATACCTTCAAAAAGTGCTTCTTTAGCTGTTAGCCCACTATCTGTGTTTGGTCCACTCTAAAAATGCAAATAGGTATGTTATATTTATTATTATTTTATAAAAATAGATATATTTAGTCAAAAAATGAATATGAATTTATGAATCTTTCATAGAAATTAATTCTTGTAACACAATCTAGAATTTCATATAGTTAGTAGATTAACTTTCGTATGGCGATTAGTAGAAACAGTCATACCACTATCAGATAATTTAATTAAAATATAGTCATAAATAAATACATACTAATGTCAAAAGTGATTCTGCATTCAAACTTTTGAGTACATCCCGCAACTGTAAAAATAAAACAATGTCTCTTAACTAATATTAAATAAATAAAACAGTCAACTGGCATAGTGTTATCAATTTCTAAATGAAGCTGAGCTTGTACCATCAAGACTACAGAACTGTTTACATATTGGAGCACATTTTATTTTCTACACATTTATTTATGAACTCATTTTTTAATAATTAATATCCAAAATTATAAAAATATTATATTTAGTATTAATATAAATCTATAAAAGATTAAGAATACAATTAAAGCCAATTATTAAAAACTTAATTAATGTATACCTCATCTACATAATGGACTTCCTCAACGGCATATATTTTTTTGAACTCATCACATGTTAGTAGTTTCCCCATCCAGACTTCATATTCCTCAGGTAATCGTGGTACAAACAAATGTCCTTTTCTTGTTTTTACATCTAGAGCAAAGTAGCATCCTGGCTCACGCACTCCAGATATCCAGGTGAAATATGCTTCCTGAAAATCATATTTAAGTCAATTACAATATTATTGAAATTACCCTGATTTTGTAAATTATAAATCCATAATCTCTTGAAACACTATTCTAAATATAAATAAATGAATTTGTTTACTTCTTACACTTTCACATTTTACTAATGAAAGATGGCCACAATATTTATATATGTATATACATAATACTTAACATTAACAACAAGCATATTTTTTATTCAGAACAATCACATATCATACATATAAAGTGGCAGGTAGAAACTATCAAGTATAATAGCAACAGTAAAAAATAACTTTAAGTAAACTTAATTCTCAATAAGCACATGAGTCATGCTGCAAGAGTGTTATTAGTTATTACTTCTAACAATACTACAATAAATTATAGTTATATATATACTTGTAATGTTTGATAAATGTTGAGTATTGTATTGTAGAATAAAACCTAATTATATACCAAATTGTTATATCATCTTATTTTTTCAGTATTATTATTTGTTTTAAACAACATATTTAATATCAGTAATTGAAATATGACACAATATGTGAGAGGTAGCACTGTATAAAAGACTGGGCATATTTATATGTGCAACTAAAATATATATGTAAATGTGTTCTTTATTCTGTGACATACTGCACTTCAGCTTAAATAAAAATGTGCCTTATTTATAAAAAAAGATTTGTGGTATTAAAATAACACTAATTTTCATTAGAAAAATGTGAAAGTGTAAGAAGCAAACAAATTCGTTTATTTATATTTAGAAACACTATTAATTACATATTATGGTAATATTTAAATTTTAAAAGTATAGTTTTGGCATACTGCATTATCATTATAATGCATAGCATTAAATTTAATCCATTTGGTAACTTTCTGTAAAACTAGTATATATTTATATAGATTAGGTGTGTAAATGGGTAATAGTTTTAACATTTAAATGATCTAATATACAGAAAAAAAATGTATTAAGTTTGCTTTTAAATATTACACAAAATAAAATGTGAAAATAGTTAATTTGAATTTGGAAGACTATACAAATATAGTATTTTATTGTCTTCCAAATTCAAATACTACTAAAAATATGTAAGTCCTAGTTTTAAATTTTCTATAATTTTCATATTATGTTACTGATAGTAACATTATATGAAAATAATATTTTTTATATACGAAAATTTAATTTAAATGTAATAAGAAGATTTCATCTATTGTCCAGTTTAAAATGAAACACATTGATAATCACAAGCAGTTGATATAATACTCTGACCTAAATATCAAGTTAAAATTGCATGTACAATAACAATGAAATTATTTATGATAACTCACTTGTCTAAAAACATACTCCACGTCAGTGTCATAATGATTTATACTATCGCCTCCTTGTAACAATACAACTTGACCAGGTTGCAATTTCTCAGCAAGTCTCTGTCTGTTGGTAGCAAATAATGACAAAGGCACTTCGTAAGTACCCGGTCCCATAGACCAGGTAACTGTAGTGGCTGTCATACTCACGGCGATTGTCGAATGGAGACTAGAACACAATTCTTTTATAACAACATTACACCTATCTTCACGGAATGATAACGATTAATTAGATAGATAAGAAACTTGTTTTGATAAGTAATACTCGTACTTACCTACTTTAGAATATTTATATTATTATTTTTGCATTACACTTTGTTTATGACGATGTTTGACAAATATAACTTTACAATATTAGGAGATAATTACGTTCAAAATAGATATTCCAAGTGAGAAAAACATAACTATGTTATTATTATGGAGTTTATGTCGTTGTGCTTTATTGATTGACAGAATAACTGACTAAGATTAAACAGAAAACTGTCATTCATTTTACCGATATTGCTATTTCATTCATAATTTTTTTTCTTGTGGTATGGCATTCACCCCGATTTTAGGGTATTTCGCCAAAAACAGAAAATTATATAGAACATGATAATTACAAATAATATATATACAATACGGAACACATTACGTTAAATTTTAATACTATTTAAATATATAAATTCAGCTAAAATTTTATAAATAATAGGATCATTAGAGAAAAGAAGAGTAGTAATAGAGGTAGGAAAAGAGATACGGATGGATCTGATATGTTTAAAAAAGGAGGAGTGATCAAGATCCGGACATGAGAAAAAAATCTAGTTATATCAGCTACTTCAGTACAGCAAATACAACAGGAACTTTCTACAATACCAAGTTTATAAAGGTGAGACGGTGTGCACATGTGACCAAGACGCATACGAGTTAATATAGTTGTCGCAGTCTTTCCGAGCTTTATCCCATAAAACCAGGGCTTTGTAGGAATGTCGAGTTGCACCTGATATTATAGTTTTCCTTTTGTTTTACTAGTGTTCTGCCAAGATACAACTTTGGAAAACACGCTAGGTCATTGTAATAGTTTTATAAGGAAATATATCTCCACAAAGTACAGCCTCCTTCGCAATTTGGTCTGCCCTATTCTATGGTACCTACGATAACATATTTTACGTTACGTAACATTTTTTAAAAGTAGTAATAAAGTAATGTACTTTATAGAGTGTCTAATAATAAAAAAATGTTTTTACAGTTATAAAATAATAATAAACCTCGGACATTCGGCAGTTTTCATTACTCCGAAATGTAACGAAAAGCTGAATGTACCTTATACATTATGCAACATAAGATAAATTTTGTTACGACTCTGTTCATCAGCTTACTTTGATTTATAAAAATAAATAGATAATTCCTAATTCAAATAACCTTTAGCGAATCCGGAAATTACAATTACGCTACTTTCTAACAGATGGCGCTGTAAAGATTTATAAAATGATTTCGAATATCTAAAATTATATTATTTAATACTTTTTGCACTTAGAAAAATCACTACGTTTTATTTTACTTCAACTAAAAATATTTCGTCTGTTTGTTTCTATTTTATGAATATGTAAACTCAACGGTACCTCTCTCCTAGCTTAGGACCGTTCTTCCATTAATATCGGTAGATGTCGCTATGCTATTGAAGAATTATGTAGAAATTAATTGATAATTTTATTAATTGGATTGCATGTGTATATGGGTTTACGAAATTCAATTTATTCTGTGTAACAATAATATGTATAATAATTTGTAATGGAATTTCAGATAAGACTTAATTTTATAAATATTTCCACGTAAAGGGCAGAACAGATTTTAATCGTCGTCAATTGATGTAGTATATTTGTGTGTTAAGTAAAAGAACTACTTATTTATTGGGTTACGTAGACATGAGAATAATATATCAAAACTCAGTTGTATTTCTCTTAATTTGAAAACATAACCGTCCGAAATTTTTGACTTCCTGGTTTAAAATAGATTTCTAAGAAATCAATATATTAACAACTAATTAAAACCAAGTACTTGTTTCTTTTTAATAAAAAATCTTACTGTTTGTGACCAAACTTCAAACTATGTTTTGTGATGCATGAATAAGTGTGACTGGTTATGTAAATGAAGCACTTGCCTTCTATACTGTGTAGGTAGGTGCCTGAAAGAATACCTGTGTACCTAATAATGTATTTAACTTAAGAATCTATTCTTTGAGGTTTTTTAGTAATTAAAAATGTTGTTAGTTTATTACTATGTAAAAAAAACACATACATATTTCTTATATTGAATATTCATTATTTATTTCTTATCTAAATCACAAGATCGACGATAAATTAAACTATCTAAAAATCACAAAATGCACTAAAACATGCACACATGTAATACCTACTTATTACAATGATTTTTATACCTGATTTGGTACAATTGTACGTAATTGCTACGCCTAAAACAGGTATTAGTTTAGTTTTAAATTATTATTGCCTACAATTGCCTATATTTATCTATAAATAGAATACGTTGGTACAGCAAATTTCAATTTACATTGCAGTAGCGTTTAATATTATATTTAATCGTGAAATTCATGTTAAATATTATTACGTACTCCGCTAGCTATATTTATAACTACCTACCTACCTAACTACTCAAACGCATGATAAAGTAACTGTATTATTTTAAAGTATGTACAGTTAGTAGTTCTACAATCACTTTGAATTGAAAGCATTGCTCTAATAAAAACTATAGATCTAGATATTTTTAACACAGTAAAAATACGTTATTACGACGATGTCCAATAATACAATGCTTTTAAAATAATGTAATTGCAGGAGTTTACAATAGAATTAACTAATTATTCATAATTAATCGAGTAGTTATTAATGTCCAGCTAATATTATACATCTTTAGAAGGTAGTTATACGCAAGTAGGAATACCCAGCTACAAGCAGAACCGCTGGTTGGAAGTGGGTTAGGTCTATGTTTTTTAGTATAAAATAATTGAGGCTAATACATGGTACTGAATAATTAACATAGTGCACATAATCAATAGTTAAAGCTCTTTCAATACTTTACTTAATTGTTTATATGTATACAATATAATCCGTGACAATAACCTATGGAAATGTCATAATGCCTTTGACTATTTTAGTGAAAAATAAAAATAACTAAATATATTAGAAATAGGTTATTTAGAAAACATGACAATACCACAATCTATAATAGTGACAATACTAAACGTTAGTTACGTCATTCAGTACTTTGATCAGTTAAGGTCAATATATAACGAAGAATAAATATTATGATTGTAGAGTACGCGCGGCCATTTTGATTCGTTCTCGTGACTCGTGTCGTACGTGGCACGATATAGATGGCCGTCCCTCTCTAACACGCTCTCTGCTTATAGCACCATTGTAACCCGACACGTTTCTAACACACAAGCGATTTCACAACACGTTTTACACTTTCACAATTAAAATGTTTTGTTTATAAATTATGAATCTACGGATATTTCATGACATGGCTGTTTCTTTTCTTGTAGTCTTCGAACAGCCTCTGCAACAAGGGCACGCTGTTCTAACAACCTTTCTACTAAATCGACAGGTTCTTGTTTCCTGATGTAATAAGGTGCAGCTCTCGCTCTGGCTTGTAGGTGGAGTTTTTGTTTCAGGCCAAGGGTAAGCTCTTCTATTGCGGGTAATCTACTAGATGCTAGGGGACGTCCTTGTTCTTCGGAGTTATGACGATTATCGTATCTAGTCTTCTCTTTCAACATAGTGATGAACTCGTCGATATAAACAGAACGTTATCACAAATCAGAAATTTCACTGGCGAGGCGCGGCGCAGCGGACAGCGCGCAGTGTTTGCAAATAACGAATGAATGAGCGAGTGAGCCGTCTCGACCCCAGCGTAGGGAAGACAGGTCTCCGCGGGGTAAAGGGAAGGGGGAATGACGTAGACAGATGCGCAATCGTGCCGGGCTGTATACAAACAATACGATGGACGTAAATAAACACAAGATAGAGTTATTGTGAACGGCTTTGTTTTACTTCCAGCATACATCTTTAGTGCTTATTATGTTTAATAATAAATAGAAAATCACTATAGGTACCTGTTACAAAACAATAGCTAGATATCTTTGTAAGGGAACATTGAAAAATATTTTAAGTGAAGCAATTTATGAGTGTGTCTTTTGTAAACAGTAACCCAGACGCAGGTAAAATATCAAGAATCTGGCCTACTTTCTATATAAAAATTGTTTAATGTACGTCGCGACATCGTCTAGCATGAAATTTGACGTGAAAATAGTTTTACCTCAAGTAAAACTATTTTCACTATTACCCTTTAACAAACAGTTTCATTATTATCCGTTAGTCGTTTGGTCCTAAAAATATAATTGATAGATACACATACACATTACTGAATTAGTATTCATTATAGCTGCTACATACATACAAAGTAAACAAACATAAAGATTAGCTGAAATCGGCAATATGCCGATACCCAATTTGTAACGTAATTATTAAAAAAATATGTTCAGAATTATTCATCGTTGAACAATTTCTTATTCCAATGTTATATACCAAGTAATTTTCACATCTTTTTGAGATACAAGAGTTTTGCATTTATGTACAAACGATACATTTCCACATATTACTGTAATCATATTATTATACTTTATTTCTGTACTGATAAAGTAATACGTCCTCCTTTCCATCATCAATATAGGTGGCTTAGATATAGGAAATACCCTATATTTCCTTCCTGTCGTAAGTATTTAAATAAAGCTTGGTAGAGCAAGGTCTGTACTACCTAGTTGTGACTAGGTTATTCAGGAAGCTAAATATACTTACCTAGTAAATAGTCATGAGTAAGTGTTGTTACAAACAAATGCAAATGAACCTTATTCGTATAGTATTAATGTCGTAACTTTAATTTCCTTTCCATTACCGAAGTCAATGTGTTGGTGATTATTTATATGTGGTAGTAATAGGTAGACTGTCTGTGTTCTCATCGTTTCGTTGAACCAAAACTAAATACGGACGTTGCCCTCAGTTCACGCGGTTTTTTCCTCTACCTACGTTTGTTTTGTTATGGTTTTGTTTCATTACTTGGTACCTGTATATTTTTTGTGTCTATTGGCTGGTACTTACCTGGGTACGAAACGTAATGTAACGGGATTCAATATAGATATACCTGTTTAAGTCTCTGCTGCTTAATCTATCTATACATATTGTAAAATTGAGTCCTCCACCGTATCTGTATGTAAATTCTTGTTAATCTCAAATAATACTGAACATATTTTCATGCGGTTTACTATCATCAGCAGAGTGAGTATTAAGGAAGATTTAGGTGTATAATTAATTACAGTTTTGTATCAATCGGTTGAAATATCCGTGAAAAGTCGGAGCGGATCGATAGTTTTATATAAAATTTGTTTTAATATACAAGTATGTATAGGTACTTGCCTACATTATGTATGTAATAATCACAATAATATACAATCTTATAGCTAGGTAATTTATTTTCTCATATTTAGATGTTTTACGGATTAATACTTCCAATACTGTCCTTGATTACCTACTTGCTACATATGTTTATACTACGTAGGTACATTTCAAATAATAACTGATAACAATATTATTATTTCTCAGCAGAATAATAACATCAGTTATCAGTAGGCGCCTATACATAAAAACATTGGAAATAGTTATGTACTTAATAAATTGTGTTTACTACTTAATTCCATAAATTACTATAAGATTAATGGATGTGTGTGGATATAAACAAATATCTACGTGTTAAGATCAAGAATAATACGAAAAGTATTATTCTGAATGTTTATACTTATACCTATATAGATACACAATAAAATAGTATGAACTAAATAAAATAAACGTGTATTTTTTAGTATATATAGTATATTTTTATAGTTTATAGTAGATTAGGTACACGTGTTTAATGGTATCGGTACTTTAGCGGGGCACCAATGAAGGACTACCGGATGGGCACAAAGTGAGAACACTTAGCAGAATTATTGACAAATTTATCAGCCACGTGGTTTCCAGAGGCGATCGTGTGGACGTTGACTTCATAGGTTACATTGTTCGCTCTAGTGCCCATCTATAATGACATGTGCTAAATTCTCATTGGTGAACCAATTACTCTTTTTATTTTTATGGCCAGACACACGACATACTAATATACATAGGTACAAAATCGTTTATACTCTGTCTATTTAATACTGCTGAGTTACTTATATTCCATTCATTAAGTTAGTATTATGCCTATTAACTAGTTATATCTAGGTTTGAACAGCTGTAGTATGATAAAATAGAAAACTATAGAACCTATTATATACTGTGACGCTAAACACCATTCATCACATGGCACATGCATTGTCGTTGTAAAAAGAGCGACATCTGATAAATACACAGAAAACCATTGTAGACTAGTGTCTACATTGGTTTTCTGTTGTTTAATATTTATAAATAATAATAATTGTGATTTATGTACCTATAATATATTCCTGTAATTAAATCATTCATAATAACATTATTACTAATGTGCCAGTATTTTTTTTTCTCAAAAGTTAACATTAAAATTAAAAGAAACTATATATATTACTGTTCAAGAAGTTAAACAGAAATCTCTAGTTTATATCTTCCGATCGGTGATTAATAAGATAACTAAATAATGTATTTATACTTCCTATATAATCATAACCTTGAAATTATATTGTAGACGCAGATAAAAATAGTTTTATAGGCATACAATTAACAAGGTTGCCTATTTGTTTTATGTATCCATTATTCTAATCAATAAGGCGATTGAAATTGTATTTTATTGTCCTTTATAGAATATAAAATATACGTTTAAAGACAAAACTAAATAAGACACGTTGCTCCATCTAGTGTGAAATAGTTCAGTCTTACCTTTAAATTTCCACGAGACGATATCTCACACTTTTATAGATGGCGTTCTAGCAAAATAAAAATATATTGTTTTATCACAGATAACATAATATGTTTTATACATTTTCGTTGTGAACTCGAGATCGTAATATTCTTTTATTTGGTATCGATTTAATGTAACAGAGGTTTTTCATCTATATTAGTTAGCTCTTGTTATTTTTCATCTTATTTTATTCATAGTGCAATGTGTAAAGTACGTATTAGGTACATATATATGTACCTAATATAGTGATAGAAGTTTTAATGTTAAAACTTCTATCACTAATAAATAAACATTTCTTAAAGACATTCCAATTCTTGAAATTTGCAATCGACGCAAGCCACTATGTAGTTGAAGTTGCTATTTATTGTTTTGCACTAACAAACCAATTGCAAATTTATAAGTATTATGCAATCATCCATATGTGAAAATAAACTTACATCTATAACAGCACTGTTTATCTAAATCTCAAATAAATTTATTAGTTCTTATAAAATGTATAATTGGAAAATTGGAAATAAAGAACACAAACATTCGAAATATTTCCCGCAATGTTAGTCACAATAACTATCTTAATTGTAACGTTCTCTAACTACACTATGAGTAGATATATTATTTAATTATAATAATATAAATGTCAATAGTGCGAATATTGACGCTTATATTATTAAAATTTATCCATTCGTATGACGTAGTTGTATAAAATAATCAAGTCATAGTTGGATTCTGCGATGTATGCTAAATTAATATTCTAGATATATATGTACAAGTCGTGAGTTTTATTTATAATTTACTATTTTTAGTCATATTAATATGATAGGTACTAAACGGTTGACCTGGCTGATTTATTATTGGAAACGAGTGCTAGGAATAGACACGTCTACTTGATATAGTCTAGAGAAAACCTCGGCAGGTAGTTCAATCTACCGCACTGTCCGAGACCACTTAGTCCAGGTTCCAGCGAAAGGTGATGAATTCCCTGTCAATGGCGAGCGGTGCGATCGTCATAATTATTTATTTACTGTCATTTTGAAAAGCCATTAACCATGACAATATGAAAAATGCAATATTCTATAAATTTTTAATACATTCACATATATTCTGACGACCTCGGTGGTCTAGCGGTCTAGCACACCGCTTTACGTCCGATGGTCGCAGGTTCGATTCCTCGCACGGCACAAACATTTGTATTCACAACTATGATTGTTTGTATCGATCTGGGTGTATTCTATGTAGATATAATATGTATGTATTTACGAAAAAAAATATCTATGTATTTGTATCAGTTATCTAGTACCCATAACACAAGCTTTAGCTAGCTTAACTTGGGTCTAGATGGCGCTGTGTGAGTTGTCCTGAGATTATAGATTATTAATATTAGTATATAATAATAGATATAAGTTTTAAGAGTTACTATTCAGGCATGCCAGTGAAGAATGACAGGATGAAGATGAATGAGGGTCGTTATCCCATCGTGTCGAAATGCAACCGTCGACTATTACATCAATTTTCTAATACATAGTTGATCATGATACATGCATTAATAAATAAATAGTTAAATTGTGACTTATAATTATAAAATTTTAATTGGAAGTCTATTATGCGTTTGTTATTTCATATACATCTATACATTGGTCTATTATTTTAGATACACTGAAATCATATAGATACCAACAATAAGTAGGAAATATTGTATAGCATTGTAAAAATAAGAAGCCGTTTTAACGTTATAATTCCATATGATTCGCAAAAACTCAAGAAGTCACTAGGTTATTCATAACCGTTAAGTGAAGTTTGCACAATTGTATGGAGCGCGATTTATCGAAGCGTAAAGTCGGTCGGCCGGCCGGTTAACTTCCTAACCAGCAGTTAGTCGTTACCACAGAATACTGTTGTGGCTATATACTGGTCGTTACCTCACGGTTTAGCTTACCGTAGCGTTGCGATGCCATATTACATTACGATAAAATCAATATTATCGACGAATGTTATTTATTTATCTACATAAGTAAAAACAAAAATAATTATATTTCTTTGTCCTCTACATAAGCTTCCTTCCTATTATCATATCTTTCTACAAATCATCTAATTTTGAAGAAATTTAAGTAATTTAACTTAGTCTGTGTAGGTGCATCAGCGTCAAACTCTATGTTATGTTTTTGTTAATCCCTCAACCAATTGGACAAGTAATGGGGACAAGTTGCTCCATTACTGGTAATGCACCATGTCGGGTTGTCCTCAAGGCAAACCCTTGAAAACATTCGTGTTTTATTTCAGATGATGTGCTAATTCACCTGACTTCATGTCCCTTCTAAGATCCTTCACTGCTACACATGTATAAATAACCAAAGCGCGGGTGACTGCATCGTACCGTTATCATCCATAAAGAAATCCCTCCCTTCTATCTTTCAACTGTTTGTTTTAAAATTAGCCATACACGTAGTGTATGGGGTGGAAATGAATATAACATGGATACTGTCTGTAAATCAACCATCATACAACAAACACCATGAAGGAAGCTCACTAGTCTTTCATGTTTTTAGATCAGCACAACTATAGGTGACACGAATTTCCATAATATAATAAAAGCTCTACGCTTTCTGTATTATAATGTACTTAGAAGTAATGTTACATTCAGGCTGCAGATAATGATTTGGAAAATGATAAATATAGATGTACTCATCAAGAGAAGACCATAATTGTAATTACAGACTTTGTTTTAGGACTGTGTAGATAACAATTTGAAGACAAACATTACACCAAAGTGTTAAGAGATGCGTATAGAATAAATAATTTATTTTTTCTTCTATAGAGATATTTTAACGGTGTGTCACCAAAGTGTCTATAATTGAGCGCCCACGTGATATAGTCTATCTTTAAGTCAAATATCATTAGGATCAGTTTAGCCCTTTAGTCAGACATGAAAAGGCCACAGACAGACAGTCTGATCTATAATAAGAGTATGAATATCGTGCAGACATAAACTACACATTCATACAAAAACTAAAGGTTGTGTGTTGCTGATTCATTCTTATGTTGAAAGTTTTCTTTTCGAATAAAACTTAATTGACAAAACTTGTCTCTTTCGTAGCTGTCAAACTATGAAACCATAAAAGAATGAAAAATGATAGTTACACTTTCTGTTTACCTTATTGGTCTGTGGCCACAATTACCATTTTGGTGATGGTAATATGAAAACTAACCTGTCCTTCTGTGTGTACCTCATTGACCTGAGGTTATGATTAGAATTTGTAATGGTTTGAATACAAAACCTAACATAACCTATCTTTCAGTATACCTTATGGATATGTGGCCATGGGTCACATATAGGTACTATTATATATAGGTTTATATTATATATGGGTACTATTTGATGTAGTGGATAACTTTGTATATCTACTGTGCGTAAAATGTAATACGTTTCGTTTGATATTAAAATATCTAAATTGTTTCTTGTTGTTTATTTGGCGGAAATCTGTTTCATTATTTAAATAGGTCTGAGAATTGGATTATGACATAAAATGAATATTAATACTACAAACTAAAAACTACTACAAAGTGTTGTACTCTTGCGATAATAAAAACACTTTGTATATTTACCTAAATTCGCACGTCGCTCTATATCATTTAGAACGTATAAAGGGGACTAAATTCGAATCAAATATAAGTTTTAATTATATCCGAATGACAAATTATTTTAGTCATTCAGAATTTATATACTAAAGACCCAAGCTGTGAAAATCCGCAGTAGATTAAATACTTAATACTTAATGTATTACCAAATATTATCATTACAATAATGTGAAAATTTCGGAAAATGTAAATATCTCGATATTTTACAAGTCATGTATAAGTTTTTATAAGTGAACGAATAAATAAATTAATCTGCCATAAATATTCAAGTTACATTTTTGACAAACATTTGTTAATTTTCCCGATCATTTGCGTAAAATATTCTTTTGTTATCTTATCGCATTATTATATGCTATAGTACTATCAGCTAGTTAATCTGCTGTTAAAGATAGAGATAGGTATCATGATACAGTTGTGGTCACAGTGCTAATATTTAATGTGTTTGAAATTTTAACCAGGCGTTATAATTAATACATTATTCTTAAGTGTTAGAACAACACTAGAGAACAAAATTTAATTGCGTAGACCACAAAATGTCGAAAGAAAGTGAGCGCAACCAACACGCCGCGATGACTTTTGCTGACAGTGTAGTCCGGTACCTTTGCTTCAACGCTCGCTTCGCGCGAATTTTAAAATACGAACCGGCTGCATTCGAAATTTGAAATGTGTTTCTCTATTATAAATTAAAGAATACTAAGAACTGTACAAATATAAAGTGTTTTTATTGATAAAGCTTAAAAAGTTAATAAAATGGATTTACTTAGTGAGTCAAGCAGTGAAAACAGAATTTTAACTGCTCGACATATAAGTGCTGAGAAGACACTACCCGAAACAAACAATGCAGTTAATACCACATTATTGTGTTATAGTTACAGCATTCAACCAGACTTTGGTTCTTACCTAGCAGGTAGTAAAAGTATTTTTTTAATAGATAATAAGTTATGTATAGAACGCATGCTGAGCTAAACATGAGTTCAGGTCAAGGACGGTTGGTAACTTTCTCCAAAATAGTTAAGTTCAATCATATTTAAGAGTTATGAAATCACGTCTACCTATGGTATGTGCTCTAAGTTAATATTAATATCCGAATCAAAAATAGTTATAATTATCTAAATTTTAATGTAATTTTATTAGGTAATGTTTTTAATGTCATATTAAATATATTTCATTAGATGAAATGATGCAAGAAAAAAAACAATCAAGCATCTTGAGAGCTCTGTTCAACGGTGATGAGGAATATTGTGAAAGTTTATGTTTGAATGTTTGTTACTCAATTATGTAAATGCTGTTATCGGTAGATTATAATTTGTAGCATTGTTACCATATGGTGGATATTTTTTAATCTAACTCCGACGGGTATATATATGGAGGACCAACATTGGAGTCCTAAGGAATAGCAAACAATGAGTGTATGGTCTTACAAATTACAGCGCATCTATATTGTCGTTAATTTTTGCCGTAGATCTAAAGATCCGGCGAAATTATTCCGTCGGTATGGAATCATAACACTCATTTTTGGGGAAAGTGGGGAAAATTTTTCATAGAGACCAGTTACTCAAACATATAGCTCAGCAGATCATACTCATACAGATCAGCAGTTCAGTGGATTGGATGACCGGGTTTCTTCCAGGCTTCTCCCGCCTAAAAATATACATAACCACAGTAATCCTCGTCTCCACCATTATGGAGGTAAAACACATAACTCAAACTGCCTATGTATCATTGGTATAATGTGTATTTTCGTTGTGATGATTCAGACAAATCAAATCCATTAATCAATAAGAGATCGGTAGTAGAGACAATCACTCGTAGATAAACTTACAAACAATAAGATAAAAACACAACCGACCTTGTCCTCAAAATAGAACACCTTTCGAGAAACATGGTGAAACCCACAACGAATGTTGGAAAATTCAAAGGCGGATGTAAGTTATTTAAAAGAAATCTAGAATAAAAAATCCTAAGTGGATTTATTTATACAATGTGGTGTTTTACGCCCAATGTTTATCATTGGATAAAAGATAGTAAAATATATAGCGTAATACTGTAATAGGAAATATATAAATAAAGTATATATATATATATATATATACTTTATAATGTGCATGAATTATTTCCTATTACAGCTAATTAACAACATAATGATTGAAAGTGTGTTTATAACGTCTTTAAATTCATAAATATTTGAAATGTTTGCATTTTATATATATTTATATTGTCTAATTATAAAATAAAAGTTTTCTTTTATGTTGAGAATAAAGTAAACAATGCTTAAAATAAATTTCTATTATTTATTATAACTAATTCCATTTCTCATAAGTACAGTACCTACGGTAGTGCAACGACTCTACCGACGTTACCTCTATCTTACTATATATATCGAATATAGATACATGGGAATTCGTATTTACATACTAATGTAAGGATTATAAATCTAAAAAAATGTATATATGTTAAATTTTTATGATAAATAGATAAATGGCTAAACGTGTAATTGATAATGAAAGACATAAATATTGATTATATCACGAGAATGAATACAGTGTCTTTGTTTTATAAAAAAAAAACAGAAGCTACGCTACGGCTAGTGTGTCATAATTATATCACATTCCCAGTCTCATACATATTATCATAGAATTATATCAAATAATAATAGAATAGACACTAACACACTGTTTACGTTACATTGTGTGCTGATGAATGGGCCTTATTGTAGATACTATTACTATGTCTACGTTACATTTACGTTGTAATTATTGTATTATACCTAATTAATAAATATTACGTACTACATTAGGTTAATTATAACGTAACAGATAAGCTAATGTCAACTCCAATTCGTCTCGTGAATGTTTTGATGATGTAGTAAATTTTTACGTAAACTGATTACTAACTCGTTGTTAAATTCTGACGCGTTGATTGCGCGTGTTGTTTCGGCATAGATAAGTAATTGTGTGTAGATACCTATATTACTGGTCTGTGGTTTCAGTATAAAGATTAAGAAACCTAATGCAATCACTGACCTAATTATATAATTTATTAGCTATTCCTACCAGGTTAGTCTTCACTTTTGGTTGTAAGTTTTTTATCTTTTCTCCATTATACCCATATCTATCTACTTATTAACGCAGTGACTGAAAACTTAGGTGAAGGAGAAGGATAGCTTCAAAGCCAATAAATCTTATGCAGATATCAGAATTATGTAACCAGATAGGTACCTATTTTCAACTATATATTCCACAAAATTTATAAATTATCCGAAAAGTACAAAGTTATTGTTGCAACAAGGTTAAGTTTACAAAATTTAACCTTACGGTTTGCATTGACTTCGGGGTAAACTAGGTAGTTGATCCGATACCGGAAATGCGTTTACTAAAGAAGCAACTACTTTTTGATTAAAAATGATTAAATACTACCTTCATAACCTTTTTTCGTAATGGGGTTAATTGCAGGGCTATAGAATTTCACTTACATATAATTATTTTATATTCATATTTAAAAATTAGTTAATGATGAACACAAAAGAATTATGTCTAAGTCACAGTATTGTGATTTTTTGAAAGAAGCTCTTATTTTTTTTATTTAATGGTCCATTCAGTCTTTGTACCTTTTGAAATAGGTAATAAATATTTTAAACAAAAATAAAACGAACGCACAACAATATTTTGTAGGACAATGGTGCAGGCATGAATTAGTCAGGTAACGGTAAATTTCGTTATCATCTATTTAAAAAGCTTTACAGTCCAAGTTTCACTTAACAGTTTCTTCCAAACTATCCTATTTATGACTTGACCGACAAAACACAGGTAGGGTATATGTCTAATTGAATATTACCCTTTGTTTTCATCACTTTCATTTTATACCTACTATAGACATAACTTAATTGAAGGT
This sequence comes from Achroia grisella, assembly GCF_030625045.1. Lineage (NCBI taxonomy): Eukaryota > Metazoa > Arthropoda > Insecta > Lepidoptera > Pyralidae > Achroia > Achroia grisella. The sequence goes on from NW_026712648.1 coordinate 494,932, forward strand.
ATATTACTTAGTGAAATTTCTAAACTTACTCAGATGAACATCATTACAATTAGGGGCTAAGTAACAGGTAGGTATTATGTGAGTAGATAATACTTAATTGTAAAAGGGTATTTATTTCAATATATAATAATATATAGAATCTTACGCCCACTTCGGTTTATTGTCTCTTGAGATAAATTTATCCCGTAAGTATACCTATCATTACCCACAGTTACAAAGATAGGTGGCAATATCGAGGTCAGTGGTATTTAATTTCTAAATGTCCCCGTGATAATAACCGATGTGAAGGCCACTTGTAAATTAATTATATTGCCTTTATCTATGCTAATGCAGCAAAAAAGTGACCAGTTACATTAACGTTAAAATATTAAAACGAATAAATAAAATTGTATATGAAAAGTAGGTTCGAGAGAACGTAGGGACAGAGGAAATATTTCACGTTTAGTTCGTGTCTATATTTAACTGTGCCAATGTAAAAAAGTTGTAAAATATTTTATTACGATGATTGTTAAAGTCATACGTAATAATGGAAAAGAAATGTTAATAATCCTTGACGGCCTCAGTGATCTAGCGGTTTAGCACACCGTCTTATCCTGTGGTCGCAAATTCAACTCTTCGCACGGTACAAACATACTCACGAATACTTACAATACAATACCAATCTTACGATTGTTTATATTTTTATGTATATTATGTATGCATTTAAAAAAATGTATAGCTATCAGTTGCCTAGTACTCATAACACAAACTTTGCTTATAGCTTGGGACTACATAGATGGTGCTATGTAAATTGTCCAGGGTTATTATTATAAATATAATTATTTTATTGATTTATGTTAGCTACATACAAAATAATAGAAACGAAATAATAATAAATAAATAATATCTACCACTTACGCATAGATATAATTTAAAATAGAAAAATTAAATAATATAATGTTTCAACACATAAAATATTTACAATAATTTTAATAACATTTGCCTCAAGAGTGACTCAATTAAATTCAACGTATACATGGGAGTTAGAGACTGCATAAAGAATCATCAAAAATATACTTAAAGTTGACATAAATATCGTTTAGACGATATGTATAAATATAAATGTGTTTTAAATTTATAACCTTTTTTGACTCGGTTAATGACGTAAGCATGATTTTACAATTTTTGATTTAGTTATGATAAAATACATACTTGTTCAGTATATCTAATAAATATTAATAAAAATAAATACCTAAGTATTGACAGGTATGACACATAATATTGTTTGTCTGCATATTACTCACAAACTGATAAAAATTTAACTATATAATAAAAACATTCATTCTGTTTACTTCTTTTTAATCCTGATATATCAATTATTTTGTAGATTTCTAATCGGTTAAGTCAATACAGATAACATTACATATTAAGAATAAAGAAACTTAGAAAAAACAAATATCTTATGTACAATAATTGTCTGGAAATCTGTATTAAAAGTTTTATTGAGCTGAATGAATGTGTTACGATATACCGTATTAAGAATTAATCAAATTCAAATTTCTCGTCAAATTTCTTGATTCTTTTATACAGAAAGAGGGTAGGTATCACACGGTCTGCCGTCCAACGGTACCTTATGACTTGTCGACAACTTAATCAACAATGACACATGATATTATGGTATATTGCTGAGATAGACATAATCATCAGACATGATACTGACAAGTTAGTCACTTGATGCTAGTGATAAAGAAAACTACAGAAAAGGTGATTGCAAATAATTTTATTTGATGGTTCAAAATATAATATCCCTTTATATTTTCTATATATGGACATAGAAAATATAAAGGGATATTTTCTATATATCTATCTTTGTAAGTGTTGTAAGTTATATACATGTATATATCAATCCATAACATAACTTAACATAACTTTATTATACAACTACAACCTAAAATTAAAAAGCTTAAAAAATATAATACAATAACTAAAATATATTATTAAAAGGGGTCCCTTTAGGCAAAGTTCCGAAGATACTGGCAGCGTTCCCTCTTTGAATAGCTAGACTAATTCTTTGTCCAAGGTAGCTGCCAGCTCTTCGGTTTGTCAAATACGTTATAGTGGTCTTTTTTATCGGTGTTGTTCAAGTAGTATATATGTACGTATATGGTATAGACGTCAGCTGGGTTGTTATCTTCGCTACACCCAGTATGTAAGGATGTAGTACGTTTGGTACTACATAACAAATATTGACAAATATTCACGAATAAAAAGAAATCACGAATAAAAGAAGCTATAATAATATTTATTAATTTATTTCTAAGAATTAATGAAACTTTAGCCTCTAGCCTCTTCTAAGAAATAGGTAAGCTTGACGATTATGTTTGCTAGGGTTAAATATGGAGTGTATTTATTCTACTATGATTCGAGATTATAATATTCGTATTAAAAGTGCTTTTATTAGAGTCGCAAACATTTATGAGCTATCTTAATCTAGCTTTAATCGTGACAGAACTCAGAATACAGGATCACACCATTAAAGACTAATCAAACTACATTCGTTTTTGGCCAAGACAAATCGACCCATTTGGTAAACATTTTTTTGTTAAAAAATATTTAATACTCTACTTGTGTGTATAAAAAGTACAGTTGAATTGTAGAATGTCTAACTAATGTGCAACCTCTTTATAGAAATAGTTTCGTTCGTTTTGTAAATAGTGAAGATTCAAATTTAATAAAATGTTTTTCTTTTATTTTCATTCTAGCAATACAACCGTACGCGTGCGTATTTTGGAGCTGCGGTGCGTTAGTATTACTGGCAGTATGCGCCTTATACTTACTGACTGTTCGTTCCGCGTCACGATTTTGGCGCGAAGGAATCAACAATGTCGCTGTAGTCGTGGCAGTATATCCAGTAAGTAAAAACTAGTAGTAACATAAAGAAAATCAAGGGAAATAATGACACATCAAGTTTAAAAAAGTATATAACACTAATAATCAGAAATATGGAGGTGGTAGGCTCGCCACCTGTACTTTGGGTTTAAAATATATTGAGCGAAATGTGGGCATATTAAGTATTGTGTTCATAATAAAACCTAGTTTCCTTAGAAAATTTTTACTAAAAAATATATACAGTTAAGTAATTGGACACAACTATAACTGAATACCTGTATCTAATCTATTTCAGAGGATTAACATGTCATTACGTATCACATCATCAATCATAGTTCAGTCTAGATATATCCTACAGACACCCAAAACTTATAATTAATTTTCAATTCTGAGTCTATTTTAGGTGAGCTTAACTGATTCGTATTTACTTACGTAAGCTAAATGGATGAAGGTTACTCTTTTTATATAAATCAATATAAACTGTTCAGAATAAAGTAGAAAGTATAGTAGGCTTGTAATAAGAGTTATGGTTACGCTTATTAAGCATGATTTTGTCTGAAATGAAATAAAACAATATTACAATTAAGCTACGTCCCTATGACTGATTTAATTTGCTAATTTAATTAGCCTAAAAAGATATTTTAATGTAAAGCTTGTGTTATAAAAGTAGTAGGTATATGTAAATAAAGTAAGTGGGTAATGTATAGTAATATGTAGTACTAGGTACTAGGTACTAATCCGTACAAACAAATATCACCCTAAGTACACATTTGTTGTTACTCATAAGTTTTCAGTAACTCATTCTTTTTCTTATAACCATTCGTCATGAATTAGATCTGATTACATCATGAAAAAACATGTTTATTTATTTTGCATTCTTTTTAGAATCTTATTATCCAATAGGGCCCGACACTATTATTATAGTACATAAGTCTTTTCTTATTAGCGTAAATTCAGGATAGTATATAAGGATTATCCATTTACGCCTGTTCGATTATCTGTAGATAGACTTTTGCGCACGAACGAATCCAAATCAAATTGAATATGTATAAATAATACTGATTTATAGTAAATATAGAGTTATACATAATTAAATTGTAGTATGAACTTTTAAGATCAATTTTCTATAACCAATATTTCGTTGTGTATAGATACAAGTAAAAATGGTGATATGATGTGTTCGGTACTGAGTACAACAAGGGGACAGTCATTGTAGGTCAGGTCTATAGTAAAGATATTAACAGCTGACTAATAAAATGTAGTCATCGCATAGTTGATACAGGTATTCTATCAAGAAAACAAACTTATGGTAATGTTTATAGATATGAATTTATTTCATTGTTTGTTTTTATAATTAAACAAATATAAAATATACTTACTATATAGAGCGTTAACTATTAAAATGTATACATAACTTAAATTTGTACACGCAAATAAGATTTATTACAATTATATATAATAAGTAGGTTATCTCTTTAAAATCCGAGAGTTGTCTGAGTCGCGTTGTGGGTCACTGTTGCATAAGCTGTGTTGGTAATGTTTCGTAATCTGTGACGCGCCGGTGAGTACTATACTCCTCGTACGAGTGAATATCTTTGTTTAGTCAACAAAAATAGTACTTATATTCTATAAGTAAAATTAAAAATAATATAGTAATTATTATTATATTTAAATAATGTAATTTTGTTGTTGTGGGTTACCACATATTGATATTTTTACGTTAACATCTCATAAGATTTTTGCATCTTGTTTACGTAATGCTGTCCAATAACTGTTACATGTGCAAATAGAAATTCCAGGTCATGTAATAGTAAGTAGGTATTCATTATTCAATGACATATATATATACAGAATAATACCTCTATTACCTATGACCTGTAATATTATGAACCATAACTTTTACAAATTTGCAAGTTGCTTTTTTCTTTAGGATTATTATGAAACGTATTAAAAAGTGTTTACGTACGTAAAAAATATTTTTACTGTTTCTTTGTTATGGTTAAGAATTATATCGTGCGGTAAATGATTATTAAAGAGGAAGTTACGAGTGTCGTGCCATGACATGATTAATAAGTCATCACATTGACCCCAATTACGTAGTTTTTTTATTTCATTTATGGTTATGGAATATTTTTAAATCAGATGATAATGGAATTGTGTTCACGCCTGTGCTAACGGTATATGCTGCCAGTAGGATCATAGAATAACGACAAAGTCCGACCAGTTAGCTCATCGTAAATCTTGTAATTAACCACTATGGTTTCCAAGGGGAATCTCATGAAGGTCAACTTGATGGAGCTACATTATTAGCAATTAGGTCAACGTTCCCATTACTTACCACCTCTGCATCCTAATTATGAAATAATTAATCTGCGGTAACCGTTAACTGTATATGATGGTGGAAAATGTGATATGATGTATATAAATGTAAATATATGTAATATGATGGAAAATATGGCAAACCACTAGGTACTAGTACTTTGTAAGACCTTGTTGAGGTCAACCTGAGCTGGTGATTGAGTGCAATGGGGCCACTAAATCGCAACGTATTATTTAGGTGGTCTTTGATGTCTTTTTCTACTGATAATGATAAGAATAGCAAGTCTCATATCGTCCCTGTGTTTATGTTAATAGCATACTCATTGTTTATTTGCAACATGAATGTGTAATTTGTATGCCGTGAGAGAAATTTTTAAGTAACAAGGACAAAATAATGAAAATTCATTTATATTGCAGTATTTAGTTTGTTGCAAATAGTTAATTCTGACTTTAATTGTGTCAAAATTAGTATAAGAGCGATGTAAAAATAAAGTAGATTCAAAATTTATAATTACATAAATCAAATAAAGTTTAGGTTATCAAATGATAATAGTATTTAGCATTTAAAAGAAAGAATAGTTTAATATTCCTTTCGCTATTTTTTGCTACTAAGTTTGTTTTGTTTGGTCTGTTCCCCTATTCGAATACACTCAGTCTTCTGAGAAAATATTTTGAAACATAAAAATTACATTGACAATCACCTCCTCTTATTTCATTGCGAAATGAGACTCTCGAGATGAAATGTGAAATGAGCAGGTGTGTCAAAATTATTAGATAGCGTTATAATAAGCTGTCAACAGAAGTAATTAAAATCACCTTGTTTGAAAATTGCATCTGTAAGTTAAATCCAACTTTATATTTTCCAAATTACATTCATCTTTAACCCATCTGTGAGTGTGTAATACCACAGTCCTACTAATATTTGTACCTACGACAGTTCCATTTATTTCAGCCGTCAAGTAGTTTCGTTTTCGGCTGCAAGGAGGTAGGTAGGGTTGCAGGTATTTTACTGTGTACTCTACAGTACGCAGTAAAATTGTACGCAGTAAGGGGCATGACATCTTAGTTTCCTTAATGGCAACGCATGAGTGGTTTCACGGGTGTCGCATGATAAAGTGATGTCCGTAGTGCTGTTTATGTACATATATTAGGGATAGTTACCACTGATGGGCTGTCAGCTTGTTTGTCATAATTGCATATAAATTTTATTGTGTCAAATGAATACTTTTCTTTACAAGACAACTACACACTGAAGTAGGATTTGTGTACATAAAGAAAATTATTTTAGTACGTGTATCGTATATGATAATTAGATCACAGTTTCATTGTTTTTCAACACACTATAATATATTAGTCGGTATCGGTAGTCAATTCATAAAAAATACGTGCGTTATAAACGCAAATAATGAAGTTTTCTATAACCGCAATATTAGATTTTTTTTATCAAATCTCAAACTGACGCACAGCGCCAGCTAGTAGGTACGTAGGCAGCGTGCTGATTTAAAAAAGTAGAACGGCGGGAAACCATCATTGTGCATCACAGTTAAAAATCAACAAAACATAATATTATGATTGTTTATTCTGTTTCATCGTAAATGTGTTAAAAATGCCGTACAATATATATACGTGTGTATTTAACACACGGGCTTTATTACGCCCTCGCCTTCGGCTCCGGCTGAAAATCACCATAGTGTGTGTTACCATCGTAACGCATTTATATCGGAAAATAACTGGAGTCTCATTATTTCAGGTGGTAACAGCGGCAGCATTAGTTGCTATCATAATTCCACGATCTCTAATACTATGCGAGGCCATAGCTCAAGAAGTCGTTATGATAGCAATGTACCATTACTTTTGTACGCTTATAGCAGAATGTGGTGGCATTGATATGCTTGTCAGGTATGATAAATTAATAAAGTTTATTTGATAAGTACCCACTACTTTTTCAACATTATTAATTTAGTTGCTGGAACTTGCAGCTTTGGAATTGTAAACACGGGATCAAATTCCGTTTGACTTGATATAAATTGCTGTTAAGGTTTATAAAACAGAATAGTTATTACCAATACTTACCTGTGACAGGTAAGGTAAGGCAAACCAAGATATGGTTGAGACGTTTAGCAAGCCACATCGGAAGGTACAAAATTTCAAAACGTCGTCTACAAAGTGGCTTGTGGCTTATAATTGTTAAGAAGGTATAGTTATTATATGATAATAAAAATATTTTATAACTGAGATAATTTAAAAATTTAGTACCAGTAAACACTGAGATATTACTTTACGATGAAATAATTAAAATCTGTTTACAATCGAAGAATATATACTTAAAAATAAATAGTAGAACCTACAATATTCTTTTATCGAAGACGGTTCTGAGATCATTTTATTGATTTTATTTTTTATTACAGACGTGCCGGTTCAGCTGAACATCGTATGGAGACCAGGACTTTGCCTTGCTGTTGCTGGCCATGTTGTGTTATCCCAAAACCACGTGTAGAGAAGTAAGTAATCTGTCTTCCCGTCAATTTCAACACCGGGATAAATTTTTTAGATAAAAATCATCGCTCCTAAGAATATCCTTCAATTCTTGTCCCTAACGGGCCTAGACAGCGAACTCTAAAAATAGGACGAGCACAATAGAGCTAGGGTGTATTAGGACAGCACCCCAATCCAAAGGCCCCGGAGGTGTGCGCGTGTACCCACACGCCTCCACAATGGAGTAGGGCGAAATAGGGCGCCCTAACCACAAAACGAGATGGGGCCTGCCCTACAACACCTACAGGGCGGGCCGTCGCCGTCGGAGCTGGGGTAGAAATGCACTTGCGAATCCCCTGGCTCCGGCATAGGCGCTCGTAGGTACACCGTGTGGTTTTTTAGTGGGTACGAGTCCCACACACCACCTCGCCATCCCTCCGGCGGGGTGACGGTCTTTTGAAGATTTTTCCACATGTTAATAAAAAAAAAATAAAAAAAAAAAAGGTGGCAGTGCTACGCCTTAATAATAAATAGGTGTTTGAATGCCGCGGAAATTAGTAGATACGGTAAATTTTCCGTTATTAGCAGAGATCCGTATTCAGAATTGAGATGCCAAAAGATGGGTATTGTTAACCTATAGATACTAGTAATATAACTAAGATATGTTACCATCATATATTGATTGTTATTGAAGTAGTGGTAATTAATATTCAGTGAGTAGATAGTAGATATATTGTAGACATGGTGTACCTAATTATTTATTTTTATTTTTAAGAAATGTGTTGGCTTATACAATTTTGTAGGTACTTGTTTGTTAACAAAGATATTAGTCGTTACGCTCTTGGGTGGGGTTTTTAATTGATGGCTTTCAATTTGATTGCAGCCCATTAGGGCTTTATGGTGTCATTCATTAATGGTTTTAAGTTGCTATTTCTTTACTAAGTAGAGTGTAATAAAAATGAATGTATTATATTATCAGTAACTTAATCTAATTGAAATAAAGGCATTGCAACAAAGTTTTTACGTATTTGAAACAAATATACTTTCATTTTATTATCCCAGATAAGTTAACCAGAGGTATTACAACATTTAGTCCGGTATACTTGAATTCATTTCGTTAGAGGGCAATAACGCGTCGTATTTCGGAAATCTCTCTTTATTATTGTTCGTGTTTTCTTTATTTTTTGTCAACCAGTGACCGCTGGGTGTAAGCCTGACAAAACAATTCGCCACAATGTCACTTATTTAAGCATTTCATAGGTAGGTAATTTTCTGTCTGTTTTGTTTATTACTTGTGATCTGTAGAAAAACTATTTAGGCTCTTTTTATTCTCTTTGCTTGTATGATTTTTTACTTTACTTAACTTGAATGTATTTGATTATAGGCAAAGTCTGGATTGGATACGCAGCCTGACGCTGCAGATGTCGGTGATTCAAGGAGTTATCTACGTCATAATCCTGATACTCTGGGCAGAGGACATGGTAAATATATTTTAGTTCATTTTCCTACATACTTTTAATTAGATATTATTATTAATACCTCCTATATTCACATTCTTCTCGCTCTACTAGACGATTCACTCCCATGAGAGTGTTTTAGACTGTCACGTTACACATTAGTCCAGTCTAGTTGAGAACTTGAAAAGTAATACGTAAAATGACAACATAGTATGTACATATATAAATATGTGTTGGAAAGAATACGTATAGGTATATTATTTCCAATTTAAAGTTACGTGATTAGGTGAGTATGAAAATTAAATTAGGTTAATGAAAACCGTAAGAATATCCAAGGTCTATGGTAAATGAAGATTCGTATTGTTAGCCACGATGACTTCATTAATTAAGATAAAACGGGGACATAACCTTCATTGAAGTAATAGTTATCCTATTCATAATAACGTTTATTTTGTTTAGTAATGATTGTGTTTGAGTGCTAATTAATTCTAAAGCTAATATTTTTCAGCTACGTCTTAAATATTTGTTAAAGCTTTGTTTTTGTATAAATGCATAACTTATGTATGTGACATCGTGTTTATTGTGTAGATAAATATAATAATCTGTACCCACGGCCCGCGTCTTTGTTTTTGCGTACTTTGTTATCAACAGTAATATTATAAACAGGAAAGATTTGATGTCAAAATAAAAAAAATACTTAACGGATTACAACAAATCTATAGTATGTTATATATCTAGTAAGTTAACATAAATTATAATCTTATTGTATAAACCTATGTAGAACCGCAAAATTGAGGTAGAGAGGTGCGTTTTAGTCTACTCAGATATAAACTTCGTGCCTAGTTCAGTTCCCATGCTCAAATAATCACATATTGTTTATGAAAATGATATAAGACCTTAATAAATATATGTATTATTATAATCAAGAAACATTGCACTAGTGTTAAACCGAAATTACAACATAATTAAGTTTTCTGCGCCCAAATAATATATCTAATAATGAGGATTTTCGCCCTGCCTATTGAAACAAATAATTATAAAACACCCCTCATAACTAACCCGAACCAAAAACTTTATTAAAATATTGTCAAACTGATTTTAAGAGATTCTGAAATATAGTTTATATATTTTTCTGAAATATAGTTTATATATTTTTATTTAGAAGCTTGTAAAATTTTCTGATGACTATTTGAAGAAGAATCTGAAAATTTGGAAGATCATGAAGTCTATGATAATCTACGTAGTATGTTATGAATTTTTGGTTGTTGAAGAATGCTAAAAGCATTAATTTTCCATTTTGAACCAAATTAAATCTATACATAGGTCGTCCGCGTAGGGTGTCTGTCTCGTATACTAATTTATCTGTCAAGTATTTTTCTTATTAGGATGTATTTCGGTTAAAGGATGAGATAAGACAGTGAAATTATGGGTACACAAGGAGGAAATAATAGTCAGAGAGATACCTAGTTAATACTATACTATACTAGTTCATAGAAATAATCAGGTATACTGATAGCTTGTTTGTTATAAAAAATATACCCGTAGATTTACATTATTCATGTATCATTATTCAGATGCTACTCATTGAAGCTACTAAATACATCCAAGTATTTATCGCGGCTTCTATACTCTCCGGTATGTGGGGGATCATAATGACCGTAAGGTTGGCGGAGTCGATGGGTTTGAGACCCAAGGCGAGGTTCTTGGCGCTCCAGCTGGTGCTACTGATAGTGAAGCTGCAGTGTGGAGTGGCTAGAGCTCTGCCCGGAGTATTCAACTTACCCTGCATTATGTCTCTTCATCCCTTTGTCTTTGTAAATTGTGAGTGTATATTTAATTTTATCATATTTATTTTATTTCATAAGTAAATTAATATAATTATTAAAACGTGAAATTTATACGTTGATTTTTTTTAGAAAAGTGAACTTCAGAAGTACTGCATTGATTTGAGAAATTCTTTTCATTATTCTAAAGATATTGTCCAGAATCACACAGACTACATATATGTTAATATCTTCTATATATATAAAATTGTCGTGTCACAATTCAGTAGGTCTGAGAATCGGCTATTATGTATTTTTCACCCCTAAGTGGTAAGGGATATCCACCCCTAAATATGTTTTTTTTATTTTTTCGATATCATTTTATTTTCATTTTATTATTATTTAGGATTGAAAAATGCATACAACCCTAAATTTTCACCCTTCAAGTATAAAACCCTATTTTTTAAAAGCGATTTTAATTTATATGGCAAACCAACGTTTGCCGGAACAGCTAGTACTATATATAAAAATGCTTGCCACTGTTGTTTAATAAAATGCAGAGCAGACCATGTTTGGCAAGTAATTTGGAATCATTCAGATGTCGGAATGGCCTTGACTGACGTATCGTAAATTATCATGTTTTTCTAATCGACGTCGTAGCATTAGGGAGATGTAGAGTAGTGTATATATGCGTAAGTCACTCACGAAATTCTAAATCAATAAAAAATTGCGTTAATTTTGTCATTCGTTTTATTATTTACTATGACATACGCTAAGTAAATAAACACTATATGTGCCCACTGTCTGTAGATGACATCAGAATCATTAGGTCATTAACATTAAGTTGTATAACCTTCATTTTGTAATAAATTAATCTTCTTATGTTTTCTTTTCAGTTGTACAGAATTGTATAACAATTCTGCAGATGTTACTGCTCTCTATATGGGCGTGGAGATTGTACAGTGTCCCTCCAGGAAAGGTGGTCGATAAAGTACAACACTCAGTTGTTTCAATCGTGGAAGATATATCCGGCGTATTCGATGTTCGGGCCGTTAAGAATGGTATAGATAATAAGTCGTTTAAAGAAAATATATAAAATAGCCAGTCTTTATTGTAGACTCAATTTTTATAGTACAAACCTGTCGACAATGGAAGGTTTGAGAAGTGAACAAAGTTTTAGAAGAGACATACAGTTTATTTTTACAACTATAAAATTATAAACATTTTTCTAAAATGTTATTTCTTCTAAATTACTACATTTTATTAATGTAGTACTGAGATAGGTAAAATAAAGATAATTCAAACAGTTTCTGATATTTATCCCAATTATGGCAGAACGTTTAAAGTGTGAAGTTTAATTTTATTTAACTTTCTGCTTACATTTTGTCTCAAGGCTAATTGCTAGACAAATTGGGTACAACCGGACAGGACATTTGCTAATATTGCCGCCGACATTGTGTAAACGTATCCTACGGTTTACCACAGCTTAAATATAAGATCATGATAACAGCTCGTGAACTATAGATAAGTAGATTAAAACTTATCAAACAAATAAGAAATGTAATAACTACGTACATAACTATTATATTATTTGGTGGCGTTATGGGTTCTATATTGATGTTATTCTCTAAAATTTTCTACCAGTGACATGTCTGAAAATTATAAAAATTTCTTAGTCAAAGCTGATGGGCGCTTATATTAGACGCTAACTACCTGTTTAATTTTACGAAGTGTTCATAGATAAATATTTAGTCTATAAGCCTGGAACATACTTAATAAACATTTGTATTTCACGGTATCTAATTATTACGATAAAAATATTTTAACATAAAACGTAATTACACTCAATTGTAAATTGCACATGCATATAAAATTTGTACCTATTGATGTTAACGAATTATTTATGTATCTCTAGAGATATATTATTTACCATTTAAACAAAACGTCAATTGATTTTAAGAATTAGGAATATTTACAAATCCACCGATCTTTACATATCTATCTATAAATTGTAATACTAATTACCGTGTCTATGTCTACTTTATTTTTATTAACATACTTTCCGGAGGGGATTACTTGCTAGTTAACATGTTAGCTCGACTTATGGAGCTAATCCTACTCGGAAACCATTCCTGGCTAATTGACTTGATTTCATTCTCATCTTATCATCCTCCACTGGTGCTCTAGCAGCGTACACTATTAGCGCAGCCGTGAGCACCATTCCATCATTAGAAAAAAACATAGTTCTGGATTAGTATAAAATTTACTTTTAAGTAATTGAATTATTTGATTATTATTCTTTTAGATAGATAGGATACTGCAAGTTAAGAAAATCATTGTACTTAATTATAATCAGCATTGAAACGTGTAATTCAAATTTCTTTTCCAAATGTAGTAATTTATGTATTGCTATCTAGTGAATATTAAATTAAGTGATAGGTATTAAATTAAAGCCGTAATTTTTCTTTGAATTTTGGCAATATTGATGTACCTGATTATAATTTTATTATAATTAATTCTTAATTATGTTTTTTTATTCATAGCTGAATTTCTAATACATTTATTGTGAGACGAAAATGTAGTTTTTATTATTTCTAAATTATTACATGCGAATCAATTAAACATACATTAATTATGCTTATAAAATATGTATATGAAATAAGAATTTATAACACGAGTCATATTAATTTAATCATCAGAGTCGTTTCCATCCATCGGAGTTTTGTCATCATTCTCTTCAGAAGGCGTGCCAGCGCGCGAATTTTCAGAACCATATATATTATGTAGTTCCTCTAATTTGTAATGTATTTTTACACCTTTTGTAGTTGTTTTGTTTACCTTATTGACAAGAGATTTTGTTTGTTCTTCCAATCTTTTTAAACGTATGTCACGTGCGGCAAATCTTGCTTCGTGATCGATCTCACTGGATGTTGACGGCTGATTATTATCGTTAGTTGCTATTGGGATATGTTCTTTTGGTTCTGAATCGTTATCTTCCTGTGTAGGCTGAACTGTCACAATGGATCCAGAGCTATTTAATACATCAAGATTTTCTTTATTAGTATCAGTGTCTAGAATCTCGACGCAACCAGATATTGGATTTTGAACTTTTTCATCTTTATCTCCGAGACTTTTATCTTGTTCCTCATTAACTTCCATAAATGATTTCAAATCTGCTTCAGATGTTTCTGGTATTTCGTATAAGGAACATGATGAATTTGATGTGGAATCCGAAGTACCATTAGTGAAATTATTTGATATTGTGTATTCAGTTACTTTATTGTCTTGATTAGGAATATTAACATCTACCAATTTTGTTTCAATGTGAGTATTCTGATTTTCTGAACATATTTCATTAATGTGTAGATCTGTTTGTAAATCTGTACCGTCATTATTTATATCAGAGTCAGTTACCGCGTCAACATTACTAATACTTGATGAAGGTCGATTAACAAGTTGACTCAACGTGCTGTTTATTTGTTCGCTGAATTTAGTAAGGTTATGTGTTTTCTTTAGTAGGATTTCACTATTTTTTTCTAAATTTTCAAGTCTTTCATCTTTTTTAGCAAGTCTTTCATTTTGTAATTTGATGTTTTTCAATATTTGTTTAGGATCAATCATTGGTGGCTCGGTGGATGACCCGATTTCTGTAGATCGTCCAATGTTTTCTTCAATATTTCCATCAGTACTATTTGAAGCAGCATCTGCAGTTGTAACTTTAATAGTTGTTACTTCAATAGACGAATCGTTTGTAATATCACCTATTTCATCTTCAGTCTCCTCACTGCTTTTAACACTTTTAAGAAGATCTTCATTGTGACTGTCATCTTGATTATCCAAAGGTAAATCAGCAACATCAAGCATATCACTAGCTGGATCCTCTCTTTCAGCAACTGGATTAAAGTCCGTACTGGAATCTAAAACTGTTTCAAAAGATTTCATATTTTTTTTACACCTTAATCGCGATTCTGTTACATATTCACTTTCATCATTGGACCCAGAGGAGTCATCTGAAGGTCTTTCATCGCTATAACCACTTTCGGCAGAGTTGTTAAGTGAAGGCGATCCAGATTTCGTTTTTCTACTAGAAAACTCTGCTCTTAATGTTCTCCAGTCTCTTTCTGATTGAGAATTTTTTTCACGAGCCTGAATCCATTTTTCTCGACAATATTCTAGCTCTTCTTTTAGTTCATTTAGGAGTTTTCTTTTTTGTTGTAATTCGTATTTCAATATTTTCTCATGTGTATGCAATTGATGATGGTGTCGGCGTAGTCTTCCAACAACATGCCAAGTTTTACTCAGTTCAGCAGTGACAAGGCAAAGTCTACGTTCTTGTTCTTCTAGACGGGTTTCTAAATGACCATTAAGTTGTTTCATTCTGTTAACTTCTTTGATGAGTCCAAGCTTTTCAACAATTAAATCCTGGAAATAGAAGAAGCAAATTTAAGATTACTTGTATTTTAATTTGCATTTAAATTTGTGTGTATTTTGACTCGCATTGGGTAGCGTAAATTTTTACATATTCTGAGAAAAAATTTGGCTTTTAACCAAAATATGCTAGTAATGTGATTGTATTTAAAAAAGTTCTTGCGGTGTCTTTGTTTTCCTGATTTCCAAAAATGAATCATGACACAAAAAATCTGTATACGTTGTATGGATTCTGTATCTGTGTATGGATTGTAGGTGCAATGACTTACTTTTAATCTAATATAAGTTTGGCTAACACTTGGCACTAGTACAGGCCCCGATTTGGTTTCTACCGATTTATAGCATGTCGTGACCTTTTCTGGCAGGTTTGCATCAGTAACGTTTTGGTGACTCAAGAGCTCCATTAACACTCTCCATACTTTTGGAAGATTTTGAACAATTTCCTCCGGTGTTGTATTCGATGCATTTAAACACTCTATAAGAAAAAACATGTATATAAATTATGGTTTCTGTATTATGTTATGACTGACTGTGGATGATTATAAGGGTACAATAAGGAATATTAAATTATTTATATAAATACTGAGTTGAGGAAAGAGCAGATAATAAAATTAAATAACTACCTGTAACTTCGGTAGATATATCTGTTGATTCGGTAGATATATCTGTTGATTTATCGGTTTCTAATTCTTCATTGATTATGCTTTCTTCACCGTCATCTACTTGACTTATAAGTTCCAGAAGAAGTTTAGGTAAAGCTGTAGATGCTTCTGATCCATTTTCTTTTTCGGCCATGTGAGTTAATATTCCATGATTTTCTTCCAGACGATGAACTAATTTGTCCAAATCATATTTTGTTTTATACCCAAGTAGTACTTGGGAAAATAACTGAAATTAGGACATCCTTAGAAAATATGTTTCGCAAAAAAATTTTCATCGTGAACTTATTACCGAAGTTTAGTACAGGTATGTAATATGTTATCTGTGTTTGTAGTAAGACAATAAAATCTTAAAACTCGTTGTATATACATAATGTATTTATTACTGTATTGACTGTCACAAAATAAAAAAAAAACTGTATTTTTAATTTACTTCGGTTTTTGTAGCATGGTAGAAGTAAAGATTAAAAATTCTTCGGTATCTGGAGTTCATTTTGTCAAGTAACTAAAAATATTTTGTTTGTATCTTAAAATTTTTAGTTACTGGGAAAAATTAGTAGTGTGTTTATTTAATTAACAATTACATGGATAATTAATATATGTATATTGTAATTATTATATGCGTGTGTAATTATTGGTATTTCTGGTACCAATAAGCACTTATTGCCTTCTTAAGTTAGCCACTTACTTTATTAACTACAGACATTTCAGACTTTAGTCCACGTGTTTCATCTTGAAAAGTGGACAATTGAGTGTTTTTGTTGTCGATTTTTTCATGCAACGTATCTACTGTTGCTTCTAGTTCTTCCACTTTATCAGAAAGATTTTTACACCTGTAAATAATTTAAAGTTCAAAAATTTTATTGTGACAAAAGAGTGTCATCGTCTAGTGGTTTACTACCCTGAACTACGCGCGAGAAGAGGTGAGTTCAACAAAAAAACTTGTTGTGTAAATTTATATTTACATTTACTCTTAAGTGAAGGAACACCGATAATAAACCAAAAATTAATGCGAAAAACGGTGCAAGGGTCTCCTCCTGTCACGTCGGATTGAAAATATACCGACCGAAATGGAGGCATATTAAGTGTTGCGTTCACTACAACATCGACAGATAACAATGCCTCTGATGTCCATTTGTGATATCAGTCTTGACGGTTTAGTACATTTTGTTTAGAATAAACAATAACTAGTTTAATTAATCATACTTATTGACTTCAGCTTGATGAAGTAATTTCTGCTCTTCAAGTTCGCGAACTAAGCCCAGTCTTGTAACTTCGGATAATCGAGCACGCTCTTCATATAAGCTGCGTAAAGTTCGAATATTTTGCAATTGGCGTTCATATTCTTGTCTCAGATCGGTGGATAACATATTTGTCTCTCTATCGGCTAGTGATCGTTCTATTTCATTTAGCTTAGATTTTAACTAGAAGAACAAAAAATCTATTAAGTTTGTCTCTTTTTATTGCCTATAGAAATTAACTTAACTACTGCTACTAAATTACTAAAGCACCAACCGTCACCCTTAAATAATTGCCAGTGTGAGTACCTCAGTCTGACTTATTTCAGCCATGAAGCAGTGATTTATAAAATGTGTTTCGATTAAATGGTTAGAAGCAGTGATACCTATTACAGGATAAGAAGGATGATATCTTAGTGCTACGGAATCGCAAAGCATTATTGGTATCAAGGACATCATATGACAATGTACGTAAATCTACTTCTGTATTTATATAAGTACATCAATTATTACGACGGTTACCATTTATCATCTACCGACCGGTCGACGGACAGCTTTTATGCCATTTCAATTACATAAAAAAATAAACGTCATAGGTTATGCTTACTATCCTCGTAATGACTTTAATGAAAGTTGCTGGACCTTATAAGATGGTGAAGTGATGGTATCTAAACTTCTGTGATATACATAGAAATGGCATCATAATTACACGAGTTGTGCACTTGATAAAACATTAATCGAGCTAGAGTGAGGTTGTACCTAACTTGGCATATTGTCAAAATCCGGTGCCAATAAAATAAATGTTCATGCCGACGGGGTTATAACTACGTCATTTCAGCATCAGCGGTCTCTGACCGGCATGGCACATGTAATTACATTTCAAGTAATTATTGTAATATTAAAATTCAAATTTGAATTTGACTGTAATGTAAATATTAAACAAATAAATAATAAAAAATATATATAATTATAGGTACCTCATTTAACTGTTGTTCACGAAGATTTATCATTGTTTTGCTCACTGTTACCACTTCTTTTAACGCATTAATATGTTTAATTGATTCTGTGTTTTGTGCATTTAAATCCGCAATATCCGAAAAAGCAGATTGCAGTGCATTGTTGGATTCGGCTAAATTTTTTCTTAAATTATTATTATTGGACTTCAATTTTTCAAATTCATCCTTCATTTGGAGTATTGTGTTTGTTAATTCAGAATTTTCTTGAATGTCTTGAAGTTCTTCAGGAATTTCAATACTATTTTTACTCAATATTTCACGCAGTTGTTTATTGCTCTCATATAACTGTAGTTTAGATTTTCTTTCTTTTTCTAAACTTTTTTCTAATTCTTCTTTCTCAGTTCTGTGTCGAGTTAGAATTTGTTTTCTTATTTCCCTCTTTATATCAAGTTGTTTGTGGAATGCAATCATTTCTTCTTCTTTAGCTTTTGCGCGAGCTTCCTTATCATCAATTAATTGATTATCATCAAAAGTATCATAGAATTCTTCAACTTCTTCATTTTTTTCTGTTTTGTTAATATCACATGCAATGTCCATTGTTGATTTGTCACTTAGAACGCCTTTAGTTGCACGTTCCCTTGCCGAAGCACTACTGAGTACATTTCCCATTTTGGAATACTTTTATAAACAAGACGCACTTTCATCCGGTTGAATTCAGATCAGGGTGCGCGATTTTAAAATAGGTAACGAGTAATACGTTTTAATAAGACAAAGAACTGTTGACTGTTGGATTAGCACGCGTATACTGTAAGGCAGACGTTTCCCAAAATAGTTTCACCGTCAGCTACGTAGATGCCACAGCCACCGTCGTGCTATCGCAAGTACATGTGTTCAATATTACCCGCCAACGCTGACCAGCGGACTTCGACGAATCTCTGCCGATATTTTATTTTTACTCAGGTTATTTCCGACAGGACTAGACTTTGTGTGTGCATTATTGTATTAAATAGCGAAAGTGACCTTCGCCTATGTAAAATAGACTAGTGTAGAATTAGTTACCTCTAAACTATTAATAATGCGTAATTTTACTTTTTGGTGGGGTACCTTTTCAGGAATTAACTGCAGAACGAATATTAACGAAATTTGAGGTGAAGATAGACTGTATTATGAGAACTGGACTCACATACTAGATAGAGATGATTACGATTTAACTATTGGAGTCGTGTTACAGTCCAGCATTTTAATAGTTCTATAGAATTTATATATTAGATAGTTTATAGAACGGTCACATTAGATTATGGACTAAATTATTTACTCATTAAAAATGGAGAAAATAATAGATGTTTATATATATATATATATATATATATATAAACATCTATATCATTCATATCATTCATATATTCTATTTCTATTTATTAGTGTTTGAACATTAGGTAAGGTCAGTGGTGGGAAAGGACTAACCATTTTCCATTCTTAATATATATATATATACTGTTAGGAGTAATCGGTATCTTTTATCTCATAAAATGCGGAATAAATGAAGAAAAGGAGTCGTATTGAGAACCACCTTCTATTTAATGTTGGTAGGTTGGTTGGTTGCCATCTAGCGACTGTTATATAGCACTACTAGATAATATAGAAAGCAGCGTATCATTCTGTGTTAGCGGTAGTTGTCTGTAGCCTGTTATACTAAAAGTTCTGGACTCACAAACTAGATAGAGATGATTACGATTTAACTATTGGAGTCATGTTACAGTCTAGAATATAAAGTAGTTCTATAGAATTTATATATTAGATAGTTTATGGAACGGTCAAATTAGATTATGGACTAAATAATTTACTCATTAATAATGATATCTTAGTACTTCAGAATGGCAATGCAAAATTGAGCAAGGTGTACTAGAGTTTGTGGTGTTATGTGCGTATATAGGCGTCAATTACTTTTCCATTCCAATTACTGAGCTTATAAAATGAAAATAATAGATGTTTATATATATATTATATTATTTTCATATATATACATTATATATATATATATATATATATATATATATATATATAAAGCAGTAGTTTTTTAAAAATACATAACTGTATCACAGATAATATAATTACATACCTGTATCAAAAAACTAATTAGACCAACACGATGCACAACGAAAATGTATTGTCACGGAATTTATTAAAAATATTGTAAAAAGTATGTAATTCATTACTTGAATTATACTACTTCTAATTATATTTGTATCACATCCTCATAGTTGATTAAGTCTAGATGTTTATTTACATTATAATGAAATGGCTTCCTTTACCTCTGATTATTTTTTCATAGCCATTTTTAAGCCTTCGTTTAGATCTGCATTAAACAGATTCTAAATAAGCAATAGAGGAAGTAGTTGTTGGACATAAAACTCCTTTGTTAGATTGACATATATTATTTGTACCTATATAAAAAGAGAAAACATATTAATAAAAAGACGACTGCGAATAAAATGGTGTTTCTTTATTTGCCCTCTGCATAAATAAAATCCCAATAGTAGTTGTATAACTTATTTATGTTAATGTCAGTAAAAATTGAGTGTTGCCGATTGAATGACAGTATGGGTATATTTCCTTTTGCCTTTCCTGAAGGATAAACAGAACCAAAAAAAAAGCAACGCCTGACATTACTCCACAATTCACAAGTTAAGTCAGTTTTGAGTCAGTCTATCATTTATATTACTAAGTAATAAAAATTTTCAGCTTTTCATCTTTTCAGGGAAAACCCTAATTACGTATACTTAAATCTAAATTCTAAATGCATTTTAATTCGTATAACCAATAGCGATATATTAACAATTAATCAATTTGGCTGTCTCTGTTATAAGTAAATATATCAAGTTGTGTGTAAAATTGTTTTATATTAATTAATTTTTATATAACGTGGCTTTTTAATGAATAATAGTTATTGCACTGTTTGTGTCACGTCGCACAATTTAAACTTAATCGTGCTATAATGTAAAATAGTCGTTTGTTGAGTGATGGATGATAGCAGTAAAAACTCCCCTTGTAAGGTAAAAATTATTTTCAAATTACTTCCAAATATAAACCTTCACATTTCATTAGTTTTATTTGGATGTTAATGATTACAATAGTCTTTTCCTTAATAGTTTTTATATACGTAAAAATATATAGCTGTGTGAATAAATTATATTGTAGCAGTAAACAAATTTAATGTTTTTTTTAATCTGTAGACATAGGTTCCTTGATTAACTATTAATAATAGTAACTTATTATCTCTTAGACATTTATCTTTTCCATTGCACTGTGCTTTTCTGTTATTATTTGCTAACATGTAGTTTCAGAGAAATACACTACAAGACAATAGTTTCACATATTAAATCTGTTTGTTTACAAGATTAAAAAGTTATATGTGTAGATTGGAATGTGTTTCATATTATCCAAAATCTTTAATTACACCCATTTTCAAATGATTAGTTGATATTACATTTGCAAATTATAATTGAATTCTAATGCCTGAACCTGCACTTAAATAGCTGAATTAAAGCGAGCATGAAGTGTCCTCTCTTAATTTATTCTTCCAATGATATATTTAGTTAATAATCTTTGCATGTCTGTACGAAGTGTAAATTAAAAAAAAAAAAAGTAGAATTAAAATTATTAATTCCTTATGTAATATTATGGAATGACTAGGAATATTAATACATATCCATATTTTTAATAATAGATTATGTTCTTATATAATTATATACTTATATATTTTTCCTAATCATTGTCTTAATTGGAAATAGATTTTTATAAAAACATGCTAATTAGAGAAAATCAACAAGTTATATATACAAGGTCGCATGTTGTTAAGATCAAATATTCTTAAAAAAGAAGATTTATTATCAAATAATATGTAACTTGGTATTCTGATTGTACCGATGTATCCATTAATATCTCCCGTTTTTTTAAAACAAAGTATATAAAAGTGTTTGATGTTCAATAAATAGGCATAATAACTAATTGTATTTTGATGATTAAATAATTAATCTTTATGTTTGATTGTAACAACTTATTAGATATTTGTTTATTCTTAATCAACATTATACTTTATATAACACATAACAAAACACTATGTGAAACTATTCAACATGTCCCTATATACACATTTGCTTGTTTGTTTTTGTTTTGATGTTGCACATTTGGTAGGCTTGCAATGAGGATGCTGAGGGTCTGCAGCTGCATGCCGAAGTGGAGCATTTGCGGCAACACCTTGGAGAGAGAGACGCACACATTGTAGCCATAGAGAGTGAGTTCATCAAATGCACAGCTAGAGCAAATGATTTAGAGGAACAACTTGATACTTGGAGAGAGAAATATGAGAGGTGCGGCTTTTATCAATATTAATTAGGAAAATTTTTTATTTATATAGCTCTCAATCAGCTCAATAAAAAGGCATATGAAACAACCAGAAACAAGTATTGTGAGAGTTATTATCTATATTGATTTGATAAACTCTACTTGTTACTGTCATGAGAATTATGATATAGAAAGTATTTACTTTATTTTGAATATTGTACTAAATTTAATAGAAGACAACTTCATAGTATGTCCCTTTGATATTTTTGATTTTCATTACTATATTACAGACTAATCTATACAAAGAAATAAATTTGAAGTAGGTTTTTGTTATTTTAAATTAACATTTTTTCACTAAATGCATATGAAAGTATATACTGTACATTACATTAAAAAGGTTACTTAAAAAATTGCCTGTCTATCTTTTTGTGCCATTTTTAGTCTCTGTCGAGATAGAGATCTGGGATATTTTGATATTAGTTTATATTATGGACTTAATATTGTTTTCTTGTAATTATAGATTGTATGACTCTCACAAGCGTGTACAAAAGTTAAATCAAGTATTAGAAGACAAGTTACTTCAAATGGTGGATAAAATGAAGGGAGAAAAGAGTCAGTTGACTAAAGATATTGCCACTTTATCAGTAAGGCTTGCAGAGTCAAAGCATAACTACAGCATGCTGCAAAAAGAGAATGTATGTATCTGTATGTTAAAATTTATGTTAAAATTATATGAGTACATTAAATAATAAATCCATTATTACTTTCAGGAGCGTTATAAAAATGACATGAATTTAGCAATCCAGTTGCTACAATGTAAACCTGATAACTTTGTATCTCAAAAATTAGATAGCGTAAGTAAAACATGTTGATTCAAATGCACTTGTAGACTCTTGTATACAAGATTCTTGATCAATTTGTTTTCTTTACAGCTTCCTGTTGATACACAGGCACGAGTTTCACAATATGTAATGTCGAAAACATCCAAGCCATCTAGTTCTACTCAGTCTAAAACTGGCAATGAAAATGATGCATTTGACACAAGTGAGTATGAATTCAATATTTCGGCATCCCTCATGTCCAAAATACTTGAAGACAGCATTCAAGATACTGTCACCAAACATTGTGACACCTGTACATGTTCTAAATCGCAAAGTAAACCTTTCTGTTATAATGACAGTTCTTATTCTATAGCCACACAAACTTTATTAACTGGAGAAGTGAAGAATTCGCTTTGTTTGAACTGTAATTCAGAAATAAAGTCTCTACATTCCAATTTAAGCATTAGAAGTATCTCACCACATGGTATTAAGCTTGTTGAGGATAACATATTAAACCATGATATTGCCAGTCCTCTATACACAATACCACAACCTGTTTCTGAAATAATCAATGATAGTTTTCAAAATGTTGTGGGTAAAAGAAATCTTAATTTTGTAATTAATGAAAGTAACCATATAGATGTTACACAGAATAAAGATGATCAAAATATTTTACAAAAAAATATCAGCACAAATATGGAACCAGAAGTACATCATAAGCTCTGTGATCGCACAAAAACTTCTATTTCTAGCAAAAAAAGTAGTAGTCATAGTGTAAGAAATGATGACTCGCTTATTAAAGATACTTTAAATGGAAAAGATCTTCATATCAAAAATAGATCTGGAGATAGTACTAGTCTCAGAAAGAACTCTCAAAGTTCTATGGGAGGAATGAGTAGGACTTCATCTATAGCTAAATCGACAGTAAGTACGCATAAGTCCAATACTCAAGTGGGACCTGGACCAAGATTTTGTCATTTACGTATGCAAGCTGGTTCTAAGAATATATTGCTTGACAATGCTGAACCTGATGTACCACCTGTTTTGTATAGGCGACAGAGTAAATGCAATGAAACTTCAATATTCAAAGATTTGAATGATGATTTAGAAAATTTTATCAACTTAGATAAAACCAATGATAACATCAGAAATGATATAAAAACTGATAACATTGTTGTAGAAAGTACACTTATTGATGTCCATGTTGATAGCAATAATAGAGATTCCGGAATCATTGCCAAAGGCACATCAATAAACCCCGTGTTATTAAATGTTTCTTCATCACCATTGCAACCCTTAAAAACCCATAATTTCTCCAATGGTTCCGAACATAATAACAATAATAATTCCCTAAGTATTGGTAGCCAACAAAATACTTCTGGAATCGATAAGTTATTAAGTGATTTTAATCCCGATAGTTGTAATATTTTAAATACACAAACAAATGAGGACACCAAAAAACATGAAGTTGTTACTCCTGTTGATAATCACAATGTTAAAATGTTCAACTTCGATCGGTATGAACAAAAAAAGTTAGCTAATCAATATAATAGACCTTTGAGAAAAATTGACATGTCACAACTACATTCTATCGAAAATACTAAAATATCAAAAGATTTTCCACCGCAAAATTTCTCGAAAATAGATAAAAAGGCTGGATCTGCTGTAAAACTGACGCTCCCCGCAGTTGTTAATGTTTACCCTAATTTAACACAGACACACTTGAAAGTAAATGAAAATAAAAGAGTATTTACAAATGAACAAAGCACAAGTTCTCTTTCAAGTGACGACAGTGCCGCATTACTACAAAAGCAACAATTACTTAGGGTTGCGGAGTGGGTGGAAAAAAATTTAGAACAACAAAATAGCTACAATGACCCATTAGAGGACGAAGTTAGTTTCAATAATCGAGCCATGAGGCGCGATAGCAGACTTGGTCGACTTACAGAGACCCTAAATGAATTGGCTCTTAATATGCCACATCCTGTAAGTAAATATTCAAAATCTTATGCCAAAGAAGATCGCAATTTGTGGGTCCATGATAAAGTCGCACAAAATGAAGAAAAGCCTGGAGTATATAATTTGTCTAATACAAAAATTGCAAGCAACGTGGTTAAGGAAACAATATTCCCAGTGGAATATGATGAAGCAACAGTCACCGAAGTGAATAATGAGACTACAAAAAATTGCGTTATAAATAATCTTGAAGAGTTTGATGTAGGGAAAGAGATAAGGGCGGCATTTAAATCCAATACCGGCAAAGAAATTACTCCTGATGATTTGGCAAGAATGGAGTATAATGTGAAGAAATTTTTGTTGAGTGGACCTCACTGGGTTAATCCAGAATCTGCTGGGAGAAGCCGACGCACTAGTAGCAAAACTGAGACTGATGTATAATTCCACTGTAGGTTGAAGATAGTTTTAACTTTCTATGTTTCGTGTGTTCCATGGATTTAATGTTACTTAGGTAGCGGCATGGCAGTCTCTTTTTTCATTTTGTTGTATAGAATAGGGAATAAATATTTTATAGAATTAGTGAACGCGCTACTCGGCAGCCATATTGTATCTAGCAAATGTCGCATGAATTTATAAATTGTATGAAATATATTTGGCGATAGCTATATGTTTATGTGCTAGTATACATTTCACTTAATTCTGTGTTTTCTCCGAATTATTTCTTACACTAGTCATTATATATATCTACAATTGTAATATACAGTTTGGATAAGAATTTTCCGTATATCATGTATAACTTCCAATAAAATTCTGTACTTATAATAAAAATACAAAAACTAATTTTGTGATATTGATATTGTCGCTATTAATATGAAAGCCTACAAATTTGTTTTAGCTTTCAAATGTATATGTAGTTCTGCATTAGTTATCTCAGGAAGAATTTCAAGAGTATTTAAATTTGTTAAAATCAAGGCTGTCATAGTCTAGGATAACGTAGCATAAAAGCACTAAATGTTAAGTGAGTGGAGTTAAATATTTACAAGGTTCTACACAAACAGAATCAGAGCATATTGGAATGCAACATGAAAATATTTTTGGTAATAAAATTCAAAACTAATAACAAGGAGCATATTCATCGAATTTGGTTAATTTATAATTTGAATAGGAATATTTAGTAATATAATGAAGTATAAAAGTGCCGAGTTTATAGGAGATTATATATAAGGCTTGCCTCATATTCATATTCATGAAATTAAAATGCTTCTCAGTATGTGATAAAAATTAAGATTCGTCGCTTTGACTTGTTCAAATGTTTTATTATTAGACACTGATGAATGAAAAAGTTTAAGGCTACCAAAGAAAAGAAAGTATTTATTTTTAACCTCAATGGTATCGAAATATAGATACTTTTAGTAATAATATATATTTTTACATAACATTTATTTTCACAATGAACAAAGAAATTTAGATGTTAATAGTATATTATTACTTTTTTAGTATATTTAGATTACAATTTTGGCCTTAAAACTTTTTCATTCACGTCACAGTACCTACCTAATATAGGTATATATTTAGCTGTATACTACATAACTATATAAAAATACTATAACTGTACTTCTCTGGTCTGACAACATCCTAATTTTTAATTATATTTTTTTTAAATGTATTTTAATGTATTACATACAAGTAAGAAATGACATGATTTTTTCACTTTCATTGGAAAAATCTGTTTATTTAACCTACTGCTTTTTTTTTATTTTATAATGTTAATATATGTAATGATTACATATTTGTCTCTGTTAATGCTTTATTTTTCTCAACAATAAGCTAGCGTCCTTTAGGCGTTGTCATGCCAGAAAATTACAAGTATTAAAGAAATCATAGTCCAAATGTATGCCGTCGACGTAATGTATAGTATATTGACAAATTATAAAAATATTTAATAATATTATCTATTGTACTTCATAACACAAAGTATCATGCCTCCGCTTACACGTGTACAACTATTTATATAAAAGTATCTTATATTAAATGGACGTTTTTGTGCATATTTTCCTAATTATGTAATTGGATGGAATATATTTTTGAAATATTAGTTACGAGCGAGTATACTGTAGCTAGGTTAATGAGAGTATATTAGATTGTAGTAAGCAGTGCCCGCCAATATCTAGTGTTGTAAATTTATAAATTTTGTTACTGCTATAAAAACCCCTAGAGAAATAGAACCCCGGATTCTTCAAGTCTATAGTGAATAGATTTCTTCTGGGTAAGCGCGCTACATCTAGTCTTGCCATCGGGTGCGGTAAGAACAAGAGCAAACCCATTTATAACAAAAGAAAAAGTTGTAGAAATGCTTAATGTTGAAGAATATCGTTATATTGAGATGTAGCGATGTAAAACGTATTTAATGAGAGGCCCTTGTATTCAAGAATTGCATGGATACGATCCGCAGGTTAATCTTATCTCAGTATCAAGTTAAATCCAATCACTTTATTACGGTTCTTTTGAAATTCTTGTTTTCAAATTTTATTTTATTTGCTACGCTATTTCATATGTAATGTACTTGTGTTAGTGTACTTTTTGTAATGGATTATAAAGGAATGGTGCATCCGCTGTCGCTAATGGTTTACGCTGGCGGGGCACATATGGAGGATGATAAGATGAGCATGAGGTCAGATCAATTAGCCCGTTGTGGTAAATTCCCCAAGAATTTGTCATGATTGTTTCCAAGGCGAATTGCGTGGAGGTCAATCAATAATAATAATAAATAAGAATCCCTTTTCCTCCATGTTAAAGTTCTGTACAAAGTATGTACCATTGTACTTTAAGGTGTGTGTGTATACGTCTCTTTAGGAATAAAAATGACACAATTCTTATGCTTAAGGGCCTCTAGACGAAGTAGTCTAGTACCATGCTAAAAATTGTTTACCAACTTCCAAAAAATAAGACATCAAAGACACGTAGCATTCAATTCTATTTAAAATAGTAAATTATGGTTTATTTGAAAGCAAGTACTTTTTATATTAGTCCCATAAAAATTTTACTAAAAAGGGTTTAGCGGTTTGGATATTAAATCAAAATTATTGGGGAAATGTCATTCAATGATGACAGTCACTTAAATAATGCTAATAAAATACCTATATCATTAGATTATGACGATGAAATTGGTAACTATTACATTTGTTTTCGTGATATAAAATGCTTTGAACTGTTTTATTCATTTCTTAACTTGAAAACAATTTGTAGATAGCAGCTATATCTACACTAGAACCAAAAGTTGGCGGCCTGCTTGGTCCTCTAGTTGTATTGAGCACAATTTGATGTTGTTTCGTGTTAACGATAATTCCGTCAACATAGTAACAGCTAAACAAACTATTCCTAGCGCATTTCTAGTATCGTGTTTATATACAATGATTATAAAGATTTAAAATTATTTCTCTTCTAGTTTTGTTATATTATGTCTTAGTGTATTTAAGTCACAGGTATAGTTTTTAGCATTATAGTTATTGTCATATTCATATATTTTTTCATAAACACTGTTTTAAACACTTGTCGATTACAAAATCGAGAAATGATCAGCAGGGCTGGTTTTTCTACTCAATATTGATTACAATTCTATCTATTTTTGTATTGTTCTAGATAACAATGTCAGTTAGGCTTTCATTAAACACGAAGTATGGGTTTATGCGTTGCTAGTGCACAATTCAAGATAGAAAAAATATAAAACAAGGCAATCCAAATCAATTCGGGGCAAGACAATCAAATCCATTTGTCGATCGAAATCAGTCTCCAGAGTAGACCACCGATAGTTGTCGAGTCGATATATAACGTGATAATAAATAATAATAATAATTCTGGATTACCCAATAATAACATCTTCACATAGCGCAACCTCTCCCACACTTGGTGTTAACCAGATAAAAGAAGAGAAAAGAAACGAATCCTTGCAAAAATAATAATATATTTTTTTATTTATTCCATTATGTTCTATTAGTATTATCACGTTATATATCCGGTTTGGCAAAGGTTTAGGTCTCATCATCCTAAAAAATAGGATTTGAAAATAAAGTTAAGGGTTGTCGTATTACTTTATATCCGATAAATTCGTCCGTCGGGTGTGGCCTTAGAGTATATCCAAAAAAATCCCGATTATGCGGATGATGTCGGAGTTGAAAACTAGTGACAAAATACACTTATTGTTTTTTTTTGACATTGCCAATGTTTCGTTCTCAATATTGTAAGAAACGTGATGCACTGTTTTGTGTAATCATTAATTTTGGTCTCATTGTTTTTATATTTTATTTGTCATTATTGTAGTCTAGTCGATAAGTTTATAGATATATATATATAAATTGCGGCTGCGCTCCCACTGAGTAATAGCTTTAGCAGCAATACTTGTATTCATTTACGCCATTATTTATTAATAAATGCTGAAGAAAAAATCTATTTTTTCATTTATTTACACTTTTATGTAAATTGTGCAGTTTGGTAATGCATATCCGTAACATTTATGACTATAATATCAAATCATTCTTAAGAGTTTGACTTAAGGGTGAACTTTTCGCGAATAATAGGGTGGTAACGCCACGCTCAGAGACGTCTAATGATTTCTCAAGTTACTCCTAGCAAAGGACACTCAGAGTTAGGTTAATGCACTACTTGATTTATTATATTTTAGTCTCAAAAATTCTGTATAGATTGACTGACTGCTGAGATTCTGATGTGAAATGGCGCACACATACCTAAGCGCTAATTTTACGCTTGAGGGACCGCCTAGGGGTCAACCATTTAGGCACCGTTGTCACGTAACACTGTCTGTAGGTATATGTATAATTAAGATCAAAAGCAGAAGCTTGACTAGCAGTGCGTGTAATAGCTTATCTGGCTAACAAGGAGGAAGGGCTTATCGACGATCACAACGACACCTCTGACCTTTGTGCATTTCCAAAATCGCTCCGTGCGTGTCCATTGTTAACGTGGCCTTGGTGGCTCAGCTATTGTTCACGGAGCGATTCTTCAATTTTCGCGTTTACATGAAATTTCACCTTGGATGATTTACAATTAAGAGGCGTTTTATCTTGTTTATATCTCTAGTAAGTACAACTTGTGTTTAAGTAACACCAGCGGTGTACACAGGCATTGCATAATTTATGGGTAAGAATACCAACCAAGTATGGCTTCATTTCATACTAGCGATCCCCCCGGCCTCATTCCATTGCAATTATTGAAAGTATCTCTGTTTACTTTAAAACAACGTATGATACGTGCTAGTACCTAAAGTAAGTAGCTATCTGTAGAGAGAGTATTTTAAAATGATATGATAATGCTTACAGTATTATAAGTATTTTTGAGGTTAATTTGCTTATGATGATAAGATATCGGTTTAATTTTTTTTATGGTGCATCGGTTTAATGTTTATTATATTAGTTCAGATTGAAAAAACGAAGCATACGGTTATAAAATACGATTAGTTACATGAACCGAAACGATTCAGTTACGTCTTATAATAACATAGAACACACCAAAGAGAAGTAGTTAATATAACGAAATGGAGATTTTCGAAAAAATTATTACTATCTATAAATTTTATTTTGTAAAGTTTAAAAAACAAGACAAGAACAAGACTTACGCTATAAAAAATTTTAGTTGATTTGTTTATTTTTCTGGATACTAATTGGTGCCTGAAGACAATTAATTTCGAATTGATTATCGAAGTAATATAATCACTATTTATATTCGATATATACTTTTATGCGAAATTGTCTCTATATTTTTGTGCATCTGTTTGATACCTTTTCACAGCGGCTGCAAGGATATTAATGAAATTTAACATAAAAATAAATTGCATCATGAGCAGCATATAAATTTTTTTACCTAAAAAGAAATTAACGAAGTCGCTGGTAACAGTTAGTTTACAAGTAGTAGTTCAACTATAGCTGAGGTAATGAGCAGGCCGCTGTATGCGTTATCTACATTCTTGGAGTCCTAACAAAAAAAAACTCGTATCTACGTATCTAGATATGAGTTTATTGTTAGGACGTTGTCATATATGCTTAAACATTTTCTACTTATGTGTAGGTATGTAGGTAATTCTTATGTTTTCGGACATACTTAATCATGTTGCAAGTAGGTGGTTACCTATTTTTCGTAGTTATGTTACAAATATCGCACGGTGGCCAGCTGCGGCGTGGTAATGGTAATAACATAGAGATAATGGAATCAGAGTGAACGACCCCTGATTCGCGCCACGCGACAGGTGGTCAGCCCTCTGCAATTTTAGGAATATCGCACACGAATTATTGGATCACGGATGACATATATTTAAAAATAAATTAGTACCCGAAAATATATGATACCCAGCTAATAATTAAAAAAACTATTAAAAAGACACACATAAACGGTGGTCTAGCAGTTCACACACACACAAACACATCGTTGTATTCTAATATGATCAGGTTCGATTCCTGGCTCCGAGCTAACTCTTGTTTTATGAGTATGATTATTTATATTGGTTTGGGTGTTTTTATGTATATTATGTTTGTATTTACAAAATAAAATTGTATTTCTTTATTGTACGCATTATGTATAAAAAGACACATAACTCAGAATAATAATGGGTATAAGGCGACCTTATCCCAAAAAAGGGATTCCTTTCAGTCAACCTTTGAGTGACTGAGAGGAATTGTGGAGTAGTGTATACAGGTAAAAAACATACAAATTGTCTATCAGATGTCCAGTATATCCCGCAAGTCAGGAACAGGTCAAGGCGACCAATTTCCTCTTGGTCCAATAGTTCGAAAATGGTTGAGTAAGTTGTGTTATGAGCTTAGGAGGTAATTCACATGCGGTCCCAAGGGTCAGTTGAGGAGTAGCACTTTCGCAAACATGTAAAAAATATTCCACTGTTTCCTCCCGGTTCAAATTGCTATTAAACCATAGTTAAACCGATATATTGAACATGTTAAAAAATATAAATTATCTCTTACTGAAAAAATTTTAATTTGTTACTTTATATGCTATTTTGAATAAATACGTTTTTATTATATATAATGTGGTAGGTACTAGTCAGCTGAAGGTATTTAATTATATTAGTGACCATTTGGCCTTTGATAAGAATAAATTTTATACACCATAAGTTTAAAGTCCATTTCCATCTATAGTGTGCGATATTCTTTATGGTTCCATAACAATTGATTCCCTACGAGTTTTCTTAAAAATTATTCTTTCAATTTTCTGCCGTATTAAAGATGATGAAAAATTGAATTGGGATTATTGTTTATTTAAGTATTTGTTATTTTATTGTCTACATACAAATAATTGTGATTCATTCTTTGTTCAAGCCTAAAAGTCCTAAATTTGAGTTGAAATGTATATCGGTCCAAGATGGAAGTGTTCGTTAATTGTTAGGTACCTACTTAGGTACCTAATTATACGATATATATTTAAATGAACATATAATTTAGCACACAAATAAACAATACCAACCTACTGGCTATCTTATTTCATGAAAGTAAAGTTGCGGTTTATAGTTAGCATTAGAAATAAACAAAAATTGATTGATCGCTTCACTAGTTACAAATTCCATTGTGGTAGTGCTGCATTGATGGCGGTTTGCATCTGTCACGTTAGTATGGAAAATCGAATTCAATGCCGTAGAAAGTGATACGAAAATGTATTATTATTTTAAATTGAATATTTTCTCACATAGAGAATGCTTAGATATATACCCACTACTAGTCCGCATTTGATAAGTTTCTTTCCTTTTTACAATGAAATGGAGGTCTCGGTGGTCTAGTTACCAACCCGCCTCTCCTCCGGTTGCATATTCGAATATCGCATGACACAAAGTTTTATATTAATGAGCATTATTTGTATCTTTATTTTTGGTGTTTATTATGTATTGACAAACTATGTATATATATATATATATATATATAACACTCCTCATCTAGAAAAGGTTGGCGACCACGAGGGATTGATTTCGTACTCGTTCTTTCACCCTATATCGGTGTAATGCATACAATTACCGTAGACGTTAATAGATTGCACTATAATTCTATTATCATTAATATTGGTCAAAGCAAGGGGTAATGTTTTTTAATTGTATAAATAAATGTTCTATCAAAATATTGTGCTATTTTGACAGAACAGTGAAATTAGATATTGGTATCTATTAATATGTAAAGTAAAAACTAAGTACCCATTTTTCGAAAATTGCGCGGACGGAGAAGTAGAAGTATCGCACACTGAAAATTACATAGAGAAGGAGCATTCCTCCTTGTGTTATCATTTCTTCTTGTGTTATAATAGATACATAGTAATCTTTATGAAGCAAGTCTTAGACAATAGAAATATTATAATATTCAAAATTTTATTTAAATTAATTAGGTATGGTCGAAATTAAACTAGGCGACGACTAGTATATTATAGACTGACATACATGCCTTCATAGATATATTAACTAGGTAGACTTCTTAATTATACCACAAATAACATAATATTAGGTACATAGTTTTATTTAAGGCAACATCCTTCGATGCAAATACAAAATGCCCTACCATTTTTTATTTCAATAATGCAATTGTTTACGTATGTTGTTTAATATTTATACCTAAAATATTGTGAAATAAATATTAAAATTTGAAGGTGTTTTGCCTTTATTAAATAAAAACAGATTATTAATTACCGTTTGGTAAAAATGATATGTGTTATTATATAACTAGCTGATCCAATAGATGATGTCCTGTCTTAATTATGTACCTACCTATATTTAATTTGCATAGGTATAATTTATATATTTTTTTCTTTCATAAGAACCTTCACCTAACTAAAATATACACAACAAAAAAATAATAAGCTAAATTGTTCACTTTTATGTTATGTTTACATGTGATACCGTAACCCTTGGAAATAGGGATTCATTTATATATAGATAGTTTGACTACTTAGTAGGTGACTACAATATAATATATTATAAACATAATGCAAGGTAAGTAGTCCCGGCCTTCTCACGGTCGAGGCGACAATGAGTTAATGTATAGAATCATAGAATCGTATGATTTACCGCTACACCGGTAACTTCGCCGTGGAAATATGAATTAGTTGAGTTCACACTGTCGAAACCACGCACGGAACCTGGGTCCGTGTAGGTTCAAGATCTTGGATAGGTATCTAGAACGGGTACGAATATTGTCTTGTTTTTGTAGAATATAACTAGACGAAAACAGTAGTATTTAGTCGTTTTATTTAGATATAATTTATGTGGATTTTGTTCATTTTAAGTAGCTACTCTACGAGTGTAGTTAGCAGGGTTGCCAACCTTAAAACGTTTTGCATCGAATCAATAGACAAATATCTAATGTCTTTCACATAAAAATTGTACAAGAATGATCATGTTCTCGAGCGGTTGGCATCCCTGTGCGATAAACAAAATTACGGTATACAGCATATATAAAAGAATATTTTATGCGATTTTAATATAATTGATTCTTCTATAGTGAGATAAAAGATTAGGTAATCATTACAATTTTGCTAAGGTAGAACGTGAAGTTGAGTATATAAGTTGAGGTGTAACTATATTTTTAATTTATCATTATACTTTGAAACAGCGACTTTCCAAATTGTAAATTGTTAACGACTATTAAATTGTGTTCATAACAAGTCTCTAATAGTAATCTAAGACTGGGTAGCTATAAAAAAAACCGCACAGTCAATCACACTATCTATATCTATTAATATTGTAAAGAGGTCAGATTTAATTGTTTTGCATGTATGTAATATATAAATCCAATATTGTAGCGATTTTAATTCTTTCACGCTGGCAGAGTCACGGGATATACCTAACTACTATACTAGTCCACCATAAGAATAAGAGTTCATTGTTTGGAATGAACTTTATATTAATATAATTGAATTTAAAATTACAGTGACTTCAATGTATGGGACGGAAATAAAATTTAGATCAGGTATGCAATATGATATGTTAAATATCATCATTGTATCATAGTAGGTAGAATAAAATTATATATTTTGTAATGTATAATACTAGTTACTTAGGACCACTCACACAGCGCCTTCTAATTCAATGTTTGTGTCGTGCGAGGTATAGAACTCGAGACCATCAGAAGTAAGACAGTATGTTAAACCGCTAAACCACCGAGGCTGTAATATTCTCACTTAGGAACTTTATACCAGAGAGAGCCTCTATCTACAAGGTCGGCTACGTGGGTACTTCTGACCTATTTCATCTACCAAGTAATTTGCTTTGCACGCTGTGTTCCGGTACGGAGGCATAATGCTTTATTTCTCAGGATTAATACGTCTATACGGGCATTGAATACAATTTGTAACGTCCTTACTATAATTAATTTCTATAGGCCATAATTACAACAGGCCGTTAATTTGTTTGTCATTTTATTCATAAATAAATATTGTAATTGAGAAGGAATATCTTGAAATTATTTTGCAAATCTAAGATAATTAGATAAACTGGTTATAATAAGTTTTTCTATATACCGGATTATATAAGTACGTCAGGTACTATCTATTAAATGTCGGATGAACTGTCAACTTAATAATTATTATTTAAATTCATTTGTATTCCCCGGTCACAATTTATGATAAAATATTATTCAAAGGATTGTTGCCGCAAGACACACAAATCATATGTAAGACGTAGCAGTAATTTTAAAAAGAAATATAAACGAAAATCACTGACTTAGGTCATTACAGTACAAACCAACAAATATTTTTCACATTAAGCGGTTTTCAAATAAAAGCTTTTGTGCTGATTTCAATAGAAATTTAAGTGAAGAGACTAACGGTTTGGCTAACTCTCTAACTATTCAGAGTTCGCTCTGCGGATCACCGTTCCTTTACTTCACTATCACCATATGTAGGTACCACTAATTTACCTACGACCAAATTTAAATACAGATAATCTGTTTTTATATTTTGAATATTTTGCTGGATAACAACTGGAATGTACCTAATGAATACAATAATATTGGTACATGTTAAGTCATAAATAAATCTTAGAATCGATATAATACGTGAAGCAAAAACTTTGTACCCCTTTCTAAGTATAACGGACGGACGGACGAGTATGAAATTTCGCAAACTTATACTATAAACAGAGCAAGAGCCAAAATTGTATATATACCTATGTTATGAAATTATGCATAATAAATAAATTAAATCATAAAAAAATAATTACATGCACTACCTTGTATTTGACGCACACATGCATAATATTTGACATTCGAACCTTAATAGTGTACAAACTTATAATTTCTATTATAATTATTAATTAATCGAATTTCTACCATTGGGCGACCATTAGTTTGTTCAAAACCTCGACCTAAGTCGTGATGATATTAAGATCAACACAAGTGAATTTGATAGTGAATCTAATAACTAAATGTATTTCATGCATAGAACTGTCGTCATATTCTTTTGTTTCATGTTACGTAGTACCTACTCTTAAAAATACCTTCACCTTTT
This sequence comes from Achroia grisella, assembly GCF_030625045.1. NCBI lineage: Eukaryota > Metazoa > Arthropoda > Insecta > Lepidoptera > Pyralidae > Achroia > Achroia grisella. The sequence continues at coordinate 531,718 of NW_026712648.1, forward strand.
TAAATATGGTTCACAAATCCTTCACTTTATAAAGGTAATATTTCGACACAGTAACATAATTGCCTATATAATTATAATATTACAACGCATTAAAAAAATGGACCGGAAAACCGCGAAAGTAGCTAGGACGAGCGCTTCGCACGATGGCGACCTTATGACATCAGTACGTGCCCTGTTATCGGTCACTAATATACCTAGTCAACTACTACGAATCTGGTAAACAAAGAAATAATCTCACAATACAACGACCTCTTATAGGTATAGTCCGTTTTTAATACTTACTATATTTTAATAAACAACATTGACCTGTACCTGTACCCTGTAGGTAGGTATGTATTGCAAATGTCAAAGTACATATATTTATTTATTCTTAAAATCTATTTCTCTCAAAAATTGTATATTCTTAATCAATCCTACTTTTACTTCTTCAGAGATACCTATCTAATAAATCCTGTAAATAAATAAAAAAAAACGAAATCTGAATTAACGTCATCTTGAAATATTCAGGTTAATTAACACGAGCTGGATGACAGTGGCGTCCGTCAATTTTAATTCTTATGTTATTTTATTATTCTATTACTTAATTTTCTAAATTTACTGTAATGTAATTTTGTTGTTTTTCTGAAATTCTCCTGTAGTTTAGAAGAAAGTACCGATAAACTCCAAACTAATACCAAAAGTAAGTTACGGCGTGTATTTGCCTATATTTATTCTTTGAAGTACATACCCATTGTATACATTTGGAGTCTCCCACCGTCTCTCATATTAATTAAGTTAATTTGTTTATAAACTAGAGTCATCTGAAATATAAATTGACGCCATAAAATGAACTCTCGAATTTATAATGTACCTATAAGTCGGGGTGATAAGCCATCGTGGTCATCGTAGTATCGAAACATATTATGTACACATTTTAAATATTTTATATTTTTTTATTATCTATTATTATTTGACATAAAATATTATTATTATTCTATTTATTACTAAAAACTGTCTTTCCCTAATTGCATTTACCATTATAATATAAATACAAGCCCTACGCTTACATAATAGTGTTATCTATTTACTTTGATTTATAGTTATTCAAGCTAATTTAAATTATTACAAGTCGGATGGCCTGTGAGCACCACCCGTTTAATGCCCGGGTTGATTCTGAGTACATTTGTGAACCAGACAGCTGGAGGCGACATTGCGGATGCATTAAAACCAGTGATAAGCTGAAGAAAATACTGAAATGTTTCCCTTCACCACCGCCACCCACCCCGGTCAACTCGACATACACCACTGCTGTTCAGTATTTCATTGTTAATTACTACACATTATCTCTAATTTCGCTAATTATCTCTTAACTATGATTATACTAATACTTATAAGTAGGAATCTAAAAGAAGACAGCGAGTTTTGTACGAGTATAGTAAATTTCAGAATCGTATCAGAGTGTACCCGATATAAGAAATTAGTTCACTTTTTGAAATAAACATTTTAAATGTCTCTCTGGATAAATTACGACTAAAAAAAAATACACATACATATTTTTTATAAAACATAATATGTGTGTATTTTTTATTTTATACATAAAAATATCACAAAGTTGAGTGTCAAGGGGAAGTAGGAGGAGATTACTAGTAAAGTATTAAAATATTCGAATTTTATTTTTGTAATTGTATTGACAAACAAGCTGACGGCATCCCTACACGGGACGGGTGGTATAAACTCGTAGCCGTCGCTATAAACAACAATACCATGAAAAACTTTCTATATTTTTATACATCCCATGAAGAATATGTAATATTATATTTCAGTTCGACAATACATGTATCTCTGGTTATTGTACCCATCAGTCCATACCAGCTCAGACATACGGAACGGACACACTTGTACCTAAGAAAAGTAAAGACTTCAAAGAATTGCCAGAAAAAGTAAGTATCCAAACCTTTCGTACCTACTTGTAATAATATAATGTAACACTAGTAATAATATAATATTCATACAGACAAAACAGTCTACAACTATCGATATAATACATTTATTCTTCCCGTCAATCACCTGTCCTATTCCAACGAGGAAACGAAATTATTACGGCCCGAGCCTACGAATCACAGATTATCCTGGAGCGATCTCACTGTTCTGAGGATGGTCACCCAACAGGTACATAGGAGTTGGGTGGCCACTGCTACCATTTCTTTAGCTTCGAAGCATTCTCTAAGAGTACTATCTGTAAAAAAAGTAGGAAATTAAGGTTTAATTATTCTTTTCTTAGTTGTTGACTAAGGTAAATCAACAATCCAAGTGGCAGTTGCTAGTTTCTTCATGGGATGTATAAAAATATAGAAAGTTTTTCATGGTATTGTTGTTTATAGCGACGGCTACGAGTTTATACCACCCGTCCCGTGTAGGGATACCGTCAGCTTGTTTGTCAATACAATTACAAAAATAAAATTCGAATATTTTAATAGTTTACTAGTAATCTCCTCCTACTTCCCTTTGACACTAGACTTTGTGATTTTTTTATGTATAAAATAAAAAATACACACATGTTTTATAAAAAACATATAGGTGTATTATTTATTTTTTTTAGTCGTAATTTATCCAGAGAGACCTTTAAAATGTTTCTTTCAAAAAGTGAACTAATTTCTTATATCGGGTACACTCTGATACGATTCTGAAATTTACTATACTCGTAACAAAACTCGCTGTCTTCTTTTATATTTCTACTTATAAGTATTAGTATAATCATAGTTAAGAGATAATTAGCGAAATTAGAGATAATGTGTAGTAATTAACAATTAAATACTGAACAGCAGTGGTGTATGTCGAGTTGACCAGGGTGGGTGGGGGTGGTGAAGATTTGTGGTTAATGTTCATCTATATGCATGGTCCGTAAAAATATACATTAGTTTATGGAGGTTTACAGTATATACATATAAATTTCAGTTCCCTGTAATAAAATTGATTGTTAATAATGCACGATTTAAAATCTTTATATTATTTTTGTTATTTTCTTATATAATAAAATAAAATTAGCGAAGACTACATTTTAATCTTCACTCAATCCTAACAACGGTTTAGTGAAACATCGTGACATGGGGTGTGTTCGGGTCGCGCGCCCCCGCTATCGGCCATCGCGTTCTTCTTCCGCAATTCCTTGTCGTTACTGAGAAATGTCTCCCTTTGATGTGTTGCCGGCGAACCGCCTTTTCTTTTACTTATTATTAGTACATTTACATGTAACTATTAGTAAAAGCAACATATCTAACAAAATGTCCTTATTAATATATTTTAATGGATACTCAAATTCGATCCAGAAGTGGCATTTGCCACTAGTTTGGAATCTAGTTTCAGTCGCAATAATGATGTCAATAAATGATGTTGTTAACATTTTTAAAAATATAGTACATAGTTTTTATATATTTAAAAAACAACTCAAGTTTATATTTTCAAATCTATGTTGCAATCAAATGTTTCATATTTATTTATGTCTATAACTAAGTACAGTAGTTGAATTTATTTAACTGACTATGTTTCCGTCTTTCCCAACAATTGTTTCGACACCATCCGGAAGTCTTCTACTTGGTAAATACGCTGTATTCGTCACAGCATCTTCCCTCTCCTCGCCAGTGCGTATTTTTCCTTTATAATGTGTAATTCCCATACATAATCAATTTATTTCAGAAAACTAGATAGAAAAGATATCTAAAATCATTTGGCGATCATTCAGTTGATAGTATAAGCTTAATAGATATAGAAGTGAATAAATTCCACAGGCAAGTAACTGGTCTGTGTATTTTAAAAGGATAACGTTATAGACGTAATGATTATGTTACTATGTCTAAAATCTGAGAATAATAGTGCAAAGCATTTGATATCGTTTGAGCGTAGGCAGAGCGATGCGGTAATGGACGCTCGTGACGTACGATACCATCGGGTGGTCGTGACAGCCTCGCGCCCTTCTTACTGACTGCAACTACAATTATATAAAATCAGGACACTAAATATAATATCCTTACTTCTTAGAATATTATGCGGTACAAGTACGCTCATGACTAATTTCGTACTTAATTGTCACACCTCTATGTCTAGTTAACTAAATAATATTCCATGTGAAAGTGTGTAAAGTGTTACAATGTACCTAAATTTTCTCATAACGTAATAGTTACCACTTAATGTACTAGCTAGCATGATTCATGTTAAACTTAGGTTCATTTCACTACTTTCCTGAAATAACAATATTTTTTTAAATAACATGATGGTTACACCACCTAGTTTGATGCAATCATGTTGATAGCTAATTATCGACTCATATTCGTTTGCTTGGGCCTTGTCATACGAATTTTATGAAGTTCTGACCTCTCCCCTTGTCCTTGTCAAATTTTTTAGATATTAATCATATTTTACAACTTTATTAAAATAATTAATTAATTAATGTAATATATAATCTGTTAGAAGTCATAATTATTGATCTCAAAATATATTATTTTTTAATAATTCCTAGAATATTCTAACAAAAGGTGCTCCTGTTGCTATGACACGTTCCGAGTCCACCCCAATCTAGATTTTATTCTTTACGCAACCGCACAACCTACGTTGTAGTTTGTAGGGGAATACTTTACATAGCTTCGTGTCGTAAAAATCCTTGTAAAAAACAGTTACCTACGTATTATACAAATACCGTAGTACCTATTACAACTCCGAATGTAACTCTCAAATTTATAGCATTTTATAGTTACGTAGAATGACAAAAATATTTTTGTTTGTTCATTGTTGTACCATTACAGTTATTATGTTATATTATGTTCTGTAATATACTATAGTTGTTTTTCTTTTTTAAATCAAGTTTTTATTAAATATGTTATCTATAGTAAAAATATTTATGAAAATATTATCTGGTATGCTGGCATACCAGATAATCTTTCAACCACTGGTGGTTGCGTTTGCGGCGTTCCTTTTCTATTTTCATTCCTATTTTGCCCATTTTCCTTGGTCACTTCGTTTTCTGATGTTTTGTCGCATTCATTATGTTTGACTTTGAAATATTCCTGACATCAATATTTTGTACATAATTTGTGTTATATATAAGATATATATGCAATTATTAGGGAATTAATTAAGAAATTAATTATGAAATTAAATAGATATATTTAGTTAATTGGCACAAGTATTATATATTGATTGTTTGTCATATCTTTATACCTATATATGTACGCTAATTCCATATCTTGTTTTGTGTCTAATGCAAGTATATACATATTTACAATTATTATTCTTGATTATTTTTGTGTAAGTATCGTAAGTGGCTTATTTCCTTCCTTTTTACTTGCGAAATGAAAATTTTCATTCTTTTGTTATCCGGCAACAATACATAAATTTGATAAAGATTTACCGGACATGATAGCGGATAGCGCGAAGGTCTATCCACATCTGATGCATATTCACCGATACCACCGTTTGTTGCAAGTGTTTCGTGTTAACATAATAAAGCCTTGTTTGTACACAAATGAGGCTACCGACACGTAATTCTGGTGTTAATGCTTTATTATAAGTATTTAGATACGGATCTCTCTAGGTTAAGACCAAGTACAGTTTAGTGTTTAATGCTATTGCCGAATTAGTTTAGTCTAAATGTTTGTTGAACTGGCGAATCCTCAGTCACGCCTACAGTAACGGACTTTTTTTATGAGATTGGTCTTAAGTTGTTATCATTTAGTGTTATAATTAGATTTTTATTGAATTGTACTTTGTACAAAGTCAAGATACCTCTGTCTGCTCTATTTCAGCTGAGACATAGGTCAGCTTACTTTGTAGGATTGATAGGGCAGTGAAATTGTAGGCTACGAAGACATGACGTAATAGTCCTGCGGAATAGCAACGCATTAGTGTCATATCTGGATTTGTATCCGTGTTGTCCATTTAGGTGTATAGGCGACGGTTACCACTTACCATCAGCATGTGGGCCATCAACTTGATTACCATATCAATTGCTTAAAAAATATGGTTACACGCCTAAGAGATTATATTACACATATCATAGTCGGGCTCCCAAAAGTAAAGTTTCTGCAATGCTTTATCTGATGCTAACGTAAGGCCTACTGGAATAATTGGAATACAACCAATTATTTAAATTTTATTAATAAAACATAATAATGGTATAATATTTCACCACTCGTTTTCGTTACCAGAATATCGCAAGAGGCATGTAGTCAATTATAGAGTAACAATAAGTACCCTGGTCAAATTTCACAATCTAACTTATAACTATGTAGTCCTAAGTCTAAACAGAAGTCAAGTTATGGATATTATTATAATATTTTTCATACCTACCAATCACAGATACTTCGCTATAGTGAAGAGAGCTCCGTTAATAAAAAGGACGAACGATATTTTCATATCACGTAATAATATATTTTGTCGTGAAAATTGAACTTTAATAAACAGTAACTAAGTAAAGTATCGACTGAAATTCACCCTACAGGCATCGCAGGAAGTAAGCAGCAGGTCGTGGCGGATAATAGCGGAGTTGGTACAATTACTGCAGTTGTCTGTGAGTGCAACAGCACTTGCATTGTACTACCTCATCTACTGTTACATGCAGCTGGTCTACTACACATTACGAAGTGCTCTGTATTTCCACCATGCTGATGGGTAAGCAATAGACCTTCTTTATATTTGATTTCAAATCTTGAAACCCTTTCTGGAATGGCACGCCATCTTACGGGTTCAACTATATTTAAAAGAAGCTATTGATTATATACACACGAAATATCGAAATCGGAATTAGGTGACAAATATAATAGAAAAAGCATCAAATTTAAGAATGATGTATATGAAATACAATATAAATGTGATATATTTTGTTGTAGGCCCATGAAAATAACAATAGGCGTGGTGGCAGTCACGTCATTGGTGGTGGGTTTCAATTTGGTGCTACGTATGGAGAGGCTCATTGGATTGTTTATAATACAACTCTTTGTCTAGCTACATCCGTCTATGTAATAGCCGTTAATTATAATACTATTACCATAGATAATATAATATTTACTGAATATACTATATTGAATAGAATGTTTCAGACATCCAGTGTCCCAAATAAAAGCGACTGTAAGAAATGATTAAACTGAGTATACAATGCGAACTTTTTTTTATTCACGTCTGAGATATGCGCTAAATGGTAGTTTTTTCATTAGCTTCTAATTACTGTCAGGTAAGTCGACTCGGAGACGAATTGAGCGGAACGGCTGCGTCGAAGCTTGCACCTGGACATTGTTTCCCCAAATAGTTCAGTGAGCGATTAAGGTCCCCCCACTTGTGCTTTTGTGTGAGTTCACTGCTGCGGGAAGTATTTCGCGGATGAAGTGGCACGTCGGAGGCTGACGTCGGCCAACACTTGATTGTCGGCCGTCGCACGACGCGCGCACACAACGACGCGGTTCCGTCGCGGTTCTAGCATGCGCGATTTTCGTGTTCCAAATTCAAAATTGTTGTTTTAGTGTAGCCAAGTGTAAATGACAGTTCAATACAGTGTAAGCGAGTAAGTGCGTATGAAAATGATGCTGAAAGTGAGGTAAGTGGAGTATAACATTTTGTTTATATATCATTCAATGTTACCAAAACAACCGACATAATATATTTTTAATTTATTTTTATTTCTAATAAAGTTTATGAGACAATTTTGTAATTAAAAAATGCAGGCATAAGGGTTTGTGAGTCGGAATTTTCAGGAATGGATACAATCCTTTAATCACACATCATCCTTACAAATTTTCAGGATTTGTTTTAGTTCATAAATTTAATTGAGTTCTACGTTTACTACAATATCATAGATAAATCTAACAAAATCTATAAAGCTTGAATTACGTTTTAAGCGTTAGTATTTAAATATATCTTAAAATGTATTAGTCACTAAACACAAATGCATCTTTTAGCGGCTAATTAAAAATAATATTAATATAATATTAAAAATAAATTATATTAATAATATAAAAATAAATTATTAATCAATAATTTCAAGTATTTCATTAATATTTATATGTAGATAACATTTATATTTGTATAAAAATTTAATATTGTTTTTCTGAATTTTAAACTACTAATTTAATACAAGTGGACCTATCACAAATTAGTAGTACTATTTAAAATAGATCTAATATTACTCTCCTACAAGGAGAAAGAATACTATTGATTATAAAAAGGATAATTGAAATTGTGAAATTGGCTGTAGGATATATATATGATTAATTTTTTTTTATCAACTATTTCCTGTATATTATATATATATATTGAAATTGTATGTAAAATAAGAGCATTGTACAGTTGTTTAACGAGCAGATAATTAATATTTGTACAAATTCGGCGTGCAATAAAATTATATTTGTACTGGTTCTGTGGCCCCGCTATGCTTGACCGGCTTAAATAGCATCGCTTATTCGCTCCGATCACTTCCAAATACAGCGTTTCAGCAGGTGTTCAATACTCATTGGATTTGATCAAGCTTAGTTTATTAATGGTCATTGTTTTACACTTTTACCGCAATCTTTTAATTTATATGCCAACTTAAAACCGATGTGTTGTTTACGAATCGTATTGGTACCTATTTACCTCTAACTTATTAAAGAAAGAACAAAAAAGAACGCAATAGTGATTTGTCATATACAGACGACATATACAAACAATACAAAAAAAAAACATTTAAAATATAGGATAAAGATACAACTGTAATACAATATTAAATTATTACTACTGTAACTGTCATAATTATTTTATTTCTACATCGTATATAAATACTAGCTAAGCCGGCAAACATAGTTTTGCAATAGAGATTTATATCCCTATTAAAAAATAAAGGTTGGTAGTAGAAGCGCAACAAGCAATATGTACATAAATGTTTAATACATCATAAAAAATTAAAATAACATAAAAAATCGGGTTCCCCTTATCATTTAGGAGTTTAAAAATAGATAGACAACTTTTTCTAGGACCTACTGAGTATACATAATATAAAATACATAATATATATAAAATTTAAAGAAAATCGGTTAAGCCGTTTCGTAGAAGCACAGATAACATAATATTACATAGTAGAAGAATGACTACTAACACCGTGACTACTGTAACTACTTCCAGAAGTTAGAAAGTAGAAATATATTTTCTTCTCGTGCTTTAGTGGACATTGATCACGTAACTACGCAGGTATGAATGTTTGAAAAGTTTTTGAAATATTTCCACTATCCTCATTTGGGCTTGTTATTCAGTTTCATGAATAATGTACACAAAATCACCTTTCATTTATTATGACAGAGTATAAAATTATCCAGCATCGATTTTGCGGTTCTTCTACAGCTGTGGTTAAAATATATAATCCGCTGGAGTGGTTGTAGAATACTAACACGTCGCTTCGAGCGGGTTGTGAGGTTTTTGGTAGAAATTAATGTAAAAATCGCATACATGTCACCCTCTTCCTTTCGAAAGTAGATGAATTTGTTAAGAATATTTCAGATACTAAAAATATGGAAAAATTGATTGATGTAAAATAGATAGTTTACTACCTAACTATATTATTTTCATGTCGATATGCCAAATGGAAGCGATCTTTCAACCGACTGCTAAAAAGAGATCATTATATGATTTTTTTTCTATATATTGCCTTATATGTGCTCCAAATAAAAACAAAAAAAAACAAAATACCAGAATGCATAAATTACAAATCTGGCTATATTGGTCTTAGCCGTTGTTCTCCCGCTGTGGGTATAATCTACCCATATAAATATGTAAATAACATATTTATATGGGTAGATTATAATTACCACTTATAGTATAGACGTAAAGGGGTTGTTAGCAATACAGATCAGATCAGTAGCACCATTTGTAGTATACATATATATATATATATATATATATATATATATATATATATAGGATACACATACATAGGATATACATACATATATAATAGGATAACTTTAACGTGAGCTCCTCAGCCAAATACCATTTGAATACAATCCTGGTAAATTCGCTACTTTGGGATAACTGGATACTGTATCTTCATCTTCTCATCTTCAACTGTTACCTCACCATCGTCTACCGTTAAAGCAGGCTGTGAACCATTATCTGGATGATAATAAAAGTTTGAGATGTAAGCACGTGTGTTATGCTGGCACCTAATTATTAAACATTCGTCAGTTTATCGCTCGGCGACGAGACGAGGTGCAAAAAGCCGCGATGTCAAGCGAGCCGTGGCGCGCGCTAACGGTGCGTTCCGCTCCAAGTACGCACAACCCTTAGGATTTGCTATCCAGTCTAAAAAAATACAATTTCTGGAGTATACAGTAAATTTCAGACTAATTCGTATATCCACAAAGGCGAAATATGATTGTATGTCACTGCCTTTTTTAGTCAACGGTGCTAAAATCTTTTTCATTGAACATAGCCAAAATGTTATTTCTTATTTTATTAACAATGTAAAAAATATTCAATACTACTTATATGTCATTAAACAAATTTTAATTGTATTATTGTCTTTTTTGGGTTATGGGGCAGAATTGTTTATTTAATTTCTACTGTATTAAATATAGCCTTTTCTGGATTTATTAACATTATTAAAGGTTTTTAGTACTACCCAGCCAGATTTAACACATCCACAGTTCTTTACCTTTAAATGTAACTCTAATTAAACTCTAATTATGGGGAGTCAAAATACAAATAGAAAATTCTAAAACATTTTACGCCCAATAAACTAAAAGATCTTTGTAAATTAGAAAAAGTGGGGATTTATACCAATAATTATATATACACATTTGCAGTAATTGAGTAACTTTAAATAAAGTTGCTGTTGTTGTAATATTTTAATAGCGTCTAGCTTCATAAACTTAGTAAACCCAAGGCTCCCATTAATTGCAACCGGGATGTTCCCGTAATTTGTTTATATTAACATAATTAAGTTGTAAGTTATAAAAATATTTAATATTTTTGTTGCATAATATGTTAATTGCAACAATAATAGTCGGCCTTGACCATAATGACCTAGTTAGTTTGATGTAGCGGGCAGGAGGAAGTGGTAATGAGGCCGCAAGATATAGGAAGCGGTGCGAGGCCGAGGCGGTTCCGACGGGCGCCCGCCCGTTATACCTCGCGATCATACACTGGATGAGCCTTCCTTTCTTACACAATGCTAACCTTCCGTGTGGTGACGAATTAATAATAATAATAACATAGGATAATTCACACATCGCCACCTAGCTAAGCAAAGTTTGTTTTCAACAGATAAAAATAGGTACTTATATACGTTGTTTTTGTAAATATTATTAAGTTATATAATACATATAGAAGACCACCCAGACCAATAACAACAATCATACTTATGAATATATAAATGTTTGCAGAATGCGAGGAATCGAACCCGCAGCTATCGCAAATAAAACGGTGTGCTGAATCGCCAGACCATCAAGATTGCTACTGTTGAATATAATGTAACACTATGAAACATTCAAAAGTTTAATATTATTAACTGCTTACAGAATCCTAAAAAGATTGTACCTGAACTTTTTTTTATTTGCCTAACCTAACAAATATACCTAGAGACCATAGAATAAAACAAATAAATGTTAGGAAGTTGTAAACCAATTATGGAAAAATGTAGATGAGAATTAATTTATATGCAGTCGAAGTGGGAGCAAGAGGTATACCGAGTCTCTCTACAATCTTCTAAAAAATCTTGGCCTATTTAGGAACTGCAGTGGGTTATATCTAAAGCTACATTGCTAGGCTCCTACTAGATTTGGCTGGGCAGGGAGAGAAAAACGAGCGGTGATGGGTGAGTGTAAACGTACTTCGGCAAATAGGCCCCTTAAACCTAGACTTTGGTTACAATCCCGGGAATTGCTCAGATTTTCCGTCTTTGCCACACGATGGACTCGGCACCCGCACCGTGAATCCACGGAATGCTAAGAAGTGCTCTCTTAGTAATCAATAAATGCGATTGGTTTTTCTGAAATGCTTGTAATAAGTTGTTAAGTTCAACTTCATACCAAACGAGTCGCGAGTTGATAGAACAAAAGACATAAACGAGCGTTCAGCGTCAGTTGTTTCGTGTACTCGTGTCACCGTTACATAGCTTTATAATAATTGTAAGAAAATTTACTATTAATAGAGTATTCATAAAAGCGATTGTGAAAAGTTATTAATAAATTATTTTATTTATTAAATATTTAGTATCTGCCTATAAAATATAAAGGAAAATAAAACACTTACGCCAGTAAAAAAAAAAACATTTTCGTTCATGTTATAGATTGTTAATAAAATGTGAACCTAATTTATTAAAGCAAATTAAGAACTGTCCTAAGCATTTAAAAGAAAGTGAAGCCTTTTAAGTGGACTATATATAGTTTTTCCGATATAGTGGAATACTATATGGTTGTTTTGCATCATGACATCCTGACTTCGATTGTCGGTCTGTCGACTTTAGAAAGGATTTTTTTATAAGCTCGTTCTCATTGTTCTGAGGATATATTATATTATTGAGGCTTTAAATTAAAGTAGTTTCAATATCGGTTTATGTCAATTTCAAAAAGCAAGAGGTCCGTCTAATATTTTTTTAAGCAAAATACCATTTAGTGATGCACAGAAAGTCACGAAATCTCTCATCTATTTCAACAACACTGGTTCGAGATTAAATTTCTTTTTTTTTTGTACAGACAATATCGGTTCAGAATTTGCGCTAGAAAAACTCAGTTGTACTAAGTACCTTTTTTCTGAAGTCATCTAGCAATTTTTCATTTTAAATATAATAATTTTTGCATCGTATTCTAAATCTGTAGATATGTATATGAGTATGTAGCTAGTACGCGAGCCCGTTACGCTGGTGACTAATGTTTTGTTACGCACGCATTTGTAGATTTTGGTAGTGACAACTGTTTCCCATTCTCATACCACAATTTAACGTCATTTTTCATGGTTAGGTATCTCACGATGTACGTGTTGCGATTTTGCGAAGTAGAAGTGCTACAAATAACAATAATATAATTTTGCATGACTTTCCGTTTTGGAATTATGCAGTGGAGAGAAATATTGGTAGGTGGATATCAATCAGTCGTCTGTTGTACTCATAACACAAATTGCTTGGGGCTAGATGGTGGTTAATTTTCTATACCCTAAAGCGATCTAGAACAGTAATATCTTTATTCATATAGGTGATATATGTGAAATAAATTTATTATTGATCTGGTTAGAGAAAATGACTCTTACTTACAACTTTCTGAATGGATTTTACGGATTAATTGATATTTAATAAAGCAATCCAATGAAATGGAATCAAACCAATGATCATGGTTTTTACCGTGTGACAAGCATACAATGAATTGCGGGTTTGTGGACTGATTTGTCAATTTCAATTACGGTTCGGTGGTGACAAATTTGGGATCATTGACTCTTTTGACTTATCCTTAAACAAAATAACACTATTATTATTATATGGCATTATTTAGCATTTAGTATATATGATAGCTTTGTGGCGAGGTTTACTACTCGGACTTAAAAAGGTCTAAAAATTTTATTGGTATCGGCTGTGTCAAGTAATATTTCTGAAGTGAATGTTTGATATCAGATATAAGAATTTAAAAATAAAACCGTGAAACTGCGACGCCAAGCGAAATATGGCTGTCAAGACGTCGACAGTTGAAAATATTACTGATATTACACCTGGAAGAGCTGTCATGATGGTATATTATGATTATTATGTTAATACTTATAATGAAATTTGAAGGAAACAGTCTTCAGATACGTTTTGGATGTTATCTTTGCTTACACAATAAAAGTACTATGACCGTACATAAGAAGATCTTTATACCTTACCGAGGTATGGTATAAAGATATTACTGAATGTAAATATAAAATGTACCACTTGCTCACTTATTTTCCTATGGCACAAATATGTCTACTCTCTTATAGAGAATAAAAGGGAAATAATTTGTGTGAACTTTTGATGAGTTTTGCATCATACAATGATGCAAAACTCATCAAAAGTTCACACAAATTATTTTATTAAAAACAGTTTCGTATCTTTTTTTGTATAATTGAAATTTAATAATTGTAGTTACACCTTATACGGAAGCAACAAGAAGTAAGAATTTAATAACCAATGGTTAACCGACACAATTTTTTTATTGCTGTGGCGGTTAACCCTAATTTAAATGTAACGGTTTTATTATTTTTATCAATAAACATACTTATATCCACATACATTATAAAATATCGATATAATATTGGAATTTCAAACAAGCTGACGTCAAACCTGATATGTATTCATATGTCTAGTCTCATAACAGCTCTACTGACATCACGTTATCATGTGACGTCTGTGATACAACTAATGTGATAAACTATTTTGGGGATTGCAAGTTAAGTGCCTCTTATCGTATAATTCCATAGACTTGAAGAAGAGGTTTTTCAACTGAAACAGCTTACTAAGCAAGCTGTTTGGCAAAAGTGAGGTACTCACTTTAACAGTGAATATGGGAAGTGCTTCCATCAGGACATCGTAACTATGAAGAAAACGGTATCAAAGCCATTTCAATGGTTTACTTTACTGCTTATGTTATACAATGCTTTATTATGGCAGATTATTACTGTATTTTTGTCGAAATATTACAGAAGTAGAATATATGCGAAAAAACCACTTCGCAATTTTACTAACCATTAAAATAACTGGATATATTTTATTTTTTCCAAAAAATATTTATTTGTTTGCTAATAATTGAATACAAATTTGTATATACGTGAGTGGTATTTATATTTAGTAGGTAAAAAGAAATAATAAAAGTCCTTTATTCGAATAATACTTTTTTAAAGTAATAATTAGAACACCACTGTAATTTATGCGGTATCTTCAGTAAAATCTTATAATTATTTTTGCAATCCTATTTGCTCCCATATTGATCATACTTCAGGGTAATTTTGTTACGGTTGATATTATTTATTTATTTTAGTCATTCAAAAATGTTCATTCCCGTTTTCTATAGGGTAAGTCAACGACGGTTGACTCGCACCATATACATGTTTCTATACGAACAGGTTCCGACAGTGTAAAAAATGAATTATTTAATAGTACAATTGCCGATGGATAACGTGAGTTATAAAATTTTCTAATACGACAAAAAATGAAAATATAATATATATTGTTTATAAAGAACAATTGTATCGTAACCACAGAAGTAATCGATATAGACAGACATCGATTCGCTTCCATTTTGGTCGTGCTCTGTCATTACCCTGCCGTGTCTTTTGACCCGGCATTAGCCGGCCACGCGGCGGGGTCATTATGGTCAGTGTAATGCCAACTTTATTATTCTTATGGTAATACAATAAATTGTAATATTACGTATCACGACCGAGTTAACTCGCGTTTACATTTGTTTGCTAATATTATGCTATTATAATGTATCACGTTTCTTATTAAATTCTATTCGCCTGTATCATTTCTTTGAAAGTTTCAATATAATGATTGTGTATAAAAAATAAAAACTACAGGGATCTATCTTAACAATAAATAGAATTCTACTTAATAATGGATTTATTATACATATATTTACATGTTTCTTTTAATGTCAACTAATTAGAAATTTTACTGGACTTCATATGAAAACTATTTTTTTAAATGCATTTCTTAGGGTTTTTCAATGACCTTTGGTTTTAAGCAAATAAACACTATTTTATAAATTCAAATATTTTTAAATAATTTTATGAAATTATCTTTCAAACATGATACCTATTAACACTTGACTTTGGTTTGTTACAGGCTGTTGGTTATGGGGAGTTTACTTCTATTTATAAGGGTGAGTTCTTAAATAACTTTACTAATATAGAGATAACCAATACCTATATGTGTTATTATAACTACTGCCTGCCATACTATGCCTACATTACTCATATAATTACACTAAAGTATGTCCTTAATAACTCTTATTATACCTTATTAAATATATGTATAACCAACGGGTTAATTAACTAAGTGAAAGTGTTTATTTATTATCTTTTTAATAGTTTTGAAACTATTGATTCTCGTAGAACAATAAGAATTCAAATGAAGAGAAATTTAGGACGTTAGGTATTTATTTTTTAGTGTTTGGTTTTGGCACTAAAGTATTTATGTCTAATTCTCTAATGAATAGAATGAATAGATTAATGTGATGGTGACCTAAAATTTCTCTGAAAAAGTATTCACTTTTTAAGTATATATAAAAAAATACTCTTTAAGAATAAAAATATAAGTAATTTTATTTACTTCTAAAAACATTAGATACTTTAGATAATTTAGATTACAACTAATTTGTGAGGTAGTGTAATTTTGTTTAAATGCAGGATCATATCTGTGAGGCCAGTTTATCATATCAAAGACTCTTGTCATAAACCTCACCTCTTCAAATGCCACACATAGCTAATATTTATTAGTTTATTAATGAATATTTTCTTGTATTTATTTGAGCAGAAAACAAGTATCACCATATCTTTTTTACATTATTACGTATAATTATGTAAATTTTCGTGATAATCACTTAAACCGTTAGAGAGTCACAAACATAATCTCATTCCATTGCATTTATATTTAACCTTGTTATGTAATTGCGGTTGTAGAATGCACAAGCAGCAGTTAATCATCATGATGATGAAAGCACTTCAGCCGAATCCTCGGAGTCATCAACGGAGATCACGGTAGTGGCTGTCAGTTCATCATCATCAGCGTCCTCAGAAGTTCACGAGGGCTCGGGTGACGACCCTCCTGACCCACTGCCATCCACACCAACAAAGGTACATTTAATTGAAATAAGGTTTTTAGTATTATTATTATTAAAATAAATAAATATAGTACATATTTTTCCGTTTTAATAATAATAATATCCTAGTATTATTCATTCAGTCTCATTTAGTCCCGAACTAAGCAATGTTTGTACTTTCACACTGAACAATGTTTGTAGACTGCATTTTGATGATTCTTTTTGGGTTTACTACCACTTTTTCTTATATGGAGGTATGACATTTTTGTTTTGTAGAATCTGGAGTTATATATTTAAAATATAAGTAACGACGGTGAATTGTAATTATTTACCTTTATCCTTATTTAGCGAATCTTACCAATATTTATTTTTTAGGTTTATTACTTAATAGATGTAAACCGAAAATGAAAATCTAGTATGTAATGTAATTTTTTCTACTTTTCAGAATGAAACTAGAGAAGCTCTTAAAACAGATGGCAGTGAACAAGACCCTGTAAGTTTTCATTTATTATTAGTAGTACCTACTAGGTTAATAGTTAATTAATGTAATTAAATATTGTTATTAATATACAGGTCCTTATTTTATTTATTATTCTATAAGGCTCGAAATTTCAAAATGAAAATAGTGGAGTGGATGTTTTCAATTAGTTAGGGTTGAAGTCACTACAGCTTTTATTTCAAATCGTGTGTATTGTAACTGAAAGGGTCACTTATTAATAAAATTTTTGGTCATTCATATGACGCTCGTGCTACCCCTCATTGTCATTCAGAAAAACTTACATATTATTCCTTTGTTTCTTGAAATTTCAAGTACAGTGTAAAATATTTTTATATTAATTAAACATATTAGAAGTATACTCCTATGAATTACTGTATTACCAGTAATGTTAAGTACTTATAGTGTCATGGAGAGTATTCATAATTAATCCTCGCAACTTTATCTGCATCACATTTTCATTTTCTTGCAACATTTTTCATTGCAGCTCTGCTCTTATTAGTCGTAGCGTGATGTTATACATATATGATACTTTTCATCGATAAATGAGCTAGCCAACACTTTCATACTACTAGAGATTCTCTGAACGTCCAAACTCACATACCTTATCTTTCTATCCATACTTTACCTTTTTATAATATTATTATATCTGTGGTAGAATAAAAAATAAAATACCGATATTTAAATTTATTCTTCCATCTGTTTCTTTTATAGCCTATAATAATGGTAGCTAATTAAATTTGGGGTTATCTTGATGTGATTATGATTGAATGTGGTAAAAATATTTTGTGGCGAATAACATTAATCTTTTCAATTTTGGATTGGTGTCAAGAAGTTAAGCGAATGTGTCATAACCACATAATGTACGGGAAAAATCCTATGAATTTGTGGTTTTACGGTACAGTGCCATGCTGAGCCTAGTGCTCTTATTTCCAGCGACCTTACTCTCACTTTTTTCTAAAAAATAATCCGCGGTTTTGATAAAAATGCCTGCCGGGCCAGGCCGAACCGGCTGTGAGGTGAACGGCGAGACTAAAACGATTCATCGCCTACAATCGTCAACGCGGCTACACAATTAGCCACAATTACTTACAGGGAAATGGGTGAAAGGTTTTTGTAATGACTACAATTTACACCCATTAGTTCGACCATTGATGGAGTGATTGATAAAAATTTTAGGAGATTGGTGACTAAACTCTTCACTGAAATATCATTAGATACAGTCTGCGAGTATTCTTTACACTCGTCAATATTTAAGAAAGACGATAGTGTTGGTTTTACGGTCACTTTTTACGAGATTACATAAATAAATAAAAATTACTTTTTGGACCTACTTTTCGAAAGTGAAAATCTCTCTCCTCAACAAATTACATTGGTTACTCAATTTTATATATACAATACTTATATTTAAATTCACATCAGATACGGATATAGAATACTGATTATGAGTTGATTGATATACTTCCTATAGATGTACATAGATGTGTATAGATTTTATGGAGGTCATGAAAATAATATATTGCAACTAAAATTGACACATCGCGTTATAATTAAGTTCTAAACAATGTTTTTTTTCACGCGTGAGTACTCGTCCAATTCTATCAGTGCCACACACGTGTACTGGAGATTGCTCAACGGCTACCAAACACATTCGTAGGGAGCTCGATGGAGAGGCCACTAAACAGTGGCAGCTTGTGCAATATTACAATAGCATACATGTTGTAAAGGGCTGCTATGAGCTATTAATTAAGTTATCGGTTGACGTAGCACCGCTCGATTTATTCTCTCTTAATATTCAGAACATACTTGTTCATCGAGGTAAAGTTTGTACAACGTCTTCTACCTCAGCTTTGCCGTGGTTAAGGTACAAAGTATGAGATATGGTAGTAATATTATAGGGTACAGAGCTCGGGTTACATTTTGATATCGTCGGTGCTATTATATATATATGTTTATAGGGGACAGCTACCATTGCTATTGTCCATAAGGTCATTAATTTGTTCGGCATTCTAGTAATATTAAAAATATACCTAAAACAAATTGATATGGGTGGTAAGAAGTATAAACCTTGGCCTGGTTGTGTGTTTATTACTTGCACTCCATGAAACTCTTTCTAATTTTATCACTGGTAATCTCAATCTCATCTCCATTTTAACATTTGGCAACGTTATTCTGTAAAGCATAGGTGTTATAATAAAGAACAATATGGTGCCTTTTATGAACAACACATATATTTTTTTTTTTAAATGGGATACATAGAGTAAAAGTTTGTTCGTAAGTAGGTACACAGTCTTCAATTATGTAAATATTTTGAATAATATCTCCTATATATTAAATTACGTATATAATTGTATGCCATATATATCTTAAGTACTGCTCACCATTTTTTTTAAGAGTAACAAGGGATCCGTCTTATTTTGCAAGGGAGTAATTATTTCCGAGATAATTTTTTAAAAGCAAAGGTAGGCAAAGAGTAACGTGGGCTACGTTACTCTTTGCCTACCTTTGTCTATAGGTTAAAGATTTATTGTTTCCCTTACAGTAGGTATAACATGAACTTTGTCACCATTTTATAATCTAGAATAATCACAATTGTTTATCAAGTGCATGTCGTATTGTTTAAAAACTATAAAATGTATCTCGGATCTTACTGGATAGAGATGATTAATAAGTTTGTGAGAAACTTAGATAGTGTGCATTGTTGACACTTATTTGTAGCTTGTTTCATGTGTCAGATACTGATCTCTGACCTGTTGTCGCCGGTGTGTGATGAAATAGCTGTAGTTTGGTTCACATTGCACGTAAACCATGAACACTGCAACTGTCTGCTCTACATCATATGCACTTCCCTTCACATGGACTATTCATTTTAGATAATATTTTAATGAAATAATAGTGCACTTTCAAATCTTTTGCATCCTATACGTAGATGTGGGAGCTGCAAGCGTTGATCTGTATTAAGACCATTCAAACTAACCTAAAGGAACCTATATTGAAAAAGACTTTGCATATGGGAATATCGTAATTGTTTGTAATTGAAATATTATATAATATTTGACATAAATTAAATTTCCGTGGCATATTGGGTAATTGAAAGTATGTGAAATTGTTATTAATATTTTATTCATGAAATACTACATTTCATGAATAAAATATTAATATAAGTATATACTAGATTACTACTGAAAGAAATTCTTTGCTGTTTTATATAATGTACCTTCAAAATTGCCAGAAATTATTCGTGTATCAAATGTCAATCAAACTAATGAAGTATGAATAGTGAAGTATCAAAACTATCCATATTGAAGGGAATCTCTACTCTACTGTAACTCTTTCTTCAATTGATATTTAATCATAAATTAGTACGAGTATCACTTAGTAGTAGCACAGATAACATAATATTACATAAGTAGTAAGAACAGGCCAGCTAAATATATATCTTAAAAAAACGTTATCCTAAGATAATCTTCAGTAATACAAACATTTTTACGAATTATAAATTATATTTGCTATATTAGTACGGTAATGATTGACCTATATCAACGACACAATTGCTTGCTTACCTATAAGTCAGTACATATTGGTAACCAGAATTTCACTTTTATTTCTCTTAGTTCCCATTATTACGCGGCGAGTTTTGTTTGTTTTTATCGAGATCAATTTGTTACAGTGATGTGGCTACGCGTAAGTAGTAGATGGATTTAGTGGCCCAATTTTATAATGCGTATAGTGCTGAGGCCAGCTCGTAGTACACCGTGCGAACTGGCCTGGCACACTTATTGGCATTTATGAGTTTTTTGTGCCAAACCTGAGGGTCGTGACTGTGAAATGGTGCATTACCGGTCGACGGTAATTCGATAGTTTGTTTTGAATGTTTTGTCGACTAGATAATGGTCGCAATCTAATGCTAGCAAAGTCAAATTTCGACTTGATATAATATTGACTGT
This sequence comes from Achroia grisella, assembly GCF_030625045.1. Taxonomy (NCBI): domain Eukaryota; kingdom Metazoa; phylum Arthropoda; class Insecta; order Lepidoptera; family Pyralidae; genus Achroia; species Achroia grisella. The sequence goes on from NW_026712648.1 coordinate 552,918, forward strand.
AACGGGTTTACTTTCAGAATGTTTTAGGTCATTCGTCTGTTAATTTGTGTTTTAATATTGTTTGAGTTTCGTCTGATGATTTGAAAGTACGTTCTCGTTTAAATAATAGATTCTGTGTCTCACACTACTTATTCTTGTTATATCAGTAGCAATAGCTGTATACTAAACACTACAAGTGCAGAAATTGATTTTAATAAATTACACAACCTCTGTACTCTGTGTGTCAAATTTGGATCTAAATTAGGCGTAGTAGCGGCTTAATGTTTAGATACCTATATAAACATAAAATGTAAATAAACTTGCTTAAAAAAAAAGAAATTCAATTGAGTTTCTTGCCAATTCTTCTCAATTTAATCTATATACTGAACTGTAGGGAAAAATATTAATTGCAAAAAACTTAATGTTCTTAAGCGGCTAAAATGTCCTACATGAATACATGATTTTTTAATTTGAATTTGATATCAATAAGTATCTTAGTTTCATATATTTTGTGCTTGCTTTTTATCTATCCATACATGCGTAAATTTTCCAAATTCAAGTAAATATTTGTTTATTGACCTGTATAATTTATGTCAATTATTCCGGTATACCAAATGATGATATTATTATATTATTTTTTATATTAATTGATTGTGTATGCAATTTATTATTTGTATAGTATTTAAATTATATTTAGTCATATATAAAGCATACGAATATTAATTAAATGCACTATTTTAAGAATTATTAATTATTTGTTCTTGTTTCTCTTATAGTTTGTACATATACAAATTGTGTATATTAATTAACATCTTGCATAAAGTGTGTGTATGCTTATGGAAGGTGAGTGCGAAGTCGCGTGCGATGGAAGTGAGCAATTAGGTTATTTATCTCATGGCTATCACATGTTACCCAATGTCCGCAACACTTGTATGTAAATACTACCACAGAAGGCGGTACTACGTAATCATTTTTGAAATTATAATATTAGAACAATTTTCTATTAACAACATTATTAAACCTTATTTCTCAAACATTGAATCTGATACAGTTATTTGTAAATACCTAAATACTCAAGAATCTACAAATTCTTGAAATTTTAAGTTTCAATGCTAGGTTGTTTGTTAAAGGCAATTAAACAGTTGCTAAAAGATAAATTAAGGAGATAGCTACACGGTCATTTAAATATTAATAATTATAGACTATTAAATGTATAGGTATAAATTATTATTTTATTATTGTAATTCAATTATATGACAAATGATTTATGTGCTGTCGTACAGATGTGCCTACGTTTGATAATATTGTAGTCCTATTTTTCTTACCGAATACAAACTTTTTACAGTACCTGGAATTATTTATTGTTCTTTTATACAGGCAAAAAAGAACAGGAATACATTCAAATATATAACAAATCTGGACTTTTTTGTTGGAACCGAGGCAATGTAATTAGTACATATCTATTTTAGCGTTTATATTTTAAGTAGATATCTATATAATATAGTTATTAGTTTCATATTGGAATATTTCTTAATAATATTACAAATGTTAAATTATACATTATATATACCTACATACTATAAGTGCATATGCGTAGTATGATGATTCATACCGTGCCTATATGAAGGCGACGAAATTAAGTAATTAAAACACATTCTAAACTAATAATTTCTTTACTATTTTTACATTTATTAAGGTAAAGGGCCATATTATGGAACATTGTACTAGTTTATGAAACAAGTGATAAAAATCTGAATTACAAATAATTTCTAACGTATTCAGTATTTATAATATTATCTTTATGATCTTTAATAACCTATTTATTGATTAAATTAATTTAATAAACACCTTAAAATGTATAGAAAAAAAAAATAGTGAAATGCACGTGTCAGGTTGCATGAAAAAAGACTGTCTTTTAGAGTTAGAGAATGACAGGTGTCATCACAATTGTTTTAACAATTTGAAATATTTGTCAATGATTCAAAAATACTTGAAACATGTTAATCAAAAGTTTGACTTATAATCTATTGATTGATAATGAATTTAATGTACTTTAATAAGGTATTTATTTTTTATTTAGGTGTTTCATAATTGCCGCAAAAATTTCTAAACAGACCGTATTTATGGAACAGTATATTCAGTGTTCCACATCCCCCTCACATTCGATTTTCTAAGTTGTCCGTAATTATGAAACAGCAATAAGTGGACAATATTTAGTTAATTTCGTGTTAATAATTGTTAATTAATTATAACAAAGCAATTTACGTTAGAACAGTTTATATTTATAAAAATTTGCATTTAGATAAGTACATAGATTGTAAATTTCCATGAAAATAAAAAACTAACCTCAAAAATGAATAAGCTGGATGATAAATATTGTTTTATGTTAATTAAAACAGATACTTAAGTGGAAAACCTGCCTGAAAAAATTAATAACACTTTATTTTATTCAAAATTTTTACGAAGCACCTACATATCACATTTTTATAGATGTTTTTAAATTAATAATTTTTATAGGTAGACACATTTTTTTTATTGAATTTGATATCTTTATTCTATAGACTTGTTTTATATTGTTATTATTAATTTTGATTGTTTGGTATAATTTTTATAATTTGATATTGGTTGGTTTTCATGAAATAAATAAACTAACTGTCAAAGAAGTGACGTTGGTAAATTTTAATTTTTAGAGAAAGAACAGAACAGTAAGAAAATAATTTGATTAATAATCAAGTCGAATGATAAAACTAATGATTACATGACACTTAACAATGATTGTCATTCTTCTAATAAATATTCTCCTCTGATAAATACCAGTACCCAGTCTCAACAAATCGCCCATGCCTGAGGTAATAACTGTATGAAATTATAGTATAAAAAACCTTTAGATAAAAAATAATGAAAGTAGTAATTTAAATTGACTAAATTTAACTAATATTTTGTTAATATAAATTTTATATTGTTAATGTTGGTGAAGAATTAATATTTGAGTTGAATTTGAAGTCAAGAAAAAATGGATTAAAGTTGAGTCATCAGGTAAACTCAAAACCTTCTGCTGGCATATCTGATCAATGGATGCAATTTGATCGTAAAACTAAAGAAGAAAAGCTACATAAAAGAAAACAATTATTAAATGAGAAAAAAGTGATAGCTGCTGAACGGAAAAAGCTACTAGAGAACGCATTACTACAAAGGATCCAAGAAGAAATGAAATAGTTGAATTTTTGGTTTAATTTAATGTATATTTGGTTTTTATATCTTGTTTATTAATCCTAAGATTTGAAACTGTTCTTGTCATATACTTGTAAGTGAATATTTATTTATTGCTTGTTTATTCGTATAATTTTTAAATCTAACTGTATTAATAATTAATAATAAAACTTTTGATACTATGAATAAATAAATTAGTAACAAGTTCATTTTGAGTTCCATAATTTTTTATTTAGACTGTTTCATAAATACGGCCGTATGTACTTGTCTGTTATTTTATTCAATTTATTAGCATTTTCAACTAAAACTCACTTGATAATAATTATTATCACTTCAGTAGATATCAGGCAAACTATTAACTTAGAAAAATTCAATGTTTCAACTCTATTTTTTTTTAAACAATGTAAAATATTCAACTCCTACTCAAAAGGTGTCTCATAATATGGCCCTTTACCTTATATTAAAATACAACACAAACGCTATTTTACGCTACATAAATTGTGCTTTTATTAAAAAAAATAACCTTCACAGTTTTCACGTCTGGAATAAAATAAGTAACACAGACAATACTATAATTTTAATTAAGTTCCGAGAATCTTACAAACTCATGTATATTATATAGTTCAGAGTAAGAGAGGAGAGTCTTTCTCTTGGAGACCTTCGGAGGGCATATTTTTTATTTCAAAAGAACAATCGCCTTCTATCTCCATAAAAGCCTCGTGATTTAAAAAGAAAAAAAATAAGAGATTAAGAGTTAAAGTTAAATTAAGAGTTAAGTTAAAATAAGAAAGTAAGAAACAAATTAAGAGTACAATTGACATTTTATGTATCTAATGTACGTGAATTTAATGAATTTACTATATTTTGGTCTTTCGCAACAATTGTACAACTTTATCCATTTTATTTATTTTAGCTTTATTTAAGTTATTTAAATTCCAGTATAAAGTTGTAATTTATTAGTGAAAGAATATGTAAGTCTTAAAATAATATAGTAAAATAGGCACTACTTCAACGATTACTGGCAGACCTATGTTAGAAATTAGTCAATAAATATCACAGACTTTAGAATTGTCATAAATATTACTGGTAGAGATACTAAGCACCTCCTTTTTCTGTTTAATAAATAAGCCTATCGATAGGGCTCAGATTCTTATTCAAAACTGGTATATGTTATTTTTTAAATTTTGGACTGGTATGTGGGGTCAGGTACACACACCAATGCTTTATGGACATACATGGTTTATATAATGTAAGTGATGGTTGCCAATGATGATAGGTGTTCCAACAGCTTGTTTGACATTCCAATTATACAAACAACTTAGTAGGTAGTTTTTCTTCTTTCGATTAAATGTCAAAAGTATTTTTCGCTGAAACTTGATGCAATATACTACGATGTGTACTATGTATATATTAATTACACTTTTTTATGTAGGTGGTATTTCTGTCCGAGAAAAACAGCTACATCCCTGTCAGCATAAAGCCCCGTTCTCCACCAGCAGCGGATAACACCTGGCGGGAGCCACCTGCGTGGGAGCGCGAGTACCGTCGCCACAGAACCAACACCAGCAGAGTCCAATGTAAGTACAAACTGATCATCATGATTATAATTGTTATGTAAGTACTTACTAAAGCTATAAACTAGCTATACTCCGTGGCGATGTTACCGTGATTTTGGCTGCAAATATCCTTTTCATATCCTAGATTTATCAAATGTATGTTTTAATTTAGGATATGATGACTTCATGGGATTTATGACAAAATTTTATTCGACTCCGTTATCTATATTATTTGAAAGTAACAAGCACTCATCCTGAAAAAGTTTCGATTTTCTTATATTGATAGGAATTAGGTCTCTAATAGGTCCTCCCTCTTATTAATTAAAACGCCAATTCTCTGTTTTAATTAATGTACAGTTTTGTCCTTATTTTCAATTTATTTTCTTTATTTGAATGCATTTACTTTTTTATAATTTGGTAACATCTCAATCAAATCATAAAAATGTATTATCAATGCAGGTATTGGAAATCAAGAAGAACGTAGCCTGCTTTATATCTAGTTAATCGAGTTTTTCTAATCTATTATATATTTTGAAAAAATATTGAATATTTGTAGATATTGAAGCAGAATGCCAAGATGATTTCATGAAGATTAGAGTTGGATTTAACGGGTCGTTTGCAGGACTGGTCTACTCAGCTGGTAATTTTTTTTATTTATTTATACTTAAATATATACCAAAATGCCTGCGAATTGCTATTTAAAAAGTTTAATGTATACCCGGCATGTTTACAATTTTATTATGACATGTAAAGTGTATATGATAGAGGCAAATAAATCATATGTACCTATATTTTATGGTAAAAAAATCGAAATGCCAGTGAAAACGGTTTCAAAATCTGTTGCATGATTTAGAAGAAGGAAGCTGAAAAACATATAGATGTACACAACATATAATTAGTTATTCTATTACAAAATATAAATTATTTTAAGTCGGATGACAGTTTTGTAGACATACCTAACGTAAGTACTTTATTCTTGTTTGAAATATTAATGTCATTGAGATATTAGGCAGTTCTCGAAAATAAAATAGCCATTGTGTTAAAAGACGTAAGTATTAATTCCTTATTGTCTAAGTAGAGATAAAATCGAAAAAATAAAACAATTACAACTGTTAACTACGTAGGGAAGTGTCATTACGTTGTTATTGTTATATCCCTCTAAGTGGTATATCGCAATCAAGTCGCCTAGATTACACCCATTCTTCTGCAACTGATTCAGGACAGTCTTAGGATCTAAATCTCTGTTCTAGTATATGAACTACCAAACATATTTGCAATAATGATTTTAACAATGTAAGTGTTTATATATTTATAATATGTATTGCACCAGATACAGAAAATAAATAACATAATAAATATATATTAACTAATATGAAAGGCGGCCTTATTGATTAAGCAATCTCTTCCATACACCCTTCGGGTAGAGGATAGGTTAAGAGGCATAACATCTTAGTTCTGAAATGGCAACGCATGACTGGTATTACTGGCGACACACGATAACGTGATGTCCGTAGTGCTGTTTATATATACGCAATGGTTACCCCTTACCATTCGATGGGCCGTCAGCTTTCCAATTACAAAAAGAAAATAGATTTCCGACGAGTACTTTGACTATGTTAATCGATGCAGTAGTGTAAAAATAGGCATTGTGTGTATTGGTTCGATTCTTGGCTTTCTGTAACTGTGAAACTAGTGGACGGCGCCATGCGGCGATCGACACGACCATGTCTGTTTAATTTGGAAATTGCGGTATGGGAGTATTTTTTTATAACTAATCACTTGACACTCGCGGATACCGTAATGTGATTATGCACACTTTAGATGGATCAGTTGTATGTTTTGTTACTTTCTGTCGCATTTATAACGGCGGATTCAATGCAATACAAATAAAACGTGGCCAGTGAGAGTCGAGTTTGCATTCCAAAGATTTTGTACGTATTTACCGACATATCTATTGTATAATTAAATAAATTGCGGACAAATTCTTACAAATAATAATTCTGGACAATTCACACAGCGGAGCGTCGTCTAGTTCTAAAGTATTCGTAAGCAGAGCTTATGTTACGGGTACTATAATGGATAACTATCTAGACACGCGGCAGCGTGTCAAGCCGAGTTTCAAGTAAACTGGCCTGCAGCACCGTGTGTATATTTACACGAACCATTTGGAGCCACTTTTGACCTCCTCATAACTCAAATATTAAACTCGGCTATCATTTCACATTTATGTTTTTGATGGGATATCATTACTTTTTGTACATATTATAAATACAGAACATAGAAGTAGAAAACAATTAGACCTATATCAAAAATCATAGTTATGAATACAAATGTTTGTGGCAGGCGAGGAAGTAAGGCGGTGCCGGTGTGCTAAACCGCACTCTGACGCCGGGAAAAATCGGCGAATTGTAAATATTACACATACCTAAGCGATCTCATAATTACTAGTTAGCAGGTATGTTATGGATATGAAATTTCGTATACGGATAGGATTCGGATATAGGAATGATAATTATACCGGATACGGATACGGATGCGGATAAGAAATTATTTCCGATTATCCGTTAGTTTCGGATAATTTCGGTTACGGATAATATTTTTTTAAGGAATTTCGAAAGTAAAATAAAGCTAATAAAATGGTTACATAACGTATTTCAATTAGGCTCCGCCCCTATCCGATATTATCCGAAACTTTTATTTCGGATTCGGTTACGGTTAGGGATATTTTTTTATATCGGATATCCGATAGTTTCAGTTACGGTTCCGGATCGGTACGGTTACGGATCCCCTTAATATCCTTGCTAGTTAGATATCAAGCAACCTTACGGTGCAATGAATATTTTTACTGATTAAGATTGTTAATCATAATTTACAATTCCGAAGCACTAAATAAGTATATAAATATGTAATCTATCAAGAGTATTGCTTTTACACTTTGGACAATAGTCTCATGATGCAGAGTGTGGGTGATACAACGAAGATTGTGTTGAATGGAGAGGTAATCATATTAATGGCAAATTTTATACAATTCTTAATATGTACAAAAAATATTCAAAATTTATACAAATATCTGTTAATTCTAATCGAAAAAGTATAGCAACAAATTTAGACTCATTTACGAGTATTTTTTATATAAAGTGCGTTTTTAATACACATAGGTAACGACGGGCGTCTCAGAATACAGCGACAGTAAAAGTAAAATGTCGTAATGATTTATTAATAAGATAAATACAGTTTGATAGCGTAGTCAGACTTTAACTGAAGTCTAGTAGCGTGCTCTACAAGCTAGTTTTTATTTCAATATATATCCAAAAATAAATTATTCATTTTACAATTTACATAATAAACAGTTTTTATTCAATAAACCTATCGATTTATCAAAAGGCGCCACACACAAACAATTTTATTAAACCGTTAACAGCTTGTGGACTTTTTAACGCGGGCCAGTTACTTTAACATCCGTTAAGGGAACAATTACATATTGGAACTTTAATTTGAAAGCGGTTTTGGTATCCTCATTGCCTACATTTCAATAATTCTTTAATTTACAAGTAAATTACACGCTAGATGCGATCTTTTACAGTAAGTGTAGTTATTTATACTACTAATTTTACAGTATTATGTTCTTAAATGGGTGAATCTACTAAGTACGTAAAAAAAGAATTAATTGTTTTTTATTTCTGTATATATGTATATTCTATATTGTTTGATGTAGTCTTTAGTACGAAAAACTAATGTGAGATTTCTAGATAATAATAGACTCAGTTTTTTAAACTTTATTGCTACAAATTGTTCTTTGATCTGTACGTACTGTCTATAACTAACAATTGGTGTACCACTAGGTACATTACTAATTTTAATGTCAAAGGAGAATAGTTAAATTTGAAACCAAAATTATAATAACTAGTAACTCGTGTTGCGAATTATTATGAAATTCTGTTACTAGGTATTCATTCGAAATAGTTAAAAATAAAAAAAATATATTACATAGCTATGTTTTCTATGTTATAACTTAGGTTCGTTACAAATAAATAATCTTAGAGCCTATTGGCCCCAACTAGCGGAGCTCTCTATGGATATTAGACGACTAATAGACATATACACGTTTTTATGTTATAATTTACGTATTATTTATAGTTAATTTGGCACTATAGACACACTGTAGGTCAGTGTCTATCCTATCATCTTCCGCTAGTGGACACCACCACGCAGCGTACATAATTTCAACATTTCCATAAAATATATATTTACATAGAAAAGTATTTGCTGAACATTAACTAATTTTACAGGTTACTCCTACGACCCGGATTGCATGTACATAAACGGTACAGGGCGTGATTATTACGAGTTCTACATACAATTGAATAGGTGTGGCACATTAGGCAGGAACAGTCAGCACGACGACAATAGGAAACATCCTACTGTGAGTTATTTTTTTTATACATTGTGACTTATTTTACCTGAATTACATCCAAGAGAATTTTAAATCTGTCATAGAGGAAAATAAAAAACGCCGATATTTAAATAAAAAATATTCCGAAAGATGGCTGTAAGCTCGCTCAATGTGGCATCATTGGATACAAAATACAGAGAGAAATGTGGGCATGTCTAGTGTTGCGTTCACCACAACATAGACAGTTTATAATGCCTCTGACTGACCCAATCTAGGATAACTATCGTGACGATATGCTTTGTACTTATTTTTTACCTAAGTACGATCAGAAATGCAAAGAAGCTGATATTGGTGTTCCGTAAGGAACAGTGACAGTAGCATGACGCCTACAGACATGAACAGCGAACTGACATTACATATTATTAACCGTTGCCCATTGTACTTTTTATGCGGAACGGCAAGTTCCAGAGAACTGAGGTGGTATGTCGCCGTAGGTACCCTGTAATTTCACTATCATATTGAGTTATAGTTTCAGTACTAGAAGACACATGCTATAACGATAATCAGATGTATAAAATATCACTCAAATTAAAAGAATATTTAATTTCGAATTATTATTCTAGAGGATGCCGAATGATATAACTGAATTCTATTTTTACTCTAATTATGACTATTCAAAAGATCTTACAATTAAATTTAAGTTTATTTTAATAATTTTCTTTCTATTGTAGTCTATTGATTTCACATTACTACAAGACACCATTCTAATATCCATTGCCTTCCATAACAAAATTTATCGTGATAACCATAATAGATTTGGATTTTTATTGATAATAATACCTGAGCGAGTAAGCGGCATTTACTTATGATTTTTCTAAAAAAGTGCCTATCCGTTATTTAATAAGTACCAATAATATATACACATACATAAATATGAAACATTTAGCCAAATCACAATATTTATAACGCGTATTGTTTTTTAACAGAAAAACCTAATGTGGAACACAATCACTGTGCAGTACAACCCACTAATTGAGGAAGAACAGGATGAGCATTTTAAAGTCACCTGCGAGTACGGATACGACTTTTGGAAAACTGTCACTTTCCCTTTTCTGGATGTTGAGTGAGTTTAATAACATAATCAATTAAGACATAAGCAAAAATCTCCGAAACTGCCAACGAATTTCTAGACTCTAAACTCTAAAATTCATAATCGTCACTTAGTTCAAATGTATTTGAACTAGGTGACGATTATGAATTTTCCAACATCTTTTAATGTTAACTTGCATATAATTTAGTTATATAGCATTAGTTCACATATTTTAAGGGTTATTTTAAATACATTATAAAGTTGTAATCCTGCCTGCGTTACCAATACCCAGTGATAATTGAAATGATAACGATGAATTAAAGTTGTGTATTGTGTGTGTTGTTGTGAATCAGTGCGAATTCATTAGGAATTTAGCACGATTGTTTCCAGGGGAAATCGTATGGCGGTCAACGAGATAAGGTACATAAATAGTAATGGTGTTAGGTAATTGTCCGCATTACAAACAATCTCTTTTCCTTTAATTTCAGGGTAGCAACGGGAAATCCGGTAGTGTTTACACTGCAACCGCCCGAATGTTATATGGAAATCAGGTCCGGGTACGGCGCGACCGGGGCCAGAGTTTCCGGTCCTGTACGAGTTGGCGATCCTCTTACCCTGCTTATTTATATGAGGAGTGCTTATGGTATGATTTTAGTATTATGTATTATTTATTACTTTTAGTTTACGCGAAGCGATAGCTGTACGTTTTTCGAAAGACGTTAGAATTGAATCCAAGCCAGCGATATGTCAAGTGATGCATTTAATATGACGGCAACAGATGACAACGTGTGTAACTATCACATTGACATTGGGAATAGTTGTGAGTTGATTCAATGTGTTATTGTTTTACTCTTTAATTCTTTCGTGAAAACTGCACACTGGTCTCAGTATAATTAAGAATCACCAAGGAGAACAAAGAAAAGATAAAAAAAATAAATGTTTTTCTTTTTTAGTTAGGTAACATTTATACTGGAAACGAAATATACAATAAACTTATATTATATCAGTATTCTAATTTGTTCATGAACTACGGTAAAGTTTTAACGGTGCTGTAAACATCGCGTGATATACTCCAATCCTATCCCAAAATATTCCAATACCGAAGTTCAACGATCCCTCATCGTTAATAGACAACTAAATCTGAACGTTTTTGTTTTAAGTGTGTCAAACTTTTACTCAATTAATGCAATGGTATTGATTATTTCAGACGGGTTCGATATAGTGGTGAACGACTGTTTCGCCCATAACGGTGCCACCAAGCGGATACAACTCATTGATGAATATGGGTACGTTTATTTCATTGTTATACGCTGTTACGGCAATTACGTTACCTTTATTCGTTATTTTTATGATTCTATAAAATAACAGGATATATATGAGTTAATATGTTTTACCATTAAGTTACCGAGTGGCAATCACAGGTAACTTAGAAATACCGAACACTGAAGGTAATTAAGTTGCCACTTAAAAATGTTTACGGACCATATATACCTATTCGTATTTGAAACATAAGCGTGACAAATATGTACCATGGCAGATGACAATGTCTGACTACCACATCTGAGATAATAGTCGTAAAGGTATTATTATTGTTTTGCTGTTATTTTTATTAATAAACAAAAGATGTTGCGTATTGTTATAGTTTTTATGACATTCAGCTTTTACTTGTCTCGCAAGCCTCCAGATTAAATCCATATTAATATTATAAGCCAGAAACGGACTTTTGACTAGTAGTTTACACCCAGAATTGCGCTCAAGAGTTCGTGAGTTCAAATGAAATCGCCACAAAAAAATTGCTCTCAAAAAGCAGGGTGAACCTTCTAGATTGTTTTGGAAATTTATGTAGAAGAATTTGCGGGTAAAAAACAGCTAGTAATGTATAAAATGTCTGTTTCCAGATGTCCAGTGGACGATAAACTTATATCGCGTTTTCGGGGTTCATGGTCGGAGTCTGGCGTATTCGAGACGCAGGTATACGCGTACATGAAAACGTTCCGGTTCACCGGCTCGCCTGCACTCTACATAGAGTGTGATGTTCGGATGTGTCATGGGAGGTGTCCTGTGAGTACTTCTAGAAAATTCTATCTATTCTATTCTATTTCTATTAATATATATCTGCTTAATGGATTTATATATTTATAAAATATATATATATATATATATATATACACTAGCTGACCATGCGAACTCCTTTCCGCCTCACAATTAAATATATCGAAGGTTTTTTGAAGTTTAGTTACGCTATAAATTTCTGAACGCACCCTGTTTGGGTGGGTGGTTTGTATGGGACAATAAATTTGTTGTTTTTACAACTTTACATGCAATTTATTCATATTTTCTCACCGTTTAAACCTTCTCTGGACTTCCGCGGATATTTCAAGACTAAAATTAGCCAAATCCGTTCAGCCGTTCTCGAGTTTTAGCGAGACTAACAAACAGCATTTCATTTTTATATATATAGAAAGATATATTGTGGCGACGATCGACAGCGTTGGCGGCCGATAGTCGCGAGATCGATTCCGCACCTGGCACAAACATTTGTATTTATGAGATTGACTGGTTTGTATCAGTCTGGATGTTTTCTTTGTGTATTATGTGTGTATTTGTAAAAAAAAAAACTATTTCTATCAGTTGCCTAGTACCCATAACACAAGATCTGCTTAGCTTGGGATGATGTGGCGTTGTGCGAAATGTTCAAGGATATTATTACATATTACCTTTTTTATATTTCAGTCGCAGCCGTGTCATTGGCGCAACATGAAGAGCGTCAGACGGCGGTCTGTGGAGGCTCCGCAACCGGCAAGCGTCGCGCCCCGACTTTCCGAGAATATCTCACTATTCCAGTCACTGCGGGTACTGCACGAAGGCGAAGAGGACGCACAATTCTCGTCTAACTCGAGTGAGTTTTTAAATTATTATAAAGGCAACATCTAGTTAGAATTAACAGCTTAATTTATATTCCTTTATAAATAATGATGTCAAACGTGTAGGTATACTTCTTGTGACATCTTATCTTTATTAGAAAGAAACAAAATATTGTTAGTTGAAATAGGTTTGAAAGTTTTCATTAATGTGAACACATGAGATTTTATTACACGAGAAACTATGATATTATGGCACTCAGAGGGTTATCGAATATTTATGACGATGATATGATATTAAAGATTTTACCATTACAAAATTGAGAAAAAAATTCCGAATTATACAAAAATATGCTATGAGGTAATATTTCTTTTTGACGATCGTAATGATGCTCTGTTGATGTTGATTGTTGATGATCGTGAGATTCTTGTAGAATACATACCTTTCGTTGTGTTTTCTATATATTTCCAAAAAAGTATTATATTTATCACTTGTTTAGTATCATAATTCTAATTTTGGTACACTGTTATATGTACGGGTCTATATACTATCGATATATATTTACTGATGTGTTTGTACAGGTTTGTCGTCAGACAACCAGACGTGCGTACGGACATCAGTGGTGTCGGCGCTAGCGGTATCGTGTGGCGCACTAGTGGCCGCGCTAGGTGGTGCGCTACTAGCGGCCGCGCGAGCACTACGCCGCCACCAGCGCGACGCTGCAACTAGCTCGCCACTACACGCCTACGTCCCACACAAGGGACGGATTAAGTAATGCCCGCTACGGACGACGCTAACCTACATCACCGCCATCAGTGCGCCACTGCCACTAGCGCGCTCCTGCATGACTACGTGCCGTACTAGCGGATTGTTAATCCCGCCTCGGACTGTACTATACCTATACATTGACACTTTAACTATGTTAGTTAGAATAGTGTGAGTTAACAGCGCATCATGGACTGTGACGTTTCCAACCGTGATGACCTGAGAACGTTACAGATGATTGCAAAGGAATAGAAAAGTGATTACTTGGTTCACAGGCTTGACTTCAGCTTGTATCAATTAAGCATGCTCATTTATTTATAACGTAATGTACTTAATACGGAGCAGTAATTAATTAATATTCGTATTTTTTATTTCCAATTTAGAGATTATTTTATAATGTTACGCTATTGATCACTAGTTTTTGTAGTATTTAGAAAAAAATCCTAAAGGAATCCAAAGTGATCACAACCATTTAAGAAATATATTTCTTGATATTCTTTTTAGTATTGGATAACTATATACCCAAATCAAGGAGATTATTTGACATTAGAATTAGAATACGTAAGCAAAAATGAAATGAAATTATAAATTTTCAATTTTATATTTGGGAAATATCATATATCAGTAAAAGCAAATTAACTAATTAATCGGTAACTATTACGTTGAGAGCGGTCGGTATTTGACAAATACAGCAAAGTTGGTATTGTTTTAATTGTTATTTATATATATGTTGTATTCTATTATACCACGTAGATACATTGATCAATATTAATTTATACATACCTGAAATTATTAATTTTTTTATGTGTCTACTGATACAAATTAAGAATAAAAAAATTACTATGTTTTTTTAAAACAGTAAACATGTAAACTACTGTGCGGTAGCATAACTCCGGTAAGAGACGGATGGTTCGTACCGATGATTTTGTTCGATTGTCACACTGGTTGATCCGCTCAGTGCTCTTTGGAAATGTGTCGGCACGGGCCGTCCGGACTGAACCTGACAATGTGAGATCAAGTTGAGATGTGTTTTACCTCCATGTTTCAGGAGTATATACTTTAGTACTTACTTCCTACTAATGTAATGTGCTGGTTGATTAAAATTTGTACGATTGTTACAAAGATATTAAAAAAATATATTCAATGTAGTCCTAATACTTATAAACATAGCTGGAACCTTAAATACACATAAAATGATTTTATAAAGTTGCAGCATCGTTGTTGTGTATTATTTATTAATAATGCGGCTTATAAATACATCAATAGGTACATATGTATTATTTGTTTGATAATTATAAATATATACGTATTTAATTTATTCATAGGCTGCATAATTATATATTTTTATTGTATCAAAATTGATTAATTTTGTTATTGACTTGAATATGATTATTTTTAAGAACAATACAAAAATATTATGGTTCACTTTTTATTACATTTTATTGCATATAAAACATATCTGTATTGCAACTCACAATAACGTAGGCAACTATTAAGATTAAATAGTAAGTATATGACAAATAGTGAGGACCCATATTTTCAGCGAAAATATATCTCCTCCTGTTTGTCTATTATAATTTAATGATTACTATACTTTATAAATATATTTATTAGAACTCAGTTACATCTCAATATTGTGATAAACATTTAAGTATAAAATATTAGCAGATTTATTTATTATTAACAGTAAGAACAGAGAGGTTCAAATTGTAAATATTGTGATAAGGTTCATTAGGTGCCCGACATAGTACCTATAATATTTTACATTTAATATTTAACATGTACATTAGACGTACAAACAATAGCTGTAGTTATATCAATTGAATAAAATATTAAAACTATTATAGTTATTAATAATACCTACTACATTCATGGACATTAGAATATTATTTGTCCACAACGTGTAAAATACTTCAAGGGGGTCTTCCTATGTGATGGGTTGAAAAAATCGATTTTTTTTTTTTCATAAATTGCTCCCTTATGTCTAGAATATATAAAGCGATTTTAGAAAATTCGAAGTCGTTTTAAAGATACAGCAGGTAAAAGAAAGGGCGGTTCGGAGCGGTGAGTTGGCAGTTAGAGACCGGGCCTATTGTGTACCGTATACCTGGCCTCCCTTTTATTAATATATTTGTTTATACAAGTTTAGACACGTTTCTACAGACTTAAACAGAAATTTCTATTGTTATAATATTTTAACGAAGTTATTTTAGTCTTGGTTGAACTTCGAAGAGAGCAACAGCTACAAATTATTTTTTTTCATCGCTTAGAAAGGAAGTTTGGGCAACGTACTATCACAAATGTTCTTCTGATGAAAACCCTCAGCTTCAATTTTGTCCAGAAGGCGTAGACAGTTGGTGTAAATGGCGTAAGGCTGAAGCTAATAATGAACTGGACCAATTTCATATAAACCACCTCTAATTCCGCAAGTCCAAGAAGCTATCAAACCGGTTTTCGAAGATTTATCGAAAGACGAATTATTAATTCGTTGTTTAGGAGCAGAGACACAAAACAATAACGAATCTTTGAATTCTTTGATTTGGACTTTCGCTCCTAAACATCTTCATTCTGGTCCCAAAGTTGTTGAAATTGCTAGCTACTTAGCAGTTATTATCTTTAATGAAGGTTTTCAAGGTATTTTAAAAGTTATGTCGATTATGGGATGCCCTGTTGGTCGTGAAGCCCAAGCGTATGTTGAGAAACGGGATGAAAAGCGAATCTTACGCTCTGAGCGGCGCGTAAGTGATGTCGTTAAACAAGCCAGGATTGACTCAAGAGCTGAACAATCTGCTTTAAAAGAGTTTCACGAGGAAGAGGAAGGAATACTCTATGGATCAGGCATCGCCGATTGAGAGTAAGTTGATATTTTAATAGTTTTTAAATACTTTAAACGCGTTTTTCTCAAAACTGTGTTTTTCAAACTTTCCTCCATTGTATCTCAGAAACGGCTGGACCGAATAACTTGAAATTTACAGGGCACACTCAATATATGTAAACGCATGGAATGAACTATTATCAATCGAAAATTTTCAAAACTTCGATTTTTTTATAGCAAAAAACAAAAAAAAAAACGCCTAATTTGCAACTTTTATTTCAAATGTCTATCAAAAATCCAATTTTTTTTATATTCATTTGATTATAGGTCATTCCGTGCTTTTAAGCCTACAAATTAAAACGCCGTTTTTTTTTTCAGATAAGCCGATCAGCCGGAATCGTGGAGGAAAAGGCGGGGGTGTTCAGAGCGCTATAACTCTAGTTTGACTGAATATTTTTAGCTGATAAAAAACTTGAAGCTCTAAATATTTACTGGTCGTAGAAAAAAAATCCTAAAATATCCCTAAAAAACAGGCCGTCACATAGGAAGACCCCCTTAAAATAGCTATATATTTAAATAGAAATGCGATATAACAGATGTCTGTCTATACATAAAAGATATATGAATAACTATATTAGGTTTAAAAAGTAAATCATAAACGTTTTGTACTAAAAACAATGATTCTTAGATTTCTGTTTGTTTGTGCGTTCGAACGCTCATAATTTTACTGATTATTGTGGTAAAGCTTACCACTGAAAATATTGTTTGTTTTATGATAGAATCTGTTTACAAATATGTTAACCGTTGAGTGGCCAGTTAGTATGAAAATATAAATAGTTTCTTTAAAAAATCAGGCTTAATCATTTTACTTTTTTTATAATAGCAATAGTATATTTGAAAATAGCCGCGTTAACGAAACTAGCCGATTAGAAAAAGCTAATGGAGTATATTTCTTTAGAATTGATTTACTTTTAAAACTAATTTACTATCCCTCTCTGACAAAGAAGACATTATTAAATTTTAAATAGTGTTACTAAATTAACGAATGTTAAGTAATAAAACCCTATCTAAAATTAACTCTTCTTAAATAAAACATATTTATTTAACAACATTAAATTTAATCAAAACAAAATTGCACACGAGTTACAATAAAATAAAACAATAGAATATAAAACACAACAATACAAATAAAAAAAAATTAAGTATTGTCATGAAAAAATCATTCTTATATAAAATAAAGCTTAAAAATAATAAAATCGATGATTAATTTCTCACTTACTATTATTTTGTGACAAAATACTGATAAAAATTGTTTCAAACCCAGATCTCTAAACTCGATTTCAATAATCTATGTTTGTACTATCATGGTGGGTAATTTTTGTAAAACGATCTCTAGATATTTTATGGCATCTTCCAATATTTGTACTTCACATTCCTTCAGTAACTTGACATTTTTCCTGAAATATCAAATATTTATAACAACATTAGGATGCCATCAATTATGACAATATTATGATATAGATATTTAGGTTAGAGTTTTCAATTTCGCCGGTGGAAGATGATAATAGACACCGATATATATATACATATAAGACTAGCAACACTTCGCAGAAGTGCGATTATAGTACACGATTAAATTTTAATAAAATATATTTTATACTTATTTAAATATAAAATATATATAGTAAATATTAGGATTATTTACTAATACATGATTAATTAATACAACATTAAAAAAATGAAACCAAATCAAATCTATTTTCTTTATAATATTTATATAGATATTAAGAAGGTTAAACTGAAACTGACGGCATCTGAAACGAAAACATGGCAGGGCATATAGCACGGGAATAGCGAATATGCATGACCATTACATTGCAAGTCATCATCTACATATATGTAGATCCAGGATAATATTATAAATGCAAAAGAGTGACTGTCTGAATGTTTTTATGAATAAGCGACTGAACGTATCTTATTAAAATTTGATGTGAATATAATTAAAAAAAAGAGCAAATGAAGTCGACCGTTACAAACAGTTAGGTACTCTGTTTGGTGTTGTCAATAATATTTCTGGGATAAAGTACTGAAGCGCTAACATATTATCAACTGCACCATATATTACCTGTGTGTAGACTCAAGTCCATTTTGTTCTATACCCGCATTGTTTATTTTATTGTACGAAGCGAGTATAAGTTCGCAACGTGTGAGAAGGTATTTGTACGCGCGACGGTCGATGTCAGCACCCACTGATTCGCTGCTAGTGGGGTCAGATGACACCAGATCGCTGGGCAAACCTACGCTTGACCACTTCGTTAGTTCATCTAAAAAAATAATATATTTTTAATCAATAAATAAGTATGTATCTGTACCATCTAACCTTTAATTAAGCAGAGTGTACATGTTAGTAAACAATTATCATGCAAAATAACATGTTACACCCATATAATATTGTTGCCATTCTAGAGAGTCAAGATGTCATGATGCCTATTTTGTAATTTCACTGCCTAATCGAACCCTACGGCCGAAACATAGGTTGCAAAATCACACACAGCATATCTCTTACAATCTATATCTAGTATAGAAAGCAAAGTATTTTAGCGACTATTCTCGATTTGACTACAGTTTTTGGCAACAAATATTCCAATCCAACATGCAAAGAAACAAACTGGTCGACTGCTGAATTAATTGGGGTTGTTCGCGGAGTAAACCATTCCCGAGAAATTCATAGAAAATAACTTCAAATTTACACACACACACACATTCATACCACCACGACTGTTATATGTTATAGATGGGGTAGTCAGAGTAGGTAGTTACACACACGCACACTTAATTTATCCAAAGTAAAAGCACACTCTGAGGAGATTTTATATATAAATTAAAATATAGACATATGATGTAACTTTTGACAAGTTTTATGGCTTATGCCCAGTTGCTTTAGTAGATTAATGGAATCTTCAAATGAACTGAAATTAAAAATTAAGTTAAATAATATTATTAGCGCATACAATTATATAATAAGTATTCATGATTATAAATTTATTATTGTATTATTAACGCTCTACTTCATAAATGGATTAGTACTTATGTGCTCTAGTCGTAGATATACTGAAATTCCTCACAACAACGATATTAAAGAAACTTACCTTTTACCTTAAGTTACCTTTTTCAAAGGCCATATTAGAGTTTTAAGATTTATTATTATTATTGTGATACCCGTACATAACCATACTATTGCCTTCTAATAATTTTGACTAATCTCTAGTAGTTAGCTAGGTAATTAGGTTACTTCCATTGTTTGGGGATTGAAATAAGATGAGCCACCGGATTTCATAAACGGCTTTTAACTTAATGCTTGCATATTGATATAGCTGATTAGTTAGGTATTTATATGTCATAGAAAATGGACGCCCGATTAAACGAATGCTGTTCCGACTTTGTTGTGAGAAGAGAAATAGAGGTTTTTAATGTATTTGCAACGGCAAATAAGCACTTTGAAACGCACTTTGGGTATTCCCCATGCGTTCTTATCCTTACTAATATTATAAATGCGAAAGTAACTCTGTCTGTCTGTCTGTCTGTCTGTCTGTCTGTCTCGCTGTAGAATCAGAGATATGGTTCGCGCAAGTAGAGGGATAGTTTGCAATTTAGAATATCACATCTATTATTTTGATTTAACAAAATTTTATTATGTTATTGGCCAACTGGACCACCAATTTTCAAAAGAATTTAAAGAAATGTTTAAACTGTTTATTATATATAAATAAATATGACATTTAAATTTGTAAATATCACATTGTCACCATTCAAGGGGTAAAATAAAATAGCAGATAAAAGTTTTTATGGAAATTCGTCATATTTGAAGCTAGAACGATGAAGCTTTTTCTTACGCTTTTTTGGGTCAGTTTATTTAATAAATACCTTACTAATATTATGAAAGTGAAAGTGACTCTGTCTGTCTGTCTTAAAAGCCAAAACTTCTGAACTGATTTAAATGAAATTTAAAGTCTAGATCTTGAGATAGGACATAGGTTACTTTTTAATGCTAAAAAGGGTTATAAGAGACTGAAAGAGAAATTTTTTAAAAGTTTAAGCTTCAATCTTATTTTTTTGCGTATTGATTAAATATAATTAACGAAAATGGGTTGTAAGGGTCAAAAGGGGAGTTAAAATGTTGTATGCATGTATTGTCATTTTTTAAAGCTAGAAACTTGAAACCCATTTTTTAGGCTGTTGAGAAAATATCAGTACCTACCGCCACAGGACTCAGCCATAAATGGTTACAGTATAGCGACATCTTATCATTGGTACATGATGACACTAATATAAGTAGCATTAAAAAAAACAAGAAAAAGGGTTATAAGGGGTTGAAAGGGGAGATGTAATGTATGTATGGTATGTATGGAAGTATCTTCATTT
Organism: Achroia grisella; assembly: GCF_030625045.1. Classification (NCBI taxonomy): domain Eukaryota; kingdom Metazoa; phylum Arthropoda; class Insecta; order Lepidoptera; family Pyralidae; genus Achroia; species Achroia grisella. The sequence goes on from NW_026712648.1 coordinate 574,010, forward strand.
TAAAGATAGTAGTTTGAAACTTAGTTTTTGGCTGTTGATTGAATTGTATGGAATTATGTATGGAAATTTCATTTTTGAAGCTAGAACGATGAAACTTTTTTATTGGGTTAGATTATTAATATATATTTTTTATTATTTGCTCAAGGTCACTATTTTACGCGGACGAAGTCGCGGGTACAGCTAGTATTTCATAAGGCATAGTGCATACAATCATTTCACGGGCATCTTTAAGAAAGAAAGAAAAATATTTTATTCAGTACAATGTAAAAAATACAATATAAACAACAAACGAAAAAATTTAAGATTTTATTAAGATTTTTTTAGCACTCAACTTATAAAGTATGCTTGTTGGCGATAGAAATAGGTGAGAAAGAGTTACCTACACAGATGAATACAACAAAACTATGAATAAATTTTACCTTGATAAGTATATAAACTCGTAGTTTAGATAAAAATAAAAAGAAAAGAGATACTACGTAATAAAAAGTGTAATCATTAGATTCGAAACAGTTAATGTACCACGCATATCTAATTGAAGCATGAAGATGTCGTGTTTGTGTTGTAAAAGTGTTTAGAAAATATCGCTTCTTAGATAGAAAACCAATTAAGTACGTATCAGACCAAACGTTGAGAAGCGAATATGAATAAATTAATAGTGACCCAGTAAACCTAATAAATGCATTGTGTTGGTGGTGGAATCATTACAAGTACGTACATAAATAATATCACGGCTGTTTAAGGTCTCTAAGTCATTTGCGTTATGGGCACCAATATTTAGGATTAATAATGTCATTGTAAATTATATACTGATAGTAGCAGTTTTTATAAAAAAAAAGTATAATTATTTTAAGTGTTATTATAATAAAACAGATAAATTATAGGCGATTTTTTCTATCTTTATTATATTACTTGCTACACATTTTTTCTACTCTTATCATTATGCCAGGTCTCGTACGGGTAGGTAGAGAGTATTGGTGTCTAATCAGGTCTACTTTTACGTAAAGTTAATGATATTGGTGTGACGTTTATGAATGGGCTCTTATCTGATCATGACATGTTCGTCTAGATCTGTTTTTGTACTTATATCCTTTTACTTTCGATTTCTTCCGATACCCTTTCCACATAGGCAACATTTTCTTTCTCATTTTTAAATTGATAGTTTAATACAAGGCTTACCTTGATTCATGTTAAATATCCTTATAAAAGCAAGTAGCTCGGCGCTGACAGGTATATCACCACGGTACAGGTTATAGTGAGTCACGCTGTCAAGACCCAAGTTATTAAGTAGCGAGAGTTTCATCTCGCGCAGTGGGTCACTTGAGCTTATACCAAGTGATAGAGACAGACTATCCTGTTGGTTTTTCGGATATACGAAACTGAAATACAAAATAAACACCACTATTAATAATACACAACAATTACGTCATCAACCATCAATATGCGTTTTTATTAGGATAGAATTGTGTTTTGCAATCGTTTAACTCAGAACTTCTTTCTTTGAAGTTTATTAAATCGATTTTGATGTTTTGAAGTTTATGAAACCGATGCTGCTCGTGCGATCCTATATAAATTTAATAATGATCTGACGAGCAGTTTTCAGTTACTTGTCGATGTATTGAAATTGTTAAAGATTGAACTCTGCTTTATTTCATGAACAGGACATGTTTATTGTAATTGAAGAAGTTGTATTTTATACACTCTTTTTATAATTTTTAATTACATACCTTTGTAATATTTTTTCTATACAATAAATATTATGGTAACATAATTTTAGAGAAATCTTACGATCGATACGATGCACCAGGGAGGTGCATTAATTGTCATAAATATGGTATTTCATAATTATTATATTTCTTTCAATATGAGCTTGTTCCTTGTAGTTAACTTAAGTAGGTTATTGGTTAATTCGGTTGTAATAGTTAGATATTAATGTAAAGGCATAAAGTTTACGGATGGAGTAATTCGATTCCTCGCACGACTTAAATTGACATATGTATTCATGAGTATAAATGTTTGTATTGTTCTGGGCGTTTTCTACGTATATTATGTAATCATTTACCAAAATAATGTACCTAAGTATTTCTAGCAGTTGTCTAGTACGTATAACAGTAGCTCCTTTTATGTTATGACTAGATGGCTGTGTGTGAATTGTCCAGGGTTATTATTATTATTTAATCCAGCAGAACCATTACAATTTCAATGGATTTCTTTTTATTCTTACTAAGAAACTTCTGTGTAAAATATATAATGGTCTAGGCAAAAAAAGAATCTCTCAGATGTTGATCAAATAGTGATATTGCCTAATAATTAAAAATTATATAATACAACGAACCGACTTTACCGGGGCCCTGACGAGTATGATAACTTACAAGTTTAAATTTAGGTTAATTCAAATTGAATTATGAAATCTCGTTCAAATTTGTCGAGACATTTTGTCATGATGACGAAACAGATACATATAATTATATTAAAATGACAAATTTGGTTTCTATTTATTTTTGTCATTCATTCATTCCATTTATTTTTCTATTATAGTACAGTTTTGACATCGCAACGTGACTATTACGTGGAAAGAACTATGTTACATACAGTAATTATAATAAGAACTGCAAGAAATAGGACGCTCTCAATTTCTACAATTTTACAATAAGAAAATTATTGAATTCATATTACTGTTTTTAATAAAATATACACTCTTAGAGTATGCTGCCATTAATCTGTACTAAACTTCGGAATGTTCCTAAATAAAGGTAAGTTTGGTGTCATTTTGCTTACTTTGAGGTATTAGTGTGCTAGACGTTCTTCCGTAGGCGAAATCGTTATTCCATTCTAAAATACAGTGCACTATCTATTTTTATTTATTTATTGTACGGATTCCAACAGAACAATCCAACAGAAACTTACCCATTGTGTAAGAAAAGATCAACGTTGGATCTTGCACCGTAGAATATGAAGATCTGCTGGCCCTGTTGGAACTCGCGAAGGGCATAGCACTCACTTCTATTTAGCTCCTTGTTATAGTCGGTCGTGATCTAAAATGTAGATTAATATTAATCAATGATGTGCTTTTGCAGAAAATATTAGATTTTTTGGAAATAATTTATAAAGCTATTGTTATTTCAATTAATATGTAAAATAATATAAATCCATATAAAAATTAATATTCTCAATGGCCGAGCCCAGAATTTAATTTCTATATCTATATTTTAAGCCCTTAACAAAATCACTTTGCCACCTTTTTTGACACATAATAATATATCTTTATGACATACCTTTCCGTGTTCATGATTGCACATATCCCATAGGGGTATGAAAGAAGTGACGTCACAGTTATCCATCTGTATCATGTTCTGCCGCGTCATCACGGTGGACACCGCCCATCTGTCAAACAGTCATAAACTTACTAAATAATAGGAAAGAGTGATACAGAGAGATACAAGAACATCCCTAACAGTTTTTACGGAGAGTTTTGAGTGGGTCAATAGGTATTTAATTTATGCAACAAGCAACTGACGCCCGTTCCAAGTAACTACAATCCATATAAAGGCTGTCCCATAAGTCGATGATAAATCGGATGCAGGAGAAAAAATAAGTCAGCTATTAGGAAAATATATATAACCGAGCAAACTTACAATTTATAGCAACAAGGTAGAAATGAACATCATAAGCTGCTGAACATTAAGTTTTTTTTAAATACCTAGTTATAGTTTCATAGCCACTGGCTCAAGATTTTTATTTTTTCTGATATCTCTGATGATTTCTTCAATCTCGCGGTTTCGGTTTATCTAGTATTAGTATAACTGGTTAACGAATATCTAAGTATATATAAAATAGCTTTGATCAAATACGATTTGAAGTATCGTCACAGAAGATACTTTCTAACTTAAAATCTTAATATTAATTTACATGTAATATTATATCACCTTTAAATATATTAAGTTAACATTATAATTGATTGAAAGAATTCTGCTTAAATTATATCCACTATGACAACATGTCAAAGTTACGAATTGGTGTAAAGTTCAGTAATCCACACATCGCTGTCTAGTCCCAAACTAAGCAGAGTTTGTTCTATGGGTACTAGACAGCTGATATTCTTAATCACTTTATTTTATAAGTAAATGTAATAATATACATTACATTCAGACCAACAACTATTGAAAGTAAGACGGCTAAACCTCTAACCAATGAGGCCGATGAGATAACAAGTACTAAATTAAAAGTTTAAACAAATGATACATTAGCACATCCAAACATTCCTTCCAAAGCAGGTGAAAAAACCACGTCACAATGATGAAGAGGTTTCATTTAAAAACTAAGGACCATACTCATTAAAAGAGGCTTGCAACTGGTCCACCATTTTTTAAACACGGAAAGATGATAATGTTACAGACAGATACATAGACACGCAGACAATAGTTTTAAACTTATAACAATCCTCTGTTTGTCTCTTCCTGATCCGTCATCAGACTGGTCATCAGCGTTACTGCTTTATGATTATATGCTCACTCCTTATCACCGTTCGTCTAGTAACAATTGGTTGAGATTAATCCAATTACACCACACACACCTTCCGGTTTACTCTGGAAATTAATTCCGCTCCATTGACATTGGATTGCGTCGTTTCGTAACTTTTTATTCGTTTTGATTATGAAAAATGGATTGTATGGAAATTGATGCTGACTAAACTCAACACTCCAGAGTCGACCTGCTGTATACTATCAGCGGGTTGGGTTTATCAGCAGACTATCCTGTTTACAACACATCAGATTATGGTTACCATTTATTTGGAAGCCATGATTTATGTCTTTAACTCCGACAACTAAGAGTGATCTGATTTCCTAACATATAATAGTTGATATTTTAACTACATTTGTAAAGTGATTACAAACGGCTATTTCAACTAACTACATTAATCAAGGCCAAAAATTCTTTAGTAAGTTATAATGATGTTATATGTAATGTATATCTGTGGTAGTTGTACTGTTTTTGTCTATAGTCGACAATCACTACTTTTTATCAAGGGGGCTGTCTATATGTTTGCTTTCCTCGTATTATAAAAAAAGTAAATTAGGTGTAACAGATCAGGTCATATGGAACCGAATAAAATTTCTTAAAAAGAGCTTAGGTGAATTATGTAATTAGTATAGGATAAATATTTATATGCTGTGTCGTCATAAATTTTTTTAACTCGATAATAATAATGCCATTAATGAAATAAAGTACCAAAAATATTATTTAGCAATTAAAAAAGTTGGTTCATTGTTGCTGCCCAGCTGCTAGCACTTGTCTCACAAGGGCTTTGCATTATACAACAATAGATATATGTAACAAATGGAATTTTACTTTCATACGATTACACGAATCTCAACTTCAAACATCCTATTGTTTGTTTGGAGACAATCCCAGGTTTCTACTTTCAATCCTATTATATCACATTAGTTATTGAATTAAATTGGAATATTTTATCGGCTGTATGGAGATACATTTCTCCGGCGGCGATCAGATAATTTACATACTTATGAATGCGAGTACACTTTCTACATCATCATACATATAATAAAATCGTAAACAAGTCTGTACATTACATATGTGTCAATAAAAAATAGACTTATACCTATGTCAAATCAATATATTTTGTTCATGTAGGTATATATAGTAATATGTCCGTAATTATAACAATAGCATTTTATTGTGGACGTTAAGAGGCCTTTCACATTTTTTGGCCTAAAAGCAGTGTCTTTGGGGTTCTGGTTCTAAGAAATTAAGAGTCGGATATACATTTTGATTCCTGAATTATATAGATAGATATCTAATCTTAAAAACAACATCTTTGAAATGTTAATTTTCTCTTTGTTAGTCTTCCTAATTTCTAAAATAGTTTATTCAAAAACACTAAATGACAGAAGTTTGGGGTCGTCGTTCATTAATAAACAAACATAAATTGATATGATATCTTTACTAAAACTTGATAATTACTTTATAAATTGAGACAGCATCGTCCTTTTTTTCATTTTCAACTTAAATATCTAAAAAATTGATCATAATTAAACCCGAAATTTCAACAAAACTTTGCCACAATCATTTCTAATTTTCTCATAAATACAACGAAATTTTTGCATAAAAAAAACATAATAATAAAGTTAATATACTTGTAAATTAGAAATATGAAAAAAAAATATAAGTTTCTAAGAAAAAAATAAACAATAATAATAATTTAAAGTTGTATAAATTCCGTTGCGCTAAAAGTAAATTCTCAGTGCTGCGCTAGCGCTCGTCGAGGTAGGACCTATGCCATTTTTTACAACACCGCTAAGATAAGACATTCGTCAGTGAACATTAGTATAGAGCGACTAAACCATTTTGATAATTTAAGTAATATTTAATTAATTTTGCTAATATATACTTATTTCTACGAATATTAATTTAAAGTTGTTGTTAAATATATATATATATATAATATTTATTTTAGCATGCCAAGACAAAAGTACAGTTATGCTACAAATAAAACCTACCTACCCTGCTGGACTATGAAAAGCACAAGAGCATGGTATTTCGTCACACTAATGGCAATTAATTGTTAAAATTAAAAAAGAGAACATTTTAGTATTTTTAAAAATAACGCTTATCTGAGAGAAAAATGTAAGAAAATGTAAACCAATTTTACTCTATGTTTATTTTGTAGTTTTTTTCTAAATTAAAATAGGGTTATTGTTTATAAAAATACCATTATTATTTTTACGTACATTTGTCTTGTGTTATATAGTGTATATCATCCAGTATGCAATGTGGATTGTAAATAAATTACCAAATTATATATAAATTATATTCCTTAATGTTTAGAGATATTTTATCCAATTTTATTTTATTTTACACAATACAGATATTTCTAAATTGCAGCTATTCTGTTATTATACTCGTTGGACTTTCATTACTGTACAGTTATGTCAAATAATTATGCGTGTTTGGGTGAAAAGTCAACAACATTATAAATGTTTTTATTTAGAGACTAGCTTTTAGCTCGCAGCTTCGCCCGCGTGAATATGGGATATATAGGTTATCGCGCGTTTAAAGATCCGTGTACAGTATTGGGACGTTATATATAAACCTTCCTCTTGAGTCTATCTATTCTGTCTATTAAATAACAACGAATCAAAATCTGCGTAGTTTTTTAAGATCAAAACATACATAGATCTATTACATGTGTAGATGATATTTTAACCGGAAATTGAAGCCGTTAAAATGGTATTGGCAGATCAGTTGGAATCATCGGTATTCTTGGTATATAAGCTGGTTGCCCAGCTAACGTACCGGTTATAATGGTCTACAATTAAATTGTCTTTCAATTTTTTAGCAAGCAATATATCCAATGGGACGCCATTGCACATGTTCGGCGGGCTTAAATTTCATGACTGGATCATGCTTTTGAGAAATTCCTTCCTCAAGTTTGAGCATTTAGTGTGGGAAATCACTATCTGTGCTTCCATAAAAATGAGCACTCAAATTTGTCAGTAGTTTTAAACTTTCAATTAAAGTCCATAAGGGAGACGAAGTTAATGACACAGAGAGTCTTTCAGAAATCTCCAGCCACCGTATAAAAGTAATCCCGCCAATGAGAGCAGAGGTGTTTCTAAGGTCTTTTAAGGTTCTGTCCAAAATCTCTATAGCTCATGGTGATTTCATTACATATAATCAATGAGGCGTCTTATAATAATTTATAAAAAGGTTTGACATTAACAATTAATTATTTATCAAGAATCAAGAATCGGCCAACCAAGAACGAGAAGCTGCAATATCAGCCAATATCATGCGGCGACGTCAATGATGCAGGAACAGCAATGATAGCAGTTGAAGCTTTTTTTTTACAACTTAGAATGGCAAACAAGCTGACGGCTCTTCTGATGGAAAGGGGTAACCGTCGCCTATATACATGAGCAGTACCTGCCATGTTCATATCAGCACATTGTTTCCCTCATGCGTTGCCATTCCTGAAAACTCGGGTGTTATTCCCCTGTACCTTGTAAATTCACTACCATATATATACACAGGTAGTCTATATAGATAGATATACATATACACAGATAGTATACCCTGAGAAAGGTCATAGACTACTTTATAGTGCGAAAAAAGTATTGTAAGGGATTAAAAGCGGAGATGAAAGGTTGTATAAAAGTATCGTCATTGTTTAATTGAAACAAAGAAACTTTTTTAGGTTATAATCTAAATATATTTCCTTTATTTGGTCAATTTCATTATACCACGCTGACGAAGTCGCGGACACACCTAATATACATATAAGGATGGGACCTTTAAATCAAAACAAAGCCTTGAAAACACAACTATTATATATAAATAAAATAATTATTTGCTAAGTATAATATTTAGAACAAGTGAATATGGCAATAATGTATCCGACTCTTATAATAACTTATGGAGAAATGGGGGGTAGCGGGTAAGGTAAGTGGACTGTATGGATTGAACTAAAGGGGGATGCACAGTACGTACCTGCGACTGTAGAGCGGGTTTATTCTTGCACAGCTGCTGCACTCGATGAATACTAAGTTTAACACAGGCACGCACACAAAGTTACTTATTGTTAATGTCAATATTATATTAATTAATTTAAAGCGGAGCGGTTGGGACGAGATGTCACCATTCACGTTAGTAGACGAGGTCGTCGGGCGACCTCAGTTGACATACTGTGCGCGGGAAAGGGATTAGGATATGGGGAATAATACCATACCACTTGATATGTTTATAAATGGCGCGAACATCCTCCCCGCCTTGAGAAACTAAGGGTTTCTCAAAGAAAATACAAAGAAGAGCAATATATGAAGCGGATGTACATTATAGTATATATTCCTAACATACTTATAATTAGTTATAGAGCGTAATATAATAAGAAAAACTTAATAGAATACACCTAGCGGTAAATAATAAGTAAATGCGGTTTATAAGAAAAATAGAGTTTATTGAGAAGGTAAAGGGCTTAATTTAACGATTGGTCGCTTGAGCAAACCATTTTGAGTTTTAACAGATGCTACGCGAGCAATACCATCTGAGTCTGGATATATTTTCACAATGATACCCATTGGCCACCGCAGTGGTGAGACGTTATCATCTTGTATAAGCACTACAGTACCAACCTTAACATTGTCTGTATTCTTAAACCACCTTTGGTGAATCAAAGAACGAAGAAGAATGGCACCTGTGTGACAGTTAACGCGGTGAAAATGATCTATTATTAAGTAAGTAATATGGTCGCGCTTAGGCAATAAAACGGGATGTTTTGCCTGGAAAGGTAAGTTAGCATTTGATAATCTACCTCCGATCCTAATTATACCATCGTCATCAATAAAAAGATCTAATTTACGCAGAGTTCCAGTAGGTAAATTACCCTTTTTAAGATCTCTAATAACATGAGAAAAATGAGCGACCTGAATTGCTGTAAGTATATATTTTTCAGCGATATTTAAATGAGCGGTTTCAATATATTTAGAGCGGGGCAATACGCGTATAAATCGCAGTATATAAATAGTAATTCGTAATAATTTGTTCCAGGATGAAACTTTAGATGCAAGATCACAAAGCGGTGAGACTACAGTATTGGAAGCAGCTGTAACGAACGTCTTAGTATTATATTCAGGTAAGTTTTCATATTTTTCAGGTGTAAATGACTCTACCGGCCAAGAGCAGACGGGGCTACTCAGCCACGCGGGACCGTTCCACCACAACTCATGGGTAAGTAATTGTTTAGGCAGTAAACCTCTTGAAAGACAGTCGCTTGGATTATTGAATCCAGCCACGTGATAGAAATGTTTTGATTGTAAATTTTCCTGACATTTAGCCACACGATTGCTAACGAAGATATTCCACCGATGTGGTGAAGAATGAATCCATGAGAGTGCAATTTTCGAGTCAGGAAATGCATAGACGTTCTGTACAGACGTGCGTGAAGAGTAAGCATCGTAAACTAGTTTAGTTAGTTTAGACATTAAAACGGCGGCGCAAAGTTCTAGTCGCGGAAGTGAGACTACCTTAACGGGTGCGACTTTTGATTTCGCACAGACTAATCTCACGTATATATTGCCTGCGGGATCTGTCACATGTAAGTAAATAACGCAGCCGTAAGCTTTTAAACTAGCATCCGAAAACGCAACGATATTTATTATACAGTCTTGCGTGACAGATAAATGACGCGGTATTTTTAAATTAGCAAGAAGCGGTAATTGTTGTTTAAATGTAGTAAAAATAGCGGTTATATTTGTCGGAGGTACATCATCCCATCCGACTTTCTGCAGCCAAAGATCTTTAATAAGTAGTTTAGCGGTAAGTACGACAGGCGCAGCAAAACCTAATACGTCCCATAATCGGGCAATTAGGGAAAGTATGGTACGTTTTGTACACAAGCGGTCATCACAATTGATTTTAAAAACGAAAATATCATCTTGCGGGTTCCATTCGAGCCCTAATATCTTAAGGGACTCACGTCTATCAAACTCAACTTGCTGTGCAAGTTTCAGCGGTGTAGGAATGCTCTCTAGTAGGTTCTTTGAATTACTAGACCATTTAACTAATTGAAAGCCACCTGACTTGAACATATTAATTAATTGAGCGGTAGCCTCGACAGCATCAACCTCATTTAGTATAGACGTAGCTAAATCGTCCATATACAGTTCCCTTTCAGCTATAGAAGCAGCCAACGGGAAGTTATCGCGTTCATCATCACAAAGCTGACGAATTGTACGCATGGCAAGGTAAGGACTTGACTTAAGACCAAATGCAACTCTATTAAATTGAAAGGTACGTATGGGTTCAGACGTATTAAAGCGGTACAGTATTTTTTGATATTTACGATACTCGTCGGTTACTAAAATTTGTAGGTACATTTGTTTTATATCCGCGGTTATAGCGATTGGAAATAAACGAAAATTTAATAAAAGTAAAAATAAATCAGCTTGGAGATTAGGACCCGTATGTAAAATATCATTTAAAGAAATGCCGTTATGACAGTTAGCACTTGCATCAAGGACTATTCTGACCTTGGTGGTGTCTTTATCCTGCCTAATGACAGGGTGATGCGGTATGACGTAACCGTCATCCATATTATCGGATGTATTTAAAACTTCAGATAAATATTGGTTGTCTATATAGTCTTTTATGATGGCATTATAATCAGCGCGCAAACCTGTACTTTCTAGTTTGCGTTCTAGCGATAGCAAGCGACGAAAAGCGGTGATACGGGAATTACCTAACTCGCTAGGATCCTTATAAAACGGTAAAACAGTACAATAACGACCTGACGAGTCGCGGGACACGGTAGAAGAGTACATTTGCTCGCATTCCTTTTCTGCGGGACTTAAATATTTATTTATAGGAACCTCCTCTAATTCCCAGAATTTAGAGAGAGAATCATTAAGATTATTTTCAATACATGTTAAGAAAGCCGAGGAAGATGAGTCTTGTTGAGGCGCGGTATGATCACGATCAGATGTGGTCGCATTATTACAGGGAACGTCACCAATAAAAACATAACCAAAAATAGTTTCTATGGCTGGCGGTGCGGGTGGACTTATTATTTTTCCACTTAAAAGAATATAAGGGAACAAATTTGCTCCTAATACAAGTTCGATCTCACCTGGCATATGCCAGTGAGGATCTGCAAGCGGTAAGTCGACTAAATGACTTATAACAGACGTATCTATATATTCAATAGGTAGCCGATCGGTAATACAATCGACAACTAACGCGGTTATAGTGAAGCTTTGTTCGTTATGTTTATCGGAAATCATTATTTTAACATAGCCCTTTATAGGCCTCGTTGTTAATCCGACACCTTTTAAAAATGAATTCGTAAGCGGAATAATGTTTAAGTTTAATTGTTTACAACAATCAATCGTAATAAGGTTATGTTGCGAAGCATTGTCTAAAAGGCAACGAACAGTACGTATTATATTTTTGTTATAGTTACGAACAATAACAGACGCTGTAGACAGAAGTACCTCTGTACGCACTTTACCCGTTGGACATACAACACCAGGCATGGCTGCTGTAGTGGTAGGTACTCGAGTGCACAACGACAAAGGTGCGGGCATCGCGATTTCAATGGGCGCTTTTGAGTCCCCGTCAGGAGTCAAATTACATTGCGTTGCATTACGACAGGGGACTGGCGGGAGTGCGGGAGCGGCGATCGTAGATCGATCACTCATCACATTAGATCGATGAGTGCAGAGCGGTGTATTATTATTTTGTGCCTTATCTAAATGTAATAAGGAATGATGTCGCTTATTACAAGTTCTACATTTGTATTTAGAATTACAAGTGGACACAGAATGCGTTATACTAAGGCAATTTACACAACCTCGTTTAGATTTAATAAAATCTAATCGATTTTTCGGCAGCATTGATTTAAATGTGGAACAGGTATATAACTGATAATGTTCCGAAGTATTACACATAGAACAAGGAGCGCGGTGACTAGAAGTGTCACTTCGTGTAACAAACGAATGTACATTTTGCGGGCGGTTGTTTTTAATATTAGTTAATGTGCTGCGGCTTACTGAATTAATATTATTATTCGTGCGGTCTAATATTTTCACCTGACTTTTTATAAATTCTACAAAATCCATATAACTCGGAATATCTTTATTTCTAGCGGTCATTTCGAAAGCCTGTGTAGTACTTAAATCCACCTTTCGTAAGGCTAAGTTCAATAAAATAAAATCTTGCATATCATCAATCTTTAATTGACGCATAGCAGCAACAGCGGCATCGAAAGTTTCGATGAAATTATTTAATGAAGCGGAATTATTTGTGGCCGATTTAATGTTAAATAATGTAGAAATATAATATGAACCTAAGGCCCTTTTATCCTGATATTTCTTTACTAAACTTTCCCATATGGAAGTATAATTATCACCAGACGGAATTATACCGGCCATTATTTTTTGAGCGCTTCCAGTTAATTTACTAAGTAAATACTGAATTCTTTGTGAATCGGTTAAATCGGAGTTACAATGAATATTACTCCTAAAGGATTCATAAAAGCTAGACCACGTGGACATATTCCCGTCAAAACAAGGAATACAGAGAGGTTCTAGTTTGATACTAGATTTATTATGCGGTACCGATTGTGAAGACGAAGGCTTATTCGCTTCGCTTAATATTAAACGAATTCTTGTTATTCGACTAAAAATATCTTCAAACGTTAAAAGTGCCTGGTAATCAGGTTCAAATTTAGGATTCAACTGCATTTGTAACTCGTTTATAGAATCTAAATTTTGTATATATTCATGGCGCAGTGTATCAATGGTTTCACTGTCCGCCATGAATGCCTCTGCGGAGCGTAAGTCGATTGACGACGGTGACAGATTTTTACAAGTATCACGCAATCTTGTAATACGTTGAAATATAGCTCTGTTTTTAGCTTCTAGCATTTTTAAATTCGACTCCATTATCGTTACGATTATTGGCGTTGAAAAATACAAATTAATGTAGGTAGGTATGTACGCTTACTGCGTAATATGTATTATACAAATAATAAAGTATTATTATTAATTAAGCGGTAAATGCGGTAATTATTAGAAAATATACCCAAGACTAGGCTTATAGGTATGGCGTACTAATATATTAAGTACAGAAAATGCGTATGCGCGGGTGAATATACGAATAGGTACAAAGAAGCGGTATGGCTTATAGCGGGCGGTATAATATAATGAAATTATGTACCTATCAATGCGGGGATGTAAATCTCGTCCTAATTATAGTATTTAAGCGGTAGGTATCCGGCTCGAAGGACCATGGAGAAATGGGGGGTAGCGGGTAAGGTAAGTGGACTGTATGGAATTGAAATAAAGGGGGATGCACAGTACGTACCTGCGACTGTAGAGCGGGTTTATTCTTGCACAGCTGCTGCACTCGATGAATACTAAGTTTAACACAGGCACGCACACAAAGTTACTTATTGTTAATGTCAATATTATATTAATTAATTTAAAGCGGAGCGGTTGGGACGAGATGTCACCATTCACGTTAGTAGACGAGGTCGTCGGGCGACCTCAGTTGACATACTGTGCGCGGGAAAGGGATTAGGATATGGGGAATAATACCATACCACTTGATATGTTTATAAATGGCGCGAACAAATTATATTGTATCTATTAATAAATAAACTGAATTAATATGTAAGAAGAATTAATTAGTAAATTTATGTTATAGTAATTTCATCTTCCTGTCCTTATCCCAATTATTTGTTACTCATATTACTTAAGGTTTTGGCTTTTAGTTGTACAATCGGCCAGCATCCTGACATCAACCCTCTAGGAATAATATAATAAAAAAATATGGTCATTATTAGCACTTTGATAATTAAGATAAATCACATTATTTAAAAAATCCGATAAGTAGTCTCAGTTAAGTAGAAACATATCACATTATTAATTAAAATATTACAAGGATCAAAATGGTTCATACTAAATCCACACCGATTGAGCTACACGGTTATTTGCGTCTGTGTGCGTGTATTACTGTATGTGTGCGTAAATCCATGCGATTAAACCTAAAGTTGAGCGGCATCATTTTGTAATAGGCCTCTTAATGACGAGAGTATATAATGGTCGCAGAGCACTAGTGGAATGATGAGGATGAGGACCGAGTCAGATCAGTTAACATATTGTGGCTTCTAAGAAAACCGCGTGGTGGTCGAACTGTGCAATGCCTTCTATCAATAAGGTGTTTCACAGGGTAAAAGTAATGTTGGATTTGTCTGTCATATTTTCTAGATGCGGTATAATTTATTATAAATTATAATAATAATAATCATGTATTTATTATAAAAGAAAAAAACGAACTAAGATGCATATTTGTAAACCAAATATTCATACTGATTCTAATTTTCTGCAAATACCTAAAATAAAATACAAACGTAGTATGATGAGCTGTATTTCCTTTATTGACATTTTGCAAAACTACGTCCGATGGTCCGGATGTATGTTCAATATACTTTCACAACACAGTAAGGCCTGACATGTATTTATAAACATAACCATTTATGTAATATCTGTATCGAGTGTCGGATAAACTGCTTGTAATAAATAATTCAACTAGTATAATCATTGAATTGCCTACATATTTTTAGGCAAATGGCCAAGAATTTAGTTGTAACTTCAACAGAATGAACGGGCGGTGAAGTGAGTGTAATGTACTTTTAAAGCCTTAAATTAGATAAATAAATGAGAAAATATGTCTGTCTGTCTGTTCAGATAGATTTTTACGACAATACGGCTCAACGGATCCCAATGAAAATGAGGATGTAAATAAGCTAAGTGTTATCTCAAAATATAATCTCGGGGGGGGTGAAATAGTGGATGGAAGGATGAAAGTTTGCGCAGACGTAGTAACAAAACAGTAATAATACAAAGTAGTAATAATAGCATATAAAACTGTATATATATAGAGCTGTTACTTCGCAGACTCGCGATAAGAAAACATATGGTAAGGTAACTAACGTTCCAATATAGCCGGGGTGGGGTTAATTTAATCTATGTACATTAGGATCCATACAAATCAATCAAAGAGTGAATTCCGTATTAAAATTAATTGCATGGTTTAGAAAAATAAAGCCGGTGACACAGACAGTCTCGGACAGAGATTTAATTTAATATTATTAGAAACAGACGATGTGTCTGGAAGATATAAGAACAGAACTCCCACGTACGTTAAATAACATTAAAGTCCTAATATAAGTTAAAGGGTGATATATGGCAGTGAAATTAATAGATTATGCCATATTGGTCCTCCGTAATGGCAACGCGTGATATCGCAAGCATCACATGATAACATGATATTATTCATAATGCTCGAGAGTATCACCAAAATAAACCAAATTATTAGAGAGTAACATAATATTTTTGGAACTAAATCCAATGAGCACTGCGTTTTATAGATAGAAATCTAGGATAATATATTTGTTATTTCTGTAACAAGATATCTCAACATAAAATAATACTAAATATGCCGTAGGCAAACGTTCAATAAAGTTGTGCAGGAATAGAACGGCAGGTAACTCAC
Source organism: Achroia grisella (assembly GCF_030625045.1). Lineage (NCBI taxonomy): Eukaryota > Metazoa > Arthropoda > Insecta > Lepidoptera > Pyralidae > Achroia > Achroia grisella. Next base: position 590,078 of record NW_026712648.1, read on the forward strand.
AAAGTGGTTTGAGATGCGGTTAGCAAATAATGAACGAGAAATATGAAAGTAATTCCGTAAAATTATTTTTCGAAAACCTGTATTTTAACTGATTCTATTACGTAATGTTGTGCAAGAAGTGAATAGTTGACAGACGTGCAAAACATTAAAATTAACATTAATAATTTAAAAAAGTTGAAATATATGTAGAATTACATTTCTAGATAACATTTCTTCAATATAACTTTCTTTAATTTTACCCAGCTACATTTTATATAAAGTTCTTTGCGTAAAAAAAGGTACCTGTGGGTAGAATAGGCAGGAAAAGAATATCAATTGCAAAATGCTAGCATGCGTCAATTTTGCTGTGCCCTCCCAGAGTCCATATACTCAAAATATAACGAAATCTGTATATAACAACGTGTTGCAGTAAAGGATGTGAATTTCAATTATTATATAAATAATAATTAAAATAATCAGTGGAAAATGTCTGATCAAATGACATAATGACACAGAACCTTTATTAAATGAGAGGTGTTTATTTATAGTCTCTACTTCCAGAGATATGTATACGCTCAAATGTAAAATTTCACCATCGCGGTCTACAACCCTCCACGATCCAGCTATACTAATATTAATAATTGCGAAAATGTGTCTGTTGCGTATTTACAGTTGAAAGTACCTTAATAAAATTTGACGTGAGGTAAATTGTATCACTAAGTGGAACGTAAGCTATTATTTTAAAAAATCAGAGTCAGTTGCGGTTAATGCTAGATTTCTATATTTGTTTTCTGCGGAAGGAATGAAGCAATACAATTACGACGTGCTCCCATCAAAATAAACGACATTACGCATTTACTGAAAGTAAAAGCCGTGTGTGAAACCGTCATCGTAAAACAATGACCTGCAATAAGAGTTGATAATATCGTCGCAAACGAGAGTGGCTTATTAAATATTAGAACTGAACAATAAGCCGACTGGTAAACTAAGCGCTCGTTAAGATGTTCTGATTGTTTTCTATGCAAGAATTTAGGAAAAAAAATAACGAACTATATTCACATAGTTTCTATTAAATAACATAAACCTTTATTTTGATTATATGTAGGTATTATAATGACATTTATTTATTTTAAAGAAAATTTTAGAAAAAGTGATATTTATGCCATTACAATATATTGGGCAACCTGGGTTTATATATATTTATTAAATTTTTAAAACAGATTTATTAATAAAAAGTGAAATTACATTACTCGTCACCTACTATGTCTATTTGGCAATCTACAGATATCTATATAATTTATTTTGGTACTACATATTCTCTAGACTCTGGCAAATATTATATAACTGACATACAATCGAACAATTCAAAATGAGTGTAATGAGATTAGAAGCATTAAAATAGCAGCATCTATGGAGCTCTCTTTGTCCTATTATGTCACGCGATCGCAATATACAAATTACGTATAGTGATTTGTCAGACTTCTATTAGCAGCGGTTACACAAGCAATAATTTAGCAGAATACCACTAGAAAACCGAGACTCGAGAGAAATGCCTACGCGCAAGTAAGCGTGAAAAATGCATTTCTTGGGTCACGATGACGCGGAAATTAGTTTTTCCTAGTATTATGACGAGGAAGGCTTTGTACAAAGTTACCTATGATACCATCAATTTCAGTCGCCAAGTAGTTTGTGTCGTAAGGTGTGTTTCAGTTTAGGAGTGACGGGAAATGGTGAAAGGGTTCCTCAGGAATCTGGTAATGAATGAGGGGTATTATTAGTCTGTGGTGTTCTATATAAGCAGATTTGGCATTTGTCATAAGTGCTATATGTTTAATTATTATTCCAGTTACATAAAAATAACCACCTTATTAAGCGCTGCGCGCCCCGAACCCTTCTGTGGTGTGCCTCGTTGCCTAAAACTGGGACATCTCAAATTAATAACCAAACGAGAAGCACTGAATCACTGGCAAGAAATGCCAGGATTAACACATTCAAAAGCCATAATATCGGGCTACTCGAACAAATACTCCAATAGACTACTGCTATTGAGTAAAAACAACATATGCATGATGACTAGGGCCCTCACAGGACACTGCAAATTGAACAAGCATATGGCCAAACTAGGCCTATGCACGACAAGTATCTGCAGAATCTGCCAAACTGAAGAGGAAACGCTGCTTCACATCCTATGTGGTTGTAGCCCACTCATGCATAAACGAAATATCTCCTTTGGAAAGTTTACATTCTTTCCCGAGGAGATAAAAACCATCGCTCCTAAGAATATCCTTCAATTCTTGTCCCTGACGGATCTAGGTAGCGAACTTTGGAAAAGGGCGAGCACAATAGATCTATGTAGGTCGCAGTGCTACAGGTGCTACAAACATCTGGCAATAGTCCAAACAACCCAATAAAAAAAAGCGCTGTAAGCACAGCTATGTCTATTGTATGTTAACACATATTGTGCCTTCAGTTCGGGACCTTTCGATATCAAGTGTCGTACTGTCAGTATCCAACCTTGGAAAATTGATACAAGTTCCCGAGTGATATTTCATTAAAAATCTATATTAAATTTTATCCTATTGTTTCTGAAAACGTGATATCATCAGTACCTAACACGAGCAAATATAAAAAAATAATTAATATATACCTACCAGTTGAGTTTCTTGTCAGTTTTTCTATGAATAAACTAAAATACCTAGCCGAAATAGATAGTAGGGATAGAAATAAAAGAAAATGATGTGCAGAAGTAGCAAAAAATATCAGAGTAAATGATTTTGCCATTATCAATGATTCCTGGATGACCATGATTATAAACAACAAGAACTAATAGAATTCCTGATGTGTCGTGCAATAATGTTAAAGCGATCATTAAGGAAATGCCAGTAAAACTGAAATAATGGTTGGAAATGAAGTATTGACAACAAAAAGTGACAGTTGTATTTTGTAAGTCTAATTTTTTCGGTAGGCAGCTACATACAAGACATCAAGTCTAGTATGTATTTATAACATACCATGTACATATGTAATTATACGTATACATGCGATCAGTATCTTCCTTTGAATTACTTCCAAAGTCGCCAAAGGACTAAAGAAAAGTGCACCGTAAATAACTACTACTTTATAAGTATGTTGAAATAAGTGTACTAAACTTGAAGGAAACGACCACAACAAAGCTAAATATAAATAATTATATAGTTATATAAATGGGATAATCTAAATATAAATTTGTACAATTTACATTTCTATGCAAATTGGTTGAGTGTCCGATAAAATATTTTTTGAATAATTACATGTATGAACATTGTAATTACAAATTTTTGTGATGCAATATGCACACTATATTTTAATCCTAATTTGATAATAGGTATAATCAGTAAAATAGAATGTTAATTCTACTTTTTTGCATATATCTGGATTTTATTACTATATAATGTGTTTGAAAGTGGTAATAGTCACCTGTGTATTACATTATAGATTATCAAACACATTAAAATTCATTTTGGAGTTTGTAAACTCCAAAATGAATTTTAATGTGTTTGATACACACCTCATGTGTTACCATTCTTGAGGATGTGTGTCGCCTCCGTATACTAATATTCTCTACCGAAAAAATAAAAAATAGCTTGCAATGTAAGAGGATATAACGTTAGTACTCACGAAAGAATACGCATGAGGGAAAACAGGCGGTCGTAATGTTCTTCATGTATATAGGTGACAGGTGACATTTTGCATCAGGTAGCTAGTCGGCTTGTTATACCATTCCGGTTTTAAATAAAGTCAGCTGCTTGGCGGTAGAAAATAGTTGAAAAATTTATGGTAAAAAAAAATAATGTAAGCTAAGTAGCTAGTGACAATAAAATTTGCCAAGTGAGATGGATATGAAGCGATGCATTCCACGGGGCTGGCAGTGCGACGCGCGCGCACATTCCGTTTCACATAATAGTAGATACATACGATACATCTTCGATAGATATGGAAATGAAACTAGTCTTGATTTCATTAATCAATGTTAGAGAAGAGAAGTAAAACAATAATACAAAACAATATAAATATTTGAATTCGTGAAATAATTAATAATTGGTTAAAAAGTAGTTTCGAAATTAATAAATGGTTGATGGTATTGATTAATTAATATTGTTGTCTCAAACACTTTAAAGCAATAAAAATATTCCAGATTACAACTTCTTATTTAATGGATTTATAAAAATGATTTAATTTGAGCTCTAGGTAAATATCGTTTTAGCAACACACCATCAATGTATTCATTTAGAAATTTTAGAAGGTGAAATGTAGAAATTAAAATGTACAAATATTGAATAACGAGACCGGTACATTAATGTATTCATTATAAACAATCTCGTCTACACCACATACCACCGTTAACTTTAAAATACTCTCATGCATGACAATCAAAACCTACTTTAATATTACATATATAATTGAATATAAAAATTCTTATAATATTTGGATGTATAAGTTTTATTAATATTTTAGCAATCAGAATACAGAATGATAAACATTATATGATGTATGGTATTAAATTTAACACAATTATATTAGATTATTAATTCTTATTTATATTATAGCAAGATCTAAACGATTGATTGACTTGATTAGAAAAAGTTATACTCAAAATATGTACTGGAAGTCAATACAAGCAGTCGTACTACAACCAATTTTCTGTGAACTCACTTGAACGCGCTGAGTCGCCGCGCGCTAACGTGTGCTGTGTCCGCTATATTCACTTTCACATTCAGAAACAGAAAAACGCGGGAAACCTGCATGAGAAATCTTGCATTTTTCCTGTCAGTACTATAATTGCTTTCGTGAAGTATCGACCGCCGCGATATCGGATTGTTTACAAATAGTAATGATGTGAAAATAAAAACAAAACGTTCTAGCCAATTGAATTGAGAGCCGGTTTTGAAAAATCAACAAATAGCGCACGTGAACGCGCTCGGTCCTTTGTTTTCTTCTTTTCTTTCTTTATCTCCACTCTTTCGCTTTCGACGATTTGCTTTGGAGCTCTTAATTTATGAGTTGCATAAAATTCGTGTAATTTTAAGTCCATATCGATAATATTCGAGAGTGTAGTGTCTGTTTAGTGGTTATTAATTTTGTGTGGACGTACTTTTGCGAGTGCGTTCGAAGTTTTTAAAGATTTTGTTGATATAATATGGGTGTTATTTGGAGAATCGCCATGCCCCTATTGAGCACGCTTGCCGCGCTGGTTATTATAGTACATTCTGCTGAGGAAGATTTGGATGCTGACTACCGATATGATTTGCGACCGAGAGCTTTAGATACAGGAACACCTAGTTATGATCAGGTAAGTTCAAATTATTCATATCTTTACTATACTTTAGTATTTTATTACGCGTTTATTGTTGTGTAAATAAAAAATGTGTATTTTTTTGTGGAGTATAGGACAACAATCCCTTTGTTTCTTTCTCAATAAAGTATGCATTTGGACTAGTCAGACTTAGTACAAAATCATATGCATTTCATACATAATTAAAAAGTATCCCTACCACAAAGTATTTCAAGTGTCTCGAGACATATTCATTAGGTTGCTTTATATGCGGTATAAGTTTGTATGAGATCGGAACTCGAGCGCTTTAGGGAGTGGTTTAAGGGTAAGATCCTTTGCCAATTACACAAAATATATCAACGCGGTCTACCGTCCTATCAATTTATTTGTCCTTTAGAATATATAGTTAATCATATCTTATCTTCAGCGATTGGTCTCACTTCGAATTCTATCTCATTAATAGACCAAGTCTTATAGGCCTTTTCGTAATGTAACTCTCAGACAAATAAGCTTAACTATTATATATAGAGTTTGGAACTTTCTGTCATAATAAGAAATTACTCCAAATAAAAGGTTCTAAACTATACAGTTCAACAGCTAAAATAGGTTTATTAGATCTTTTAGTTGAATAAGAGTTTAGGGAATTACATCTTATTCTGTTAGTAGGTATTCCTAATAAAAAAAAAAACCAGTCATATATTTAGTATCTTTGTAAAGAAAAGTTAGTAATAAGACTGTATGGGGAGCGAACATGTTGACCGGATATATATTATAGTCTAGATACTAGTCGGTCTAGAAATCAGGGCGGAGGCCTAGGTCGCTAAGTAGAGCGTGATATAAGTATAGTTTGTACATATAACAATTAGATATTGATGGATACGTTGTCATAATTAGGACGAGCATATGTTTTTTCTGTATTCTGTAAATAGTTGGATTTAATTTTCAATAATTTCAAACGAATATTTGCTGTCATTTTTAAGAAGATATAGTCAAATAATAAATGTATAACTATAAAATAACAAAGAACAATTCTAAGTAATGTATGGATGTCCTTTCGTAACCTCGTCTGGCGGCAATGGACGGATAAATTTCAACAAATGATAAGATGCAGCTAGATATATAAGTAGAAGTGTAAGTAAATTAGGCGGTACTGTCACGGGCATAGGTAGTCTATATATTGATATATAAAAATATTTTATTGTTCTAAATCATGCTTGACACTCTACTTGACAGATTTCATTCAACATTTTTTATTGCAGTAATACTAGGTTCTTAAGAAAAGAAAAATTAAGTAAATTGGAAAACTACATATAACTTTAAGACTATTTTAACTGTACGTACTCACTAAGACTAGACATTTGTCAGATAATATATGAATAAACTCGAATCATTGCGTTAAGTTAATATAAGTATGTTCGTGACTCCCATTCATGCTTATTGATTGCATGTATAGAGCTACAGTAAATAGTAATAATACTCAATACATGTCAGTCAGTTTGTATGACTAAGCTTTCTTGAAAGGAAATATAAATAAATGTCGTTCCTTTATTTTGAAAGAATTAAAATTAATTACGGATTAATATCTTTAGAACAATATCGTTAATAGAGAATCAAATCAGATAGACTAATGATGTCACTTTACAAGTAATTCTACAATATAATAGCGTAATATATAAAGTACAATATATGTAATTGTTCTTACTCTTCAAAAGATTCTTTGTCCTGAAACGGGAATCGAATCCCGACAGACTCAGCCGAAGTTTGACTAAAGTTGTATCTGTCTGGCAGGAGTTAACCTTCAGAAACTCTAGAAGGCTTACTGCGTGTATTTAGTGCTTTCTGCACTCGCCAACACATTTATCCGATGAAGTTGTAAAGCGTTAGAATAGTTCGAATAAAGAGTTTTGCAGGCATTTTGTCTCCATAACAAATTAATAACAGATAGCTATTTGATATATATATATATGTATACTGTGGAATTATAAATTTGATATCATATGATAAAGTTTTAAAATTCTAAATATAATGTTAGCACATGAACTACATAACAAATGAATAAAAGAATGGCAAACGTTCTTTTGTAGAATTGTTATTATTTGTATGTTTAAATTCTGATTAATTGTAATGACATTTTCCATAATCGCATCGTTAATATCTGTCAGCCAATAATATCTATTAAACTGACTTAAAAAATAAAGAGGTTTATCATTCGATTGTATTTTTTATGTGTGTTACTTCAAAACTTTTCTACTTGAACCTATTTAGATATATTTTAATTTGCTAGTACTTGTATGGTCATATATAAATTTTATCAAGATTTGATAAGTAGTTTTTTCGTGTAATTAGTAATTTAGTTATAGTCGTTGTTTCGTGGTTTCCACGTATAATAATTAAGGCAAATAAAACTAAGCAACTGTTGCGACTATTTGTTTTGTAGCAAATTTTTACAGACATTCGGTACTACAGTCTGACAACTTACTAACATAATATTGTTTTGTCATCAAATTAAACAGTTATGTTGAATTTAAACTCGATGACATACCAAAAAATACTTGAACAAGTGTACTTTACAAAGTAGAAAATCAGACAGTAAAATTTATTTTAGACAATTTTTACTACAAGACAACCATTTCACAGTATATTACACTTTAACATAATTTATGACATGTCTAATGGGACCGGATACAGGGGTTGTGTCAATGATCCGGACCTACGCAAAAACTGCTCCTCTTTCTATGTCTACAAAATTTAAAAGAAACTCCATAATGAACGCCCAATCTAATATTATAAAGTTAACAGTATGTCTGGTTGTCTGTTTGTTACTTTTTCACGACAAAGATCTTAATAAATAGGATGAAAATATCTTGTAGCAAATCCATTCTGTATATACGCTAACTCTTATCTCAGAAAAGCAGAGAAAGACGCGGGCCAACAACTAGTACACAATAAAATTATAAACGAAAATAAAAACAGTAGAAAAAGAAAGCAGAAAATATTTAGAATATTGTTTGATTTGAACTGTAGCTAATAACTGCGTAGAACCACAGGAGAGACAATAGTTGTAAGAAGTAGATCACAAAACTGGGAAGTTCATTGTACTTTTGAATAATTCTAAGTTGGTTCAGTGATTTGGGCACGCGCTGTGCCGTGGCGTAATTACGAATTTAATTAACACTATAGCGAAAAACATTAACTTAGATCTTATAATTTATTTCGGTAGGTAATCATTATAATATATGGCACTGACTGTTTCGTCTCGCGATTTCGTCCGCGTGGAATTTTACTTTTTATATCATTAAAATAAATAAAAATTCTAAACTAAAAATTACGTTATTCCTTATAATATTAGCTATCTGTGAGTAAAAGTTCCGACAAAATCGTTTCAGAGATTACGAAGAAAAAACAGACAAAACATTTTTGAGTTATTTTTATGTAAGTACCGTATATACTTTCATATCCATTTAGTGAAAAACTGTTAATTTTAAATTACAAACAGACACTCAATTTTATTTATTTGTATAGACATGTACTGTAATTAGTTCTTTTTAAAATGCATGACAAATGAACACAACAGCGACCATATTAAACTCAGACTAATAAAAACATGTATTCTTTATGGCATGACATAAGTACATTGTTTTATGTAAGTAATAATATATGTATGTTTGTTAGTACCTACTGCAATTATTATTTAAATCATATTCATCTGCCCATATAATTTAAACTTAGGTTTTTTTTCTTTATATAATCCTATAACGACATTTATGGTATTTATTTATTAATTGTGGTAAAACAAGACACTTCTATTTAATTTTAAATTGCATCAAACCACAATTAAAATGAAGTGCGTCTTATTAAAACCTAACAATATCCAATAGGTTTTCAAAAGTATCCTTGTGATGTTACAAAATAACCGCCACATTGTAATCATTAAAGTTATTCTTTTTATATTGTATTTTCTCAGTGTAATAAAAACTTTTACTTCGCATTATTATAGTAGATATCGTATTGCTAATAGTATATTATAAACTTAATAATATAAAGTGATTTGCATAAAATGTTTCAGATTTGATTAAGTTCACTTAACTCAAACAATTTGGGATTAACGAAACCGGTTCAGATTGTTCAAATTATACAACTAATCTAATAATCACGTTATGATACTCATTATACAAATTGCGTATTATGGCAGCGGTGCGAATGATCGGATCGTGTCACATCCGAGCGTCTCAAGTTCTATGCCGGCAAACCGGTATAAGCGCTTTCCACTTTCATCTTGCATTGTGTTATGCCATCAGTTTTGTAACAGCTTTCTTCGTTAGCGATGAGATAACTAATTTGTATTTGATCAAGTGCAATTAAACGGTTTAAGAGTTCATTTATTTTTAATTAACTGTATGATCTGATACAAATATTTAGATAGTTATATCATTCTTTATTGTTTACTGTTATGACTCCAAAGGACTTGTTAAGAGTTATTTTTTCATTTTAGAAATATTAATTTTTAGAATTATATTACACTAGCTTATACTCATTTTGTCTTTGACTGCACAAATTTTAATACACTATGACTCTTCCTCTCAAATAATTTTTTGACATAAAAAGCATTCTGGCCATCCACGTAATAAATAAACCTCATGTTAAATTTAATTAAAATCCGATTTAAAGGAAACAGACAGAAGTTACTTTTGCATTTATAATATTAATATAAACTAGTATAGACGATTTGTCCCACATAATTCACTCTGACACAATTAGTACCTATGCACAGAAACAAGATTAGAGTAAACCGGTTCCAAAAAGAATCATAGAATCAATTCAAACAAAACCACTGATAACCTTCTCACTTATTAAATACGTTGACAACAAGCACAAGTGAAAAATATATACTAGGAAATTAAAAAAGCAGTGCTAATTATGCGGTCTTCATCAAACTGAACAGGTCTGCTTTAAAGCGCGAAATTTGAAACTTTTCGTTTTACCTGATTTTTTTTAATTTAGTTTCAGTTATTAATAAAAAGTAATGCGTTTGTTAAATTTTATGATGATTGATTGAAATATTGTGGCGTTATAAGTATGTTAACGAAGTAAAAAATATATGTAAATATTGATAAATTTTTTAAAAGCCCTATTTTGGGATGTAATTAGTCTAACAGCTAGGGGAGGGTCTTCCCTTCACCCCAACGCTTCATTAGCCTAGGTTTGGTAAGACGATGTCTTTTCATGTGTAAGACCTTCTTAAACTTTGTACAAAGTTGTCTGTGTGAGACCTGTGAGTTACCAATTTAGCTGCTAACTAGGTTGCTTTGTATGTTACGTTTCGGTAAGAGGGTGAGACATGTCAGTGAAATTACAGGGTACGAAAATATGACATTGTAGTCCTCAAGAATGGCAATGCATGAGAGGTACCACGGGCGTCACATGATAACGTAATCTTAATTGGCGCTTTTCATGTTTGACAGCCTCTGTGGTTTAGCGGTTTACACAGCTTTAATTCCCATGGTCGCGGATTAGGTTCCTGGCACGGTACTTGTATTCATGAGTATGATTGTTTCTATTGGTTTCGGAGTTTACTATGTATATATTAAAAACATTAAGTATTTTACCACTTGTCTAGTAACTATAACAAGTTAAGCTTAGCTTAGTACTAGATGGCGTTGTGTGAATTATATTTGGTATTATTACATACTAGCTGTACCCGCGACTTCATCCGCGTGGATTTAACTTTTTTTTCTAAAATAAAAGTAGCCTAAGTTACTACTTATTATATCAGCTACCTGAAAAAAAAAGTCCCGTCATAATCGGTCCAGCCATTTCAGAGATTAGCCGGAACAAACAGACAGACGGACAAAAATTTAAAAAAATGTTAATTTGGTGTATGTACCTGTATTTATATTCATATGTATGTAGTAAAAAACGGTTATTTCAATATTACAAACAGACACTCCAATTTTATTTATATGTATGTATAGATATAGGCGATGATTGTCACTTTTTTTCAGATGCGCCGTCAGGTTGTTTGCCATTACTGTCACCTACATAACGTAAACTGGTTCAAATCGTAAAACTACCCACGCTTGGTCTACTCATAATCACATATTATATCTTATACAGGCGCATTGCACTTGTTATTTCTTTATTACTATAAAAGGATAACAATACGCTCCGTTTATTAGGGTTATTAGTGCCCAACCTAATGTAGTTTGGAAGCCATATGTTTTGTATGACACAGACAGATATAGAGTATTATTAACAATATCCGGTTGGGTTATTCAGATCATAAGACACTATTTCAACATCAGGCTAAATGGGAGCGATATGCATCTGTGTATTATTACTTTATATAAAAGCTTTTTTACTTAGATGTGGCTTGTTAAGCGTTACGTTTTTGTAATCTATACATCTATACCTACATATAAATAAAATTGAAGTGTCTGTTTGTAATATTCAGATAACAGTTTTTTACTATATGTATATGAATGTAAATACGGTACATGTACCAAAATAACATTTTTTTCAATTTTTGTCTGTCTGTCTGTCGGTCTGTTTGTTCTGGCTAATGTCTGAAATGGCTATACCAATTTTGACGGGAATTTTGTGGCCGGTAGCTTAAGGAATAATTTAGGCTACTTTTATTTTAGAAAAAAAAATTCCTCGTGGACGAAGTCGCGGGTACAGCTAGTTTTTATTCAATATTAAGTAAATTTCAATACGTATTACTTAATATTATTTAATAATATTTCAATATTTAGGTGGGCGACTCGGACTCTGATTTTATTGGTATTTTAATTATAACATTAAACTTTGAATATATCTTTGTTTAGATAAAAATTAAGAAATTAATAATATTCTGAAATACTTAATGACTATCCTTAGATTATATATTATATTAAGAATATACTACTCTGATAAGTTAAGTCTACGAGAGGAAGATAGGGGATGTAATGTTGTATGAAAGTAGGAACATAATTTTGAGAGTGATTTAAAATTGACTCTTGGGCTTTAGTTCTCAGACTAAAAAAATGACGCTTAAATATATTTGAAAGACCACTTCTTGGGGAGACAAGACAAGATATAAAAAATTATACAGCGTAATCTAATGTAAAACAAAGTCACTGCCCGCGTTTGATCGGCCGCTTACCTACTTCTTAACCATTTTGATTTATGATATATTTAGGTTTCATTATCATTCCAATTTCTTTAATAATACAATCGTTTGTTTTGTCTGACTTATCAACGCTCTGCCAAAATTGCTAATATATTTGGTACATTTTATAACGTAACGATCCGCTTAAAAAAGGATTTTCGAATAGGTCAATTAAAAGAAAGGTTAAAGTTGTAAAGCAGCAGAATACTGGTAATATCATTGAACTTGGGATGGCCGCTGTTTCACTAGCTTGAAATTTATAGCCTATGTGTATGTATTCTCTTGTATAATTAATATGCTATATTATTGTAAAGATTCATTTAAATCCATTAAGTCGTTTTTGCGTATAAGACTAACTAACATCTAGATTGATGTTAGTTACTCTTCCATCCTCACTCACAAACTTCCGCGTTTAGAATATTAGTAAGATTGAATATTACATAACTGAATCTCAATATTATGAAGTATATATTGTTCATTTATTTAATAATAATCAATACCTATATACCAACACATATGTAATAATCAATAATTTGATTTTGCCTACAATGCCTGTAACAATAACTGACACGACGCTTTCTACATTATAGCATCCACGATTGATTGCCTTTGCCTATTTATACGATGCATACGTAATTGGATTTTAATTACACCATAGTACTAACGTTTTTGTCGAATATTCAACAAAGTCCACGAGAGTTTCACACGCGACTCGAAAAACTTTTTATATGATTAACAAACACATTGAGTGTATATGGAGCGAGTCGTCTAAACGTTTACGTAATGGAGGTGTTGTTACCTTTCAAAAGACACATAAGAAATTGTGCGACGGTGAGATGTCGCGTATGTCTGTAATACGCGAGTACATATATAATGTTATGTATTACATGGTACTTACTGAAGTATTTATAGTGTTTAATCTAACAATTTCAACTAAATTTGATACAACCAGATGTATACGGCTTTGTGCAAAGTCAGCTTGGGTACCATTTTTGTCTCACTAGCTCTTGCAACGTGCTTTGAAAATTAAGCATGACTTAAAACTAAAGAAGAAGAATATAGAGTTCAAATGATCATATACTATTTCTGAAGATTTGTTCATCCTATTTGCAATTTAGGTTTTTTAATGATGAAATAATTACAAAATTTATTTGCTATACTAAATAATATTAATTTTATTTCTTTTCAGCCATGGAGAGTAGTACAGTCCGAATCTATGCTACATGAATCTACATCTCCAGACTGGGACATAGGTACATCCGACGAAACTCCTAAACGCCGTAGACCTGGGCGTAAGCGAAAGCGTCGTCCCATAGAAACGTCTACAGAAGATGATGTACAAGATAAATATACCTATCCAGATGAAACGTCTCCATCCAATGATGAAACTAAATATACTAATCCTTATGAAGTAACCGATCCACCCCGGAGAAGACGTAAAAAAATAAATACAAGAAGTAATCGGTGGGCCGATGACAATTTAGATCCAGAAAAACCTGTGCGTAGAAGAGGGTACAGAAGAAAACGACCGACTCTTGAAACTTGGCCAGAATTAGCTGGATATCGAGCAGTTTCGTCCTCTGCGGAAGCTGAAAAATTAGTAAGCGAAAAAGATATGCATATGGACAGTAACGTGTATAATAATGAATACCGTGTTAGTCTAGTCGATAAAAGTAAAATGGAAAAAGATGAAAACAGAGAATTTAATTCAGATGTTTCACCAGCACCTGAGAATAGAGCAGTGTTACATGTAGACACAAAGGATAACGAGCAGAAAACACAAATGCAAGAAGATAAATCTATGTCAGAGCTCTCTTCTGAAACATTTTCGGAATTACAACTAAAAGGGGAAAACGATATCATAAATATACAGAAACATTTTAAGGAAAAGTCACCGACAGCTGAAAACGATTTAGATAAATTACAGGTAAACTACATGTTATTTTAATTTTTATGCTGTACATTATTCAATGAGAAAAGTTTTTTATTAATATGTTTTTAATAAACTTAAAACAATTAGTTAAGACGCTCGTGACAAAGATATATTTACGCACGTCCATAAGCGGCGCGTAATCGATTTTTAAAAATTAAAATATAAATCTATTTTTTACACTCCAACTTAGCAGTGGCATTAAAACACACTCTTATAGTATTATAAACTTGATAGAGTAATTAAAGAATTATTATAGAGTTCATAATTGTAGAGGTTGAGAGACAACTTACTTGAAGAAGTGCAATAGTTTTAGTTATTCTTATTCTATAATAGCATGACATTTTAAGTTTGTAATTTTTCATTTTCAGAGGATATTTTTTGGAGTATAAGTGCATTTTATTAAAGTCATTGTGTGCTTGCAATACAATTAACCGTGCAAAACAATAATTGTAAAATATATAAACAGTATTACAATATTACATAATTTAAGATTCTTCTATGTTACTCGTATAATATATGTATAAGTGTTGTCTGACAGAGATTGTTTTAAGCGATAAGGCAACGTTTTGTTTAGCATATTTCTATTAACTTCTTTTGTTTGGAAATATTTTGGTGTGTACAATAAAGAGTTATATTATTATTTAGATACTACCTACATAGTAATACAACTTAGTTAATAAATTATTATGCTATTAAATATTTTGTTAATAAATAAAATTAATTTTCAGGATAGCGGCCCAATTGACCCACAAAATTTAAAAGACATTCTAAAAAGGTCTAATGGGACCAGTTTAAGTGAAATACTGCAACAACATAATTTGTCTCTTGGTGATTTACTTCATGGAAAAGAAAATGTTTTGTCAATACTAAAATCGACGGCACCATCATCTCAAATAGAAAAAAGTAGGCCAGTGCTAAATACTGAATCACCTTTAGTTACTAACGAGGAAATAGAACAAAGTTTAAAAATATTACCATCACTGAATGATCAATCCGAAAATATAACTATAAATACGCATGGTGCAACTAAAAACTCAATGCCAAAAACAGATAATAACAATAGTGAAGACTTAACTAACTTAACTTCTATATATTCAAAACAGGAGACAAATATTAAGGAAAATGTAAGAAGTAAACAAAATAGAACCCGGTTTCTAAATAGACGACGTTTTCCGCCAGGAATTCGCAAGAGGTTAAGGATGAGGCCAATGCTAAATAATACATTAAAAGGTCAGTTAAGTAGAGATATGATGGCAATAAACGTGAAGAGATATTACAATAGACGAAATGATACAAAATCACAACGATGGAAGGAGATATTACCTTTGTTAAAAAACGTTAGTATAGATAATGAAATAGAACTAAACACGGAAAATATTGAAACGACAACAATACTCATTACTACTGAGGATATAACAACGATTTTAGATACAGAAACATATCTTTCTACAGTTACAGACGATATTAATGCAAATGTTAATGATATCAGCCAAGGGAGTGAAATATCAAACATAGCCACAACAGAATCTAATACGCCAGGAACAGAAACCACAGAAACTGTTACAGAATTTAACTTAACAGAAAAACCATTAATAACCTCAAATATTCCGGTACTCAATACTCCCACTATAAGACGACAAACCTATAATAATATACTAAAAAAGAAACGATTAAAACAAAAGAATTCTACAGCTGCAACACCTCGAGAGAATTTAGTAATAATTGGCAGTGATAATACAATGTCAGCATCGGAATTTACTGCTAAAACTACATCACATCCGAATACAATAGACGAGAGGCAAGATTTTTCAACATTGGAAGACTTCTTAACTACAGAGTATTCCAAAAACGTTGAAAGCAGTACTCTACATGTACCTTACTTAAAAAGAACTTTCTCAAATAAACCTTCAACACACAGAATTCCATTATTAAGTACTACAGAACAAACCGCCAAATTCGAAATAGAGGAAATATTAAATGACACACGCAGTAAGTATATAAAATTTGTAGTTATTTTTAGTTATAGTAGTTATCTACATAAATTATTTTTGTGACTTATGATATTTTATTAATTTGATTACAGCAAGTGTGAAACTCTCGAAAATATTGATGGAAAGAAATATGACTATAAATGAACTTGTACAACACAGAGAACGAGGATCAAGTCATGTTCATTTGGCAGACATATTTCATAATGCATCTAGAGAGCCGAACCCCCCGGAGCCTTTCCTTTCTAAATCTCTTATAGAACCAATATCAAAAGAAACATATCCACTAAGAGCATTATTAGAAGCCAATTTACATGATCCAATAACTAAAGCTACAACAATAGATCCTTTACAATTGCAAAATAAGTATCTGAATATACCTGTGGTCATGGATTTCGGTAATAATGTTAATGAAAATGCAGAAAACATGGGTATAATGTCACTATTCAATAATTTCACAAGTACTGACACAAGTACTCATAAAGTTTTACAAAAAGATTCCCAAGGGACATTATATGAATCGTCTGTAACAAATGTTAATTCCACAAATATAAATGACCGGGAGGGACGTATGTTAAATGACAGTCAAGATTTAACAAGCTGGAAACAAATATTTGCAATGATTAGAAAAATTGGTAACAACCAAACAGACAAAGTTATAGATACCTATGCAAAAGGTAATATATGAAATAAGTGATAAATATATTTCTATTTATACTCAGCACTTGTAAGACAATTTTATATATTTTATTGATTTATTTATTATTACTATTTTCCTGCTCATTACAAAATGATTAATATGCTCACCAAAAAAAGGTTACACCTGGTGAGTGTCTTTCTTTCTATGTCTAATACATATAATATATTACAGAATAACTATTAACAATTACAATTAAATTCATGTAGAAATAATTGAGTTTAACCACATATGTACATATCTATAAAAAATAACATGGAAATAACATTTCTTTAATGTTACCTACATTCATAATAATTTAACAATTCCATTTCATTAAATATTTGGTCATTATTTCTTAATGGTGAATAATTCTTAAAGTAATATGAAAATAGTAATTCATTCAATTTAATTCTAATAAACATATCACACTATAGAACTAATATATTATAACAATTGAGGTATAATATTATATGAATGGTTTTAATAACTTCTATATTCTATTATCATCATCAATAATGATGATAATAACTTCTATTATCCTTTCCTAAATAATACCTCTAACTCTGTGATCTTATTCTTATATTATTTTATTTTGTAGCATAATATTTAGAGTATGAGACAGATTAGATATATTTAAGTTATTCTTGTTATAACATAATAAGATTACAATTACATGCATGACAATTTTGGTTCAAATCTGGATCGCCGTAACATATGAAGACAGTGGAAAAAAGCACATATATGAGAGTGAACAGTAAAAATAAAGGTCTATACCAAGCCACTCCGTTACTGACGCCGTAGTAGGCTACTATATATACTATGAACAGAGAACCGTTTATAGTATGGTGTTATTGGTCTACTATTATTTAAATAATTAATACTATAATTTATACAATGTTCAGTATATTATTATTATTCAAATCAATCAATATCTATAATTATGTCTATTGCATATCACATAGGACTAATTGTAAAAAATTGTAATATCAAATACTTAAGAAAAAAAAATGTAATTCATTAATACAAATTCAAGTGGTATTATATTTTTAATGTTGTACTGCAAATATGGTTAGTTTTAGACAACCTTATTTCCCTCATTCAGTATACAATATAATTTCAGTTATAAAAACATTAATTTAATATGACAATATTTCAGAATTATCGCCCACAGAGAACTATAAGGATATATTACAAGAAGACCTTGATGGAGATGGATTGATAGTATTGGAGGATCTGCAACATCTTAGAGATTTTGATAGCAATATAGCACCAGATTCCATTGAAAAGCTACAAGTTAATTCTTATCAAGGAATAGATGTGCCTACAAATATAGGTATATTTGATAAAATACCGAACAGCACAAAGTCGGTTACAGTTGCCACTTTAAGTATAGTAGGTCTAGCAACAATTTTGTTCCTATTGACATATGCTGCATTTAAGTGGCGTCAACAGAAAAAAATTCATAAAAAGCGCAGTTTCAGCGATGAAAGAATTCCAACTCCAGTTTTTGAAAATAGAAAGGGCAATAAAAACAACAGTAGTACTCGAAGTATCAGTCCTATGCTTTCATCTTCTAACATTTATACAATGAATACAATAGATTCACGTAATGGAAAGGACTCTCCTGAATATATGTGGGACACATTGAGAAAACCATTTCAATAAACAGAAATATGTCAAAGTATTAGACTGAGCTTGTAAGTATAAGGTTTCATAATACTGTGTTATGTTAATTCAGAATTAATAAGGGCCTTTTTCACAATTAGTAATTAGATAAATAATTATGACTTATAATGTGAAAAAGACCATCATGTATTGATTTAATGTAATGTTAAACTAGTGACCTGATTTATATATATATTTTAAGTAGGTAGTGTAGTAACAGAGTATACATGGGTGTCTTTTATATATCCCTGAACTATTAATAATATTAAAATTTTAAAGCAAATGAAATTCTATATGTTTACCTATTATGAATTATTTTTAGGTTTTAATTTATTTAACTTTTGCTAAATTTTGATCTTCAGTATTATGCGAGTGCAATGTGAAATATGAAATATAATTTTTGTATATTTTCCCATTTCATATCTTCAGTTTAGAATTAAATAAACACATTAATTTTACCTTGAAACTTTTCTATTACTTTCTTACCTGTAGTTCTCAAATGTGAAGATTTCTTGAAGATCTTTTAAGACTGGTATATTCAAGGTATGTATTTTATTGTAGAAATATGCATATTGTCTTGCTATACTTTTATAAAGTTTTAGGGCTGATTCAAAGGCTGGAGATGGCTGTGAAAAACGAATTAAAACAAATTATAACAACAATATTCAATAACAGCATTCACATATTATTAAAATGTTACCCTAAGTCGAGTGAATCTAAATCAATTGAAAGTACAATAAATAACTTATGTTTTTATTGTATGAATTGATAGTGGCAATATTAACCATGAATTCACTTGAATAAGCAACGTGTCATATATTTAAGGAAAATCATGCAACATAATATTTGAAAAATGGTATGTATCAATATATTTACAGGAACATAATGGACATATATGATTATCAGTTGAATATGCAATTTTCTAGCTATAGTTTTTGTGGCAGAACTTCATTTATTGGTCAGTTTTAATATTTTGAATACTATTGGTCCAATCTTACTTGCAATATTAAATAAATACCTGTTTTTGATCAATGAAAAACTATGACAAATAAAAATATTTATATGTTTTAAAGAGGTTCAGTTATTGAAATTAAAACTGATATGATTATATACAGAATTACAATTATTAGTGTTTTCTTCAGCCAAAGTTTTTATTTATAAGAAATTAAAAAAATATTACCCTGAGTTCAGATAATTCTTCAGAAGTGAAATAAAGTATAGTGGAGTATTTTTCTGGCAAAATGTCAATGTATGGTTTCCAAAAAGAATCTGAAATTATAAAGAAGCAATGAATTAGTTTTTTTATTATTTAAAATAGTAATCTTTTAGTTATATATATATTTAAATGACATGTAATATAAATAAAAAATAATGATACAGAGATCACTAAAGGCAAACTTTTAAGTTTTTAATCAACAGTAATATACTGTTACACTTACAGTAATACAGTATTTCCTCAATAAAGGCTTATTAAATTTATTACTACATTGCAGTAGTATTTGATTTTACTATAATTTCATATGATAATTACAATAATTTTACTTTATAAGTGTGATCTTATTTTCTAACTATGTAGTTGCTAATTTAAATAAGTTTATATTACTATGGTGCTAAGAATAGCTTTACATTGTTTAATTAATTTCAAGTGTAGTACTGTATTACTCATGATCCACAACAAATGCTGTAAGGTGCATTAGTCATAAATAAATAAATAAAAGGTAGTCATTCTAAATTTGAACTAATACATCAATACTTTTAATAATGTAATTAGGTAAATTATGCAATGGCCAAATAGGCAATTTCAGTATATTTTTTAAAATAGAAGAGTAGAGTCCTGATAGTTCCTGGAAACAAACTATTGAAGCAATATGATTTTACAGTATTTCTTATCTTGCCAATATATGAACATTATAATAAAGTCAGTTTTAATTTTTATTATGATACACAAAATTAGAAAAATATATTTTCTAATAATTATTTATCAGCAACTTCAAGTACCAAACCAATTTGAAATATAGTAAGTTATACTTATGCAAAGCCTAGTACTGTTTAAGGCTATAGTAACCATTAACCATCATATGGGCCTTATTTGTTTGCCACCATTCTGGTATAAAAACATTAAATACTATAAATTATTTAACTACTAAGAATTACCTGGTTTATTTTTTTCCAATAATAAAAATAATGACAATGTTATGTTGGGCATGTTTTGAAGGAGTGGATCCACATTAATAAAAGGTGACAGTTCAGATTCCCTGGCATTCTGCTCAGTCAACATTAGCTTACTCGGCACCATCAGCAATAAGGAACCCTCGCTGAAGTTTTTGGTTGCTTTCAATCCAAGTTCATAGCCCTCAAATTCACTTATCTCCAGTCCTGTTTTATTAAAAAAAAAACAAGTATGTACAATAACAAATACGTAAGTAATTAGAATAATTTGTATTGAAACTGTATACAATTTATATTCTAGACTTACTGTCATATATTAATTTAAAACCAAAGTGCAATTGAACATAGAAATATGATAAAAATAAGGCTAAATATTGCACTGTGTGCTTAAATTGAATCTGGATACATTTGCATATATGTGATATTTACCATACCCTTGTGATAAAGACCCATTTCCAAAAGTGGAACGGGTCTTGTATCACATTCAACAACACTTTAGTCATAATAATGATGATAATGCATCTGTAGTATAAAACTCGTATAAGACTTGATGTTCAGTTACATGTACATATAGTTTACAAATTCAAATACATACTATGTTTATCATTATAATAATTTAACTATAATTAAGAATTTTTACCTTCAAAAATGGCTCCATTTTCATTTAACCATTTCAAAAAATTTTCTATGTTGAAGTGACGTGGATTTTGTTTAGTTTTAGTATTGAAATGAGTTTCTATGTTTATAATTTCTTTAATGATAGCTTCAATTTGTTTGTAATGCTCCCAACTGTTCGCAATGTTAGAGCCTTGAGTTATAATGCTTGAAAGTCGAAGTAATTTATCCACAAGAACGGCAAGCACTTTGCGTTTTTGTATTATCCTGTTATTTTCTTTATCATTCTTCTTAGAACTTAGTTTTGACTGTGACTTTCTCCCCATTTTGTTGAATATAGTAATGCAATAATATAGGCTATTAATAATAAAGAAAATGTATGTTAACAGGAGATTTATGGAAATGTAAAACGTGAGAAAAAGACTATAAATAGTTTTAAAATTTGAAATATTTGGCCATTTAAAAGTGAAGTAAAATGAAAGATGAGACGAACTTTACTTACTGACTGAAACTGACAGTCAATGGCTGTCAGTGACAAGTCAATCACTTAAAATATTATTTTTTTGCTTAAATAGGCAAAGAAATGAATATATACAAACATATTTTCATAATATTTTATTTTATTTATTTATAGTATTCCAATTTTTACTAAAGTGCATTTTATTGTTTCCTGCTTAATTTAATTATGTCAAGGTAAGTATCAAGTTAAATGCTTCCTTCGTTATTCCTTCTGTAATTGCTTAATTTTTATTGATCGACTATTAAGGTACAAGTCAAGGACAGCATTTAGTATAAAAAGTTTTGTGCTAGAAATAGCTAGAATATTCTAGAATGTTTTACGTCAATATTATGTGACATTATCATGCATAATATCTCTATATAGTTTGTGACATAATCTATAGACGAAGTTTTATGTACCTATTATTATTAGTTAATAACAAATGATAAAGGAAGTGTGCATCTGTCTGCGTTAAAGGTATACCTTGACATCGTACCAGTAGGTGATACTATGATTAGCATGAGGTCAAGGTCGGTAAATTAACCATGCTAGTTTAATATTACAGATAACATAAATTATCCATGCAAACTTTTGAACATCTGCTCCGTAATTGCGCCACATTTGAAATGACCCAGCATTAGCACGAGCGAGCTTGCTGTTTGTATGGGATTAACTCCCCTTATAATTTGAAGAGCGTCATTAGGAAGCCAGAACCTTTAGCTTCTTATAATGCAGTGCCTAAAACTCTTGTTTACAAGTTAAAGAAGATAAACATTATAAATGTACGCTGCATACATACGTAAACATATATATTAAATCTATATGTACATTATGTACATTAATATTACATTTTATGCATTATAAGTATTAAATATAAATATAAAAATATGTATGTTCTTCAGCGAATTAACAGCATTAATAAAACTTCTGCTACATCAAATCGCAGTAGCTTAAGAATAATATATCCAATTCTATGAATTAATAAAAATTGAGAAACGATTGAAACTACGAGTATGTATATAATAAAATCGCCATCTTTTTTACTAGAGGAACCACGTGGAAGTTGACCAGACATGATCGGTATTATAAAAATAATACACCCATATATTTTTATCGTTACTGCCTCATGGTCCGATAGTCTCGAATTCGATCCCCACATAAACATTTTATTTTATCTTATTTATAAACATATCGATTTATAAATAAGATAAAATAAAATGTTTGCGTTACGTTTGAGTTAATCTGGTTATTCTTAGTAACTATTCATAAGAAGATGCATTTGTAGTGCTAACCTTATAACTGACACAACTCCCTGCTAGGGGAGAGAAGGTTGGGGCTTCTGGGATGACTCCTTTGCCTTTGGATGGGTAGCTGTGTTGTAAGCTTCTTAGGGCGGAGATTAACTTGTAAGGAAAACTAAATTAAACAAATAAAGTGAACTTAACCTAACTTAAACTTATACTTTATGAGTATTATAAATGTTACTATATTTATTTTTAGTGTTCTAACTTATTTTTTTTCCTAGTACTTTAGAAGCTGTACTTTACTTCGGTATACTAGATGGCGCTGTGGGACATGCTCTATTTATTTATTAAAAAGGCGTTGCAAACAAATAATTTTATCTTAAAATCGTCCGTTACGAGACAATGTCATAGTCGATTAGACATTGACTGTTAAACTTTGTCTGGCAGTGGCAATGATGCCGCGCTCACTTGGCAGCCACGCGCTCTGTTCCTCGAAAAGTTATTTGAAACCGCCCCAGATTTCGGATTATGAAAGAATTGCCCTCTAATTTATTTGCTAAATAATAAACGTTTCATCTGGTAAGTAGCATTACGATGTCAAAATAACTAAGATTGCATATATTTTATTTAAATTCATTTAGGCGTCTTATATCTGCCGACAAGCAGCTTGCTGTGTTTAAGGGTGAGATGCGGCATCGAAATAATAGGTCTTATGGATGATAATGGGATGCACCTGCTTGCGCTAACGGTATACGCTACCGGGTCACCAGTGGAAGATGTTAAGATGAACATGAGATCAGGTCAGTTAGCACATCGTGACAAATTCACCATGAATTTATCACGATGATTCCCAGGGGTTACCGCGTGGAGGTTAACCTGATATGGTACATTGTTAGCAATGGGGTTAAAAGTCCACATTAGTATCAACCCCCTTCCCCCTCCAAATTAAAAGGACATAACACCCCGTCATACTTTTCCGGAATAACAACACATGAGAGGTACAAAGACTTAGCATGATGGTTTTGGTGTCCGTGGATATTCCACCCATTTACCATTATTGTTAAATTAAAAAGGAAAATATTTCTGCAATTATTAATATTATTATTTTCACTGTTGTCTCATTTTCTTAGCTCATTATTATTATGTACTAGATATTACCTATCGTATTAGTTAATGGATTAATATGGTAAGCACTAGTAATTAATTATTATTATTGTTTTCATGGATCGCATGGAGGTCGATATGTTCGTATCATCTATTAACTGTGATTATTAGTAATGGAACCACTAATTTTCATTATCATGGACCTGGACATTACCATAAACCCATGCATCCTACTATTTATACCACCTACTTAGATTTGGTTTCGTAAAATGTCGATTTAAAAACTTTTAACATATCAATTGATTCGAGTAAACTTATTATATGTGTTTAGCTTACAACTAAAAATATGGATAGAATACTTCTTTTGTACGTTAAACATTTGTATTATTTTGCGAAGTCTGGCTATATTTATATAAATAAAATATATGTATAGCCACAATATCATCATAGGCTCACCATTCATGGTTAATGAAAAATATGTAGTTGGTATATATAATATTTAAAGCCCAAATTCAGTACGCTTAAGTTATTAAGTATGCTTCTATGCAACGGATGCAGCAACCCGGGTTTTGTATAAAGATAATACTTTGTCCGTTATCGCATTATAATCTGTCTACAAGTCAAGAGTAATTAAGATCCATTCAGCCATCTAGGCACGAAATGGTTATAAACAATCAAACTATCGCATTTATAATATTACTATGAAATTATTAGTTTGTCTTAGGAAACTGTCTACGTATGTATATATATTTAACAAACAATCTGCTTTGAATCATTAATTTACGATACCTATACAATTTTTATTGACAAAAAACTCATATGCCAACAGAAAGGAACTGAAACTCTGCTTTTAAAAACCTTCAATTTAATTATGTTTAACTTTTCGGCAATGAGTTACTTTTACAAAAGGTTTACTGTTCGCAAACCTTTATCGTGCTTCATAATATTTAGGTTCCTTTGTATAGATAATGCTAGAGTGGTTCACACTGCGAGAGTTGTCACATGTTCACACTACATATGAGATAGTAATCTCATATGTAACGGTTTTCACTTTTACAAGTTTTAACTTGCACAATAATACTGTTTAAAAGTCATTTAATAGCAGTGGCATTGTATACAGTCAAAATTTATATATTTTTTAAATATTCCTTATAAGACTATAATTGAAATATTACAGACTTGTAATATGAATTGGATAATTTGAATGTATCGAACGTACTGTATACATAAGTAGAGTTTTAAATATACAAAATATATTAGTAAAAAAATATTAATTATGTACGGAAATCACTAAATGAGTATTTAGTATTTTCATTGAGTAATTATGCATGGTTTATTCCCTTTCGTTGAACTCTTTAGTTTTGCTTCTTTATTAGCATCGTACAGTCCCATTATGATACTATTTGACATTTTTAAGAACAAAGTGTTAATATTATACTTACTATTAGACATATCAGCTTTATTTTTGTACTTGTAATCAGTCAGGTATTCACATTAGTTTCAATTCTTTAGTCTCGCTAATATATATATATATATATATATAAGTCAAGTTAGGATTACATCTGCAATATCTCTGCTGTTGTAGACGCAGATGCGTCGTATGTTCGGTAGCAACCTGGTGCTATAAAAAGCCATTTAACACAGACAATGTTCCGAGGTAGATCTTGTAAAAAGTCGTTTGTGTCTCAAATCTCACTTATTTTATCCGAGAAGCAGCTTTGTAAGAAGTGCTGAATTTACAAGATAGAGTGGCAACGCAGGAGTGTTATAACGGGCGTCATATGCTAACGTGATGACCGTGGTACATTTCATACCCGTACATGTACCCCACCGATCAATCTCCCGTTCAACCTCCCGTCCAATTCAAACTACGACGGACTGAGTCGAGGTTTGAACCCCTAACAGTACCCTAAGACTAAAGTAGTATCCGTCAGACGGGAATTGACCTTCAGCCGCTTCATAAATCTTTCCAGGGCTTTGGAGTGCCATCTGCACTCGCCCCATATCGTCCGGCGAAGCTGTAAAGACCAGCTGCCTGTGGCCAACAGAATTCGAGTAGACCAAAAAAATTTATCATATTAGTAAATAGGCGACGGCCATTTAACATCCAATGTAATTATTTAAAAAAAATAATTTAGTGATCATTCACATAATAATAATATATTATTTGTAGAACCATCATATAAACATAACTGTCCATTTTATATACGGGTACTGTGGCATGTCGAATCGCAAGAATTCCTATGCGAAACACCTTTCATAATGAAGTCAGCACTAGACCTAGGTTAGGTTTAAAGTTTCTCCGCGTAGTCTAATGCCTATAATGCGTTGAAACATTTAAGCTGGTTGAGAATTCTATTACAGGCTATGAGCTCAGAACTCGTGGAATATATTAGCGACGCGTGAACTTTATGCAAAGCTTAATATCTTATACCGTTTAAAGGCGGTTAAGTGCTTCAAAGAATTTAATTTAAGTAGGCATAAATGCGTAAATAACATACCTGTTCAATTAATTTTATTGTTGCTTTTATAGATTTTGTAATTGCATTACCTATATAAGTACGTAGATGATGTTTGAGCTGCATTGAGAGTTGGCTTCCTTATTCAGTTGACATTTATATAAAATTCTTATGTACCAAATACGTACCACTTGTAAAATAAAAATGTTCTAAAAATCATCAAACAATACGTATTGTTTGATGATTTTTAGAACATTTTTATTTTTCGCCTAATTAATTAAACATACCTAATATTTATACTACTATTGATAATAGATATATACTATTATTGATAATAGAGAGTATAATGATTCGGGTTTTATTATCATTAATACTTTTTTTTACTGCCAACTTGGTGATATCAGTCACACTCATGGTAGTTACTACTCATAGGGTACCATTACTAATAAGGAATAAGGCTTCTTTGCTCCATACCCTAAACAGGGTATGGAGTATTGCCTCTTTCATTGTTTTATTAGCCGAATCACATTTTACAAAGCAAGCCGTTTGGTAGCTGACAAAGCACGCTACAGTCTGCACATAAGACATAGACAGACATATAAAGTCTGCCTCCTCGGTAGATTTCCATTGGAAAACCAAAATAAAAACAATGTTATACCTAGTTATTATTAATTTATACAATTGTAGTCATCAATGACTAATAGTAACCAGACTCTAACTTAGGATGCGACATCGAAAAGCTTCCTCGATGAATTATTAGCTGGAATAATAATGTCTAGAATGAAGTCATGAATAGTTATGACAAAAAAATGGTTCAATAATATGTCGAATGTGATTGAATATAATGAACGTGAAGTACGTTAATAAATAAGTATTATTGATTTAGCTCATTTAAGTTATACAAATAGAGGTGCGTGTACTTACTTATACTTGTATAAATTATAAATAAATAAAGATTGAATTGTATTATATAAGAATTTTAACATACGCGGTTCGTTCTAAATAGTAGATAGGTACAACCATCCAAATGACAGTACTAATACCTACCTATACAACGTAAACTGCCCAAAAAGAATTAATAATAATTTTTGAAAACTTTACAATCTCGACTACAGTAGTGAAAAACTAGATTCCAGATCTGTTCTTGTGAATGTAATTAATTTGTCTTGTATTAATATAGCGCTCTCTTCTTCTAGATCTATTCAATATTGCCGACACTATCTCTATTTTAGTTTATTTGTACTTTAAAAAGTGCAGTGTAATATGAAAGGAAAATCAGTCTTACATTAAATAAAACTTTGTGTATCAGTTGCAAAGTTTTTTGTTTCCATCAGATTTTAACTCACGATCTCTTGCATATAATTCAGGGTAGTGCAAAGATGTTGTCCAAGTTGTTCTTACAATAATATTTTATAAATATTACTAAATGAAATAGATAAGTACACAAAAACAATTCTCAAAACTCTTAACAGTATAATACAAATAATAAATTTAATGAATAATTATGTATTACTTAGTATTTAAATTCACTTTTATTCAAATGATGTGATCATTGGTAGTAGCGTCATGAATGACGCTTTTAATTCGTGACGGCGTGAATCCGACTTACGACTCGTGAGTGCAGTGCAAAAATATCTATCGATCATTCTAGAATATTTCAGTACATACAGATTACATTTATTCTCTATTTATGATTAATTTAGGTACATATTTGAGAGAGTTTTGTATGTTCATAAGCGTTTCGATCTTCGGAAATTATTCTAATACCGGACATAAGAAGCATACTGTCTCGTCAATAGTCACAAAGAATGAGGTGTGCCGTAGATGGCACAGTATGTAGTATATTTTATTGTAAAAATGGTCTTGTTCAGCTACATCTATAGACAATTAAGAAGAGGGTGAATAAGTATATAGGTAGGATGCAGAAATATCAATCATCATCATCAGCAGCTCACTGCTAGATATAGGTCTCTCCTAAGGCACACCACTGGGCACCATATTCAGCCCTTTTCTTCCAGTTACTACCCGCATCCCTACGTATGTCGTCGCTCCATCTAGCTGCGGGGCGTCTTATACTACGTTTGCAGAACAGAAATAACAGAAAGAGAAACATCCGCTAATGTGTTGTATTACACTTAAGGGTACTATTAGGGTGTATATTCAAGGATTGAATTTTAAGTAACATAAGTTAACGTTTAACAAGTTTGACCCTATGTATATTATGATGTCAGGTTATAGTGAATATATTAGATAGTGTAAATTCTTCTATTATATGGAAATTCCGTGTTAGGGCTAGTATTATGCCGAGAATACATTATACGAATAAATTCTCGTCATAATCAGGATTTTATTTTGTAAAGGTTAACAATATTGCGTACTTTTAAGTTAAATATACGTATTAGGTTACCTTCTTATTGTTTTGAAGCAAGGTCACGTTTACTAAATAAGATTATTAAATAACTATTTAAAAACTATTTTATATACATTTGTACAAGGTTGGTTAAAAAGTGATTTGAATATTGATGTACATATAATTATTCTGTAAAAGTGTTTTCTTGAGGGATTAACTTCATTTTTTTATATTTGATTTAGGATAGAGTAAATGAAAAAAATATTGGATATCATTACATAATGTTCATAACACAAGCTCTTTTTTTATCGACATTTTTATTCGAACACGAAATCACTATTCGAACATTAGAACGAATCATCGAATCAATTACGAAGGATTACATCAGCGAAGGATTGAGTCACGGCCAATGTCTGTTACATACTTCTTAGGTCCTGTTTTCCGTGGGATGGTGATCCTTTAGTCATCACACCTAACCGTGTAACTAACTACTGCCGCAATAATGTAAACAATCATTTTGTTAGCGTACATCTGACGTTTACAATGATAAATAATATTTAGTACTATGATACACTCTGGTCGTGTTGCGTTGCAATTATCATCCCCCACAATTCCGGTGTAATATGACCCCCGTTCAAGGAGAAAATTTAATATTACAATCGTTATTATCAAACAAGGTGTCACCCACGTACTCCAGCAGTTCTAGATATTTTCCTATCCATATTTATTGTAATGAATGGTAAAATATCCAAGAAAGTGGCAGTAACAACTTTGCTTTGAACCATATAGATTTTCTACAGGTATTTGCATTAAACAGACTACATTAGTTAATACTTACTTGGCACGGAATGATGCTGTTTTCTCTGTAAATTGTAGAGTTCCAAGATTGTATTTATAGAGTGTAATAAAATAGAATTAAATATATAATACTTAGTTATGTTGAAATGTAAATTATTGGATATATAGATATGGATTTTTCGTGTTTATAATATCTAAGTACAACAGTTTAACAATAACAATTATAAAACCGGCGCTGTCTCAATAACATGAAGTTCAAGACGGAACAACTGATAGTTAACAGATAAACGGCATGGCAAATGTCATTTTTACATATAAACATTACCACGGATATATCACCTGGAGGTCTTATTATTTTCATTTTTTTAATGGATAATAATGGAATGGTGTAGGTACCCGCCTGCGTTTAACTAACGGTTTACACTGGCGGTGCCCTAGTGGAGGATGATAAGACGAACATAACATTAGGCCAGTTATCACACTGTGGTAAATTCTCCACAAATTTATCACGATGGTTTCAAGAGGGAATCACGTGGAGAACAACCTGACATACTTCATTCCTAGCAATTAATAACAATCTCCTTCTTCCTGGTGCTGTGATATTATGCCTCGTACCCTGTATTTTCACTGGCTGTGCCCTATTTTCTAACCGAAACACATCTTACCAAGCTATCTGTTGGGCGGCTCAAGTATGTAAAGTCAGATGTGTCCCCTAAAAGACGACTTTGTACAAAGGTTACGTGGTTATTCTACTATTGGTGGATTTATTTTGCACTATACTTCTCTTACATGATGAGATGAAATATGTGTGTTTAATTTTGTGATGTCTGTAGTGCTGTTGTAATTTAAAGTACGTAGAAGATTAAGCTAAAAAGTATTTCCTATTATTATATATAGGTACCTACTTAGATAAAAAAATGGTAACGTAAGTTAGGCAGATTATATTATGTACATAGGTATGTATGAGTCAGTTTGTCATAAGATATTTATAACTAATAGACGTTGTGTGTTTTTATTACATTTATTTTTACGAAAAAAAAACGCCAATTCAAGTTGTAATGTGTAAATTATTACATATCTCTATATTTAGGTCATAAGTAATAATTTAAGCACACATATTAGCGTCACTATATAGGACAGGTAGATAGAGTTTTATGGGGCTTGTCTGGTCTTGTCACGATGACTGATTTATTTTAATATATAGATATCAATATAAAAATAAGAATTAAATGCAACCATTTTTATAGTTCAAGATTTTATATTATTTGGTAGTATCTATTGATACAACGTCATATACTTGCGGAATTATGATTTTGATTATGATATGAAATGATCTGTTTACAAAATTTGTCTATATGATAAATACAGATACTATCAAAAGAGTTTAATATGGACTCTTTATATACCATAGTGACAATCAAACATGCGGCTCATCTGATGGTAAACAATCGCAGTGGCTTATGGACGTCTGAAACACCAAGGGCGAAACACTAGAGTTGCCGTATACTACGGGTACTTCTCTAAAAACCTTATTCTGTAGTCTCTAGAGAGAACGGCAGTTAGTTTATTCCACAATCTGAGCCTGCGTGGGAGTATGGTCCTCCTTATTCTATTTTATACTTCCTGGTTCCATATCTCTGGTTTATATGCTATCACTAAAGGTGAATATTATATATTCACATATAATCGGCATATTAGTACAAATAATACAAGCATACTACAAGCAACAAACATAATACAAGCTCTTCTTAGCTTGAAACCAGGTTTCTTATGGATATGAAATTTTGGATACGGATAGGTTTCGGATATAGGAATGATTACTATACCGGATACGGATACGAATGCCGATATGAAATTATTTCGGATTATCCGTTAGTTTCGGTTAATTTCGGTTACAGATATTATTTTTTTAAGAAAAGTCAAAAGTAAAATAGAAAATTGCTAATAAAATGGTTACATAACGTGTCTCAATTAAGCTCCGCCCCTATCCGATATTATCCGAAACTTTTATTTCGGATTCGGTTACGGTTACGAATATTTTTTATATCGGATATCCGATAGTTTCGGTTACCAATATACCTGCTTGAAACTAGAC
The DNA here is from genome assembly GCF_030625045.1 of Achroia grisella. Classification (NCBI taxonomy): domain Eukaryota; kingdom Metazoa; phylum Arthropoda; class Insecta; order Lepidoptera; family Pyralidae; genus Achroia; species Achroia grisella. Next base: position 622,113 of record NW_026712648.1, read on the forward strand.
GGGGCTGTGTGAATTGTCCTGAAATATAATATATGATAGAAGATGTATAACTTTCAATACTCAGCTGTACTAGCATGTTTGTTTAAAGCTTACGACACGATGGTCATCTGTATGTATCACGTTTACCATCGGCTTGTATTTATTATGTAATACATGATTCAACATATTTGTGAATAAATTAAATCGAATTAAATATTTATTTTCAAATCAATACAATCTTTAAGGTTCTGCAAAATGTTTGTGTGATATTTAAACAGCTTAAATAAATAATAAATTATTTTTTGTCACGCTACTTAATACTTTTCATACAAGAGCTTACAGCCGACAATATTTAGTTTTAATAATGTGTGGCTATGTAGCGTCTCTTCATTCACTTTAAATGTCAAGGATTATAAGCACAAAAATCGACTTCGCAAGGTAAAGCTTTAAAAGTTATTTGCAAAGAGTTCACAGTTGATAGCAGTTGCTTAAAACCTAATGCTATATAGGTTGTAATATACCTATATCTAACGTATAGGTAGTAATAAATTTACTCAATAATATTGATATTTAAGAACATTCGGTCCTGAATTTCTTTTACCTTACGGTACACCACCACTATATATAGGCGAAGCTTACTACTATCGGGTACCACCACCGGATCTTGTTGATCTATCAGTTTCTTTGACATGAAATTGCAGAATTAGGTACATAAATAAAACAATAATTTAAGAGCAAATTTGGAATTAATATTATAAACTTTGAGTTATGAATCCACTACTATAGATATACTTTTTACGAGACCTCGGCATAGTCATGTTATTTACCTTTAGAACAAAACGACAGTCATCGGAACTACCTTGCTTTGCCTTGTAGATAATTAGTTAAATATTAAATATTTGATATTTAATGCAGGTTTATTTATCAATGGAATATTTTACTAAGTGGTTCAATCTCTAAATCTCTGTTGTGTTAATTTACAGTCGGATTTGCGTATCAAAGAGAACCGAACTATTTTAAATGCAAAGTCAATTTGTCTGATTACATACGTTGAGTAATAATATTAATTATTAAACTGCGACAGTCGAAGAGCTAAGTACTGTAACTGCGTTCTATTACAATATTTAAACAATATCTTGTACATATTACATGTAATTATCATATATTAGCTATTACCCGTTCCTCCCTATTACACTCGCTTCCACATTATTTTTGAGGTAAACGCCCTTGTGATGCAATACATTTTGAGATCAAGTTTCATAAGATATTTTCAGTAGTTTAGTCTTCAAAAGGTAAAAAACAGACAAACAGGCATGCATTGGATCTTATAATTTGATACTAGTATAGATTTCTATGTCATCATAAAGAATAGAAACACAAGTAGAAGCCTAATAAATGAGCTGATTGTGGTTGAAAGAAGTATTATATTTGTAAATTTAATGTCGTACACAAAACAATTTTATGTCAGTTGTTATACACAAAAAGAATGATGTTTCTGATACTGTGCACAAAAGTAAATGCAAAGTGTACTATTTTTTAAAATAAATGACTTCGTTGAGATATGACATTTTTACAATGTTATTATATCTAAGTGTCTATGATTTGGAACATGTGTCGATTAAAACCGAAGTTTTCACTACGATAAAGTACCAATATCTAATTAGTAATCAATTATGGGTAGATAAATGCTAAAAACGTATTATTAACTTCCAGTTAGTTTTTATAAATCCATAATTTTTCTCAGTCGCATCCGGTTTATATACTTTAACAAACGCCAATTTATGCGCACTCAATTGACGCGTTAATTATTATGTTTATCATACATAATTCTTCTGTAAACGCTGTCGTATTAATCAGTTAGACAATGGACCTTGGATATTGTTTAGAATTAACACCTTCGAGTTGTGAAGGTCTCTAAAACATCGAAAGTCATTTCTGTAGCTTTCAATCAATGTTATTGTATAAATTAAAAAAAAATATTAAAGATAGAATTTCGTTATATAAATAATTAAACCTTGGACAATTCAGATGACGGATACTAAAAACCAGTGAGCAAATTGATCACTGAGTAGCAGCATCCCATTCATATCTGTGGTAAATAAATTGTGTATGTTTATGTTTTGCATTTTACATTTATAATTTAAATATACTGTGTGTTTTTTGTAATATTCTTCTACATATTAGTTTGGAGCATGAAATATCTCAGTTGATGTGATTATTTTTTTATATTTTTATCTAATGTGTTGTCTAATGTCTAAGCAAAGCTTCTAAGTATTACATGTACTAGATAAATTATAAACGTCTGAAAGTCCTTTGATTGTATTTTAAATACTCAAGATACTTAAAAAACCTTCCATCTTTTATAATATAGAAATGATTGTATTGAACTAGGATTGAAGGTGTAATATAGAATTGTATGGTGGTATACTAAACTGATAGAACATTGAGTTCTTTAAGATACATATATTTTGTTAATAGAATTAATACTAAATACGACAAAACGACTATTACTGTCGCGCAAAATTTTTATTTATTCATTGATTGACTTCAAAGAAATATGAAACATCAGTTTCGCCAGTGATATGCCGGTACAGAATGCAATGAAAGGAAGCTCTTCTTTATTAACCCTCGACGTAAAAGAGGGTAATGTAAGTTTGCCGTATCCGGGTAGATATCTGTGTGTCATTCTGTGGCATCGTTTCTCCTAAATCGAAGAACCTATTGTGATGCTGTTTTTTCTTTTTGAAAACTGACGAGAACGAGATAATTCTTACCATTAATTTTGTGCAGTTTTTATTCGGCGGTTACTGGTTAAATTTATAAAATAATGGTTGAAAATAATATATATATTGTTCACCAGAACCTATTTAATAAGAAAATGCTTAATTGATAATTTTTATATAATGACAAAATAGTGATCCGCCGACTCTAATGGCATATTAGGTACGTGGCCACAGCGAAGAATAAGGATAGAATCGGATCAGCATGGAGTTTAGCATTATGCTTTTTTGTAATAAAATTTTAATAGTCTAAGAGAAGAACCTATCATTTGAACTGTGTAATAAAAAAGTACTTAGTTGCAAAATCATTTACAGATAAATAATCTGTGGTTTTCTTTTAACTGTTAGCCAAGAAGCAAATGAAACAATAGAAATAATGTTCTTTTATAAACCTAAGATTTATTATAAACTTATTTTACTTGAGTATAAATTTGTACAATCCTGAGATTAACTAACTGAGTAGAAAAACACTAGACCATGACGCTACCGAGTCTGAAATTATTATGTTTTGTAAACTAATAATATTATAAATACGAAAAATATTTTAGTAACTAAATGGCTAAATGAATCTTAATGAAATTTGACATGAAGACGTATCACAAGGACGGACTTACTTTTATTTAAAAAACAGACGAAGATGCGGTTAGCAGCTAATAATATAATCTATAAAATAACAAAAAGCTGAAATAAATCTATTATTACACAATGGAGTTAATTAATTTAAGCGAAATAAAATTGAATTAATTGACAGAATTGATTTCATGCAATTAAGACAGAGGCACCAAGCATTTTATTTCTCTAGTGCAACAATAATACAATTGATATATCGATTAAAAAGAATAATGATTCCGAATCAATTTAAAGATGAAACAATAGAAGCTGATTCACACGGCAAATGTAAAAAAGTATTATCAATAGTCTGTTTTGAGAGCTACCTGTTCTTCAATGCCAAAATATTGACAGGTTGTATAGAATAATCGATTTCATTGAAGAATCGACGTGGCCGTGTCCTTTTGTTATACTAATTAATTTATTATTATTCAGTAATCAGAAGTAAGAACTTAAGATATTATTGATGATTTGTATGTTCTGCGATTATTCAGTGAAATTCTAGGATAAGAGGCATAATCTGGGTCCTCTGGAACGGCAACGCATGAGTGTCACGTGTGTCATGAAGTCCGTATAGGCGGTGGATACCACTTATCATCAGGTCCGCTGACAGCTTGTTTGCCATTCCATCTACATAAAGAAATACTTAGTTGTATCTGGTCTATTTTAATTTCGAAGCAGAAATCTTTCACATTTTTGCATCACAAATGCTATAAGTAAGGACTAATTTTGATTTGCAGCAGTTATGGAATACGAATCAACAATAAAAACAATTTATTTCTACGAGCAATACAGAGAGGTAATTATAGGTGACCTTATTGCTAGCGATCTCTTCCTGGCAACTCTAGGATGAATGAAGTGATCAAAGTAGCTTCTGGAAAACGTCTAGCAATATAAGCAATAAAATATTTTGTTAAACAATTATATAACACATATAATTATTTATAATTACATATATCAAGTAAATTTTAATAATGTGGATAAAATGTATATCCACTTTGGCTGGTAATAGATGCATGAAGAGTGACCAATTTAGTAAATATCCTTATATGTCCATTATTATGTTCTATTTCATCATCTATGAGTTAATTTGAAATATTGTTACTACTTTTGTTAAGTAAACTATGGTACTCATTATTTGCTTTGTAGCTATAGCTTGTATATGTTTAGGTTTGTTGTGATCAGACTGTAGAATTAATTATATCATACAAAAATTGACAACTTCTTAAAGTTATTTCATGAAACAAACAAAACATTACAAACATAATACGACGCAGGTATAAAAGTTAAAGTAAAAAAAAAAAAATGTAATTTAGAAGTACAGTACTAAAATTTACTTAGATATATAGTTAAGTTTGCCATGTGCACCTTTATTTGTGTATTTATGCAAGCCAAATAAATTGTATTATTCGTGAAGTTGTATTATATTAATTATTTTTTGTTGTTTCTATGAATGGCTAAGTATTTTTCGACCACCACTTCCTAAATTATTTTTTTATAAACTTGCACAGAACATTACACATGGCTCGAAGAATCATTTTGTTTGTAGTAAGTGTATAAATTTATTCTAAATAATGAATACTTTAACATTGTATCAACTAAAAATAACATGGAATATCATCAACAAGATTGTTGTTTCATAAAATCCCATTATGTGAAATAATTTGTAGAACTTATTCTCTGTCTCTGTTATAACTCAAACTTGACAGTAGGCCATTAATATTTTTGAATACCAAATAATCTTAATGTCTCCCCATTATCAGGGAGCACGTGTTGCCAGTGAGAAATTCTCAACATTTGGTTATTTTTATTGATGGGACATTGGGTTATTAACGATAGAGACGCAACACCCTCTGTCGCCGCTAGATTTACAACTTTGAACAAAGGACATCAATTCTGAAGTGACATGTGAACTGAAATACAACTGTGATTCTTTGTGAAAAGTTGTCGCGTGCTCAACGACAGAGTTGTGTGGATCATATAGGTACCTACATGCTTACTTATTTCTTTTATACAGGCTTATTTTGTAGATGCATATAATTCAACTTATGCTAAAGGTATGCTTGTTAGTTTTTTTTTATTACTAGTAACATCTGTACAAAGTAATCATTTTCATTTACGTCGCAATTACTCGCAATATTGCAGCCAAAAAACAATTTTTTAGCTGTTTTGGTTGAAGGGTGTGATTTACGAGTTACTAGTCTACCTGATAGAACGTGGTAACCACCGTTTAAGGGGGGAAGGGGATTGTTAGTAATGTGGACTAATTAATTAATTGCTAGGAATGTACTGTCAGGTTGATATCTACTGGGTTCCCCCTGGAAACCATCATGATTAATTCCTTGTGAATTTGTCACCAAGGGTTAACTAACCTGACTTCATGCTCATCTTACCATCCTCTAGGTGCCCCGCCAGCGTAAATCTTTAACGCAAGCGGGTGTTTACAATACAATAAACACCGTTTATATATATAATATTGCCATAAAAATGAAGATAATATATATATATATATATATATATTATGATATCTGTATTATATATTACAATTTCTAAGAACTACTATATATATAATGTATTGTGTATTTGACTTTGCATACAGTAATGAAATTTGTAATATACCTATCGCATACCAGGACACGTTTAATTTTTTTTCTAAGAGTTATCTACATATTTATTTAAAAAATATATATATATTTATAGGTATATATATTTTATTGTGCAGTATATTATGTCTACGTGTTATGTACAGTTATATAATATAATGTTAAATGTTTAAATACTGATTATATTCAAAGTAAATCTTCATATGCGGCGTGTAATGTGCGTATCGCAGTTTGTTATAATCTCAAAACACCTTCATAAGATTCACTTTGAATGACACCTTAATACTAGTTTCATTAAACAATCACGTCTATCTTGTCACTTCCTTGTCATAGGAGCTGGCGCCGAATCCTTAGCATACAATCAAGTAGGTAGTTTACCCGGAAATGCATACTTAAGATATATCATATACGAAATATATAGGCATTCAGCCGTATTTATTTAGAAAGAAAACTTTACTTACTTTTCTTAAAATTTATTTTTACGTGTATATTAATACGTAAAAATAAATTTTAAGATATAGGTGTATATTATACATATATATATATTATATTAATATACTCACCTAAAATATATTGATATGATGTTTTAGGAATGTATATTAAAAAATAGATATGGTTTATTCTGAACAGTTTATTAGAATAGAATAGAATAAAACAAACTGCAGCTTTCACAGATTTCGTTATATAAAATTTCGCTAATCACTAAGTACTTGGAATCAAAATCGATACATATTTACAGAACTAAAAAAGAAACACAGAAATCTTACACTTTAGAGTTTATGAATATATTGATAAAAGTAAAACAAAAACAGTTTAAGACATTATAGTTAACAAATTTTGATACTTTAACATCTGTAGTTGTCTCTATAGTCTAATCACATAGTTTATCCAATTCAGTATTAAACTTGCAATTATTTTGAAAATCACCCCATAATAAGTCAATCATTATAAATTCCATTGAATTTACGATGATAGAATTTTGCAAGTTTCTATATATTTAAATAAAAATTGAATCTTTTTCATGAACCATTAATTTTCTTGAAATTTTCTTCGTTAATCATACTATAATTATGTATCTAATTTTGTGAATAATTGTTATGTAAAGTATTAAACTACACATAGAGTTGCGATAATAACTTAAATCAATCTCTGTCTCTCTGGGGCTCCTCACTTTTGGTTGGCGCTGACATAACATCAAAGCATTAAGTAGTCATTACACTAACTAATGAGAGCTGTATTTTTTTTAAATTCACACTTGCCTGATACTCAAATTTAGACAACAATCATCTGCGTATAACTCAGAATGCTTCTACCTTTGTAAGGTATCTTACTAGAGGCTGTATTTATGTTCAGGTTTGTTGTATATAAGTAGTTTATTATATTAGAAGTAATTAGCAGACATAATCGATTAGGAATTAGGAGCACAAGAGATGAAAGAGACTATTAGTATGTCTGCTGAAGAAGCCATTTTTTGTAGTGTTATATTTTCCTTCGCAAACGTAATGTGCCACAGATGCACAATGTTGGACGGCGCACAGCCCGTAGTAGGATAACGAGCGCGTCATGGCTGTATGCGCGATGTTAATACTAACATGAGTTAAGTTAAATTGAGATCGAAAATTAAATCTATGTTTACGCCATCACTAAACACATACTATTCATCTACTTTTTTTGTACACCATTGGAATAAAGTACGGTTTATGCACAGATAAGATAATATTACCTAGTATATGTAATCAATTTTATTTGTCATAAACAAATTATATGGGACAATGGATTATTCCCAGTACCTATTTTAGATTAGACAATAACTACAGCACAATCAGTAGAAATTAGATTGTGTTTTATTAGTTTTGTCCGTCTGTATGTGCCTGTATCTGTGTCTGTTCAGTTTTACAATATGTTCATGGTATATATAAATAAATCACATGTCAATTCTAAGTAATAATATATCAAACATACATAAAATATGAAGTGTAGTATTATAAGCAAGTTAATTCATAACCAATTCTCTTAGAAGCCGAGAGATCTCATATTAGTTAGTACCGTGACTATATTGCATATCAGCATCATTCGCTTCGCGTAGCATCTGCCCTGTACTGTTTACTTTAATAGCAATTTTAATTAAGTATTAAAATTGTACTGGCAAAAAGTAATTGGTAACACATTGTCTATTATTCCAGACCATAAACCTAGTAGGCAATTTGTTATTCTTCAATATGTAAATTAAAATTAGATAAACATATTTGCAAAGTTGAACATTATTTTATTTACAACAGAGTTTTATTTATTACCAAAATCAATTATGTTCAACTGGCGTAAAACAGAGTATCTCATTTTTGTAAATAATTATGTGGGAGAATATTGTCCCAAAATACAGGAAATTTCATACTAATCTATGGAACTATAGAAGTATTAAAACATCGATATTATCTAAAAATAATCTATGCATTCTTATATTTACTTTTAATAATATTAAAAGATATCATATAGGTATGTCTTTAATAGATAATCAGGTATTGTTAAAACATAGGGAAATCTTTTTAAAATTTCTTAAAAATTGCTACAATTTGTTTATTATTTATTCATAATTACCAAAATACTTTTGTATTGTTTAAAAGATAAATAAAAACTAGTATTTAAACACACTTTTATATCAAATAAAAAACCATGTAACAAATACAGTAAACCTACTTGATTATTTTAGAATTCTAAGTACTCACAATACTCATAACTGATAAGAAAAAGATTCGAAGAAGACAACAATTAACGAATAATTCACCATTCAAATATTATAATCGTTTAATCCAAAATTAAACTAAATTAAATGCTGTGTAGGTATAGATATGTACATATATGATAATTAATGACTGAATGAAGTTGTCCAATAAGATAAATCTTAGCGGTCTAGCACACCGCTTTACGTCCGATTAGGGAATGCAATCCCGACTCGAGATTGCAAATTCGGGATCCCGCGGGATTAGAAATATCAATCCCGCGGAATCCCGGAATTTTCGGGATCCCGTCTAAATTTAAAAAAAATATTGAATTCAGATGACTGAAAAAGCTAATAACTGCTTGTTTGTGATAGTGAGGTTAACTAAAATAACATATTACTCGAAAGAAAATAAAAACCTTTATTCTTTAATCTTACCAACAAAAAATAATAATCAGGAATTGAAAAAAGTGATTTTGAAAAATTAAAAAACGTAGGTAAATTCAGGTAAATCAAACAAACAATAAGATTTAATTCTAAGCTCGTGGACGTGGATATAGGAAAAAAGGATTTTGAAAATGACTCCTTCTTCTAAAAACAAAGGATTTATTAATAGTTTCATCTTCTGCAAATTCAAACAAATCCATTTCGTATTTTAATGGTAGATTCTTTACGATATTTGATTATAAGCTCGTGGACGTGGATATACGTGCAAAAGGACTTTTATGATGCGTCGATTCATCATCATCTCTTCCTATCCCATTTATTTTGTAATATGTTTTTCGTTTATTATTTGTGCAGCACGTTAAATTCAAATCTTCTGCAATCATTCCTCTGCCCTTATAACCAGTCATCTTCGATTATCTTTCTTAAAATATTTTGCCGTATTAATATCTGATAGACGATTACTCTTCAACCTTCTGACACCGGTGCCATATAATCCTCTAATTATTCATTTTTATCTTATCCATTTTTCACACCACACATCCGCCTCAACATTCTCATTTCAGTTGCATCAGTCGTCTCGAACGGGATCTCGATCCATACAAGACATGATGATGCGTCGGGATTGATCCCGAAAAATTACACGAGATCTCGCGAGACCGGGATCCCGCGGGATCGGGATTGCATTCCCTACGTCCGATGGTCGCGGGTTCGATTCCTCGCACGGCACAAACATTTGTATTCATGAGTATGATTGTTTGTATCGGTCTGGGTGTTTTCCATGTATAATATGTATGTATTTACGAAAAAAAAAAATATCTATGTACTTGTATCAGTTATCTAGTACCCATAACACAAGCTTTAGGTAGCTTAACGTGGGTCTAGATGGCGCTGTGTGAATTGTCCTGAGATAAAAAAAAAATCTGAATAAAATAAACTCATAATTGACATTAATATTATGCACATAATTTTCTGTTTAAGTTCAAGTACTTATCTCATTTATATTATACAATTTAAAAACGATATAATAGTATGATCAGGACGGTGAAGTAAAGCGTTGGTCAGTGGAAAGCATGGTGTTCAATGAAGTGTCTGTCTTAAGACAAACTGTTGAACAAAACCAATGAAAAGAAAAATATACATGTGAAAATAGAGAAAAACAAAATTAATACATATGTACTTTTTAAAATACATAAAAAGAATAAAGCTATTATTAGATATTATTATATAATTCGAAATCAATAAATAATGATAATAAATTATTACTATTGGGTATAACAAATTATATAATAGACAATTACTGATTTATTTTATAATGGAATTATTACGATTCATGTGAGTATAATGTTATAACTATTGTGATGGGAATAAATAAGTACTTCAATAATTCAATAACCCGGAACTATAGGAAATTTTAACGACTGATTTCCCAAAAAATATTTATTGATCACTATCATTTGATAGATATCATTAGATTTATTTGGATAACTTTGCAGATATTCGTATCATTATCTAAATCAATAAACACATTACAAACTATGATGTTGTTAAAAATAATATACGATAAAATACTACCTAATAATCCACTTCAATTTTTTTCAAGAATAGGAAAAACTAATACCTAATACAAACATACACATTAACGAACTTCCTGTGATAATGGGCCATTATTTTGAAGATTAATTTTAAATCACTCTTTATCAAGAATTATGTAAGTGAGAGTATATATATTAAACTGTATTTTGTTGAGTAAAATTTCGAATGAGTTTTTATTAGTTATTAATATTAACATGCAAGAAAAGGGAGAATCGCTAATATTTACATGCAAGAAAAGGGAGAATCTCTATCTCTCTAACGCTAATTATGACTCATTTACTATATCTACCTTTCTTTATATCAAGAAACCAATAATAAGAGAAACAATATTGACTATTAACAAAATTTATCCATGCTTATTAATTAATATTATAAATTTAAGTGTCTGTTTGAATTAAATTCTATAAGAAGTTAGATCGCATCACTCAATTTTTTTTATTAAAAAAAATGTTCTTAGGAGTAGATACCGCAGTAATTGTATTCAATTGTTCAATGGTTACAAAAAACATTATTTTTTAAATTTATTATCATTATGTACACAATAATATAATATAACATAACACAACAATATAATACAGCTTAAACGCAGATGTTTCAACGGCCATACTGGATTAAAAATTAACATGGTAAAGGAAATTTAAAAGCGGCGCTTATGTGAGAGTATTAAAATATTTTTTTAAATAAGAGCGTAAATAAAAAATATTATTATTTAAATTGTGGATGATTATAAGGATTTAAAGATTTTAAAAAGTGACAAATCTGTGTATATTGTAATAAGATTAGAATGACAGTTAATACTGACATGACTGCGATGGGAGACATATGAAAGGGGACAAACATACTATGCCGATTCCAACGATAATGGAAGAAAGGCGATGGATGATGACGATGTAGTAGTACATCTAGCCCCTTCTATAAAAATGCAGGCAATGTTGGTGGTACACATTTCCATGGTACCCTGAATTGTCCGACTAAAAGAAGGTTGAGAAAACGTACTATTTTGGAGTGTATTTTAACCTTTTGAAAAGTTTTTAAACACTTAAAAGTTTGATATAAAGATTTCATTTGATGAATAAAAATTATACAGAAGAGCGTTAAGAAATGAATTATGTAATTTTCATATACCTACATATTAAATTTTCCGCGAAGAGTTTTCTGTTTAATTATGCGTATTGAGCAAGATAATCCTTACTATCCGGTTCATAAATATATATTATTCTCACAATAATCGAAGTCTATAGAGTCCTACGTATACGATAACGATCGTTTCGATTAGATTTCGCGCCAACTTTATTACGCATGGTATGGTAAACATTTTGGACGAATGTCATATTATTAACTTTATCTCGCTGGCGATGCTGAGCTTCATATCATTTGATTATATTTACGACATATATCACTATTTCAGTCCGTCACAGTCGCATATCAGTTAAATTTTATCAAAAACTTTCAGTTAATCGCAAATTGAACGCCTTGTGGTAGGTATGGTATCAATGGTCCCTTAGCCAATCAAGGCGCTGCATGATGTGATGTAGCCGTTGTTCAATTGGTGTATTATAACGTGATATTCTATTTCGGTAGCACATGCGCGCGCCGGTTGCAGCGCCTGTGTGCACAATAAACGTGTATGTAAATGTGTGTGTGCGTTCACGAGGCGCGCGCACTGTTTACCGCGCGGCTCTGTGGCCGGCGAGCGTCGCATTCACGTGTTTGTCGTGCGAAATCGAGTTTTCCGGCGGCTGCCGAGCTGCATTAACGTCCCATGGTGATTTCCTTCCAGTTTATTGGTGCTAATTTGTGCCGGATAACGATAACATTCGGGGGCCCAGCCGTTCTAGCGTACTTTCGGTGCGGCTCATAAAAATTATAGGTGTTTTCGGCGGATGCGATGAATAAATTTTGTAAATCGAGTCTGTGTGTCGAAAATGTTTGTGAGAGCTATGTTTTGATCGGCCGGCGTTCGGTGGATGTGCCGGGTGTTGTAGACACAGTTCGGCTTGCGGTGCTCATCTTGATCTCTGTGAAATTGTGCAGGCTGTTTGTCTTGCGGGCCCTCGGACTCGGGGACAGTTTCGCCAAAAGCGCGAACAAGGACTTTTCAGGGATATTATTCTCCATACCTGCAATGTGTTAAGGTAAAATCAGTATATCCTTGGCTTTCAGCTTGTGTTAATAGGTTATATCTTTTCTCTTCGCACTTTGTTGCTAATTGCATATTCTGAATGACTAATAAAACAAATTACAAAGTTACCAATAACAAATGCTTTATTTTTCTAATCTGTACCTAACTGCTAATGCTTTATTTTATTCCTTCATCTAGGTTCTAATAACCTAAACCGATATAGGAATACTGATCTACTGATTTTCAGTAATTAAGTGCCTGTCATCCTATCAAAGTATTGATTTGTACCATGTTTACTAGATTAGGAATTTAGGTTTCGAGATTTAGGTAAACAAATTGGACTTTTTAATATCTAAATACTTATTCATGAATTGTTATGTATAGATGATTCCTTGTTTCATACTTTTACATAATTACTGTGTATATACAAAAACCACTGTTATACCCAAAAAGATAAACGAATTTGTATGTGGGATTAGTATCAATAATCAAATAATTTACAATCTTTCTTTTAGTAACAAGTTGAGGATTGATGTTTAACTGACATGTAATTAAATGTAACCAACAGTTAGTCTGACAGATTTTGATATCTGTTTAGTTTACGGCCAAAGGTAACTTAATTTATTCAATTGTAAATCAATATACATAATATAGGGCAGCAAAGAGTCTTTACCATCGCATGTTAAAACTTATGTATCTACATAATTTCGCACCTTAAGTCCTATACCTTTGAGAAATCTAATAATGCTGCTAATATGATAAAAAAATGTAGTAACACTGACAATAATGTTTATAATATAAGATTATTTTGGCATTGCCAATGGCATAAGAAAACATACTACGCATTATCTAATTGTTTCCTTTCAATGTGTATGTAATCTAAAGTCCTGAATAGTTTTAAAAATAGACTATCAGAATTTCAAAATACATTCATCATAACAAGAAGATGTATCTCATACATAGAATTTGATTTGCAATTGTAAATAATGAAGAAGATTCTAGTTCATGTAATAAAATATTTATTTGTAAACCATTATTTACATACTTCTATTATCTGTTACCTCACTATCAACGCAACACGTGTCATCCAAGGTATTGAATTAAAGAATTTAATAATTAAATATAAAATAAATATGAACTTACTTTATCCACCATACCTATAGCTACAGATGACAGTTGTTCTGTAGTCTACAGATAAAATTTTATAACAAATAAAATTTCTTAGAAAATTATTGTGTGTCTCGATCCCCGGACTTCAAATAAAGTATATGTTAAGCTGCAGCAACGACGCATTAGTCAATTAAAAGAATATAAATAAAGAAAGTTATGGTAAAAAATAAAACAAATATAACTATTCATAATATGTTGAATAATTTAGCGGCCTGAGACTTGAATAACTGTTATTATAACTAACATAGGTTTTTTTATAGAATTATGTTCTCTATAAGAATGCAAGTAAGGATTTTCAATTCCATAGAAGACCCTATTTGAATAATACAAACTCGTAAATATCGATAAAATGAAATTTTTTGCTGATAATGCTGACATTGCCAGATTTCTAGTACTAGGAGCTCATAACAGTCTCTCATTAGATCTGTATCTAGGTAATTAATAGTGTAATTGTCTGTAGATTTGGCAGTTAAACCAACGCTATTTGTAGCAAACAGAAATCAATTGCACATATACTTTATCTGCATGATAAAAAAAATATTTTAAATTATTTGTATCTGACTACAACCTATCTATCATAATATAGAGTAGATATACATAGCAAATGCCTCTTCAAAAGTTTAGATAGAATGAAAGTGCTGTTCTGACAAACAAATATTTTCTAAGTTTGGTATCTGCATAACATTGTAATTCTTGGGTGTGGGCGCATGTGGTAATTTAGTATCTATATTGTATTTATCACCGCCTACTTTTCTATACTAAAAAGTCGACATCAAAAGACCGAAAAAAGAAGAATCATGAACATATAATTTCGTATATATTTGTTATTTAAATTATTCTAGAATGTTCCAACTTGTAGAATTGTAGACGAACACAAAGTCATTGTTTAATGAAGTTTTTAAAATATTGTTTTTTCCGAAGGTGATGCTTCTTTATTAATACATGAGTGGATTATCTTCTTGTCTTGCAACTATATGTGATGGAGAATTATAACGTTTACTTATTAATTTGAGATATTTCTATATCTATCTTTACTTACTTTGCCGATACGTAGTGGTTTTCTGTTTGTCTCATTCGGTGTTTTATACTATGTAGTGTTGTACCAAGTTGCAATCTGGGGTGATCCTTAGGCATTCCAGAATGGGGTCACCCGCTACTTTGTCCTCATAGGCTGTTAGCATATCATTATATACACAGGCAGTACCTACACTGCTAACTTTTAAATGTTAAGTGTGTTGACTTGTATACGTCGTTGTTTAAAAATATTTGGTGTTAGAAAGTAACGTCAATAGTAGTAATAGTAATAATCCAAATATTTATTTTTATAAAATATTATATTATGTAATCATAGAAAAGTTGTAAGAAGTTACAAGACATACATATAAATGAATTTGTACTGCTATATCGTACCATAGAATCGGACGTATATGAATGGATCTACGCCTACGCTCGAATGAATGTCTTTTTTATAAACGGTCGATGGACGAGGCACAAAATATAATTGTTTTAACAATGCACTGAACGTCCTCGGACTCGATAGAGGTTATATGTTTAATATAATAATATATACAGGCGAGGTTGATGAAACCAAATGAATGGAAAGAAAGTTTCGCTTTATTCACATCACCAGCTATATATAAATAAGTAAAATAGCTCTCCAAATATAATTTAGGTACAAAGTCCCATTAATGAATCAATTATACCTTATCAAAAGAATGTTAGAATTCTTTTCTAACTACATGAATATATAATAAATAATAAAACGAATACTATCGTAGTAGGTACTGCCAGAGGGCTTCTTTTTCCCTTTTCTATAGGTATATACACACGAAATGGCACAGAATATTTTTTAGCTTTGAATCTCTTACACGAAATACTTAAAGTGAGGTATATTCCTTTCCAATTCTCCTTACGCTGCTCTATCTAAACTTTCAAGTCTGGTTCTTAATATTAACAGATCTTATTGTGTCAACATTTAAAGTTACAAATAATTTATTTTATATATAGTTTTCTTATCACTGCAATAACAATACAATCTTTGTTCTTTAAGCTCTATTTCTCGAGGTGCTAAGTTTTCTAGAAAGTAGCAGTATGCGAACACGTCTCTTGGACCATCTAGTTACGAAAATACACAGCTCAAGCTTAGAATTTATGCTCAAACAAGTCTAAGATAAATATTTATTTCGTGCCAATGTTGATAAGTCCATAGAGAAAGTGTTGTGTTCTAAGTCTCTCTTTTTATCTCTTAGTTATTCACTAACACCATGTTTTCATACTTGGTTCCAAGTAATTAAGTATTATATTAGTATTTCTCTTACACGTACTATTAAAACAATTTTGTAAATTTAACTTAATATAATAAGTTGATAAAATATATATTGGTCAGTTATCATAGACGACAAATCCAGTTAGGTACTCATTACTCCAAGATCTGTTACTGCATGCCTGGATGAAAATTATAAGTGTTAAAAAATATATTCAGTAGGTATGAAATAGAACATTTTAAGTGCTTACTTTAAAATTATCTAAATTACGACTCCAGTACACACATCTGCTTTAAGAAGTAAGTATACAGCCGATGTATACGGCTCTACAAGGCCTCCATACAACTGAATGGATGTTAATTAGTATATATGTTTGTTTTAAACACTTCCACGTTCGTATACGCCCGCACATACATGCAAGAACACTATGTATGTGTGTAGCTGGTATGAATAATAAATTCTCAACTGTCGCTGATTAGAAGAATAAAAGAACAAAACAAATTAGAGAATAGAAAATACTTCCATTTAACAATACCCGCGTGATACACTCATAATTATATTAACTGTGTACCATAGGCATTTATTATATCCATTACACATTTACTTAAACGTGTTTTGTATGTAGAGATTAATTTTCTGGACATTGAATTTACAACGTTAGAGCAACTGCGCATACGGTACATTTTACCTTCGCACTACCATTTTCGATGCAGACCTATGTTAGTGTGAACGTGAGAATAATATGTTCAAACTTTTGTTATTTTTTATCAAAACTCCAGCACTTAATCACTTCCTACATACAGCTCAAAGGGCGGAAGTCATGCGTTTACAGAAATAATAAATTAACGCGTTTGGTGTTTCAAAACGATGTTTCTTGTAATGTCCTTGACAGAAGGTCAATTGGACGTCTACATTTGGGAGGAACTCATTGCGACACATGCATCATAACATTAACAAACCCAACTGTTTGTTGTGTATTCGGTAATTTTCGAGTGCTCGTCGACCATTTCAAGTGGGTATCGAAGGACAATCAATTGACGCCCACGGATTGATTTGCTTTTAACTTGCTGACTATGCAAAGATGAATTACTATTTAAATTCTCATTCAATACAAGAATTATTTATTATTATTTAACATATCTTGATATGGATGGATGGATAAATTATGTAATATTGATTTAAATATGCTCTTCATTATATATTATCATGTAGTATGTCTAATAATGTATTTATTCATTAACAACAAAATAAATTATAAGTTAAGTTTTACTGTCGTATTAACGTGACACGCCCAGCAGTAGGACGTAATGCCTTTTTTAATGGTAAATCAATTTCATCGATGAACAATTATTATATTTTTATGTTTTGTTAACAAAACTAAGTTAAATACACACATTATGCACTTAATCAAAATAATTTTCACTGAAATATTGATAATAAATATTGAATAGTCAACTTTTTGATTCTACCGCTCATTTGGAATTCAGATTTATCCAAAAAAATAGAGCAGGAAATTCACCTGACGCTGTTTTGAACAATCGGCTTGGTACAAGTTGACCTCGGTAAAATTTGGCATTATTTATTATAGGCGAGTACTATAAAAGTGATTTCCATCTACGTACCCATGTGTGTACATATTGAGGGAAGTAAGCTGACTCTTGGATAATGTTGTTTGCGTCTCAAAGCCAATATTTGGCCAGAAACGGGTCAGGCAAAGACGCCTGAGCGGCCATTTGCAAGTGCAAATTTTCCAAGATAAAAATAATCTAGAGGAATTAATTAAGATTAAGTGATAGACATACGACCAATAAATTAGTTTCGGGCAGTGACTTAAAGTATGCGGTGAGGTATAATATAATAAAATTTCATCTACATCCTAAAATAGATACACTATAAGCACTTATATTCTTTTTAGTTTAGCTTTTTAAAGTTGTTGTACTTGTTAGAGATTTAAAATCAAGTTGAAGCTATAACTTTATTAAAATACATATATTCTGCATATGACTGTGGCTAGTGAAGTAACGGCAAAACAAGTCAGTAAAAATAGGTATTAGCTATATAAAATGTACTATTCTAGAAATTTTTACTTTAAGACTTTAAAAGAAAAAACTAATGCATAAAGTATTAGTTTCGTCGTTTAAAAAGTAGTAGGTAAGTAGTTTTTAATGTATTAAATGTTATATTTTATATTAAATAGGCAATGTTTTCGGAGTCAAGAAAAATGTATATCTTTCTTTATACACGCGGATTAACTACAAATTAAAACTCGCTTCAATCATGTATTATATATAACTTTGATTTCTAAAAAGATGCAATTCAATATCGACAATTTTCTATGGCTACAATTGTATTATTTAGGTGTACGATTAAATAATATATGTACATCTGTTAATATAAATATTATGAATTAGTGGTAATAAAGAAATTGACCTGCTTACATCTCCTGTTACATGTAAAAGTGGTTGACTTTCTACAAAGTCCTCAGTCCTATTTTAGATGCATTAGATTTGTTTTGTAAACGGAGTTTCGGTTAAAAGGTATGATAAGGTAGTAGAATTACAGAGTCCTTCGGGATGGTAATACATATATGGGTGGCACTGGCACCACTGGCGACGTGATGACGCAATATTCGTAATACTGTTAATGTTGTTTGTTGGTTGATTAGATGGTTACCTTACCATCAGGTAGACCGCTGACTTGTTTGACACACCAATTGCGTAGAAATACATTGTATAGAAATATTTTGATGCGAATTATTCATATCATTCATATCAGTGTTATGCAACGGTCATCGTAAATAATCTTATCTGCATTGCCGTAAGTAATGTTATATAGATACTGTTAGAATGTCAAATAAATTAACATTCACGCATTTACACTTGATTCTGAACACAACTTATTTCATTGTCATCAAGTTTACTTCACAAATACATATGTAAATAATCTTAAGCACTTCTTTATACGATATACATACAGTAACACCATAGATCAATATAAATGTAAAACAATACTATAAAAAACATTACTAATGAATTTGTACCTAAATATAACTGATTTATTACTTGTACATATTTATTTTAGTACATATATTATTTTTATAAAACTATGATTTAGTTACCTATAAAAAATATGAACATTTTTTGATTTCAAACCGCACTAAACTATCATATGTACTTTGTTAATAATATCTGAAATAATATGAATTTATTGTAATGAAAATATTGAATTAGTAAACGTTTAAAATATTGTAAGTATAATAAATATGAATCATTCTAATAAATCAATAGAATATATTTAATTGAAATAATAAGAAAATTATGTAGTAAGTCATATGTTGATTATAATATTTAATTCTTAAATTGTACAGAAGATTCTATACAATGCGGAACTAGATAACTGAAATTTAACAATCCGGAACACTTTAGCATAGACTTGCATAAAATAAAAAAAAAATAAGATACAGGTATTAAAACAAGGCCTAATGTATCTACGAGTACATACTTATAATATATTACTTATTTAAGAGAACGATTACAGAAATTACAACAAAAATATTTTAAATATATAAACAATAATACTTTTCAAGAACAAATAAAGAACAGAAGTATACACTTTTTACTGTACGTAATGCATAATATTGAACTGGGTTCACATATTAATGCTTTTGTAGGTGTCTTGCAAAATCATCAGTCCTGCCTGATCATCAAGAGGACGCCGCAGGAAAAGCTAATGACCCTAGAAATCTGAAATTTGATAAATATTTTATTCACTACCAAAAAGCATCCCTAAGAACATTTTTCTATATTAACTACAACAAGCAGCGGACAATGGCTATTCCAATATTTATAAGTTGATATTGAATGACTGTAGAAAACTGAATGATTTATAATTGCGGTCAAGTATGTATCTCATGAATGAATATAACGTCGACTGCAAAATTGCTTTAATAAATAAGTGGACAGGAAAGAATGGCTTTGGAATTTTGATGTGTTACCATCTGATTAAAATGATTGTAGTGTGACCTTTACCAGTATGTAAAAGGATCTTAACCTATATTATGATTATAATAAACAAAGAAGTTATTTATAATAACATTTTGAAATTTAATTTAAATATCTAATAAAACGAAATGGTTACAAGTTGGAAGTAAATAATTTAATGAAAATGATGTCGTAATCAAATAAATCGTAGTAAAATTATGAATGCGAAAGTGTGCCGTTTATCTATTTGTTACCTATTTATGACTAAACGGTTGAACAAAATTTTACGAAAGACGAGGGAATATATTTTTGACTCTATCTCGAGGACGTAATGTCTTTTATCGAAACTGGCTATCATGGCTATCATTTTGCTATTTAAAAAGAAGCAGATGAAGCCGCGGGATAAAGTTTGTCTATAGCTGATCTAATGTAATCATGTGAGCAATTTAACTATTAGATATTTTGTGATACAATTGCTATTACTGCCAGACTTGGATACATGTTATAGCCTGGAGGAACACGTAATGTGCCTTTTCCGGATGTCGTTGTGGCGCCAGGGTTTATATCGCTGTGTCCTATATTGTATAAGCTGTTACTATTACTAACCTCGTTTAGCTCTAAATAGTTGCCTGTTGAATTACTGCTGTATTTGAAGAAGCACCTTCATCCTTTTAAAATACAATTGAATAACTTTCTGCTACAGTGAAGTACGTTTCTGAAAGTATAATTAATTTATCTGTATTGCTTTATCTGTACTATATTTGCACAGTAACAACTGAATTTACAATACAATTATGTACTCGTATACTATTTAGAATTTTAGATAAATTCAGAGTAGCCATAAATATTAATTTACCAGAACTTCCAAGTCTTCGTGTACCTACAAATATTTATTCGATAGATATTTTTTTATTAATACATAATCATAGACTTTTCTTAATATAAAGGTAAATATTTAGATCTTCTCTGATGGATACATACAGATTAAACATACCCTAGATGTTACCTAATATATATACCATAATATAATTGTTGTAAAATATAGTTTGTTTAATTACTTAAAATAGATTCATCTTACACTTTTTTAGTACTTGTGACAAATAATATATATAGTCTCTAGCTCTACCACTTGATATCTATATTGAAATTATTACATAACTTTAACTATTGTTAGACATGTCACTGTATACCGGTCTTAGAATCTTGATAGACAGAATGTCTGTCTCTGGTCATAAAATTTTGCTCGGGAACGCGGTATCTAATCAGGTCGCAGGTCACACTAAGAATGTTGTCTCCTTATTGTAGCGAGCATAATGGAACTCTACAATCAACCGTGTCTGCTATATAAGGGACCATCCATAAATATTACACGTTAGGACCCCTCCTAGTGTAAAGTGTGACACTGAATAACAAACTCCTCAAAGAGGGTTGAACTCCACTAAGTCTAAACTTCATGAACATGAGGAGTCACGTTACGACACGTTAGAAATATCTTCCTCTCTTCTTCATCAAGAGGATATTGTGACGTGGCATTATTATTAACTATTGAAGTGTGAACAGCTGTGGCAGCAGATGGAGGGTCTAAAAATTACACAAATTGTTGTGACGTAACTTATATATAACCCCTAAACATATAAAATACAATTTTATATGTTTAGGGGTTATATATAAGTTACGTCATACTATATAAATTTATATCACACACGCTTATCTTTGCTCAGTCTAATTACTACCTATATATAAACGGATCACTTGGTACGGACCTTTTTGACCTTTCGTGCGTAGAATAAAAGAGTTATTTCACGTCTTTATATATCTACTATATATCCCTACTAATACTGTAAATTCATAAGTTTATCTGTAAATCTGTTTATTTTTTACATATTCATGACTAAACGATAAACCGGATCTTAATGAAATTTGACATTTAGACATGTAATTACAGAAACCATCAAGAGAATGGATATAGGCTATCTTGTATTATGAGCAAAGCAGATCAAGTTGCGGATAACAGTTTTATATTATTAAAAATAATCGTATTTATATTTGCTCATATTGGCATATTTATTGGGCACATTATATGTAATATACAATATAACATTTTCGTCCAAATGCATTACTCAGTGTGTAAAACTATAATTTTGCTCGACCTCCTCTAAACCAGAATTTAATAGAGTAACTAATTGTATTCTGACCCTGCAGGCCTGTTTGGAGTTTGCTAAAATTAAGAGCAAGCAATTTCATCATACATCAAGGTCGGGAACTTGTGGGTTGCACTTATAGACTATGTAAGTAGGTCGATTGATAGTGCAAGCGATAAAAAGTCTTAGTATCACATCGTTAATTCTGTAATTAACGCGCTGTACGCACATCAAACAAGCCGCGGCGCGACGACAAATATGTCTAGAATAGGTGAACAAGGTGATTTTTGACTGTATAGGGCTTAATTATTATTTATGGACATCTAAATATCATGGTTCTGACGTAGCAAACTTCTAAGTAGTTAGTCGAAATTGTAGTAAATTGTTTCTATAATAAATGCATATTGTAATTTTCTAACAGAAACTTCTTAGACGGAGTACAGTAGAGTAGAGAAGCCTTTAGAAGATGTTAGAAATAACTAACAACAGCATACTTAACAAAAAAAATATTGACACGGCACAGTATAGAATCAGTACATGAAACCTAACATTATTTTAGGATATCTATACAATAATGAACATTGATGTGTATGGCGTTAGTTGGCCATGCATGAGATTTATAGTGGTTACCTTCCTTCCAGCTTTTTGTCGTCCAACATTCTTTTGCCGCAACCAACAGGATTTATTGTTTCGGCTTCCGGTTCTCCTAGTCTCCTCCGCGTCCAGCGTGACGAACCCCACGGACTCGCAGTATGCCGCCATGTATTTTTTTTTTTTAACATCTATTAGTGTTTGACAATTTCAGGCGTAAATCAAACATGTTGTTCAACATTTGTATGTATAAGACCCATAAAAGAGTTTCCTGTCGGTTATTAAAATTCTCAATTGAAACTGCTTTTTGGATGTAATTATCTAAAACTTTGAATTTGCCCATAATGCTTAATACCTTGGATGATACATCGACTGAAAAGATTATTTCAGTTTTTTTGGTGTTGACAAACATTTTTAAAGTTACATATAAGCTTGTCTTTAGTGTACTATCGATTTTGTGAAAATCTTCCAAAGCACGTTAAATAATTTTTAGAAACATTTTACCTTGTTTATTGGCCACTCGCGTCCTTATTTATATATATATATATATATATATATATATATATATAGGTAGATATATATATAAGTATACATACAGGTGGAATATTTTGATACTATTTGGACTATATATATCTTTGCCTATACCTCTTCGCTGTGGCGAATATGTTTAGGTAATACGTGACTTAAATGAAGTGTGAGCGATGTAATTATAAAGCTGGTACTTAATTACGAGAAAAGTTATGTACACGAAGTTCTTTGAAATGACGGCTCGTGATAACAGTATCGATTGACCGGACAACTTGTATAATCGTCACTCATTTATAGGTGATAAGGCGGTGTTTTTCTAGTACCTTGAAGTATAAAATGCTATATATATAGTCGCTTGTGTTTATAATGCTATATATTTACAAGAAATAAGTATAATAATATGAAGATTCTTAAATAACTATAAAACATCACAAAGTACTTCGACTTGATGTCTGTAGCACCTCACATACATACGATGCTTTTCATGAGAATTAAAATATTTCGACTCTGTGTACCCTTAGGATTTACTGTCTATTCTCACCATTATAATGGAACGTAGCTTGAGAAGCAAGATGCTCACTGCCCAATTAGGTGAGATTATTATTCTGTTTATTTATAATTTAATCAGTAGATTCTATTTAATAGAATATGTCCAAATATAGAGGCCGTACTAATTTTTTATCAATAAATTTGCTAATTTCTTGATATTTCGTATTTTATGCTAAGACGATATTGGGTTTAATCCATTATAAAAGATCAATTACTTTTCTAAAGGTTACGTGACTGTACCTGAGCTATTATATACTGTTTATATAGAAAAAATATAAATAGGTTTATCACGAAAAACATTATAATATGGTAGCACTAATGGTATTCCCTTGAAAGCATGGTGATGAGAAATGAAGTGATCACATACTTGAATTTATTACAAGGAAAACTGTTTATTTAAGTATCTACTACTACTGCAACCCTTTGCATAGATATCAATAATAAGTAATTAATAATAATAACTCTTTATTGCGTATGTAACGATCACAAATAGTATGTTAAAGAAGTGCGTTAAAAAAGGGGTTTTATCGCTAGAAACAGTCTCTTATAGACAACCTCTAGGGCTGTATGCCTTTTATTTGCGTATTAGGTACCTATAATATTACAATCATTCCAAAAAATTCAATTTCAAAATTTTTAGTTATAATATTTATAACATATTAAAAATAGGGATGCCCTCGGTGGTCTTGCACATCGCCTTAATTCCGATGGTCGCGGGTTCGATTGTTCGCATGATACATTTGTATTCTAGAATATGATTGTTTGTATTGATCTGGGTATTTTTTATATAGTATTATGTATTATCAGTATTCTATCAGTTGCTTAGTACTTATAATATTTGTTCTGATTAGTATTGGACTAGATGACGTTGTGTGAATCGTTCAGGGTTATTATTTTAATTATGAAACATAATCAGGTATATTAAATAAATCAGGAATATGAACGGTATAATTTTGAAACGTGGTAACTATAAGAAGATATGCAGGTGTGGCCGATCACGCATTAATATGCTAAAAACAAATAACATGTCATCGTTGGAATGATTTTGACATACAGCTTTTAATTTATCTTTTCAGTCTTTATACAAGCGAAGGTTACTCAAACCACGTTTTAGTCTTGAAAGTATTTAGGGAGTGTTGAAGTTGATTTACAATGTCATTGGGTTTAGTTAACTATTGATTTTAAATATTATTTTAGTTACTAATTCCATTGACAAGAGAATATTAATTTCAGTTAAGTAAATCTCTACATTGATTGTTTCCTTAAAACATTATAGAGGTAAAACTAGGAATGATTTTTTACGGCTAATTTCTTTATATGACTCGAATGAGAAATAAAATGACGGTAGCCGTCATATGCATACATGTTTACCGCTATGGACGTCAAGTATACACTGTGACGCCTGCTAAATCTTTTGTTTTAATTAAGTAGGTATTTGTTAAACATACTCGTAAGATCGGTTGCATGTCGTAACGACAGTTCATGCTTATTTACTTAAAAAATGTATATATAATAATAAAATAGGTGGCCAAGTACCTACGTGTGTTGATTTGAAGTGTATGTTCTTAACGTAATAATATGATCCTACATTTATGGTGAGGTAATTATGCCTCATTTTCTTCAGTTAACCATTTGCAATATTTAAGGTTGTAGAGTTGTGGGTGTAACGTCCAGATGTTTTCTTCTATGGACAACATAAACATACGTATTATGCAAATTATGCTGAATATTGATGATATCGTTGATGACCGAGAAAATTATTATGTTTAAAAATATTAACATATTTATAGAAGTTAAGTTATAGATGGGTGTTTTTATTAAATTAAATACGTGAATTATTTAGTCATTACGTATATTGAGGCGATGTATAGGTGATTTTTATAGTATTATTGAAATATCAGTAGTAGTGAGTTCATTTATGTAATCTAAAAATGTATATATTAGCAGTACTTAAACTTCGAACAATAATAAATTCCATCAATAAGTCAAATTATTTAATTTAAAGTGTATATGACAGAACAGTATTAGTTTTACTACGAATTTTATAGAGATTTCTGGCTTTTTGTGAATTTTAGACAGTATTATTATTATATATGACATATTTCTTTATGAAATCTTTAATGTTTAATTACTAAATAATACCGTCAACAGATTGTAATGCAAGCCGCGTCTGTTTTCAGTGTGACCTTAGAGAGTGTATCTAAGTTGAAGTCAGTTTCATTGTGATCCGTTTCGGCATGAAAAGAGAGACACTTTGGTATATATAAGTATAAATATTCATTTTCTAACTACATAATGTCGTATTATAAATTACTGTTTGCCAGTTTATACCATTGGGGATAAACGGCGGAATTATATAAATATGCTATTCTATTTGCAATGTCATAACACACAAGTCCAATTTCATTAGGCGGGCGGGTGGCGTTTGATCCGTTAATTCAGCACGACACGCTATTTACCAACTTAATTACTACTGTTGCTAATTATTTTTTTATTAATGCCTCATTTTTCATCATTTAATATATGTTACCAGCCAGAGAATGAGTGGTAGAATAAAAAAAATATGTTTATTCAAAAATGCTTATATTAAGTTTATTTGAATGAAAATTATATACCATTGGGGATAAACGGCGGAATTACATAAATAGATTGTAAATAACACACAAGCAAGGCGGGCGGGTGGCGTTTGCGTTAATTCAGCACGACACAAATACTTATTTCTGTTTCTATTACCCACGACTCAAATCGAATGATTTAGTGAAATAATATATAATTGTTCACGTGATAGAATCTGTATTCGTGTTAAATTATAGTAGCCGTTCAACAGTTCATTCGTGTCAGATAGATGATCGAATATATAATATGAAGTATGGAAATGGGAATAATTAAATGACACAAATACCTAATAATAACCTAAAAACCTACGAGTTATTCTATTTATATTTCCAAACTATGAAAACAAACAACAAACTTAATTGAAGCTAGAGAGTTGCCGCCAGACCGTCGGGAAAATAAAAACAATTATTACGAGTATGTTGCCCCTAATTATATAGAATAAGGGTAGGAAGACGATGATATGTAGCTCTAAATTCCTTTGTAGCCCTTTCATTGGAAGAACCCATAAATAGGAGAATCCCTACATTAGCTTCATATAATACAATCCAAGGAATTGAGAAGCTCGCTTAATACACATAAATGATTGGAAGTTTAATTACACCGAATTATACGTTTTGAAAAAATTTACTCAGTTATTCGTAATGTTACGTAATTATAAGTTCTGGTTAGTAATTTTAATTTAGGGTCCCACTTATTAAAAATATAATTAATGAGCGACATTTTTTTAACCGCATGCTACTTTTTTGTTTCAGGTAAGTTCAGAGAAATATTCAAGAAAATTCTTTATCTGTAAGTAATTTAGCAGTGCACATGCCAGTTAGGTAGGTATGTTATGAATAATGTTTGCAGGGTTTTGTGTTAGTTGAACATTATACCACAATCTGTGGACGTTACCTAAATATTTATTTTAGCAAATCAAGCTGGGAAACTGATATGCAAGTAAAACAATGGCGTACAAAGTTACCTCGTGTATGAAATTAACATATACGTATACATTTAAATTAAACAACGTTTATTCCGGTTTATTACTAAAATGTAGATAATAAGTAGTTACCTACTTCTAAAATTAAAAAGGAATTTGGTAGATATATATAACAGTATGAACCAAAATAATATATTAATTTATTTTTCTGGCAAGTATGTGTTTCAGGTTTCCCTTTCACTTTATTACAATGTATTTTTATAAAAATCTAACGGAATTATGTAATAAAATGTTATTTGTTTAGTACAATTAATATTTAGGTAGATTTTATTATGTAAATCCTTTATACGTAGTTTCTTATTTATTTTATAATTGGATAAAATAATGATAACTACGTAAAAGGATATTTTTAAGTAATATTCATTGTTTTATTCGATTAGAATATTAATAAAAAATCACTTAAGACTTTACCAGCCAATAAATTTTGTAGACCAATTTGCCTGCATTCAGGAAATTAAAAAAATAATTACATAACTTGGAACAGAAATGGACTTGAGTCTGTACAAATTTGTTTGCATGGATTCCTCTGTGTCACCTATTTCTGTCGTCGTAAAGCTGACTAGCAAGCCGTATTCCAGTTTGACATTTGGCAGTGAAATTAATGAATACTAAGGCATAACATCTTAGCCTTTAGAAACAACGCATGCGATGCTAATGATGCTGTTTATGGAGAGTCATTATAGACAATAATCTGACGGTTTACACGTATTTATAATTAGATTCTTGTTACTCCAGTAGTAAGTAAAGTAGGTAATTTGGTAGAATTAGATAGATAGGGTTTGGTAGATTGGTACTATATGTAGGCAGGATAGTATGATTTATCGTATCCTCATATCCTATGTAAAGGGAATCTATCAAAACCAGAAACATAGACCGCGAGATAAGTCGCCCGCCAGGACGGAGGCCGGGACGCTAGTGTCATAATAAAACAAAAATAACGGGCCTTGAGCCATTATTTCATTTTAATGTGGATATCGGGTGTGGACGTTTGTTGTGACACCCACGTGTGCGCATGATTTACTGTCAAAATCTGTTTGTGAGTGCCTAAACGTTTTTACATTACTGTACATAAGAAAATCAATTAATTGGTCAATCAATCAATTGGTTACGCATTTACACATTTAAAAATAATAACAACTACTTTTTTCTTCTCTGAAGTTTGCTATCGTAGATACCAAATAAATCTAGAATCAAAGTTAAGAAACCTACCTTTACCTTACCTACCTAGGTACCTTTAGTGCCTAGTTTCAAAGGCATTTGACAGTTCTTTTCATCTAATTAGCCGTCTTTTAATTGACAGCTGGCTGTGAGACTGACGTGTATTATACTATATATATAGGGATATATTTGATAATTTTCCTAATACATAATTATATTAAAAAAAGATTTTGTACCGAAAAAAACATGGTTGAATGGAGAACCTGCTTTTGGCGGTACGTTGAAATCATACTGAAGACTGTAAACTGCTATTTTTTTGCTACATTAGCGACTAGTTTATCTTGGCAGTGTGCCATAGGATTAGAGGCAATATTATCTGATAAAAAATACAGATCGGGTGTAAAGACTATAAAAATAAATATTAATTAATTAATTATAGCAGATATAAAAAATACAATAAATAACAAATGAAAGCTATATATATCCTCAAAAGACTGGGTTATTTTCTGTATGAGCCATTATCCTGAGTGAAATAGAAGCTATTATCTCTCTGTCCATAGGTATTCTGAGACGTAGAATTAATTTTGTAATAATATATTGTTATTAATTTTAGAGAAAGATTGTAAAAATCGGTTATTGTAGAGTTGTTTACGACTTTATATATTCTTGCGTGAAGCGAAACACGTGTTATTGTGATTCAATATGAAGGGTAGGATAACTAATAGTTTCTAATACAATATAACTTAATAACATAATAATCGGTAGTAACTACACAAACTGAGATCCTTTATTTATATAATTTATGATGTTTAAATAATGAATAAGTAAATAAACTCATAAAATTTCTGTAACATCATCATTACCTTGCCTTTATCCCATTATTTGGGGTCGGCACAGTATATCATTCTCTTCCACTGCTCTCTATCATTCGTCATATCTGAGCAGACTCTTCTTTTATTCATATCATCTTTCACACAATCCATCCATTTTTTCTTAGGGCGTCCTCTCCCTTTACATCCATCCACATTCATTTTATACAATTTCCATAAGACATGATTCTCGTTCTTCCGCATAACATGCCCATACCAGCGCATACTGTTACCTCGCAACATAAGATTTAAAAAAATATATGAGAGAGAGAGAGAGTAAGTTTTAAGTGAACTTCAATTGTTTTAGACATTAAATACTGAAATTCTATTACAGTTTCATTAATAATTTACTACTCTTTTCGGTAGAGCTACTGCCATTTTCCGCGATTTTATATCAATAATCTTAATAGTTGACGACATGACTCCAACTATTTCTTTAATTTTCTTGATATACCCGGTGTTATAGTTACATGTATATATTAAAGTTCAACACCTAATATGTGTGCGCCAACGTAATGTAGCGCCAGGATGGCTGGGTGGTCTAAACGTTGGCAGTACTCCAATAGACTAAGGTGATGCTGGATGTGGAGTGGCTATAGTTAATTAGTCCACTGTAAGAATTAATCTTTGCCACCTGGAATAAGCCAATGAAATTTAGAAGCACATGAAATTATACGAGGCGTCAGGCAGATATTTATTAAACAGATTAATCAAGTGCCATATTAGATATCATACAAGATTTCGTTCACAAACATATATATAAGTATGTACCTATCTTGACAATCTAAAATATTAAAGTTCTCTTTAAGTATATTAGAGAATTATGGAATCTTAGTTTTTCAGACCAGACCATACAGACCACAAAATTGTAATTCTCCAATTGAAAATGTCATATTATTTATCCAAACCTGAATTTTCCATTATTTTAATATTTATGATCGCTTATTCACAAAATTTTTGCTATTGTGTGCCCATTTTTGTATCTACAGTATTTAAAGCCGTTAAGACAGTTCTTTGAATGAATTTGTGTGCTTGGGTTGCTAAACACAAACTAAAGATACGAAATAAATTACTAAAATAAACTATATCGCTTTATTACACAGTTTATTGCATTTTAGAACTAATTAGTGGAATCATAAACTAATTACATAACATGTAAGTATGTTAAAACAAATTTTGATCGTAAATACATGTGAACCTACTGATAAAGTTGAACTTTGCTATAGGTATATATATATATAGTTTATATTATCTCAATGAATACATGTAATAACCTGATTTTTTTAAATATTTTTGAAATAAGAATATAAAATATTTTACCATATTGAAATCATGGATGTCTGCCCCCGGCTAAACGTTATGTCATTAACTTTATTGTTTATTGCCCAATTAGTATAAATAGATGTTTAATAGTCTCAAAGTTCTCGTTAAATAATCCCCTGTCTGTATACATAGACGGTGCCAAGTGAAAAGATATAAGCTGTCAATGCTTTGGCACAGCAATGTGTGACGAAATAATGGCGGATATCCGTTAAGTGGCGAATATAGGAGTAGGATAGACAATGAGTAATGTATTGCCGTGTCCCATGAAAAATGAACGGGCAATCTGCCAATGGAAGTAGGTCGATAGTGTGCGGTTTTCCAGTGATTTTTATTGAAAAATTCGGTCACTCATAACTTCGTATACAACTTATAATAGGAAATTTATTGTCATGTATTATATATAAGTTTATAAAGACTATTATAAATTATATTACTATATAAACTATGTACATTATTTATATGTTTAGCTATACACATATTTATATGTTAGTAAATTCATAACTTTGATACAATTCGCGTGATCGGAATACTCCCATCTACCTGTCTATATTTATACCTACGTATCACAAGCACACAAGGAATTTACATTATTATAGAGGAATTTATAGCAATGACTTTAAAAATAATGTTACTACTGTTATAATTACCTAATCATATTATATATAGGGGAAGGACAGATGAAATTATTCATTTTTTATTTAGTTCAAGAAGTTTACTTGCAATTCGGAATTAGTATATTAGACAGGAATGTGATAATACTTTAATACGAATATAAATTAAACTAAATAATGTATTTGCATTATTATGTATTTATTTAATAATAATAACATCTCAGGACAATTTACACAGCATAATGTTCTTCCAAATTAAGCTACATAGAGCTTGTGTTAAGGATACTAGACAACTGATATGAATACATAGATTTTTTTGTAAATATACATACATATTATACATAGAAAACATCCAGACCGTGACAAACAAGCAAATATTTAATAAAGTTTTATAAAAAATGTTCGCATGATTTTTAATTACTTCGTTTACAGAATGATTTAGGCACGTACCTACATTTTTTATAGCAATCCATTAGTTTTAATAGAATTTGTTTCCCTTAGATAATACCTATAATAGTGACGCGGGCGGTTTGCCAGACACGAAAACTACAAATAAATGTAAATTATTGCTGCAAACATTCTGACATCTTTTCTATTTATTCCTGTAGATATAGAATTAGTTCCTTTACGAATTTTGCAATATGTTTTTTTCTGTAAAAAAATAACACATTCATCCTTGGCCTAATTATATGTATTCAAAATTATTTTATTCTATTTCAATTCCTATAATAGGCTAACTAAATTTAAATATATTTATATGATAGATAAAAAATATTTAGAAAAACTCTTTAAAATATAGAAATGGGCGAAAGAGTTCTAAAAAATATATTTTTATTTCATTATAAAAATAAAATAATATTTTTACTCCATATTTTTAATGCATGATTAAAGGGGCATCCGCTTAAGCTAAATGTAGTCGTTTAGGTATTCATTGCCGGGCCAAAAGTATAGTGAATAATATAATGAAGTTTAAATCTGGTCAGTCATCAAATTGTGGCGAATTCCTATCCCATATCTGATATCTATAGATATTTCTCATTGTAACTATAATAAAATGTTAAATAAAACATTTACTACAAACATGTATGAGGTATCTACTGGTAAACATGTGTTGCAATTTACTTACTATAATAAAACTGCTTTAACGTTTATAATAAATCTTTGATTATAGTCATGACAAACTAATAGTAAATAAGTAGGTATTTATCTCGGCTAGCTAGTTAGGCATATAGATTGTTCGAGATATTTTGTCACTGCCAAAGTAGATACCGCCGTGTAAATAGAGAAAAATAGGATAAATAAATATTTTGATCTATTTATTTATTCGATTTTATATAGCTAATCCGAGCAATATCGACTGCATCATACTTGGCATTTATTATTATATTTCGCCTAATTTACATCTACTATCTTTTTAAATTATGTGTTATTCTGATGTATAAGCTACATTACTGTAAAGTTTCATCACAATTCGTTCAGTAGTTTTTGCCTGTAAAGAGTAACAAATATCCATCTACCCATTCATACTCGCAACCTTTTTCATTTATAATATTAGGAAACTCATAATGAAGTGAAAATTAACATAAAGTTTAACAACATTATATGGTTTAACAATAAAGTATATACATATAGTTTTAAGCAGTAGAGCATGGAGTAGTGACCACACGTGGTTGTGCAGCACGAATGGCCTTACTCCAACCGGGAAATACCACACCCCTTCAGAATACCGGCGTTAAATATTATGGCATTCCGCATGGTGAGTCGAGGTTCCGGACGCTCCTTTCTTCTATTCTTTTTCTAATTCTTTACCCTACCCTGCTGTTCATAGAAGGCCGCTATCACTCACCTGCAATTTCCATTAGGTGTGCTACAATCATTTTTCTCCAAAGCTATGTAGATTGGAATTTTTAAATTGTTATTCCTCCCATCATAAAGGCAAATGGAGAAAATGCACAGTTGGATTCTTAATCCTGTTTTTGAGAAGTTGATAAGAGTCATTAGTTTTACCGTTGTTTGTCTTGTCTCTATATGGCCTATTTATTAGTATCGTGATTTTGCTTAATTAATATGTGTTATTTTATATAAAAATGTTTACTACCTTGGAATAATTTATTAAGTTATTAATATACCATTGTTATGTTGTTTACTACTCTCTAACTTAGACCGAAATGTTGTGAGTTCTGGATAAAACCAAAACAACTTATATAAATATAATAAACTACCAAAGTATATTCATGAGATGAAGTCCTACCTTTCTGCCATTCAAATATACCTAGCAAAATATGCGTGACTAAGTCGAGTTTTTCCTTCATCACGACTTTGATAGTTGATATTGCCTCTGATCATCCCATATAGGGTAATAGTCATGAAGATATATTTATTTCTTGTTAGTTATGGCTCTTTAATACTATTATCACGATAGTTAGGTGGTTCAGTATAATGTATTAACGTATTTTGTGGCCGTATCGATATATAATTTGTTATTTGGTAAAAAATATTTTGCATTCATATTGAGTATAAAAACACTGCAACTGTGCCACAAATTGTTAATTTTATTGACTTGACCGGTTTTGCCCTAAAGCCAAAGTAGGCGAAGGTTTATTTATTAAGTATATACGATTTTCACCGTACAATCAATGAATTGGGCCGAATATTGTTTAAATTGTACATAAATGTATATTTTGTTCACAAAAAAAAAACACTGACAGTCCAGGATATTGTCTTGTCTCGAAAAGTATGAACCCAAAAATAATGAATGTATGTGTAGTATGCTTATTTCATTATATGTATATACTTGTCAGTATATTACTTAATGTCTAATATAACTTTACTTATACAAATAAACACTCTCATCAAAAGTTCATTTATAGAGAATAATACCCATACTATTAACATAAAGAAGATAATTTGTTAGGTAACTCTATCTCATAGTACTTACTACTTATATATATGAATATATATTGTATTAGCCAATAAACTTTCAATAAATAACGTTTACTCTCTTATTATATATTTATCTACTCATCGTTGATTGGGATAAGAAATGTATGTTTTTTTGATAAAAATATCGTCTCTTCTTATAAAATATTTTTTCATATTAGGATGGTGCCAGATGGTGTAAATAATCTGCTAATGTTTGTCGTCACAGCATATTGTATAAATCGTCAGCGAGTTCGAAATTGCTAAGAAACATAGCGTATGCTATATATGGAATGGTGTTTAGATTTCTGATCTCCGATTACTTTACCGCCCTGTAAAAAAGGTAGATAAAGTTTCTTAAGCTATTTAAAGTATGCTTTGTAACTGCGATTTTAAATAGTCTTTTATTATTAATGATATATACATAAGTACCTAGAAGGAAGGTCGATTTTTATTCTTTACGCAAATTTGCATTTTATATGGTTTTATAAATATTTTTCAGTATATACCCAGGTGCTTTCGAAGGCACTTGAATTTTGTACAGAAACTCACTCCTCACTCACACTTTAATTTAACGAATTCTTAACTTATCGCAATAAAAGTTAATTACTTAGTAAATACTCTTATACAAATAGTTACATTTAACCATAAAAAACTTCCGGGTAAAAATATTCATTAAACTAAATTATGGCAGTTAAATTGAAGTTCAATTAACAGGTTGGGCCATCAATTCGCCATTAGTTTAGCGAGTTGCACGATCGACTCGCGAATTATAAACGATAATATTGTTCAGGGCCGAAATATCAATGCTTAACTCTTGTTTTTGTACACGAACTGTATAAAAACTTGAAATCATTATCAATTTTCATTGAAATTTTTGGCACGAGAATCGCTCTGTGGCTTAATTATGTAACGCTTTTGCTAACAATTTTTGTTAACAATATTTATAGTTTTGCGATTTTTTATAAACCACGTTGTACGGTTCGAGTTGCAGGTAACTGTGACATGATCCATACATAATCTCAAAGCTATCGATTTAATTCGCTTCATAGGAGAATTGTATTTTTTTGTGTGAAAGAGAGAAAATTAATTCAATTAAATTAGTATTACCCCTGCTGATTATTATACAGAAATTGTTTTTTGCGTTTTTATTTGTGATAGGTCTACTAGAATCACAGGAGCGATAAATATTTACAATGCTTAAGCCCCTTAAGAATTACTAAGAAATTCTAAGATTAACTTAGATCTTAACGTTCAGATAGATTATTATTTAATTTTCCAATACCAAATTAATATACATTTCATTTATGTTACATACATAATTGCTCCATATTTATTTATATTATAAGAAGACAGCGAAGGAAAGAAATTCAAAGAAGATAATAAAACCGCATATAACGTAAATTATTTTTAATTTCTATAGTAATCAAATATTGTTGAATTTGAATTGAAAACATAATGTCTACTTTTTTTTGGTTTTGGTCAATAAATATATGAATATTCTAGCACTGCTGCTGCTATCATACCAGTAACTGGCGGCTTTGCTTGGTAAAATTAGGATTAAAATATCTTAAATATTAATCTTGTATGAATTAGCCCATCTTTGTGCCATTTCATTGAGATTCTATTAGCCGTTAAGCGCAAACCAAACAACATATTTACAAAGTTTCACTTTTATGGGTAAGCAATATACAGAAGTAAGATTAGAAGATATCGCTGATGCCAAAATGTAATTACATAATTTGCAATATTAGAAGTTAAGTATAGGAGTGACAGTGACATCGTCGGGTCGGGTACTGTTTTGTATATATTGATAAATTAAGATTTTGTGTCACAGAAAACTGAACTCATTTAAAAATCTTTGAAATAAATAATTGTTTATTATTTGTATGGCGTGAGGTAGGTACCTACGACTTAAGTGATAGGTTTTAAACAACTAATTTTGATAAAGAGGTATAGAAGGTATAGAATTTTATTAAGCTATTTAATGACAAACATAACCGCTAGTGTAAATAAACAGAAGATATCGTGATATACATGAAAAAATACATACATTTCATCACATCCTTTTAGAAAATCGTCATCACCATTTGTTTGGTCATAATCAAACATCTCTTATAGTCAAAATTACTTAAATTTTCATCCGACTGTCAGATGGAAATTAAGTCCGCAATTACTAAAACAAAGTACCTACGTATAACTCTTAGTAGCTTTTTCAAATGAAAATCGAAACTAAATTGGTACACCGTGAGTCCGTTTGCATTGTTTAGACTAGAAAATTATTCACTGAGCGTGTTTGTTTTGAATTTGTTAGCTGTGTTCTATTGACGCCTTTGTTCTATTCATTTGTCTCGTCGTGAACCGAAAACATTAGTTGTTTTTCGTCTTGCGTTTTGTAAGGGAACAAATCTCTTGTTGTTAGTTATTTAAATAGTTGTTGTTACTTATGTGACTGTATCGCCGTCGTTGTATTGTTTAGTTTTGATTGAGTTATTTTTTTTTTTGGAACCGCAAACAAGTAGGCGGCTCACCTGATGGTAAACGGTTGACGTCTCCTATATATACAACAAGCTCTACAGACATCACATATGTGAGATAATAAGCACTAAAACGTAATTACGGAAAATGCAGATAAAGGCGAGAGTTACAACTAATATTTTCATAAAGTGTTATTAATCTCTTTAAAACGTACAGCTTGTTTTTAAAGTTTTAAAAATAAAGCCCTTGTTGAAAACTTTTTTATGTGATGAACTTTACGATTTTATGTGAATACGTAATCATAAATATGTAAATAATTTTCTTTTAGTCGGTTAGAAGAATTTTTCACAGTATTATTTCTGTTTACTTTGCGCTGCACCTATATTTCTCTTGCAATTTTCAAGATACTAGATGTTCATATTAAGTTATCCCCATTAAAATAAAATTTCAAGTTATTAGATATTAATAGTAAGTAAGTAAGCTACCCTTCAATTTCTTTACGATAATTTAACAATGTCTCCTATGATCCTCATCCTAAGAAAAAAACAAAGATACATATTTACGAATGGTATTGCTTTAACTGACACGATTGAGAAGTTTGTCTTCTTATTCTTGAAGCAATGTGCGTCTAATATGTTGGTATTTTTATGATAGCATCAATAAATCGTGCCGAAGGTTTTTAGTTACCTATGTGTTAAATAAGAATAATTATCATATTTTATGATGCGTCAAATAGAAATATTGGTAGCTATTTAGTTATTCTATAACTAATCGATTCATTTGATAGAACATTATTAGTTACTTAGAAGTTTTCTATAGGCCATTAATTAATTATGTGATATGAACTTCTCGATTTTTAGAGCCCCTTCCTCCTCCTTGGTCACATTTCTGAGATATCCCCTCCCTAGTCTCACATAACGTTTTATGCAATCTTTCATGAAGAATTGGTCAAATTAACAGGGTGTTTAAAATAATTTAAATATTTCTATTTAAAAATATGTTGTAATTAAATGTAGATCTTAAAATAGGTATGAGTATCACGAAATTGTGACATCGCTCGCCCTTCGTCACATATTGTTACATTTTCAATGTAATGCAATCCTTAACGTATGATGTAATAAATGACCCCCTACTTATATAATCAGGGGGTAATATTTTTATGCATATGCATTATTAGAAATTTCAGCTTATGTTCAAGCGTATCAAGTTATGGTTTGCGGCAAATACTACCCTGATTAGTAGTCATGTTGCAAAGTGAAATGCAACTGCCATTTAAATTCAGCCAATGAATGGACTGCTTCACGAACCGAGGCCACGCCCACACTAGATGCGCAGGCGCACTGACCATGGTTACAGCATACCTATCGACCTACAATAGATAAACACATTACATTATAAGGTTATATTTCTTCTAAATGAGTAGGTAAACCTATTTGTTAAAGGACCAATGCATGCCCCTAAATATAAGGAAATGTTGAAGTGGTGGGGAGAGCTTTGGATCGCTTTCTAGATCGCCTCGTATGCTACTTTACCTTCCATATTGTAGCCCTAAGGTACTAAGGTTGGATAACTGACAGATACGTGTTCGATAATAATGTTACAAGTTTCTTCTCCATGAAATGTAGTGTGACTGTGCCATGTACGAAAGTCTCAAAAATTAGTTTCAGAATTATTTTTCGGGAGAATGTAGTATGTTCAATACTATTATTTTTATCGTTTTAGTTTATTCATTCATTTTTAATTTAATTTACAATGAAATAAATGCAGAAAGCAAGTAATTGTCATGCAAATTAGTACTAATCCCTAAGGTCACGCGTAGACGGATCTGAATTTCATATTGACTTGCGAATTAACATAGAAAAATACCCAGTGTTAAAATATTTTAATCACGTTACTCATAATCCGTAAGATAACACGCAGTATACAAATGTATATTTATTATCGTATTTTGGAATAATATCCAAGTCCAGCACAAAATACCTACTCCTTCATAAATCAATAACAAATACAATCTCATAGAATAAATGTTTAATATTGTTCTATGATATTACGATCAATAACAGTATAGTATTCGGATTCAATATTAATTATCTAAAAGTATCTCCACAAAGTAGACACGAACAAAACCGCGGACTGCCTCTAGTTTAATAATATTTTTAGACAATTAACTAATAATACAAATTAAACACGATCGAATATTTAAATTAACAAATTATCTTCACTATCGCCAAAAGCTATTAATTAGTGTCATGGAATCAGTAACGTTAGTTTTCCGTGAGATCTTCGATCGTGAGAAATATTTCCCATTAATCAATAGCAGGCAAGGTGACTACAGACCGACCTTGATAATAATTATTAAATGTATGAGCTCGACTATAAAACTATGGATATTATTCATATGATGTTTCCTATACAATACGATTGTGACCCGCAGGCAAAAGACGTGACCTAGAAGTAATCTCGTGTATTCGTAGGCGTGTGGCTTAATGGATTCAATATGGGTATAATATGAAAAGTCATTTATTAGTATTATATAATATTATATTTGGTTACCAATAAGGATATATATTGTATTTCCGTACTCAAAAACTGAATGGAATATAAATAATCTAGATGCAATTTTTAATTAAGAGTATTACACATAGAAAAATGGCTATTTCTTAATTGTCATTTTTGACGAATACATTCGAATTGCAGATTTATTCAAGAATAATTGGAGAAGATGCTTGACTGGTCTTTTGTACATAAATTATAAAATATAAAGTAAGTAAAATTCTATCTTTACTTGAATGTCTGTCTATTTAAAAAAAGATAAAGTATTGAGTGGTAGGTACTTAAGTCTGTTAGTTATCAAACAATAAACAATGTAATCAATTAGTCAAAATAATCCAAAACATATACGATTTACGTAACTCAATAGATTATAAAATAATTACATTTTAACAAAAACCTACGAAATTAAGAAGTATATACTGGCGAGCATAAATTTATAACAAATGAAGCTGATGAAATAAAAATTTATTACAAATAGGTACTACACAACTTAAAAATACTAAACTGATGAACCATATGGAAAATGTTTAGTTTAAATCATATCTAATAAATATCTCCCTTTGTAATAATATATTATTCAAGAACAAACATGACTTTACGCATTGTAAATATAAAATTAAATTACCAATAACTACACTGAGACTAAGAACAAATATTATATATATATATATATATATACCTAAGCATGTAAAAACTCATTATACTCATATCATTTTATGAGCACCCTGTCCCATTATGAGATATTACAATGATTGATAGCTAAAGCCTATATTAGTGCGAATATTACCACGGTTTTTAGTCGTAAAGAAGGAAACTTAATACACATAGATTGTGCGGCCATAAATCGTAATGGGAACCATAGCGATGAGTATCTAGCTCGTAAAGCTTGACCCAATCAGACCATTGCAATTACTGTCTTCGACGAGGTCACACAGCAAATATAATACTACATTGTATACTTATAACTTCCTTTCAATATACAATGTTGGCAAAACAGCTTGATTCTAAAAATCTCAAATATTATTATCTATATTTGAAAATTTTTATAAGATTCGAGAGTTTTGTAACTGTAATTTAATAAGTATGTCACACTGCTTTAGTACTTATTCTATTATAGAAAATAAAATAGTCTGTAGTAATAAATCTTCACATATTAGTAAGGTAAACGAAACTCTACGACTGTACCCAGTTATTAGTTAGTAAAAATAAAATATTGCTACTGATAGAAACAACAAAAAAGATTATGAAACAAAAGCACTAGGACTTATACTAATACTAATACTAATATCATACTTGTCAT
Source organism: Achroia grisella (assembly GCF_030625045.1). Taxonomy (NCBI): domain Eukaryota; kingdom Metazoa; phylum Arthropoda; class Insecta; order Lepidoptera; family Pyralidae; genus Achroia; species Achroia grisella. The sequence continues at coordinate 662,994 of NW_026712648.1, forward strand.
ATTATATTTTGTACTCCTCATGTGTATGTGTGCTGTCATCGCGTTAAGTTGTTTGCAGTTAGGCATTATATCATAAAAAAGTAGATGCCAAGAACACTGATGTTTTTTTTTACATTGCTATTAGCGTCTATCTTTAATTTGCGGTTAAGGTATTCTTTCTGTTTAAATGTTTACATTTATAATTTTAATAAGAAGAATAAGAATTATATTTTGTCCTTATAAACACCGCTTATGTTATTTCTTCCTATATTTGCCTCAATTGCAGTATCGGAGATAATGTTAGCACCAAGCGTATAGACAAGATATTTTAATAATTATTGTTAACAATAAATAGTACTAGAACTTCCTATTGTTGTACATAAACGAATTTAATCTCATGTATAATGTTTAATAAAACTTTATAAATAATCAAATATTATTTAACATTAAAAATATTATAAGAAAATAAACACACTGCAATCCAGCATGTAAAAGAAGAAAAATAGGTCGAATTTGTGTCGAATCAATATCTCAATACCTAAAGTGTCGAAATTAGGTGTTCGCAACATCGTAAACATTACAAGTCAAATAAATCCATAAATCATACGCTTAAAGCAATATTTACATTACCCGGATCCTAAAATATCGAGCGACACGCTCTCGATATTTTTAAACAACAAAATCTTTTTATTTCTTATTTCAACAGCCTTTTGTCGAATTAAGGGACGACCAAACCTGTTCCACGCCCACAAAATTCTCAGCGTTCTACATCAGGGTTGTCTGCGAAACAGTCAATTAATCGTTTCATTATTATGAATAATTTTATTTAAGTGTATATGTATGATATACACTATACAAGAGAGTAAGTCTTAAATAATAGGTACTAAAATGTTGTACAACTGGTTACTAAAATATTAAGCAACCATTTTCTAATTTTACTAATGCCTCTTGATATAAGTTCATTATGAGATGGATGATTTTAATTTAGATACTATTCAGTCCAAATAAATTAAACTTGTTTTCTACGGATAGCTGTACAATTTTGTTATGATCATTTATAACAATTTCCTTGCGTTCTAATAGATATTAATAACGTTTAAATTGTTTTTAGTCATATAATAATAATTTATCGATATACATAAATGTGTTAGGAACCCTAAATCAGCACATAACAGTTTGTAGCGACATTTGCGAAAGTTCAAAAGCTTTGTTCTTTAATCTCATACGTTACAAACAAGTTTCTCTTTAAATATCAACACTGCATATATTATTAATTTATAATATGTAGGTAGGTATTAGTAAATAGCGTTTATATGCTATTTTCGGAATGTGATCTCAGTGGTTTGACTTCTTCCACAGTCTATGAGCAAGTTGAAGTACTCGCTACTTGGTTATGTTAAGGTATTAAGATCTGGAAATGCACTTTTTTAAATTGACTCCAATGTACTCTGATTTGCGTCTACATACATTTTATTCTTTACTATATCTGAAAATATTGAATAATCACTGAACGACTGCAATCACGTAACATGATTCTATATATGTTTAAGATTGGTAAATGTAAATTGAACAAATGAATTTATCACTCTGTAGGAATGTTTAAATTTTGGTCAGATATATGTATTCTATATATATTGTAAGCTAATAAGTGAAGTAGAAAATAAAGCTACTATACACTTCGATCTATTTCTTCGTTTAATTCATAAACCACGTAATGGATTTTGATGATGTATAGACATCCTAATGTAAAGCGTAACAATATTCGATTACAAACATAACGATTATTTATCGTTCGATAGTTCTAAAGTTTGCTACAATTACTTTTATTGTATATTCAATTGTGTATTATGTGATCAGCTGATATGATTAAACATTTCAGAATACCAGTTGCTCACTCTGCCATTTCTTTCATAGGTCTCTGATATTACCTATGAAAAAAAATGATTATAATAAATATATATTAAATAAAATATATGTCTACTTTTAAACTTTCGTTTTTAATATACATTTTTTAAATTATTAACCGGGTATTAACACAAATAATTGTATGGCAAATAAAGGTATTAACCTCTCTCGACGTTTCGACTAGGTTGCACTAGCCGTAGTCACGAGCTGACTGAAGTAACAGCGATGTCAATGTAGATAGGTGACAGCAGTTTTTTCATCTACCGTCACTAGACAATGCTTGACTACATCATTTAAGATTATACAAGTGTAAGTAGGATTACTAACGACTCTTACTACCCCATAAAGCCTGATCGAGGTGGTGACGAGGTGAGGTGTTCCAAGAAATAATACCCCATCCGGGAAAATTACAGTAAATAAATTACATAAATAAATTAAATATATATGTACAGATTTAATATAATTATTATTTGCACGCTACCGAAATATCTTCACCGTCAAATGTTATTTTTCCTTAAAATAATCTGCCAGTTATTTCATAATACTGTTTACATGTAAATATAATACAATTAACTCAATAAATAATATATGTCACCTAATAAACTATTTAATAAGGAAAATTAATGTACCACTAACCTGGAATGTTCCACGGTTGTAGTTGTAATTTTTATACCAATATGACGAATCTGAATGAAGAGAGGATTTTAATATTAATTGTAAATAATATCGACCATAGACGTATATACCTGCTGATAAATAACCTTATTAAAGATGTATGTTGTATAGATGTATGTTACTAAACAAATTAGGTATTATAAATATTTAATACTTGGAATAAATTAAATAGTAATACTTTTCTAATATTCCATTAGATTAACAATTTACGTTATAATTGCAATAAAAAAAAGAAATAGGATATTAATTATATACAGGATATTATTACGTACTTAACAATATTAATTAAATTTTTTAACTTACCGTTTAAAATCATTACTATTTTTATTGTGTAGTAGATGGATATAGACGTGATTTTCATATCTTTTATCTTAATTACATAATAATTACATTCCGCTATTCATTCATCAAAGTTGGAATCTGCAAATGGTGCCTAGGTTTATATGGCACGAACCATTGTAATTAACATAATGCCTGAGTCCAGGTATTATCATTTTATTGGTTTCCTGCCGTAAAATGAGCGAGGTCGCACTAACAAAGTATTGCTTGTCATCAATAGTTGCAGTTTTCCGCATACAAAATGTTAGTAAGCACAACTAACTGTGAATATGTTAAAATTGAATATTATTAATTTATTCGTATACAAAGATCTATGCTAGTTTATAAGGTAAATATAACTATACGTATAATAATAGTAATATATCATAATTTGTTTCTATATGTTGGAGGATGTACACATATATAAAATTTGGTAATTGAAATATTTAATGCTTTCTACTTTTAACACTGTATGGGAACAGGTATTAAATACATGTTTTTATTATTTAATTAAATTTATTACGATTGCAATCTTTAGTTTTTACTATGAGTTTTATATATACCGTAATGTTAATAATATGAAATTTAAATTTAGCAAATATGAAAAGTATTTATTTAGTTACATTATTAGAGTACTTAAAAATAGCTTTTTTATAAAAATATGAAGCTTAATTATTCCCCAAAATATAAATTATAAATTAGTTTTTTAGAAATAATATTCATCATATATAAAAACGTATATAATGTAATTCAACCATTAACAACTATAACCTTTTCATCCTAATGAATATTACCATAACAGAATTTTTATCTTTACGTAAAATAACAGCTGTAATTTATAATGTACGTCACATAATTTATTATAATTAAAAGTGATGTATAAGTATTATATTTTACGCGGTTATCTCATTACCATATTTTGATGATAATTATTATAATTACAACATAAAAATTACTCAAGAACTAGCAGTAAAGTACATACCTAGATATATCACTACGCACGCCCAGGCAAGGTTACAAACCTTAAAGCATTCATTCTTGTATAAAAAATAGTAAAATTTCTTATATTACCTCAATTTGGCTCTTTAACCTCGTACCATTCATCCATAGGTCAAAGTCTCGTACACTCATGCATGCGGATGAAAGTACCCTCGTACCTGACATACCTGCATACAGGAAACATGCCTTTTCTTAACGTGGAGAAAATCTTCATAGATTCGACCACCTGTCTCGGAGAACGGGTGGAATATGTGAGATATATACTCACTAAAAACTCCACGGTGTACTTAGGTATGCCAAGGCAGCATGCCATGGAAGTACTTTTGTTTCTGCCGCGACTGCTGTAGCGGGGGCGCGGTCTGTGAGATATTTAGAACCGACATCTCATTTTTTTAATCTTGAAAATACATTGAACGTCTCAAAGTTTAACCATAAAAGATGATTAGAACAAGTTAATACAGGTCACATCCTACTAAGTTTCAAGTGATATATGTGTATATCAAATCTCATATATCGGTCGTGACTATGCACACAACTAACACATTAAATGCTAATAGTAAACATATAAAACGGTGAAGGTTAACATATTAAGGCTGTATTCAATGCACGGAAAATGTCATATTATTATTAAACAATAGCACCAAGCTAAGTTTAAAGAGATACCATAAAATAATATAGATTCATTTTAATACTTTAAATATAAACAAATCTGGAAAATTTATATTATTATTTATATGTATTTTGTACCAATACAAATGTAATCGTATTTATAATTTAACCGCCATTATTTGCGATTTCGTCTTCTTCTGGAAAAAAAAGCTTATGTCCGTATTCGTGATATTCGTGATAACAAACTAACACACTTTCACATATATGTTATTGATTAGTATAAATTATAGATTTACATTTACGTAAAAGACCTAGGAGTCAAGTGTTATTTTAAAATCATGGTCAAGTAATAGTCAGCGTTGATCCTTACTATCTAGTCAAAAATAAGTACCTATGTTTTTATTGATTATATGCCTAAGTACATTTTAGGTTGTATACCATTTATATAATATCAGAGACTGGGATATTAAATCACTATAATAATGAACATGTAATTTTAATGTAGTGATAGCCTATTGCAGAAGTAAAATATGATATTTTATCTAACAAAAGATCAAGACTGTGTCAATAATAAATACTCAGAAAAAAATATTCTATTGTGGCGTCTGCCTCTTAAACGCAATCATAAATATTTATGTTGATTTCCATATAAAAAGACTACAGTCCACACACCTGCTTAAAATTTATTAAAGATAGGAAAATTATGCTAAATCTTTGTACTTGCGGCACGTAATTTTAATTTTAATTAATGTACCTAATTTTATTTTGAAACCAAAACGTACGTTAAGGAAATATGATTTAATTCTACTGTATTATCATTCTATTTAAGTACAATAGTTTATAACACGTCGGTACTGTAATAATTAACTAATTAACATTGTTTTTTCCTATTTTCAATCCGAATTATTCCTTTAATCATTTCCTCTCTCGTTCAAGCATTCCACATATTTAAGATATTGTTTTAGAAAGTATTTATCTACAAAAATGACATGTTTAATTTACAAAGATATTAAATTATATGATTATCATATATATACTCAATTAGTTACCTGATTAATTTTATTCCACTTATTTGATAAAGATAATTTATAGTGATAATTAGATTTTTACCAAATATGTATATACTATATATATATTCTATACTAGCTATGTAAATATAGGTAAATGCAATATTTGTGCAGGTCTTAATTGAAAATATTTAAACTCATCGATTAAAAATAATTAATTGATGAGTCAATAGTATTTTCAATTAGGAAGGAAAACAAATAATTAGAGAAATATTAACGGCAAAATGTAGCATAATATATTTTAAAGTATTTTCCGTTCCGGAAGAGTCACCCTTTAATGTTGTTGTTATACAACATTTCAAATTGCAATTCAGATTACAATTAAGCAAGCTGATGGGCAGCTGAGACAGATGAAACAGACAATTTTGTACAAGTGTAGCTTGATAAAAAAATTGTTTCATCAGTACACATTTCGTGATATTTTAAACCGTTCGCCATCTCGTGCGCTAGAATTGTAAATTTTTCGTCTATAGCTGAGCCAGACGTTGGTCGTGAAAACGAACAATACATTGCCAAACTTCCTTTGTTCCTTATACGTAGATCTATATAAGTATATTGGCGCCGCTCTACCTGTGTGTATCACGATGATATAAGTGTCAGAACTGACAAAATCATGTGGTTTCTCATGAAACGATATAATTTGATCTATTTACACATTTAATAAAAAGTGTTGTTTTAGAAATAATTCTAATAATAATTTTTAACAACTAGGTTATTATTCACGGGACCTTTTTCATCTTTCACACAGTTCATCCGTCTTATATTATTTCCCTTTACATCTATTGCTGACGAAAAACGTTCTCAAAAATATAACTGCATCATTTTGTAACCATTTGCTATTTTTATATTATCAACTTCATTAATTCTTCATAAATAGCAGCAGATATTACAGGATAATGTGCACAATAGGTATAAAAATCAAATTGTTTGTTTGTCCTATTCATCAATTTTCTAGGTAAATCATTCTCTCGGCTATGTTGTGTGGGTAGGTACAAATACTTCATTAAAAGCTAGTGATAATTTTATTCAAGGCTCACGTTTGCGGTCTGGTAACGTGACATGGTTTGTATAAGACAATCGGTATTATTCTTATTAGGTACATACATAATCTATCTCTACATTCTATTCATGCCTCACAATTATTTACAATGATTATAAGAACAATCCAAAATTTTGTATAAATGAAATTATTTTGTTTGAACATTTCACGTTTGAAAAGATCTACTTGCTTCTTTAATAATATTTGATGTATGTAATGAAATGAATTCTACTGTTATCACCCCAAAGTTCAAAATACCTAATAAGATATGTATTTTTACCAAAGTAAAGTTCAAAATAATCCTATCGTAGCTATTAGAATGTAACAATTTAGGTATTTGAACTTGGCATGGTAATTGTAACATTCCTATTATTACTTTCATAGATTTTAATAATTACAATTATAAATTTAATTATAAAATGTAATTCTTGTCATTTCACATTTGAAAAAATCTACTTGCTTCTTTAATAATATTTGATACATTATATTATTAAGGAAGCAATTCGATTTTTTTCATTTTTCATTTATGCTCTATGTCCCTAAGATAGTAGTAGCTCAAAGGTAGATTTATCAATTTTATGTTTCCTATTTTACAGATATTCTTAATGCAATGTTTTTTATAACTAAGTTAACTTTGGATGAATTTACGCCAGTGTTGATACCATAAAAATCCCATGATTGATAGTCGGGTTTCACTCCTTTGTAACAAAATATACTCATACTTATCCACATGTTCCGGATTATCGTTAACATCAAAGTGGTACGTTTTGTAATTTGCTAATATTCTCTCAGCGACAGCGATGTGTGCGTCTTTAATGGGGCATCGCAGTTTTTATAATCTATGGTGTAGGATTAAGTTGCTTGGTGTGCGTGGAACACACCCACCGAGCCGACTCGCCGAAATTATAGTCGATACAAGGATGCCAACCGTACAGATTATTTTAATCGAGGATGGAAATATGAACACACGGACATGTGTTCATATCATACGTATTTTGGCTTAAAAATCAGTCAAACACTATGGTGTACGAGGTCAGGGAGACAAATTGAGCTAATGTGCGAGATTTTATGAGTTTGTTTTATTTCTTCGTACGAAGCCAAGTGTTTTAAATTTGGCAACCCTGGGCCGATACGATACGATAGTTTTTGCCCGCTGTCGAGTGTCAAGGACACACGCTTCTCTTGCTTGTTGCTATGTTCAGAGTTGTATACTGAAACGTTAAACTTTCCTTAAAACATGAGATATGTAAGTAGGTGTTATCCTCAACAACAAATACGTAGTTAAATATAGGACATTTTAGCAATATATGCATAACACTCATTTAATGCAATCGAAGTCGTGACTAAGTATATATATTTTTTTATTTGAAAAGCTCATTATTTACACGTAAAATTAAGAAATTCACTGGATAAAAAATAACAAATAAGAAGTAGGTATATCTAATGTGTTGGGGTTGTAGTTTTCACAACAAACGGTGTACTATTAATACAAAGATACTCTAGAATTGGGATCGAATCCACGACTATCAGAATATGAAGCAATGTGTTCAACAAAGACCATAATCAGGGTCATAATTAGGTACATAATTAGATAATACTTAAACGTAAAAACATAAATGTAAATATTAACGATAAAATAATATAATAATTGCAAATGACAATAACAGAATTTCATTAAAACAGGCCAAACTTTTAGGTATTAATGACAAGAAAGATAAAATTACATTTTATAATTAAATTTATAATTGTAATTACTGAAATCTATGAAAGTAATAATAGGAATGTTACAATTACCATGCCAAGTTCTAATACCTAAATTGTTAAATTCTAATAGCTACGATAGGATTATTTTGAACTTTACTTTGGTAAAAATACATATCTTATTTTAGGTATTTTGAACTTTGGGGTGGTAACAGTAGAATACATTTCGTTTTGTATTGGTCTTAGCATATGTATATACAATACGTTACGTTGTTGACCATGACTCTTAAAACATGAACTGTGAGTCTACTGTGTAGAGCAGAGCCAGAGCTATAGAATGATTGATTAGAGCATTTGGTTTATGTATTTACTTATTTATCTTATGCTAGCAGTGCCCACAGTTTCATCCGCGTGAAATTTATAGCCTAATTCTAATGTACAATCTATATTATTGTAAAGTTTCATTAAAATACTTTCAGTAGTTTTTGCATGAAATTAGTAACAAACATAGATCTATGCGTCTATTCACATTCACATACATCAGCCTTTATAATATTAATAACAGTTATAATTTCGTCTTAAATAAAACAAATTTTGGTACTGGTAGATAATTACAACTACATGTATTATCATTTACAAAAATTTAAAAAGAAGAGGGGATATAGTCCATTGTAGAGTCTATAATTAAGTGATGACCAAGGTTCTACAAAATATTGACGTAATTAATAGCAATATATGTGAAATCATTAACCTTATATATAATATAGATATTAAATCATTAAAATATATAGTAATCAAACCAATTCGGTAACTACGGGTAATTAAAAACATCAAATGCCTATAATTGACATGCCGATTGGAATGACCGTATCGAATCAGAAAATGCTTACTTTCTTTATTTTACTACCCACATGTAACTAACAGGATATATCTCAACTTTTACTATATATGTATATAGGTTGACTTTATAAAAAGTTGCCTGCGTGGGCTTAGTCGCGCCTCTTTCAGGCGGCAAGCAGCTTGCTTTGTATGATTTCTTTCGGTTGAAGGATGAGATTAGGTAGTGAAATTACAGAGCAACACGTAATAGAATAACGTGATGTCCTTTGTGCTGTTCTAATTTACCATTAGGTGGACCCTCTGTTTATTTACCATTTCAATTGTATAAAAAAACCTATTTACAATATCTTAATGTATCATACATGTTTACTGTTGGAAACTATTTTATATACCTTTTTTATTGTCTATATTTTTTATAATATTATATTTGTGTATTAAATTGACTTATGTAATATAAAAACAATATAATATTATAAAAAACACAAATAATAAAAAAGGTATAAAAATAGTTTGCAACATTTACATTTAGATATAAGTTAATAAGGACCTTACTCGAGTAGGAGAGTGAATGTAATTTAAAAATCTGTAATTTTTTTATAAATGAATACAAGTATATATTATAAAGATATTCTTTTAAAAATTGACAATATTTCAATCTCTATGGTCAGTCAAACATTTTTGAATACAATGTATTAGGCTTAAATGTAATGTAATGTTTACCTACTATCCATGACAACCTAATAAAATCGTAGATAAATTATTTTAAACATAGTTTATCAAAATAGTCACAAACGCTACATATAGAGTGCTGACAAGTCAAGTAACTAGTTAATTCTTAATTACAATATTCACGAATATATTATTTTTAATTACCACGAAGTCAATCTTTAATCAACGTGTCAATTAAAAAAATGTTATTATATAGTAGCTATATAGTAGGCATATAGATATAGGTGTTAAGTATGTATATATATATATATATAAATATATTTACTGTTTAGCAATTACATAGATATTTGATTATTATTTAAACTCCATATGAATCAGTAGAATATTTTTAGCAATATCTTATGAATTTTAATATAATTAGTATTTATTCTAGGCTTTGTACACATATTCCTAAGAAAACTGATCTTCTATGTACTACCTACACCTACTCTAAGTCCTAAGTCGTCTCCTAAGTCGTTGGGAAACGTCGGAATAAAAAAAATTGGAACATAGTATTCTTCTTACCTACCTCGACGGAAACCCAACTTAATGGACATTAAGTTAAGATTTCCTGAAATACCTACACAAATGCTTATTTGAAAATATGCTTCACTATGAGTGCGTTGCGAATATACAAAATTAAAATGACCGCGCCGTGCTTTGTATGACAGCTTAATTAATGAACAAGTTTTGTTCACCTTCAAATATTCTATCCAATAGTCACTGTATTCCATTATAACTGGAATAATAGGCTGCGGCGCCCCTTGTTTAACCTATTTTACATAGACTAATTTCGATTCGTTAACTGTGTTGTTTCCGCTCTGCGACTAATGGCGCTGCATTGTTTAACCAAGTACAATAAATGTTAAACGGTTGAAAAATACGTCCTTCACCACATCTGAATTATAGATAACATTCCTATTGTGTACGTAGGTAATTGTACATATTTTATTCAAGTAATAATAAAGTTGCATTCAACGCCATTTTTATTGTAAGTACATTTATTTACAAAACAGTATATACTATTGTATGTATGTACGTTGGTATAAAATAAACAATAATTTTTATGTATACTTTTTGTTATAATACATTCGCGGAATTTGCACTCGTTTAGGTTTAGCTGTTTCGTAATAATATTTACAAAGTACATATGTTATCTACGAATGTGTTGAAATTTAATTTAAATCCGTCCAGGGATTAAATATAATTGATTAACGAACATACAAACAATTTAACATTTGTAATATTAATGGCATATTTAATAACATGGTTGATAGATAAACTACTGGATTCTTAATACTAAAATTTTGATTACAATTGCTAACTCGCGACAGCAAAACTTATTTATGTAAAATTGATAGTAAATTAAAAATTTAATTTAATTAGTTTGAGATACATATGAAACATTGTGATGATATCTTTACATATATATTTATACCTATAATATAATTGGAATGGCAAACAAGGTGATGGTAAGTATTTCTTATATACATAAACAGCTCTACGGACATCACGTTATCATGTCACGCCTCTGATACCAGTCATGCGTTGCTGTTCCGGAGAACTAAAATGTTACTTCGTGATGTCTCTTATCCTGTAATTATCCTATCTCACCATTCAAGCAAAACAGCTTACAAAGCAAGCTGCTTGGTAGCTGAAATAGACGAGAATGACGTACCCACGCAGAGGACCTTCTACAAATAATAATAAATATAATTAAGACTCTTCCTATTAATTACTACTATATAGCAGTGTTAGTAATAGATAAAATATTATTATTGGCAAGGGCAAGACTATCCCACCTACTTAAGATTGTAAACAACCATAATCTCAAGTAGGTGGGATCAACAGTGATCGTTAACCAGGTACGTCCGTGTATTGAGAATTTATAAATGCTACAATATTACCCCAGCTGCTAAGTTTAAAAGTATCTTAGTATTTAAAGTTTAATAAATAATAATTTGAATCATATAGGTTATATACGTTTGATGTTAAAAACAAATGTCACTTTAAACATTTAACTAATTCTTGTTTAAAAGAACCAGAATTTCTTGTTTTCTGACCTGAATCTGCCTTCTCTTCTTCTTCTGAATAATTTGTGGAATAAGAATATCACTTATCAAAAGTGCTTATATTAAGTTAATTATAATAAAAATCATTTTAATTTAAGTATATTGATCAGGCTGTACACTATAAATATATAAGTACTAATATATTACAGTTTATTATCTAGACTTTTATCACAATTGTATTGTTTATAATGACTGGCTTTATAAATAATAGATACGAAACACATCCATGTATACAAATAATACCTATCTTATATTTGAGTACGTAAATATATATTAATGCTTCGATATAATTTCATATTATAAAACTTTAACAATATACAATATTATACTATAACACTATATGTCTTGTAAGAAGCCATTATCGCCCCAATGTTGCCAAAAGGGGACGGGTCTCTCCTCATAACAAGGCGATTTACCCTACTAAGTACATATTACTACCCTATACTAAGCTGTATATGGCAAGTGGAAAGGTTAGAATTACGAGTATACCACGCCGATGTTTATTTGTCTTTTTCCCTAAAAAATCTTTATCTTGAGATGAAAAACAGTAATAGATTGTATTCTTAAACAGTTTCATCATTTAATATTGTCATTTGTACAATTTGATATTTTTGTAATCATATATATCTCTTGTCTGATCATATAGCGTGGGTTATTAAAAAAAGTTTTAATGTGAAACTTAACTCGATTTAGGTACGACTTCAAATAATTTCAATTCAACCTCACCATGCAGTCAAAACCTCGGGCTACGGCTAGTAAAGGATAATTCTATAACAATTCTAATAAAAAGAATGCAATTATATTGTCACGCATAGTAAGCTTGTGGTGCGCAGCAGGCGCGGTCGTAACTAGGTCACCCATTTCTCGACGCAAAAGGACAAAGAGACGAGTCGACCTCCGCTTTAATGTTCGTTACCTACGTCGTTTTAGAAATACTTCTCGTACTACATATATGGTGACCATTAGTTTTATTCAGGGCGGAAAGCTTCTATAATTTAGAAAAGAAATAACTGATTTTACTGTTGATTCAAAATTAAGAATATATATAGCAACTTAATCAACTAAGCAATGTCGTTCATTGTTTTATAATTAGGCGGCTTCATTGATTTAACAGTTTTCTAACTCATGTTTCTTTGTATTGATTTCTATGTATGTTTATTATGTATGGCTAAGGTAAACATTTACTATCAGATAGGCTGAAGTAGTATAAAAAATGTATTTAATTATTAATGTCAGTGCTATGAGTAGGCATTACTCATAGTACAGAGATGGCGCCGTCTTTATTATTATTAATTGTAGGAGCAAATCAGTTTCAAAATTTTGGTCTAGTTTTCAAGTTTGAATTGAGCTTGTACATACATATATCTAATCTTTCTACATTTTTTATGTAAGCCTTAACAAAATAGTTTTACACCTATGATACTTTATTAATGCAGTGAATATAAAAATATCAAAATTGATAGTTGTGTCTTTGCAAATGAGGAAATTATTGGGAACTACAGGACGAGCTGCCCGAGATCGGGATTGTCCCAACCGACGTATGGTGTGTATAGTCACATTACTATACCTACTTATATATTAACACAGCCTCGTAGAACCCTCGACATCCACTTTCATTGCTAAGCAATAAAATAGGGGACTACAAGTAGCTTTAAAACGAAACGCAATAACGCGTTAAGTGACCTAAATACGTTACTATCCTTTTCTGTACGTGGCATATTTACTGAACAATTTTATACGTCTTTTTACTGATATTAGTTATTTAAAAATTAATAATAACCTAATTAACTGATATGAAATAAATATATTGCATATTCTTAATTATTTGTTGTAGTACAATGAACAATCATCTGTAACAATAACAGTATTTATATTACAATAGGGTTTATTATATACCTATTCCACTTATAATAAAAAAAATAAAATATGTGTTTCTTTTAAAATATAACGACGCTTTAAGAAAGACATTGGAATTAGAAATAAAAATACACAAAGAAGGACGTATTGTAATAAAAGCAATCGGCAAGGTAGAAATACATTTATCAAGATCCTACGCAGCACCAAACGGATACATTTATTTTTCCCTTTTTCGTGGACGGACGTCCTACTGCCTACCTACCCACCGGATTTACATAATTGTACGTTCTAGTCACGGGTATTTACAGCCTACGCAGTGCATCGCCCAGTTTTACTTTAAAAAGAACTTATTAAAGCTAATTAGTATATGATACTAATGCTTTACACATATTATGTATTTTAATAATTCATGTTTTCATAAATTGAATTAATATAGGTAGTTAAATTAATACACTCTTCATGTTAATGGTACACAATATTGTGATAATAATAGGATCATGAAGTTAAGTCAGTTGACCCATGGTAGCAATTCACTAGGAATTATTCACAATCGTTTCCTGGAGAGATGCGTGGCCGTTGATGGTATTCCTAATGTTAGATAGTAACGTTACTCTCTATTGTTTAGTCTCCTTTCCCGTCTATTAACAACTACAGGGTCCAGCTTCTTCCTATGAGAGGTCGTTCTCTTACAATGAGAGATTCCTACATCACAGGTATCGATTCTATCTCCACTACAATACCTACTATCTAATATTGTAAAACAATGATTTTACTGATTTTCATCATCAGTCGCTTAGTACGAGAAAACAAAATCTTTGGCAACTCTTGTACATCTGTTTGCACAGATGTATTTGATTTGTTCGCCAAACAGGCCAGCAGCTACCGACCAAATTGGATATTTAGCATTACGCAAAACGTTAGAGATTTTACCCGTTTCTTTTTTTACTTTACAGTTTTACAACACGATACATGTCAAACATTGAATTAAAAGCATCCGGTTAGAATAACCGTCTCGATAAATTTGCCAGTTTAATTTTGTAAGAAAAATATAAACCTTGAGATCGCTCACTCATTGCATCCATCCAACCATATTTTGGCAGCGGCATTTTCCTCAGACTCCGCGACTGGAATAAGCAAATCCGTAGTCGCAAGTAGGTTATTCTGAATCGGTGCTTTATTGTATTTACGTGCCATAGATATGAGATAGTGTATAGATACACAGCGCGGGTCAAGGCGTTGGACGGCTTTCGACTTCGCAAGCTATACAAATATGGAACTGGCATATTTCAGCTCCTGTTTTGATCGCAAAATTTTGTCACGAATCGTGTTCTAATTATACGATATAAAACCCTAATTTCCATATAATGTTGTCTGATCCTGGCATCGACGGTGCGGAGCTTGTTAATTGCTTAATCTATAAGTGTCCTTGTAAGACCGTGTTAGTGCTAATCCGTTCGTTGCGATATGCGCCGAACAATAGACTGAGACGACACACCACGCGGAAGAGCGTTAAAATACGTCGTAAAAAGTGTAGTTTCAACTTTATGACTCGTATTCAATTGGGGCTTGTAAAAAGCGTTTTATTGGAGTAGCATCCTGGCCTGCGAGGCCGCGTCGCTGAGATAGCTCTAATTAAAACTGGCCGCATACTCTTTTCTTACGAAAGCATGGCCACTGCAAATTGCCCAATTGCAATACTATGCTTGCCCTTTTATAGCTCAATATCCAGATTTTATCGAAGCCATTTGTTAGCCTTGAGACACGACAAAGAAGTTTTAAGCATATTTATGATTATGATATCTCGTTTGTTACAGGTATACCAGTGAAACGAACGTTACCCGTGAAGACTTCTAGTATAGAAGACTTAAGTGCCATTAAAATCCAGATTACCAGAAGAAGTGATATAGTTTTATATAATAGAGCATAACCGTGATATATATAGAGAACTAAATCTAGGTGCTAATACCAATAGTTTTTAGTGTAAAAGTAACCAAAAAGAAGCGAAGCTGGCTCCGTACAAGGATATAATGAACTCATCGAGTATGAGTTCTACAGTGCCAACTATTAAGTGTGAGGACACGTCTCCATCGCCTTCGGCGCCGATTGGCACCGATGGTGAATCAACGGCAAATGGCGCGTACAATTTAAGCGTGAACGTGAACCTTAGTGCTGCTATGATCAACCTCTTGAGTGCTGAAACACCAAACGCCACGACACTCAGGACGCCAGAAATTGTCAATGATGTAATCACTATGACAAACCCCCTGGACCAGTATAATTATAACGAGAAAAATTCCGGTTTTAAGGTGAGTTTACGGTTTGAGTTTACTATTTCATTTCCCACTGACTGACTTAATTTGTGCGTGAACTATGAGTATGTAGTGTGCTGTATTCATAATAGTTTATTTGTACAGTTTTACATAATGTTTAACTACAAATACGTTTTAAAAACTAATACACACTTATTTTTAAGGAAAAAAATATTAGGTAGGTATAGTACAATAGCGGTCTTATCCAATAAGAACTATTTCTTCCAGTCGGCCTTAGTAACAAAAATTTTGATTTGTTATACAATTTTGACAAAAAGTACTTATTATTGAGCGTCTAATGCATTTTACTGTTTTCGTTATTATGTATGATCTTGCAAGGACGGCATAAAGTAAACAAGCATGACTGTTCGGGGCTTGAAGCCAGAACGCTGCCTACGCATTTAGGGAATCATTTTTATGATCAATAACAAGATCGAAAGTCATCCCTCCGACAATTTTAATACTAGTCGGCATCCTGTTGCGATGAGCAACAAATGATCAAAATGCGCGGTGTAGCTTGCAAGAGCCTCCCTTTACTTGGGTCACATCTATGTCGCCGGCTCGAATACAAAATAAGTGTTACATGTATCTTGAATAGCTGCCAAGTATCGGTTGCCACGTAGCATAGTCACGTGAGTGAACCATCAAAGCTTCATTAGAGCATTGAATAATAACATCGTCGTCAGTAACATGCAACACTATGAGGTCATGTACCTTATGCAGATCATGTATTCGCACTGAAAAGAAACAGACATCCAGGCACCACTTACCATTGGGTTGTTCATTCGCTCATTTGCTATAAAACCGCAATATAGCAAGAATACGTCAGCGACTGACACTTCTCAAGTTTTTATATGTTATTGGTGGCTCTTTAAATAAGATATAGATAAGCAATGAAGTTACAGCGAAACATAGTAATAGAATAAAAGACTTTTTATCTGGATTTTTTTGTTTTGGACATTTTATTACCGCTGGCAACATTGTAACATTGACCTTAAATTTTTTAATAGCTCTATAGCTATAATAATTATACCTATGTATAATGTGTGCCATTCAACTTAGTTGTCGTACATAATAGCTATGTTAGGGCTGTTGTTTAAATTTATTATTTAATTAATGTATTTTCGGAATACTGAAAAACGTTACACCATCATAAACCGCGTGGTCCCACATATTCATTTTTATGCGGATTGTTGTTGTGCACATACCGTTGTTGAATTTCAGATATGTATTTTTATTGATATGATTGTTAGATATGTATTTCTAATTTAGGTACGTTTGACTACTGACTCTTTAAAAGAGAAGAATACTTACTATTGGCGTTCATCTGTAGGTATACTTATATTATAAAGAGGAAGGATAATAATAATAATAACCCTGTACAATTCACACAACACCATCTAGTCACAAGAAAAACAGATTGTGTGAGAACTGATTTCATAAATAACTAGCACTATTCAAGTTCAAGTGGAATTTTGATGAATATACCTTTAATATTACAGCTGTACCTATACTGAAGTTCAAATTAATACAATTAAATATTTAACTTCAAACTAACAAAGATAACGGAAGTCTATTTAAGTATTTTTACAGGTACGTAAATAGATATTTGTTATCTATGTATACCTACTTTCTAGTTGGATTACAGATAACATAGGCGATCAACTCACAACTTTAAAGTTTATTGTGCCTGTTTATTATCAAACAAGCCAAATATAGATTAGAAAATCTATACTGTAACTAAAGATAGATAAGATAAGAAGTACTAGATATAACTTTTCCGATCGCCCTTTTCTGTCGCATCGCGTCCTAACAGGGATCAAAATTACGTGTTCAGTATGAAATAACTACTAATTGATACGTGAAATATCATCAGTAAGAATTGTATTCAAATCTGAAGCTTCGAAATTAGAGATCAAAAACGCAGGGTTAATTAGATAATAATCCGAAAACTATTTTTTAGGCACACCAGAAGTTTTGATTTTTCTAAAGAACAAAATCTATATATATTTATAACTCAAAAGTGACTGACATAGTGATCTATCAACGCACAGCCCAAGCCACTGGTCGGATAAAGCTGAAATTTGGCATGCAGGTAGATGTTATGATGTAGGCATCCGCTAAGAAAGGATTTTGATTAATTCTAACCCCAAGGGGAATAGGGAATGAAAGTTTGTATGAAACTTTGTCAATTTTAAACCAATCGGGCTGAGACTTTGCATGCATAAAGCTACTATGACATAGGCATCACTTAGGATTTTGAAAAATTCCAACCCTAATTAGTAGTTTTTAATTAGTTAGTAAATTATATTATTATTAGGAATTGTCGTAACCACCCTTTTATCACATTAAAGTTGTTTTTCAATAAAGGGGCTAATATCATCACATTAGCTTTTACATATCACATTAGTCAGAAGGCTTGGTAATTTATTCAAATGTATTAAATAATAGAAATTTAATATTTTACAGAGTGGGAGCGGCGACTCGAATTCATCCGTGTCCAACGGTTCATCAGCGACGTCACCAGCCTCTGGCACTCCACCAAGCATACAAAAGGTGACTAAGACTTCATACTGTTTTATAGCAGCTAACATACAATTCTAGTGGTAACATTCAGTTTGAGAACAATAAAAAAGCATACATTGACCACTCTATTTAATTTTCTATTAGCAACTGTTTCTCTTATTTAATGGCACTCACATTTAATAGAATACGATATTTTTTTGACTAGAACCAGACGAAATTACAAAAAAGCTCTTTTTTTAGGCCACTGTCGGCAAGGATACGGCGATATTTTTCAAATATTCTCAATATATAGTATATATTACATACTGCGGAAAACAAAACTGGCAACGGAGATATAAATTATAATTTTACATTTCTCGTAAAATATATAGACTTTAAAACATTGTGACTATAATAATATACACATAAAACATACTTATATATAAGTTTCTATATTGTTTATTATATTTATACCCCAATTAACATATTGTATTTCAAAAATTACGATTAATAACATAAAAATGGAAATGTGTCCGTTTCTGAGTCATGCTCTAAACAGCAATCCGATACATTTTCCAGTTTTTTATGACAACGAATTTGGTCATAATTCGATTTAAAATACAATGCTATTGAATTGAATGTTGCTCATAAATTATTGTACCTACGTCACTTCTAACAGAATTCATATAACTTGAGACAAAACAACCTACAATCAGTTGCAGAATCCATATTAACTAATGTCAACATTAGGTAGGATATAGAATTAGTATTTTTGAAAAGAAACATAATCTATCAAAACTATGCCCTCAAATGTCTCAAGTTTCTTTATTAAAAATAAGTTTAAATATAAAACGTCTAGAGCATTTCCCAGTCTTATAATATATATATTTCATAGTACATATATATGAGAAATGTTAATTGTTATAAAAATATTATTCTGTAATAGATAAATGTCGATTTCTTTTATAGAATTGACATACAAGTCATATTTTTAATATGGAATTGCGTTAATTTTGGCAGAAAAGATGATATTTCTTATTAAGCAAGTAAATAGGTATAGGAATTTTTACGGTTGTGTCTATACATAAATGGAAATGTGTGAGTAATGTATATGCGTGTACATTCATTCATGAAATATGTGTCTACGTATTGCAGTCTGTGGTATTACTTAGATATAGTACGTATTCTGTTGCAGAAAGAATAGAGTTTATTCCTACAGATGGTAATGTATACGTAAACAATAGACGAATGAATAGTTCATAAGAAAAACCTGCCACTTTAATTATACATTGTTATGACTAACTATAGCACCTTAAGGCGTCGTCCGTCCTCTTACCCACTGTGGTCATATTGTCTCTTAAACCAGAAAATCTATTTAACGAGGTAAACTATGCACATATCACATATATGTCTGCGTGGGTACCTCTGTCTCCTTATTTTAACAGTCAAACAACTTATTTTTCATGTTGTTTCGATTTAAGGGTGAGATAAAACAGTGAAATGAAGGGTATTGATGCATGGAGTCTTAGTCCTCCAGAATGTGTACACAGGAGTGATATCACGGTCGTTACATGATAACGTGAGATCTTTGGTGCCCTTCGTGTAGGTATATAGGCGATACCAGTTACCATGGACTGGACCGTCAACTCGTGAACCATTCCACTCTCATAAAGGAAATACCTTGTCACAGCACCCTCGCGCGTCATTGCGACGTCACTCCTACCTTGGGATGGGATCTGGACCTGGGATCCTATTGCGTCTACTGCTACTAACTTACCTCTTATACCAAAACAACGCATATTGCCATTATCATGAATTAATGAACGAAGAATTTCTCTGGAGAAATAATACTATATATTACCTCTTGCGAGTAATACCTCGTCCAGACTCCAGAAAGTACCTAAAAAAGTATCTACTTACAATTCAGGCATAGCCGTGGGACAGTAAAGCGTTGCTATGACAACAAAAACTGTAAAATTACTATTTAGTTAGTAAAGTAGAGTAGATTGTTTGTAACGGGGCAGGTGCTCCAATGCTATTAATGCGATGGCCGCGTCCCACGTGGCAATATAGTCGTAAATTCCTGCTGATTTCGCCACAATAGGCTATAACTGAGCTGACTTCATGTTCATCCTATTCATCCATCAGTCCATCCATACTCCATTGGTGCCTCGAAAGCGTACTCGTATATCGCTAAAGTAGGCGGGTGGACCATGTTAGTTTTTAAATAGGTATATATATAGTTAACTGGTTAACTTACCTTATTTTTTACCATATTACATATAGCCACTTATGTATAAGCTGTACAAAAAAATTCATCATTATTAATTACAAAACTAACAAACAATTTAATTATATTCTTCGTAATTAGTTTGGATACAGTAATAATTATTTCTAGAAAATAATTATTATTCAGATAATTACATAGACAACATGCATCTCTATTTATTTTAATACAATATAACTATCTACCTACTTATTAAATCAGTACGATTCTATACATACTTATCTACATTATTCTTCATATTTCTGTCACTAAAAACTAATAGTATTTTCAGTCTGCAATCAGCAATTGTAGATACAAAATGGCAATAATGCTAGGCTATACGTAATTCTACGATTCTCACGGTTTCCATTTTGTTTATTTCATCATGAATGGGAATAAAATCTTGAAACTCGTCCTTGATAGGGTCATTCAATCAATATAAAGTAAGCATGAATCATTGTAATGTGAAAAAATAGGTACCCATGATCAGCAATTATGTGTAAATTCTTCTCCGAGAGCACTTAAAAGCATGCCACACTATGTAAATAAACATAGGTAATTTTAAATATGTCATCATTACACTATATAAGAGTATCTTCCCACACAATTCCTACACTAAATACTCACTTAGCCCGATTCAATAATAAATTACTAATTATTGACATTACTCAAGATCACTTAGGAATCAATTAGTGATTATTCTAATTCATAAAGACGTCTAAGGACAGATTTAACTCCAATCAGACCTTCAAAAATCAGGCTCGTTGGTGTAAAAAAGTAATAATAAGATTGCGTTGCCTGTCATAAGTACCATTGAGCGATCGAAATCAGCAATCTTATTATTTTTATTTATTCATGATAGCACATGCATTTACAATTAATTATTTTCTTTTTCATTTACGTATTAACACCAAAGATTAAGGAATATTTTTTTTTAGTATAGTTTGCCTTTGGGTATAACTATAAAATTGTTTGATGTAAAATTTTGCTTTAACCTCAAATATTTACTTGCGCCTCTCATGTCTCGCTCTTGCAACCAAGTTATAACAAAGATTCTTGATATAAGCATCAGAATACGAGTAAATTTTACGTCTATGACTAATAGGAATATATATTTTCCTTTTTCAGACTTGCTCGGAATTAATAAAAGCTGGCTTGAAGTTGTCGATCGAGTCCAAAAGAAAAATGTCGGGAAGCGATACTGACATCGGAATAAAACGGATGAAAAAAGAAGAAAGCGACGAGGAATACGATAGCAGCCATACTATGACACATAAAAGTGATGGGGTACGTGTTAATTAGATATACGATATTACACTTCGGTGGAATACTAAAAAAAAGTTTTATGGTAAGACAACCCAACTCAAATAAATTTTGGAAACATCTACAACAAACCAAATTAACCTGACATAGGCGGTAAATTTATGTCTAACATGTTGCATCAAATCTGCTCAGTGGCATACTGTAAGTGCATTTTTTCAATTCTTCTGACCACATTATATATTACAGTCGCGAAGGTATATATCAGTATTTGCAGTAACTTCTAAACAGATAGTGATCATGTGTTGCGGATCGTATCTGAACTTTAATGGCTTTTGTTTTTGCATTATAATTCAACGGCGTCATTGATGTTTTATGAGCTTACTAAGAAGGCATCGATAATGAGAAATCGTTCGTGACTTAACTTCCTGATTTTGAAAGTTAACGTGACAAATACCAGTCACCGGTAGTGTTTCAATAAAAGTAGCAAAATTTGATTTAAGGATTATACTTATTTACGATTACATCAGTGATTTCTTTTTAATCAATGAATAATTTAAGAATTTAACTCTACCCTCCGAAAATTTTAATAAAATAAACAGATACTGTGATATCCATTCACATTTTAAAAGAATTTTAATTAATATTTACAGTTAACACCAGAAGATGAAGAACGTAGGAGGCGAAGAAGAGAACGGAACAAAATAGCAGCAACAAAATGTAGACTTAAAAAACGCGAGCGAACCGTGAATTTAGTGACGGAAAGTGAAGTGTTGGAAACTCAAAACATTGAACTAAAGGCACAGCTAAAGGTGAGATATAACAATGATTAAGCAACAGGGTAACTTGATTGAAATTGTACTGGGGCCGGGAAGATGTCTATATTTTTATTCATACCATAAACTACTCGTAAACTAAATTTCGTGATAATTGGTAGTTGAGCAATTGAGGTGACAGAACCAACAATCAAATACAAAAAACCAAGTGTCACAATTATCTATAACATAAGTAAACATAGACAATTATACGTGATAAACGATTAAAAAATCTTTAATAATTATTTAATTCATAGGTACTTAGTGATGACTGCGAACAAATTTGCAAATATATATGTACAGTAGTAGAGTTGTAAGAAAGAAAAAAAAACTTATAATACAATGAATTAAAGGCTGAAAATTCATAGCGAAATGGTATATAATCAAGGCAAATAAACTTCCGTTCAATCAATGCTTAACTGCATAATATATATGGGAGAATATAACTTCTGTTGGCTGAGCGATTTAAGTCACAAACATTAAAAACATAATCGTTAATGTTTTTTATTATATTTCAGGACCTGGAAGTACAAAAGCGGCAACTAGTGGATATGTTATCACTGCACGCATCCTCATGCGTGAAAAACAACAATTCAAACGCAAGGGAGTCTCCAACAGCGCACTATAACATGCTCCGGTCGTACGAGTCATCTAACACATTCCCAACCAGCTTCGAAGCGCAGTCGCCATACATCAGGCCCGAGTCTGCAAACATCCTCGCCTCCAGTTACACCTGCGCGACATCCCTCAACGCTGATTCTTCCATAGATCCTATTCCGTCTTTAGACAATCTGTACGGAGCACCACAACTAGCCGACGTGGATTACACGAGATCTGACAGTGTTCTCAGTTTACCTCCCAATTCCGATACCAATTACGTTAATACTGATGGTTTTCTACCTAAATCAACAAATCTGCTTGTACCAATTGATTCTGAACACGAATATTACGAGACAGAGGCGAACTATAACTTGACCACGCCACAGTGTCATAGCTATAGCGGCGCTGTTGTGGACGCACAATCTAAACTCAACAATGGCCTTAATGACAGATGCCTTGTCTAGTAAGAAATACATCCATGATTTGCGGGTCCAAAATTTATTTTGACATGTGTATACGTATAAGTAAGAATTGGAGTTAAAATTCGAAATAGAGTATCACCGTTGATTGAAATTAACTTTCCGTTTGTTCATGTTTTTAAATGTTATTGTGATAATGAAATTGTAAAAGTTAAAATTCTTTGATATTTTTTTAAAGCACTAAATTATGAATGTGCCAGAAAGTTGCGGCGGGGATTCATTTCGAAACGAAATCGTATGTCTACTGTGTAGAACAACAGCGTAGATTTAATAATATGGTATCTGCAATACAAGATGTGGGGGATAATATTCAACAGCAAACCTTAAACAGTGCCTAAGTTTAAAATTTCAACGCTAAACTGTCCAGTCTGCAGTATTTGTGCAAGACATTAGATATTATTATGTATTTATGATACACCTATTGACTTAAAATTTGTCTAATGTTACGTATACTTTGAAATATTTCAACGGCCTTGGGGAAGTTGCGTCCCAGAATATCTACAAAAGTTCGGTAGGTAGGTATAAATCACATGTTTCACTTTATTTAGAACGGTAATGTCTAACATAAAATATAAGTTTTATTTTTTAAGTTCTATAATTTTGCTTTGGTCTGTACAAAATGTTTTCACGATGTTTATAAATTGAGATCTGATTAATTTAGTGGGTGCGATGTTTGACTGAGACTTAACACGGAGATTATGACGTTATATTCGGATAAATTAAGCCCCTAGTCCCTATATATTGTAGCAATTGAAATATAACGAATTTGCGAATAGGAACAGTAAAAACTGTAGGTATCTTAAGTTGGCATCTATCAGTATCTACTAGATACATAGGCTTGCTTATATATATACAAAATACGTGGGGCATAATAAGATATATTTTATAACAAATGGAGATATTCTCGTAATGTGCTTAACTGTTTGTAGTTTCATATTTTTATAATTTAAACGGACTACACACAATATTAAAATTACAGCTAATATTGGAGTAGGGGTTGTGAATGTAATAACGGTTTGATGAGCACACTCTACCGCTGTTCCGATATTGTCCTTTATTTAGTGTCGTGTGCATGCCGTTTTATGTTGCTATAACTTACAGTACAATATAATGGAAAAAATACCTCTTGTTAAAAATTCCGATGTTCTATTTTATGTTACAGAGAAATATATCACAGATTAAGTATACAAATATGTATATTATATATTTAAGGTGCTTTTACTCAGCGTAAGACGTGATATAGAATATTAAGGTGTAAGTTTGTTAAAATACTTAAAAATATATTTGGATATATTTTATTACTTAATCGGGTCATGTAAATTAATATAAGAATATAAGAAAATGCTTTGTCTTTATATATAAATACTGGTACATTATAAGCGTATGTTAGAAATAATCAAGCACTGTAATTGAACAATTAAAATATAAATCATATAAGAATTTTATATATAAAGTATACATGCAAAAGACTAAAACGTTATGCCTTAAAAATGTTTTTTTTTTCTAATTAACAATAACAAAACAAGTAATAAATGTAAACAATTATTCTATGTACCAGTAGTTACAATAATTATTATATTAAAAAAAATAGTTTTCTGGAATCCTATGTTAGTTTTGTGACCTTATTAAAATATTTAGATATAAGTATAGCCCTATCTGTTTCAATACGTTTGCTCCCTTTTGTAATATGTTCAAAGTAAATATAAATAATATATTTATTAATTTTGCGCTAACATTCATTACATGTGCCTACTACAACCATGTGTCTCATAATATGGGCAGGGTTGATCACAATTATGTTATTCTGTTGATATATCATATACATTTTAGAATAAATACTATTTTTTATCTGGGCTATAGATAGATCAAGAGAGAAATAGAGAATAAATTATTGTCGGTTATAAAGTATTGTTATAAATACTAAATATGTCCCGATAAATACAAAAAATACAGGAATCCCATAATTTGGTAGTTACACAATCAAAATTGAAAACTTAAAGATGATTTTGACACAACAGAGAAGAAAGTCTATTGGGCAATATGTTTTAACTAGTTTTATTGAAATTGGTTGCCGCTATTTCTAACTAGTCTAATTGAGAAAGTAGGTGCTTTCTCAATTATTGAACACCTAATTAACACTGAGAAATTTCAAATGTCTAGACAGAACACTAATCGTGTGTGCGTTAACAAGCTGTTAACTTTCTTTAAATATTAGAAAGTTTGATATATTTATATAAATTATTTCATATTAAAGACCGAATAGTTATATTTAATAATCATGAGCATAATATAAAGCATAATAACTGGAGTTGTACTATTATGTAATAATGTTATGCAACTGGTTTAAAGTTTAACTAAGTATAAGCTATAAAACACAGAAATGAATATAAACCACTTTATTAGATTCTCATATGTCATAAAATACTGAAGAATATCTATTTAACTAAATTGTAATTCAGTTTAAGGTTCGATATGAACAGAAATATGAACATATTTACAAGAATAGCCTGAATGCCCAGGTAACATTTAAAAAAGGCCGTTGCGTTATTAATAAGATAGTGCCTTGACCCTAGTCTGGCTGCTGTAGCAGCGTAAATGTCAGTCGTGTGAGCATTTATTTTTATAATGTTAGTAAAACATTAATTATTGTGATAAAAAATATTTTACTGTACACGTTTTACATGAATTTCAGACATTGTTATTTGTTGTTTAACAACTAGTGTTTAGTTTACGGTTTTGTTTTTAAAAATATAACGAACTCAACACAATTATGTTTGACATGATTTCTAGAATATGTTGTAAACTTATTGTGGTCGCAGTTCGCCGTTATATGTTTGTCTTTTTGTAGTTTGAATGTACCGTCGTTGTAATCTTACGCACAAGATTAGCTTTAGAAGGTACAGTTGTGATTTAAATTGTTTTAAGAAAGTTCGTTCTGCCATTCTTCCGACGTTTGGATTGAGTATTAGCTAATGCCCTCCTGAATTTATTTTGAATCAATATTTATTTGTATCGAAAAGTAAAATGTAGTTACAGAATGGATTTGGTAATTTTGTTAAATAAAACATTAGTATTAAATCAATTTTTTGAAAACCTCGTTATTTTAACATACTAATACTTCAATTCAAACGTTTTCTCATAGATTGCTTCCATAGGTATATTATAGATAAGTATAATGACAGTTTTTGATTAGTTGTATATGTTAACAACCGTTTATTACATATGTTAAATTCCGTTAATATTAGATAGGTGCGACTCGTTTTTAATAATGTTGTTAAGATATTATCTATGTATATCTACTTAATTTGTACTTGGTATATGTAAGAAATAACATTATTTTATTAATAATATATAGGCAATAACATTCGGGATTATGTAGTTTTCATCAACGTTACCAAATCAGGAAGTTAAGTTACAAACCGAATCATTTAGGTATATGGACAATTCCCTAATCCCAAATGTTTTATATTACTCTGACATTGTTAATGCAATTAATATATATTAAAGATAGATATTTCTTTCTGCCTGGCCGTGTAAAATTTATTTTCTGGTGCAATAGAATTTTTTAACGGAAATTATTATTAAAATGTGTACACAGATCAGTGTAAGATTTTTTTTATTTGTATATTATTACGGATCCTATAATTATTTATATACAATTTTTGCCTACTTTTTCTCTTTAATATATTGTTTTTTAACACTGCTGAAAGAAATTTATCATATGCCTGAATTACTCTGAATAATCTGAATATACGGCAAAAATATTGGATTTTGATAATTTCAAGAAATTGTCCCTGAGTTGTAAACTCTCTAATTCAGAACTTATATCCTCGACGTATCAGTAAACAATAAAAAAAATGGTATACATAAAATGTATAATTTGCATCAAGTTTTGCTAAATAAGTATAAAATTCAATACTATGTAAGTTATAGAATAACTTTTAAGTCATTAATAAATGGATTATTTTGATTGCTATTCTACTAATGCTTAATTGCTATATTGGGATATCTTAAATATTTTTGTCACAAAGAATTTATATCATCTAAATGTTTATTGTTAAACAGTGAGCTTAAAAATAGATTTTAGATGTATTGTATTAAATATAAAAGTATATGTCATTGGGTAATTGTTATCTGACTTGTGTAGGGTTAGATTTTGTGAACATCACTTGTACCTGCTTCGTGACTAATGTATAAATAGGTATTTTGACAGTCAAAGCAAAATTATTGCGCTTATTTATTAGATGAAATAAATCATTGTATTGCATATAACACATGAATTTCATTTACCTACTCAAATATATTAACCTACCACATTTATTCCACATTCCTACAGATATAGATTGTGAACAAAAACCATCGAGTTGACGTTAAAAAAATTATTGTCTCTCCCTATTCTCAAAGAGAGTGTCAGTAAATAACTAATTATAACACAGTCATATAACTAAGTACTGTAATAAGGATCCAGTATAATCCTGTTATCGTATATGTAAAAATAAAGACTTATTATTATATTTAAAAAAAATCTCTTTTTTTATTACTAGATCCTCTTCATATTATATATTCGTACGTCAACTAAATATAAAATGACAAAAAATATTTAAAAAAACCAACTAAGGACCACTTGTATTGCTACAACTCTCTATGTTAAAATTTAAGTAGCTGTGACGTGGTCGAGTGGAATGACTTGCTCACTAAAATGTACAGACATGTGGCGGCGTGGTGCGCCGGGTCATTGGGCTCCCTAAAATATGGTCGAGCGCAGTGATAGCTGGCTCATCCGTCACACTCGTGAACGAGTGCTGCTTGTAGGTACTGGTCTGCTCTTACCACTACGACTGATTTAATCTTATTGTATATTTATATTTGATCAAAAAAAAATAATGCTGGTTGGTAGTTTGTATTCTCACGTTTCGACTTGTAAATGTAAACTTACAAGGATTATTTAAAAGAGCAACACACAAGTTTCTTGCTCTATCTTCTTGTGATGAGACAGCTTTTCGAACGAGTGGCAGATAAAAAAAAATGTTATGACTATTCAAAAGTTCTTAAATTAAGTTTATTTGAATAAATAATTTTCTATTGTATTATATTCTAATGCAAAACATATTTACGCTGAAGAGTAGCGGTATAGCATAGATACAGACAACAGGAACATAATAATTAAAAAAATAATCCTCATGGTTATAATGTTTTTTTTACTGTCACAATTGGTATTGGAATGTTACGAATATTATTCTTAGTAATTATTAACTTGTATACAATATCATAAACTTATCTTAGCCGGTGGCTGAAACTGGAACTAATATTAAAGTAATAAATAATAATAATAAGATTAGTGGTAATACTAGATTTAGTAACAGCGACGCATCACCTGGTTCAGGTTTGTTAGTGGAACTGTACTGATTTATTTTTTATGGAGAACTTAATTAAATGTCATATATAGTCTGAAATGAAACTCAGCATTAAAACTATGATATTATTTAATATCACAACATGTGTCTTACATTACAAAATTTACTACACATACAAATTGTTGAGAACCGATTTGATCAAAATACTAACACCGAAGATATTGTGTTAATATACTGATGTATATTCATATATGTTTATATATATACAGTATATGGAGGTACTTACCTATGTAGGTACAATATTAATAACGAAGTGAACATGTTCAAATGAAATTGACAAAATGTTAATTATAAACAACATATTATGTGTTAACATATTACGTCACGTATAACAGAATTTGTTTTGTTGTTGTACAGAATTGGACTATTAACAAAATATTTTAAAAGGACTCTATGAATAGTTACGCAGTTACGTATTACTTTAATGAGAATAAATAAGCATATTCCAAGACGTTACAAAATTTATCAAGTTATGACTTTCAATGTACTAAAAGTACATTAATATGTAGGTACGAGTATACCATACTCATATACTCGTCGCTTAAAAGTTTTTTTAATATAGATCGTGTATAAGATAATTTCACTTAAAAAGAATCCTTTAAGACTTTTGTATGTATGTAAATAGTTTAGAAAATTATCATACTATAAATAAAACAATTTTCTAGTAAAATTAGAATGTACCTTCAGCTATTGTTTTGTTGACAGTATGTTGTTACCTGAAAAAAAATGCAAGGAATAACAAATAATATAGTAATGTTTTGTCTTTATATACAAATGATATGTGAAATACTGTGTTTGTGATAAATAAATGCCTAATTTGTCACTGACCTCTAAGATGAAAATGGAGAATCTGGATTCTATGTAAAATATATTGTGATTATGAATCTATACAAATGCGAATAAGCAACTATTTAAAAAATATATTTGGATTCTCAAATTTTAATACCTGTAGATATAATACTTGTCAAGATTTCAGTTATTTTGCTAAAATTTTACTTTATATTAATCGGACTTTTCGATTAATTTTAAACATTCTCCCAAGCTCTCCAAATCTTGCTCTTAAAACAAACGAGTTTTAAATGACTGTTAATCGAAATCGTATGTGTGTTGAGTTGTTGTTTGAGTCTTGGAGATTTGTGCCAAGTTTTGATACAAAATAAAATAATGTCACATTAATAGAGTCATCATTCTGTATAGGTAGAGTCAGAGTGTATGCTTACAAAGTGAAATGTATTAATGATTTATACCTACACTTCTTATATTAAATATGATACCTACTTTGAAAAAGTCGAGTTGTTA
Organism: Achroia grisella; assembly: GCF_030625045.1. Lineage (NCBI taxonomy): Eukaryota > Metazoa > Arthropoda > Insecta > Lepidoptera > Pyralidae > Achroia > Achroia grisella. Next base: position 693,710 of record NW_026712648.1, read on the forward strand.
TCGATTTTGTATTGTTCGGTACATAACAAATAAGTGTACTTTATGAGCATGTTAGTACTTTGAGTTATATATGTACATTATATTTAGTAAAGGTAATAAAAAATAATATTATTTTTACTATTAAGGAATGGTAAGATTTAAATCGAACACATCGAAAAACACTAAAACTTTCTATTTCGTGAAGAAACTTGTAAACTTATTTCATGTGACTATAATTTTCGAATAATTTAGAAAATTAAATGTTTAGAAATTATATATATTTTTTCTTTTTTTATACTTAAAACATTCAAGACTTAAAAGAAGTGATATCCAGGGACTAGAGGAATGTTTCGCAGACAACGCCTGAGAGCCGATTCATTGAACCAGCCTCATGAATAGAAAGCAATATAAACAATTTAATAAAAAGAACGATTGAGTTGCACTATTGTTTAAAAATAAACAACAGTATTAAAAAAACTTTTTCAAAATTATAGACTTAATTGAGATTGCATGAAAAAAAAAATTTATATAGAAGTACGATTTTGGGCTCAGTTGAGAAATATTTCTATCAACGAGCATATTATAAAAAATATGTTGAAAAAACTATAAAACTATTTAACTACAAAACTGTTAGTAGCATGCATTAAATGGATTTATTAAAAAAAATAAGTAACTATTAATAACACCCAAAGCCACCTTAGCGATGATGCAAAAATGGAATGTTGTTAATGTATGAAAGTGATGGGAATGAGGTTAAGATGATTATTATTTTTTAGTGAATAAGAAATGAAGAACGAAAAGAAATTGGTTATATACAAAATGAAAAACTGCGTACGTTTTGAAGCTCGAGTTAGATACCTCGCATCTCGGTAACACTACCACTTCAAACGCTGTGACAAAAGAGAAAATATACTTTACGGATTTAATATAATTTAAATTACTCTATGGTCTTATATTAACGAAAAAAAAATGCATTGGAAGTATCATGGTGGCAGCATATAATCTATATCTATTAATAAACATCTATTGTAACATCCAACTTCATTAAAGAACAGACAACTTTTACTACATCTACTCAAAATTAAATATAACAGAACACTAAGCAAGACTCTTAAGAAGGAAATAAATAAAAAAGACAAGTATTTCGTTTTCTTTATAGTAAATAAATCTAAGGGGAAATCAGTTATAAATATAGACAGATAAGACAGACTAAGACTACATCATAACTTTGCATAGGCATTCTATTTCATTGTCAATAGATAGATTGATAAATGCATAGTCATCATTACAAGCACACAAACAAGATTTCCACATCTACATACTTATGACGTATGTTTATTATAAGAAAATCTATTACTAAAATAATCTGGTCGATACTGGAATTTCCGATACAATAGCTGGCTATACACCTACGCAATTTCAAGCAGGAAAGATTGTTGATTGGTTGTGCATGTCAATGTAAACAAAGAGAATGAGAAAGAGAACGCGCGCGCCGCCAGCACGCGCATTCCCGCGTTCTTTAATCGTGCGTGCGTGAAAAATGGCGGACCTTTGACTATGGAGCAATGGACATTATTATTGTTATTTATAAAAAGTATTTTTGGGAATGTATAATATATAAATATTTTTTTTAAAAGTGAAATGACATGTGAATGTCAATTAATGTCTAACGGACAGTCCTGCGCAAAAGAGTGAACACAAAAATATATAAAAACAACCACTCACGTATGCGCGCGCTGTTGTTCTCGCATGAAAGAACGTGTAGTGTAAAGCTAGCTAATAATATAGGAATTTATTCCTATACCTATATATTTCTTTCCATATTTCGTGATCAATGAAACAACTGACCGACATTGTTCTCGATTTAGTCTTATTTGATGATATGACGTTTGTTTATTTCAATTTCCGTTTAATTATACTCGTCAATTCCTTAGTAGATGTAGTAAAAGGAAGTACCTCCTCAGCACAGGTTATGCTTATGGTTTTTGACCTAGCTGATGCTTTTGATATATAGTATTTTAACATTATTAGGTTTCAATAATTATGATATTTGCTTGTTAATAACAAAAAGAATGATGAAATAATATTCATAACATTTATTGCTTACCATTTCGAACGCTTAGACCAATCTTTTGGTGTCCAATGGAGGCATTTGGGATCAATTCTCAATGTTCTTTTTTCTAATGCCTTTTCGTGTTGCTGTATAAATGATACATGAAAAATATTAGTTTTATGTAATATGACTTATAACAGTCATGTAAGTAGGTATATATAATAGACAACTACAATGATAAACATACTAGGAAATAGTCGTTCATGCACCGGATTTTCATTTAATGTTAGACATAGATACCTATCTAAGCATAAATGTAAATAAATTGGGTATTAAAAAATAAGAAATTTAGTTAAAATTCTTGCTAATTCTTCTCAATTGAATCTGTATACAGAATAGGACGGTAGGGAATAAGATATTAATTACAAAAAACTTGCCGTTCGTAAGCGACAAAATGTCCTACATGAATAATTTTTTTTTAATTTGAATTTAAATTTAGGTATATAAAAGGTTACCTGGCTGACTGATATTATGTACTGTCCCTTATAGTAGTTGATCAAATTCAAATTTTGCAGCGTGCTTATTACGTCTTCTTTTTTTATACTAGTCAATTCACATATTTCACTGTGAAATCAATTAATACAATTAGATTTTTATTTATTTAGATATAACAAATAATAGCGATTTAAAATAACATTCAGAGGGGCTAGTGATTACCTTGATTTTGACTGATAGCCATGATTTCGAATTTGGGCAAAACAAAAATATTAGTTTTTAAATGCAGAAAGTTATAACTTTATTCTCCGTATTTATATATTTTTTCTCCTCTATGTCTCGGTGATAGAAATACCGATAACATACTAAATTGATAGGAGTGAGCTAAGTTCGCCCCCTCCATATTATTTTAAAAAATAAAGTATCACCACGTCTAGTACTGCATACACCATATCGTCGACGATTGACAAAGTTTCGTATTATCCCATGTCGGTTAGACAGTCATGAAGGTATATTAATAAAATTAAAATTCTAATTAAAAATATAAATTAATTATTTAATAGCATTTTTATATCTTTATTTTGATGTATGTGTACTATATACATACATACATCAAAATATAGATATAAAATTAGTTAAGAGGTTTTTAAAAAAATTACTTACTTTATAGTAATTATGGGTTTCTCATTATCGCCGACTGGTTTTGAGTGCATGAGTATATCTAGAATAGTTTGAGCCCAATAACTTCTGTATGAGAGTAACCCAAGATCTGACAAGGGTTTCTCTGGGGAACCAGTCTTTCCTTCGAATTTAGATAGCTCGTAACCTGCAAGACGTCATGAAATATATATAGGTTTATATTTTTAAGAGGCCATATGCTATTGTGATATTGAAAACGATAGAATGCCAAATTAACAATCTAAATACTTCTTATATTCGTCCATCAAATTTTTAATATTAAACTTTACTGTTTAATAAAAAAACTAGCCGTTTTCCGTTATGTGGTTGACTTTTTTTATATAACTTGACCACATTCCGGTCAGGCGGTTAGTTGTGTAAAGGTAACAAACAGACGAACTGTCGACAGATAGGCATGCTGTAGCATCTTCCTGTAAAGATTTTTATAAACAAAAAAAATATATATCGTCAATTGATTAATTGTTGTGTCCATACTGCCTGAAGTAAACTCTTAAAAGCGTCAAATACAGTGGGTTTAGATTTGTAAGATATTAGATAAACTCCTATCTTTGAAGTGTAGTCCGTAGAAAACAGTAGAAATTGTGTACTTACTAAATTCTATTAGTAATTTTCCATACCCTTTTCTTTGGTAAGGAGGTAATGTAAGTATACATGCTACATTGTAGTCTTCAGTACTTTCTTTTTCTTTTGAAAAATAACCTACTATATGGAATCCTGTAACAAAAACACGACAGTAACATTATTTTCAATTTTATCGAATATTAGATCAATATAAAAAAATAACAAAAGACTGGCCAGAAATTTTTAACATTATCTTGTTTAATTACTGGAGTATTATTAAGCTCTAATCGAAGATAATTACAAAACGAAACATTTATCAACAAACATTTAACATTTAAATAAGAGTGAGATTACATAAAGTCTATCACCAGTACTAAGAAAACTGGACATTAAACCCTATATAGAACCATCTCGCAGTACAGAAATAACAAGCTAACATACATACATAGATTTATCCTTTTTCATACTATAGCGGGCAGACAAGCTTGCGACACATTGGTCGGTAAGCGATTAGCTGAGCACCCTATATAATGGTAATTAGCGATGCGTGAAAGGGGTGGGAAGGTGAACGATGGAAGTCCGAAACGAGACTCATCATGCGATACTTTACGCCGGTATTCTGAAGTAATGTAGTATTTCTCGGATCTAGTAGGCCCATTCATTCTACAAGTCCATGTCATACAACACATACTACTACTTAAATTAGAATGAAAGTATACTTTCATTACTATATTTGGCTAGAAGTAAAATGTGAACTAACCTCTCGAGTCAAATTCTGTCATTACGTAAAATAAAAATGGATCCGTGTCATAATAAAGTGTTTTGTGATCTAGAAACAGTTTGGCAAGTAGACAAAGGTTCTGTGCATAACATTTGTTCTTACGGCCATCGATTTCGAAGAATGATATACTGCCTTTACGGTATATTTCATTTCCGGGTGGATGTTTTAATTTACATTTAATCTGAAATAAGGGAATTTCATATTAAAGTTTTCTTTATCTTCACTACTGATTATTACTTATTGAGATTACGTTGTATAGTATACGTACCAAATGTCTTTCTAAACATTTTTTACTTTTTCTATATTTTAGACAAAATTCACAAATGTAGATACAGGCTAAATTAACCATTTCCTGAAAATAATAATAATAAAATAAATTAATTAGCCAAATTCAATTAATTGTATATTAAATACAGAAGGAATTGCCTAATTAAAACTACTATATGTTTTGCCATAAACAATAGAGTAAGTTTATAACCATAATATATATAAAATACAAGTAGTAGTTATTTAAAAACTCATTTGTCATCATCATATAGGCATAGAGAACGGCAAACTACTTCATATTTTGTGACATTATATGGGAAGAAATTTCCTAAACATTATAATATCAACCAATAGAGAAATAAATATAAACACAATTAGAATAAATAAGAAGTAAGATTTTGATGAAAATTTACCGTAATATAGCTTATACATCAGAATAACAGATAGGCTATAACTTAGCTAGTAAATGAGATGCAGACGAAGTTGCGCGGATTGATTAGTACCTAATGAAAACATCAGTATTAATATCTCCTAAACATAGGTTATTGATAAACCTACCTAGGAGGCCGGCCAGTTTACCTACCCTCTGATTATACTGTTTGTAAATTTTTATATAAATTTTATTTTAAAACCAATTGTAACTACATAAACCTTTCAGGATAAATAAAATTTCATTTGATTTCATTTTGATTATTATATAGATATGGGGAATAGTATCAACACCAAATGGTAAGTACCAAAAGTACATGCCAAATTTACCTGTGGATATGGTGCGAAGTACCAGGGCCGTATCCGGTTTTTGCCTAGCTCAATTAGCTCGATGTTCTTCATCCGGGTGACGAGGTCGTCGTGTCCATGCGCCAACATGCTGCCCGACTGCCGCGGGCGAGGTGTGGGCGTCGCTGCACCACTTGCTGGGGCCTCGCCTTCTGCTTCCGGGCCGGGGATCAATTCCGACTGTAACATTTTTTTTACAAAGTCGCCATTAAGCTTACGGCTGGTGGTGATGGTAAACGGTAAGCGCAGCCTGACATTAAAATTTTTATTTCATGTTAATTCATGTTATTTCCGAACTTATTTCCACTCATGCGCCACCTACTATATATTTTTTTGTAAATACTCTCTTTCCAAAGGATGAATTTGTCACGATGAACAAATTGACCTGACCTGATGATCCTCTTATTATTCTCCGCTGGTGGTTCACCAGCGTAAACCATCAGGCGCAGCCGGGTGCCGTCTGCGATAACAGTTGTGACGCTAATTTTAATTAATAATAAGTCCTACTAATCAATTCATAATAAGTTTTACCTCTGGTTCCAAGTAATTAGATTTCCTTTTCCTATTCATTTTCTTCTGTAGGGCAGCAGCCAAAACCGCGCCGCCATTGACGAGCGATGTCGAGTCATGGCCCAAGGTGGGACTGGCAGGTCTGGATATAAGTTGACGTGGTTCACCAGGCAAACTTGCTGTAATATTTTATTTATTTATTCAATTAATAAAAAGTTGCAGCTAATTGGCAACACGTTTATATTTTATTATATTATATAATAATAATAACTATATACACTACTAAACTATATAAAGGCAGGTATATTCTTATTTTATTTATTATACGTTAGCATCTTGGACCTTACCCAAAAATAAGTTGATCAGAGATGCAATGCTCGAACTGTGGGATGTACTTGGGGAACTTAGGATGCAATATAATAAAACGTCCAAGAGATAAACGAAATAGGATATAAAATATGTCAGAGCATGGCCCAGGACACTAAGGATACAGCTATACCGGACATTGGTTTCATTGCTGAGCTATGCCTACATATTTTATTAAGATTTTAGTAGTTTGGATACCACAAATAAATAATTCCTAAACAACATTAATAGGACGATTATATTGAAGTGGTATGTTCCATATATATGTCCGTTCTTGTTATACAATCTATCTTCATGTAAAATGTTATTAATATTGTTTTCTGTTATGTGCAAATATACTTCTGTTATTATAATATTAATATTGATTATAAATTATTTCATATTGACAATCGAATCGAATCGAATCTAATATCGAATATTGTACTGTAATACAATGTAGACAGTGATATATTAGACCTTTTGATTTTAACAAATAAATACTGCCCTTATTTTGCGAAATGTTGCAAGGCCCAAAACTAAACATGCAACTTTTATTAGTTAGATAATAGGTGTGTGAAATATAAAGATAATAAGTCACACTAAACAAAATAGACGTGTTCTAAGCTCTAAGGTGGTTTCAAAGATTATGTAATTAAAATTATCACAAAGCTCAATACAACATAAAAACCATGTACTGCAAGCGGTAGAAATAACGAAATATATTCTAGTTAAGGAACAGAATATTGAGAGAAATAGAATAGTAAAATTATGAAGAATTAACTTACCTTATTAATAATAATAGCATGCACAAGCATCAAGGAGTCAGGATCAGATACAAGATAGTAATGAACTGAACATACCATGTGCATTTTTATGTGCAGAACCATTCAGTGCATTGCTAAAGTGGGTTTTTTCGGGCAATTTGGGTTGAGGTGGTTGATTCACTACAGTGGCTTTATTTGTATTGCTACAAGACTTCGGAATTTCATTGCAGACACTATCATCTGCAGACAAAAAGTATATTTATAAATATATGTATGTGTGCATAATGTAAGTAACTTGTGTATGAATTCGCAATTATAACAATAAACACAGTATAATATTTTTAATAATATTTCTGTAATTTTATACAGATATAAATAAAAAATGTGTTGCCAGCACTTTAGAAATGTAGTTGAAGCTGGCTGTAACATTTAAGAACATACTGGACATAGAATGGATGCTCACATACATGGAAATAGTATGGAAACCATTGTTTTCTTTTTGTTTTGTATTACAGAACTGTATAACAGTTATATAAAAGTCTTTTTACACCATACAAGTCATAAGAAAACCTATAATTCTTTTATTATTAAAAGTTAATTGTAACATTAATTTTAGAACTTTATTAGTCAACAGTTCTATTATTATTTAATGAATTTACTCCTTCCACCTCTCATTAATAAACGGGCTTATAATCAACTCAGTTAGGATAACTACACCACTACATCCATAGTATTAGCTTATATTATTAGTGTATCAGTGTGTACATGAAAAAATAATTAGTTTTTAATAGCTAAATATGTCCCAAATAGAGTTATATTGATATGTTTCATAATTATTATAATAAATATACACACAAAGAATGATAAATAGAGCAATGGATGAGAGTATGAGGTGTACATATCTTTAGCACATATTACAATACTTACCAATATTTTATATTCACATATTTAAACATAATTCAGCCTACATTTATGAAAGACCAAGCAGAATACAAGGTTTGATAGTTCATGATTTATTAATCTATGGGTATGATTTCTCATGCAAAGTATTTTTTTTTTGCCAATTAGTTCTAATAGAAATAATAATCTAATAATAATAATCGTGCAATATGATATGAAGTGTATTAAGAAAAAAATCACAATGAAGTAGCATGCATGAAATAACTTCTATTTTCTAGTGTAATAAATATGATGTTATATCTCTACACAAAACATTAACAGTGAATTGTATTACCATGAAATAATAACAATAAAAAAAAATGTAACAATATTTTATTATCCCCTCAGAGAAAATAATTTAAGTAAACTATAAAATATGCAGAAAATAAATCACAAATTGTACAAAGCACATGAGAGAGGTTAATAATAATAAAGTTGTTTATTAATAAAATAAAATATATAAATACCCTTTCATTCTTCATTACTAGAAAAAGGCATTATTAAGTTTAATTAATTATTCATTATTATGAAATTATTTTTTTAATAAATTAAATTATTAATAGAACAACTTGAAAATAAAAAAGAAACTAAACAACACATACTAATAAAATTTGGCATCACGGCACCTCCTGATCCAATGTGTGTCTTCTTAGGAGTTGTGGTGCCACCGGTGGGTGCACCATCTCGCCTCGGAAACTGCACTTTTCGTGTATCCAACCATGTTTCACCGACCCACTCATCCAATCTTTTATTGACTAAAATACATGATTCAGAATTACAACATTTATCATAAATGTGAGCGCATGTCACACAGTACTCTAGAAAAACTATGTATTAAACTAAGGATGTTAAAATTAGTCATAATAAGGTATTTGTATTAGATTTCATTGGTATGAACTTTATTTTTATTTAAGGGCTACCCTGTAACACTGTGACCTATTGAGATATACAAATTATTACCATAGATTGCAATGATCCATGTCTCACCACCTCACCTTGTTTGAATCATAGAATTTGTTACATAAATCCATCTGGGATAAGAATTAAAGGATATTTTTGGAGCAATGATTTTTATCCACTCTAGATAGATAGATAGTGATTTTCCTATGAGATATTCTATTGATATATACAATTCAGTATTCGATTGTGGGCTACAACCATGTAAGATGTATAGTGGCATTTCATATTCATCTTGGCAGAATTAGGTATTTTTATTTATCACAGATCTAAGTTTGGCATGTATTTATTTAATTTACAGTGTCCAGTGAGGGGCCTAGTGGTGATAGATATATTATTTTTGCTCAATAATAGCAATCTATTATAGTATTACAGTAATGTTAGAGTGGTAAGTACTTACAATCAACATAATGTACATAAAATCCTCTTTGTCCACGGATATCTTTAATACTAATAATTTCTGCTAGAGGCCAGTCATCGCCTCCTTGCATTCGAACTGGTAAGCGACATCCTTCTACTAACGCAGCCTGGTGAAGAAATCAAGGTTTGAGAATTCAATAGAACTGAGGGTAATTCATAAAAAACACAAAGGTAATTATTACGAATAAAACTTAGTCCATACCGCAGAATCACAAAATGTTGTAAGTTCGTCTTCATTCTCATTCATTATAATTAAATAAAGTACTAAATTACGGAATATAATATAAAAATATTTAAGTAAATTCTGATGATAATAAAATGCACAGATCTCCTTTAATGTTTCTAATACTCTGTACACCACAGATTGCAAAGAAATGGTATGAATGTCAGACATTGATTGACAGCTAGATTGAGTTGGACAGACAGGTTTGAAAACATAGAGCAAATATAAAACTGTAGGAGTTTGACTGTCTATGTCTGTCTAATATTATGTATAGTCTATTTTTGATCTATGGTACACTGGAACCACTATAACCTCAAAAATTCAAAATCTAGATTTGATTTTGATTTTATGCAAAATAAATATATAACATTTGAAGAGTCCAACAAGACAATTAATTAATCCACTTATATAATCGTGTAGAAAATCTTCTCATAATAACTACTTTTAATTTAAAAATGACTACTCCAGGGGAAATGAGCGAAGCTGATCAAATTAAAACTGTAAGATATTTTCAAATTTTAATATAAATTTCAGAATATGCAGTATAATAATTGTTCCTGCACAGAATTTTAGCATCTGACTTAATCTTGACTAGAATAATGTAAAAATGAAGCAAGCTTTTCTAAATTAAATCTGGTATTGTTTTTTTCAATATTGGATTTTTAGGCTTGAGGGTCGTCTAACCCTGATTTCATGTTCTATGGTTTAAATATATTATTTATAAACCCAAAAGATTTTATTTATAGATCTAACTTAAACAATATTTATAACCATTGCACAAATTTCAAATTTTTATAGTATTTCTGGTTATTATATATTGTACATAACTGTTTATTAATATATTAATATAATATCCTTTTTTCAGTTCAAAGATTTTCTAATGCAGTACAACAAGTTATCAGAGCTGTGTTTCAATGATTGTGTTCATGACTTTACATCTAGAACATTGAGATCTTCAGAGGTAAATATTTATAAACATTGCTATTTATTTTGTTACTGTCACTTTTATCAACTTACGAAATTACTGTAGTAGACTGTACAAAGTGTCTATGTGGGTATCTCTGTCTAACTTATTTAAGGTGCCAAGCAGCTTGCATTGTAAGGTATTTGTAATATGGCAAGAAAATTACAGGTTGGCTTTTGGGTTAGTTAGTTAATTACATTGGGGCTTAATAGATTCCGGAATGGCAATTCATGAGTAGTAGGGACTATGGATACATTTACATGTTGTAATATGTGTGTAGTTGTAATGCCTATTGGCTAAGAAATGTGTATAAAGATATGCAATTAATAAATTAATTTATGAGCTGTATCAAATAACAGCTTATTATAAGACATGTGAAAAATGTATATACAAATAAATGCACCGACCTGAGTTAGTGATTTACACTGGCACCAGTGAAGTGAGGTTTGTTAGACTATTGTGATATATTTACCATTAATTAACCACAATGTTCTCCAGGGGGATCTTTGTGAATGAGGACTTAATAGGGTACAGTGCTAGCAAGTGCTCCTTATTCTCATTACTAACAATTTTTCCTTCTACCCTATTGTGCTGGAACTTGTAATTTTGCTTTTACAATAATTATCTGGTCTAAGGTAACAAGTTCAGTGTAGTGTAGACACCGATGTACTGTATTTAGTGTTAGTTAATCTAATTTAGCTTATCTAAGTATGTCTATCAGTGTCTTGTACCCATAAAAGAAGGTTCTGTTTAGCTTAGAACTAGAAGGCACTATGTGAATTGTCTAGAGATATTATTATTATATAGATAATATCAATGCATTGGATCTAAAAAGTTAAGCCCATAATTGTAATTATATCCAATAAACATCATAACATGTCGTATTGTCTTCTTTCATTATAAAATAAAAAAATTATTTTCCAGGATAAATGCACTGTGAACTGTATGGAGAAATATTTAAGAACAAACCAGCGTGTATCACAGAGGTTCCACGAATTCCAAATGTTAGCCAATGAAAATATGTTAGCATTGGCACAAAAGTCGTCTAATCCCAGCTGAGTTTATGTATGTTGAAATAGGTTATTTATATTATTAGTTGTTTTAGCCAAAGTTCGGCAATAAATTATTGTTTGAGTTGATTTTGCATTTTCTGTTCAGGTATCTTTTCTTACAATTATAAATTTTATCTTAATACAAACAAGACAGTATAAAACTGCTAAAAATGAAAAAGGAATAATAACATTTTCAAACGATTTATTTAATTGCTTTTACAATTATATGTATATGGGTATAGGTATACATGTATGTTCTTGATTCAAAATATTTTTCATATAATGATGAGAGGTATATAATATTTTTGGTAGAATTCACTTTATAGGCCAAGAACATTCAGTTTGACACAGCATACACATAATGCTTTTCTTTGGACAAGGCTTAAAACACCTCTATTCTGGTGGTGAAAAATCTAAAACGAAAGATGCTTGGGAACTTGTGTAATCAAAGTGATAATTGTTAAATTTAGCTTCCACACTGTATTTTGCATTTGGTCCTGGGTCATCGTTGTCATCTGAATTTAAAACATATTTTAGTGGATAGGGTCCAGAAGGCGCGTTGTTCATATTGGATGGTTTTGTACATATACTATATTGCCCGCCGTGTCGGATAATTCTTATAAGCGGTTGACTACAGACCGGAGGTTTGCTACAAGAAGGAGGCGATGGAAAAACTGCTAAGCATTTTGAAGACGAACAGCAGGGCTTAAGGCACGGTGGGCGTGAGCAGGTAGAGCATGGGCATGGGGTAGATTGACCAGCTTTCATACAGTTGTGTTGTTCGATTTTTCTTAACACTGAACAAGAAATATGACCTGGGCGCCATCCGCATCGTAACTAGAAGGTAAATGATTTATAAAGCGTGTAGTATAGTAACTAGGGGAATGATATTGGTAATAATGTGAACTAACTGTCCCATTGCTAGGAATAAACCATGTCAGATTGACATCGTCACGGTTCCTATGAAATCACCCTGATACGGCACGGATCTATAATGCTTTAGCAGCGTTAGCAGTAGTGTAATAATCGGGGATGCCAAATAGGTGTACTAGATTCTTAGTCTTATAATAAAAGGTATGAGGACATCATCCCCTTAAAATTTTATTCATTGCAGCCAAATCTTATTGGCATTCTTTTGTAACTATAGCATAACAATGACTATCGTCGCACCAACCTCATCCTTTCTTATATTCGTTGTCATCAAGTAATGTAAATTAAGTTGAATTAACCGATTTTAGACTTCTTTGTACGAGGAAGTTTGCTAGACGCAAACTAAAACATTTAAAACTTTCTAATAAAGCTTCATCAACATTCATCTAATTTGTTTCTAATCTTTATATTTTTACTTTAACTGGGGGTACCTGGTGTTCAGGAGAATCTTTGGCCGTGTATAACCATCCCATGTTTTTTGGGATAGGTCCGGGCTTTACGTCATTTTTTAGAAGACATCTGTGTTTAGGTAGATCACAGCGCCCCAAGCAGCTTGCAGATGATTTGTTTACTGTAGAAATACACGGGATAATATCTTTTAATTATTTCATCCATATCGTACTTCATATCGTATCGTACAAACACCCGTGTTCATACAATGTCCTCTATATACTACGTGTTTAAATTGTGGATTATCCAGTTTATTTTGTTTAATTTTTACAGGACTGTTTCAGTCCTTTCTCAGTGATATGTCTACAGAGTACGCCTTTATTCACCATTACTGTCCACTGTGTGAGGTGAGTAGGGGGATATGAAAGAAAGCCTAAACTATTATATAGACCTGCGATTTAGCAACAATGAATGGATTCAGCTCTAACACATTTATCATTGTTTCAACAGTCAAATAAGTGAAGACTACTAACTGAATACAAAATAATTGCCAAATCCCAAGTTTCGGTTCAAAGTTCTTAAGTTTTCAGTTACAAAACTGCTGTAGAGGCCTTTTATTAGGCTTGACCCTATTGTTTACTAGTATTTAATTTTAAGTAATAATATAAAGAATATGAATTCCAATTGACATATTTTACTAAGTAAATTTTAATTTACTAGGTACAATGAATTTATACTACTTACGTCGTCCACATTTACAGCAGCATGCCATTTTGGACCAGGGAAACCTTAAAGTAGGTACATGTAGAATAAAATTAGATCTCTAAATTTCTATCGTCAACAGTTGTGTTTTAATGTTTGTGACATCGTCTGCATGGGTACCTAACTGTCTCACTCTTCTCTGATTTCTATGTGTTTCGGTTATCGGTTGAAATCATCATGTCCTGACAGAGAACATCCCTCCGGAATGGCAACATTTGAGTTCATGTACATATATAGGCGACGGTTATCACTAACCGTAGGCTTACAATTACAGTTATATAGGCAATACCCTAAATCATTATTGGCAATTTATAATAGTTTTGATTCTTATTCTACTATGAGGAAATCTCTATAAATCGTAATTGGCTTTAAGACATGTTTTTGTCTCAAAAGCGTTCGTAAATTACAGTAAATCTACATCAATTAATTGGAACATATAATGAACTCAAAAATATCCATCTATTTAGCAGTGCTATATTTAACTACACTTACAATTCATTCTCTTATAATTTTACATACCTCTGTGAGAAAACTATGGAAGCAACTACATTTTCACCCTTGTCATATTACCCCATTAAATAGTATTTAGTATGGTTAGTTAATGTAGCCATTAGGTGTACAGTCTAGATATTGGTAGACATAAAACGGAATTCACTCTGTTAGGTTACATGACAACTGTGAAAGTGATCTTTCATCAAGACATATGACATCCTCAATTTTCATTAAAAGAACATAATTAATCTTCGTTTTTGTACGCCTGTATTTAAATGCCTATTTTATGGAGGTTAGATAATATTGCAATAAATTTACAGATAAATGTGCCCAGTGTTCTTACTGTAAAATTATATCTTTTATTTTTTTATCTGTCACGCTTTACTTGGTTATCTTTTCAATAACTACTATACTTTTGCAGCTGCTTAATGTAGTATTCCTTGGTCTACAATTTAGATAGTGAAATTGTACTCTTACCAAAAAATAACTACCTTATAGTATCTACCTACTTAATTCATGTATTTTTTTTCGTAATTCCTTTGTTGTCTTTATTCATAATTCCATTTTTATCAAGGGATGTTTTGGTATGTCACATTTATACCTATATATATAAACTATTACTAAATAATGGATTCATGTTTCCGTGGTGTTTGAACTCGTGTCTCATTGGAATGATTATTGAAAGAGTACCTAATTCATACACCGGTAAAGATTTTTTTTCATTTACTTAGCATTTGCACTTCGTATAGATTAGTGCGGCTGGTGTTTAAATTCCACGCGTGTTAAGGAAAGAAAGTATGGAGGTATAAGGTAAAACGTTAACAAATTTAGTATTAAAAAAAACAAGATGAGTGAAGGTTCTCTAGATATTAATTTAAAAATTAAAACGGTTCCGAAGTACTCTATCTTTTTAATTTCGCTTAGCTTTTTTCTTTTCAACAACACTCTTCTTCTTGCTACAGCAAATTGATCTTATTAATGTAACCTTAACTATTAATACTGCAAAAACTATTAAAAATACGAATGCGATATCTAAATTGAGGTATTGATATAGAGGAACATCAGCGGCAGCAGTCCTGAAGGTGAACTTGGAGTTACGGGCGGCGTATTCAGTCCAGTAGACAGCTGTGTCTAAGGGAGACATGGGCCTGTCGTGCCAGGCTCTCGATAAATCTTTAACATTTTTATGAAATCTGCAACAAATGTTTGTTACTTAATAATATTCAAAAGATAAATAATAGCTTTCAATTATTTGTGATTTTTAGAACATACGTAGGTAGGTATATGAATAAAGAAATTAAAATTATAGGACTAATTGACAAAAGCCAATTTAATAAAAACATATTTTGTAAATACCAACGAAAATAAATATTTGATAAAGATTTTGATTTTAGAAAATGTCTTACATTAATTATTTATCAATTTTGTAATCAAATTTGTAATGTTTAATAACCATCATATGGAAATTATGGAAATTCATAGTATAGTGTCTTCTGATGATTCTTTATCACAATACATTCATATTTTTGCCTTTACACTGTCTTTATGTACTTAATGTTTCAAAATACTCTTATATATCGCGACAGGCGACACACGCAAGTGAACATATTAATTACTGCAAAAGTATATTGTTTATTAATATTGGCAAAGTTATTATATACATACAATAATGTCCTCATTTGAGAATTTGGCAGATTTCAGTTGGGTTGGTTGGAAGAAAATAGTGAAATACTTACTTAGGATCTAATACTCTTCTGAAGGCTGCCAGCAAATTTTCTTTAGTGAGATCTCTAACATGCAGTTGAACTCCTAGACCACTTTCCTCTATTGACGCACCGTTGGATGGTTGGTCACCAAGTATTGGCATAGCCACCATCGGTACTCCGTAATGAAGAGCCTCTGTTGTTCCTCCCATTCCAGCATGCGAATAAAAGGCAAGAGTTTTCGGATGTGCTGTTAATTAAATTAGAAAATATTTTGTCAATTTTCATGTTATAAATTGTTCTACTATTTTTAATCTATTTAAAAGTTTAATATATAAGTAATCTACATAACTATTGTTTTAGTATAGCTACATAATTGTATACAGTTTTTGTGTTCAATTAGCATAAGAATATTACTTCAATGCCCATCTACTTATTTCTCACACGTTTTTTCTAAATTGAAAGAATATGGGCAGGGGCAGAATTAACAGATTTTTGGAATAATTCAATACCGTACCGTACCGTATTTTATATTACAATAGCATAGGTAAATTTCTCAGAATAATATAGTTTTTGCGTCTAAATAGCTATTTAATAAAATTTGAACTGAATAAATGGTAGGTTTAGTTTGGAGTAAGCAATACATTGTGATTTTATTATACCTATTAAAGGAAATTTTATATTTTTACTGTACGCCGATGGCATCAGGAACTAAAATAGCACTAACTGAAACTGGTATAGTCAATACTATTGAATTTGGTGACGCAATGTCCGTCTTTATTACAAAGAAGAATTCTCTAATAGAATAACTACAACGGAGGCGATGAGAAAATGTTCTGCATCTGACCTTATACGAAATGGCCGGGATGGGGATGTAAATGTTTTGTCAGAGCTATATGCTACAAGATTATATTTGTAGTTAGAAACGTAAAACATGAAGCACACCAGAAAAGAAATTACTGTTATTTCGCCCATCCTTTGTCATATTAGTGAAGACTCTACATATAAGATATAGGCTTCTCTTTGTGCAATATCACTCATTGTTCATTTGAGCACTGAATGAGAATATTCTTTTACCATATGTCAAGAATAGTTCTAAAGTAATTTTAGACTAGACTTTTGGACTTTTTTTATTACTAACAATGGAATATAAATTCGTAATTCATAAAGGACAGCGTAGGTGAGGAAAGCCTAAAGCCTCATGCTCTACCTACCCTTTTAAACCATTTGTTGCCGATGATTTATTTTTAATGCAGTGTTAAACTTGTTGTGCGCGAGTTTGCTGCTGATTTTTTCTTTATCGAGCAGATATCTATAATAATCTGAAAAAGTGGGTCTAATTAGGGCCCACAATGAACAAAGTGGACTTCCGTGAGCCCGTGATAGTCATCGTCATCTTTTGCTACGTATCTTAAACTTAGGTCCAACACATAATAGTTGGACTTCCAAATTGATTTCATTAATATGTATTTGTTATACGATAAAAAATATGTAAATTACTTCGTTTTATTTTATTATCGGAACCTTTTTAAGTCAGCGAGTTTTTATTTAGTGACTGAAATAACTGTCGCAACGTATCAATATCCTGAGAAAATCATTTGATACTTCGAAGATTATTGAAAAACCACGGTCAATCGGTTGCATTAGTTTTTGCCCCCACGTATAATCCTATTAATATATACTTATTCGTAATAAGTAACAGACACAAAAAAATGTTTATCTTCAGTTAGTATACAACTAAAATTTTATTTGTAATGGTTATCGCAAAAGATAAGAAAGTCTATATTTATTTACTTAAATACCACGGCTCTACCGGCGTTTCGTCCATTTAAAATAGTTTTACTTACCTAAAATATCTACTTGGGGTAACCATTTCGATACATAAAGTTTGTTTTTATGCGCTAATACAGCATTACTTTCCCATTTCCAAATAAATCTTTGGGGCAGCTCAGCCATAGCGCTTGTAATAACTTTGATTTGTTCTTCAGTCATTGACGAACTTTTTACCACGGAGCCAAAATTAATATAAATGACACCATGCTCAGCTTCTTCTACAAATCTTTTCAAGTCCTGTAATTGCATTAAAGATAAAAATTAACGCTGATTTCCATTAAGTAATGAATAGATAAATAAATAACCTATTTAATTATCTATATAATTAATCACTAATATGATTTCTCATTATTATATCCGCCTAGGCATATTAATTGCTACCTAAATGCGATTTATTATAAAAAGTAATAAGTATAAGTTGATACAATAATTTGCTGAACGTCATATTCTTGCTTTGCTGTATGCAACTAAAATGGTTGCTGCAAATTAGATAATGTTCTTATATTTATAAGAAATATTATTACATAAAAGATAATTAGAGCCGACTAATTCACGAGATCAAATACGACTGAAAAAAAATGTGAATGATTGTTAATCAGCTTCTAGTTTTATAATAATAATATCAGTGAAATTTACATTGAATTACAAATTTATATTCAAATGATTAAGGTATGTGAATACAATTGGGTTATCTATTTACTTATAAAATTCTGGTTTAGCGATGTTTTGGTACCATTTAGAATAATGGCCCTAATAATTCACAAGGAATATTTTTATTCATTACATTTGAAGTGAGAACCTACCACTTACTTGGATATATTTAGAGTTAGGTCTAAACGTTTCCTTAATGTGTCATAATGTTTGTTGATCCAGTCGTAAAAAACTAACTCTAGTGTTACTTAAAACGTTAAACGATTATTATTAATATATAATAATGAGATGACTGTTATTTAATTGATTATTATTCACTAATAAACTTACTTGAGGCAATGGTTTCGCCTTAGGTACATGATAACCACCTACTTCAATTACGTTCGATGGGAATAATCTTGACCCAGTAAGGACAAAATGATGTCCTAGGAGTAGATATTTAATCTCACGTGCCAAGTCTTCTAAGGGTGGGATGTCATCAAAATACTTAGAAAGTGCAATTTGATTATTTCTTTGTGCATAGAATTTGTATATTAGTCTGAACCAAAGGTCGAAAAATGCAACTTCTACTCGCTGAAGCAAAGAAGTCCTCGTTCCCCCTTCCGTGAAGTGAAATGGAACGTAGGACGGATTGAATGGAATTCCGAATCTTTGGTAGTGCCAAGGCATTAATACATGACTGGTTACTCCTACAACTGGAACGTTTAACTTATACGCTATTCCCAGTCCGCAATCACTATTAAATTGTTCTAACACAGCCACATCAAACTTCGCTTTTTCTTTAATCAATCTCTGCACTTGTTCGTTCGCTAACATTGTTTCACAGTTCAATACACCCATATTTGTGAGGAAGTAACTTATCCCGAATAAATAAAGATATGATCTATCTACAACTGGCATGCTATTTTCAATCGCTTCGATATTCTGATCCAGGTTTATGTCATGATAATTACTGAGAGGCTGCGTTTCCGGAAAGTATGAAATAACAGTTACATTGTGACCTCTTCTTGCTAATTCTTGTAAATAAGTTTTGAAAACTATAAAATGACTTTTTCCTTGATATGGAAATATAGCCAAAATATTGTATGCACTAGTTGTAAATATTTGAACAATTAGTAGGAACGCTAAGGCTATAAAAATAACCTTCATTGTTGCCAAGGCCGTGATTCGTGTTCACAGCGCGATAATGAGCCGTCCACGCTCTAATAGATCACGTTTGTAACTGCCTATTTGTGCCTATAGCTTTATATCCCTCTAGTCGTAACAAAATGCCGGTGAATATGAGTTTACTGATAGATTACACGTTCATTTAAATTGGATAAGAAATTGAGAAGCGATTACGAAATGTCTCTTTGTTTGGTATTGTAATGGAGAAACGAATACCGAATGTATATAATTTTTGTAATGATGAAGACGACGAAAACTTTTTTTCCGCGTTTTGATAGAGTTATACTCTCAGTGATGGTAATATAATATAAAAACATTGTCAAACTTAACAAAAAAACTGAACGTGAAACACTAAAAGCTGTGTATTTTGACAAACAAAATCACTCGATCAAGCGCAAACGGTAGAGTCAATTAAACCTTTACTTTAGTTGTGTAATAACTTGTAATTGTAAAGATAAGCATGTATAACTATATTGTAATATGAAGGTCAACTAAAGCACAGAATCGAGAGTAAATAAAAATTGCACTTAAGTTACGTAGATACCAGTTTTAGGTTCCATCCGACTGATGCACTTGTTCTTTTTATATAAATTATCGAATTTTATAACTTTTAACTAAATAAACACATTATTACTAATGTCGTACCTAGATGGTTGACGATCTCGGTGATCTAGTGACAAATAGCATTCCCTTTCAATTACCTACCTTTAGTATGATCCCCACACGATACATACTTATTAGATATATACATACATATTCCGAAGTATTATTTGAGTGTTATATTTTATTATCAATGTATGTTATTTATAATATACCACATATTTATAAAAAATGTATTAAAGTAAGACTATCAGTTGTATCCATATATAATAGTTAGTAGTACTTATAGACTACATGGTGCAGTGCCAGTACTAAAATCTTATTTATTCATAGGTAAGTTCCAGTAAAGAGTACAATATTTATCTATATTTCGTATAAAGGTCGAAAGTGCTATATAACATTGAGTAGAACTTTATAATGATAATACAGCCGTATGACGATGCAAGTATCAGACTATAGTATTATCTTATCTGGTTGTAGCTCAAATGTTACATCTGTATCACATTTTGTACATTGTATAATTTATTTATTAACCAACGTTGCATGTTACCTTAATGACCAAAAAGTTGAAGCGATTTTTTGGAGTAATGGAATATGGAAGACATTTATTTCTTTATGTCTAATTAAAATAGGAATGTTATTATTCGAAAATATAAATAGATTTTCGATATTGCCATTATATTTTTTTAGTTAGGTATGTTAAATCTTGCTCATAAGTACATATTCTTTTGCTCAACATAATTAGTTATATTTAAAGTTTTAATAAAAAGTGTGATGACTTAATGAATGATGATACTAAATTTTATTAGCTCATTGAACATTTATGACAACATAATATCAACTTATAAATCTCGAATGACTTTAACTTTAAATCTGTCAAATAAAACTTTTCGTGGCAATTAACAGGCAAGACTGATGGGGGATACTATCATCAGTAACAAACATAATTAATCCGAAATACAACAGTAGGTTTGCGGTATATCAGTTTGGATACAAATTATACAGACATACTCAGCGATAACTGTAAAATTAAACAGTAAAATTGACTTAATTATTTTATTTGCAATCTTATCCATATTATTAAATAATTCCTTACACACCAAAGAAGCATTTCCTATGGAAAATCATTTGCTCAATATAAAATTAATATGTAACATTTCCTCAATTAATCCCATTAAAAATTTCTACTAATTCTTAAAACTATTTTGCTGTATGTCTTACGAAAATGGAAGACAAAAATTTAATTTCACAAAATATATTGATACAATAAGGATGCCGATGACTACGCCTATTATGTCAAGACATAAGTATTGATAAAAAGGTACATTTGCTGAAGCTGCCCTAAAAGTGAAGTTTCCATTGCGCGCTGCATATTCTGTCCAGAAGATTGCTGTGTCCATTGGAGACAAGGGGCGGTCGTGCCACACCTTGGATAGTTCTTTTACGTTTTCTCTGAATCTAAAACAAATACACAAATGCTTTAAATTAAAATATAAACTTATAAATGACCAACAACTGATACAATTCTAATAACGGCCACTGATTTATCCGTAATGAAAATAAAACCTTTATTAAATTTAAGAAATCTGATCTGCTGTTAATCTAGTAAGAAGTAATGGTTCGAGAAATTAAATTTTAAATTTAATTTCAATCAATGAAGCATGGTTCAAAATTAATATACACAACCAAAATGATTTTGATTTGATTAAATTATTATTTTATTTTCAGTTTGGTGCCATAATAACTATAGTTTCGATTCGTAATAGTAGGTTTCTTATAACACATCTTAAACACACATCTAAATATGAGAAAACAAAAATAGTCATGGCATAAAATAATTCTTAAAGATTTGCGAATAATAAGCTTGTGCCATTCACAACAAAGTCATCGAGTCTCAAGAAAAGCTATTTTTGTCTACAATAGTAGGTTTATACATCGAAAGCACGCTAATAAGTAACAATCATACACATGAATAAAAAGGTTTGCTTCCTGGGAGAAATCAAATCTGCTACTATCGGAAGTAAAGCAATGATGCTAACCTAGATCTAACCGAGCCCGCTTGCCGCTCTGCCGCATGCCAAAATAGCTTGTATGTATATTTAACAATAGGCTAGCTCTATGGTTATTGGTAAAGTTCATTTCTTCTTACTACTACCCTTCATTTACAATGTACCTACCACCTGAAATTATACACTTACTTAGGGTCGAGCACTATCCTGAATTTTTCTAATAGGGTTTCTGCAGTTAATTCATTGAATTCTATCTGTACTCCAAGTCCGCTTTCTTCAATGGCTGCTGCGTTTACAGGCTGGTCTCCGAAAATTGGCATTCCGACCATAGGTACACCGTGATGTATGGCCTCAGTAGTTCCCAGTAAACCACAATGGGAATAAAATGCTAGTACGTTAGAGTGACCTACCATAAAAAAATTTACAAAATATTAATATTTCATATAACTCACATATTATACATGTAATGGCAAAGAAATTGCCATAGTAGATTGCGGTAAGTTGTAAAAATCTTTTTTAAACATATACAGCATTGTTGTTACGTCTATGAAAAATTGACACAAACGTAACGTCCTGCGATTTCTCATACGTTCTAATCAAATTTACTGAATACAACTGCAAGTCCAAATGGGACAACCAGAGCTAGCCAGAATCAAATTTATGATATTTGGGATCGTTCTAAATATAAATTATGATACTGAATAAAATCAAATACATGATTTGATTTTATTCAACCCATTACTAAATTATGGGTGTGGTAAAATAACAGGGTAAACAATCCTTTAAAGAGACATCAGAGAAATGATTACTATAATGATTTACCATTTATATGATCTTAGCAAGAATTTAAATTTAATCACGTTAACATTATATATATCTGTAGTAATAATAAATTCAAGTTCACTTGCAACAAAATTAAAAAATTCATGTCATTTTTCTGTACTAAGTCGAGTTTATACAGTTTTTTACTATCAAATATTGTGATACAAACCCAGTATATCGTTTTGTGGTAGCCATTTTGAAAAGAAAATATTTTTTGAATTAGCGTCCGGTAAGTCATTTTCTTCCCATTTCCATATGACTCTTTGTGGCAACTGAGATAATGCTCCAATAATAGCTTCAATTTTTTCATTTGGTGTCGAAGTAGCTCTTAAAAGTGATCCAAAACTAATGTAAATAACGCCATTTTCAGAATCCTCTATAAACTTTCTTATATCCTGAAACCGGTAACCAGTGAATATTAAAAATTTTTAGAATATGAATTAAGTAGTAAAGTGCTGAGATGAGACATTTTTATAAGTAGGTATATGAACATTTTATTTTTACTAATTATGACGATTTTACAAAAGGAAGTAGGAGTTTAAAAGTTATTAGAACAGAGTGAGACCCAAATAGAAGATTTAATAAAGGCAAATCGTAGTCGAATGATTTGAAAAAAATAGTTAAAAATATGTAATAACATAAAAAATTAAATTTTAAATAATTACATTAATTTCTCACAAGACTTGTATTGAAGAGAAAATAGAAAATGACAACTAAAAGGCATGTTTGAATGTAAATTTATGTTTAACCTTTGGCTGCGTAATTATATGTACTAAAAATATACTCAAACTCAGTTTTTCTTTATTTAATCAATTTCAGTAACATAGTCCAGTTTCCATACTTAGTAGAAAATACTATTTACCAGTCACTTTAATTATTTAGCTATTCTATATTATCTAGGTATCGAGTATGTATATATGTATATATACATGAAAGTATAGACACTAATATTGCATAAGCTTTGATTGCATGGGATAAATCTTCAATAACTTTAAATGATGCTGAAGAAATGCTCTAAAGTATACGTATACATATATTGCAATATCCTATTCGCAGTACGTAAAAGTGAATTAAGTAGTACTTACTTCTGGCAAAGGTTTAGGCTTAGCAACATGAAATCCACCAACTTCTATGACATTTGATGGGAATATTTCAGAACCCATCATGGCGAAATTTTGGTATACTAGTAACAATTTAATATCCCGTCCTAGTTCTTCCAACGGGGGCACATCGTCGAAATATTGCGCTAACGTGTTTTCATCGATTCTCTGGCAGATTAATTTATAATGTATATTTGAAAAATAATAGAAAATTGCTCTTTCAACTCTTTGGTACAATGTAGGCCTGGTACCTCCTTCTAAGAACGTTAGCGGTATGTGTGATGGATTGTACCCAATACCAAATCTACTCATATGCCAAGGCATTATTTTGTGTGCTGCTATTCCAACTACGGGAGCTTTTAACTTGTACGCCAATCCCAAAGAACAATCACTGTTGAATTGTTCAGTCACTACAAGATCAAATTTCGTCTGAGTTTTCCATAAATTTTGTACATTTTCGTTTGACAGTAAAGTTTTGCAGTTTCTTCTACCCAAATCCGAAAATATAAAAGCAACTTCCTTTATTGCCCAGTACGATTTTTGAAGTGGAAGAGACTCTTCAAATACTTCAGTTTCGTCTTCCAATTTTATATCATAGTAATTATTAACAGGTATCTTTTGTGGGAAATGTGATATGACCGTCACTTCATGTCCTCGCTTGACCAGTTCAAGCAGGTAAGGTTCAAACACAAAAAAGTGACTTTTTCCTAAATGTGGAAACACTCCTAATATCCTTAACGCACGAGTTTCGTTATAATTAAAAAAAGATATTAACACAATAATTAACCACACAGTACTTGTCATTTTGCCTGATAAAAATATACAACTGTTTTATTTAGTTATGAAGTCGTATATAGATACGACTATAGATATAGATACTTATTAATTACTAGTGGTCCCGCCCTTGTTTGGCACCGTTGTACGTGATAGAAATCATATAAATAGATGTATGCATGTTATATTTTTTTAAAGGATGATAATGGAATGGTGCACCCGCCTGCGCTAACGGTTTACGCTGGCGGGGCACCAGTGGAGGATGATAGGATGAACATGAAGTCAGATCAGTTAGCCCAACGTGACAAATTCACCGGGAATGTATCACTATGGTTTCCGGGGGGAACCGCGTGGAGGTCGATCTGACATGGTACATTGCTAGCAATGGGATCGTTAGTCCACTTTACTAACAATTCCCTTCCCCCCTGCATGTTATATTACATACATCGTCCGGAAGTTTTTTTCGAGCAATGTAACCTAGTTATATATTTATTATTTCAAGTTATACTAATAGACCGGAACAAAAAACTTGTCAATTTATATCTTTGTTTGACTCTCTGCTGAAGTTAATACCTACCGTTAAAAAAAAAAAATATCCAATAAATAGCGGTACGCTAGCTAGCTGCCACTTTGTATTTAAACATACCGAGCAAAATGTGGACTTCACTAGTGAGGTATTCAACACATTGACAAATGACGAATGCGAATTTTTACGAATTTCGACTTCTTCTATATTTTTATTTGTATTTATATGCTTCCCGGAAAAAATAAATTCTAAATCTGTTGTGTGAATTAGAAGAAATAAACGGAGAAATAGGTAGACGTAAAGTAGGAAACATGGGAACTTTGTTTTTTGCACTTGTAGATCTAAGTAAACTATATTATATTACCTACTCTAAGTAATAGGTACTAAGATACTATAGTAGATATATTATGATGACATTGAAAATAGTATTTGCTTTCCTTAAAAAAACAGTATATTTGTAATAATATCAATTCGTTTGTAGAAGCTATATTAGATATCGATCTGAGTTTTATTATCAAGCATTAATCATTTTAATACTTTTTACGTGAATCCAACTGTTATCAGTAAATTGAAATAATTACGAATAGGTACTTTGTTTTATCTAGTAGTAAATGTATTTGGTTATTTTATTACAGTTATGCATATTAAGTTATGCAAGTTATAGACCAAAATTAAGTAATATTAAAATCTAGTATACAAATAGTATAAATTGCGGGGTTGTATGTGAGAACATGAAATATATAATAAACAGCTATTCCACTGGAAAATGAAAAAAGAGTAGATTATGTAATGTATGTAACCAATTAGCTGTTTAATTTTGTATATTTAAAATAAAAAAAAACAATAGAAAAAATGATATGAAGTCAAATTTGTATATTTTAATAAAGACATTTATATGTTGACAATAAATTTTATATATTTATGTATAATGTTTCCACATAACATGTTTCTGAGCTAACAGTGATATATCGATTCAAAATTTAGTTATGTACCTAAATAATAATTATACCATGTAGGTATTTTATCTATTTTAATTGCTTACAACAATGTTTAAATATAAGTAGGTATCAACAAATTATATAATATTTAATAATAATAGTAAAATTAAATTACGACAATAAAAGTAGACAATCTAATCTATATATTCCTATTATTCATTACAAACCAAACAAGCGATTCGAATGGATAAAAAGACTAGTACATAAAATCTTATTCTTTCTTAAATTTACTATTTTGCTGTTTACGTATTATGAAGATAGAAAATAAAGATTTAATAATATATATTAATATACTAATGACGCTAATGACTATGCATACTATGTCGAGACATAAGTATTGATATAAAGGCACATTTGCAGCTGAATTCCTAAATGTAAAGTTGCTATTACGCGCTGCAAATTCTGTCCAGAAGATAGCTGTTTCCATTGGAGATATAGGGCGGTCATGCCACACCTTCGATAGTTTTTTTACGTTTTCTCTAAATCTGAAACAATAGGATAATGAGAATGAGAACCTTAAATGAGACCCTAATCTTTTTAATACGTTTTGAATATCAGTAAGCATTTATTTACAGTACTTACGTAAGATTGTTATTAAAATTCAAATTTCGAAATAGTAGTAATTTATTTTATTTATTACCTTAACTACGACATAACTACAGTAAGAGAGATAGAATAGAGAAGAGATAATTTTATCTTATGTACGTAACGTAAAAATTAAAACGTATTTACGTTCCACGATGTTAGATAACCATATAATAGACAGTTAGTTGTCAAAATTTGAGTCAAGATATTTGTTTTCTGTGTAGATAATATTATAAATTGTTTTAATGATTTTATTGTTAATCAAAAATTAACCTATCCTCGGGATATTCTCTATAAATTTGTTTAATTATTTATTGTTATATTTGTATAATTTTACTTATTTATTTATTAATTTAGTTTGCCCTATATTTAAAATAATACCAAGCAGTCATTTATATTATGAGTGACTACGTTTTGATACATTTGATCGCTTCTTACGTATCCTACCATTGCACATAGACACACACACACTGATTAAAATTATAAGCTTACTTAGGATTTACTACTGTCTTGAATTTTTCCAATAGCGTTTCTTCAGTTAAATCTTTGAATTGTATTTGTACTCCAAGTCCGCTTTCTTCAATGGCTGCAGCGTTTATGGGTTGGTCTCCTAGAATTGGCATTCCAACCATGGGTACACCATGATGTATGGCCTCTGTAGTACCCAGTAAACCACAGTGCGAATAAAATGCTAGTACATTCGGGTGAGCTGCCATACAAATCACATTACAGATTAGTAAATTAATTTATACCACGTGTCATATTCTATAAAACGACGAACTAACTATAACTATAAACACCGGTAATTTACCGGCGTTTATAGTAAGTAAGTTTTCAGGATCGTCTGTAAGCCTCAATGTAATTTATGGCTTTCAAGTCATAATGCGGAAATGAACAGCATCACTGATTTGTAGAATTCGGATGAGTGCAAACAGCCTCCTAAACATTATAGCAAATATGTCGGATTATCCACTCCAGAGGCACTGGGCACCATTGCAATACTGCGGACCCAGTGCATTATCAATTGAAGTAACAAGGACATATATTATAATTTACTAACATAGTTTATAAATTGTTTTGTAACCAATAACCAATGTTTATAAATTAAGAAATAGCACCATAGACATTACAGTACTCTGTTACATGAGCAAAAACTTAGGTACATAAGTTTTTTAAACTTTCAAATTAATTAAGTAATATAATAAATTTGCATTTATGTCAGTAATCCCCAATGGTATAGTCGGAGACATATACCAACTGAACCAACATATGTACATTTCGCCAAGTATCAGAGATATTTTTACTCCAAATCAATCAATGTGATACTTGTCTTTATTTATTGGGTATCGTACTCCGTCAATAACTAATGATAAGAGTGTGATTTAACAACTGTTGCAGAGATAGCTATCTGTATATAATTTGAAGCATGTGTTACAATTATATAAGGTAAACATTTCGTAAAGAAAAATATTATAGTGTAACAAGATCACGATAGGAATGATCAATATCATTACTTACTTTTCCGTCATTATGTTTCCCAATCAGTCGTTGCCAATAAAAAAAATATTCACATTACGCACGAGGTGGGGCAGTAGTAATAGGAATTTTAATCAAGTTAATATTGCAGGTAAATTAAAATCTAAATATTTCCCTATTGCTTTTGCTGAATCTGAATGATTTTGTGTGAAAAGTTCAATATTGACAGTTTTTTACTGTTATGAACTGTCATACGAACCTAGAATATCGTTTTGGGGGAGCCACTTTGAAAAGTAAATATTCTTTGGGTTGGCACCCGGCAAGACGTTTTCTTCCCATTTCCATACTACTCTTTGTGGCAACTGAGATAATGCGCCAATAATAGCTTGAATTTTTTCAATTGGCGCCGACGTAGCTCTTAAAATTGATCCGAAACTAATGTAAATTACTCCATTTTCAGATTCTTCTATAAACTTACTCAATTCCTGAAATAATTAAATTAGAAGTATAGGGTAACTTATTAAAATTTTCTTATTTATTTTATTGTTTGTATAAAAACGTATAAAATTTATTTCAAAGAAGAACTAAATAGACTCGCCCCGGTTTCGCACGGCTGTACACGTATTATATGTATAAACCTTCCTCTTGAATCACTTTATTTATTAAAAAAATCCCGCATCAAAATCCGTTGCGTAGTTTTAAAGATTTAAGTATACACAGGGAAAGACAGCGACAGCGACTTTGTTTTATACTATGTAATGATGATTATATACAATATTATACAATGACTTTAGTGAAATATCTATTAATAATACTTACTTCTGGTAAAGGTTTAGGTTTAGCAACATGAAGTCCTCCGATTTCAATGATATTCGTTGGGAACATTTCGGAACTCATCATGGCGAAGTTTTGGTACACTAGCAACAATTTAACATCCCGCCCTAGTTCTTCCAACGGTGGCATATCGTCGAAATATTGCGCTAACGTGCTTTCATCCATTCTCTGGCTGAAGAATTTATAAAGTATCTTTGAGTAGTAATAGAAAATTGTTCTTTCAACTCTCTGGTACAATGTAGGCTTAGTACCTCCTTCTAAGAACATGAACGGTATGTATGATGGATTATACCCAATACCGAATCTACTCATATGCCAAGGCATTATTTTGTGTGACGTTATTCCAACTACGGGAGTTTTTAACTTGTACGCCAATCCCAACGAACAATCACTGTTGAATTGCTCAGTCACTACTAGATCAAATTTCGTATTTGTTTTCCATAAATTTTGTACATTTTCATTCGACAGCATAGTTTTACAGTCAGTTCTTCCATAATGGACAGCCATTAAAGTAATTTGGATTATAGTCCAGTACGATCTCTCAATCGGAAAAGAATCTTCAAATACGTTAATTTCGCCTGCCAAGTTTATATCCTTGTAATTATTAATTGGTAACTTTTGTGGAAAATGTGATATGACTGTCACCTCGTGGCCTCGGTTCGCCAGTTCAAGTAGATATGGTTGAAACACAAAGAAGTGACTTTTTCCTAAATGTGGAAACACTCCTAATATCTTTAACGCCTGAATTTCATTGTAATTAATAAGAGTTATTAACACACAAATCAAATACACAATACTTGTCATTTTGCCAGATTAATATATACGACTGTTTTGTTTAATTACGAAGTTGTATTTATATACTTAATAATTATCTAAGTGAACTACACAATGATGACATTGAAAAAAAATATTTGTAACGCTTATTTATTGTGTTTAATATTAATGTACATTCATCTACAGATGCCCCCAGAATTAATTATCGTTTTATTAGCATGAACCGACTGCTATCACTACATTAAAATAATTACATGTAGATACCTTGTTTTATCTAGCAGAAAAGTTTTACATATAGTTAACTCTAATACATTTAGCTATATGTCAAAATTTAATAAATAAGAGTAGATATCCAAAAGTGAGAATGTGGATAACTGTTTATTAAAGATTTTGTAATTAAATTACGACGAATATGTTTAGATACATCACAGTATTTTGATTCAGATCTTTAAGTATCATAAATATACTTAACAATACAAAATTGATCAGTGAAAGTGCTCTATAAAATATTTTTTAAAAGGAAAAATTCACTTAGTTTTTTCACGTTTTTAGACTCCTATATAAGTTTTAATAAATCATATATTTTGATTATATTATTTACTTACTAACATGCGTAATTATTGACATAATAAAAATATTGTTTTTAAGATAATTTAGATTACGTGAGCATATTTATTAATATCTGGCTGGTTTATTCCTTTTTTATTTCCTTTTCTTTTTTGTTAATTTTTTTAAACAAGGATACAAGATATTTGGTAAAAAGAACAAAAACAAGTATTAGCACAATGAATACAATTAGTACATCAAGACACCAGTATTGATAATAAGGCACATTGGCAGCAGCAGCTCTGAGAGTCAGGTTTCTATTGCGTGCCGCGAATTCAGTCCAGAAGATAGCAGTGTCCATAGCCGACATAGGTCGGTCATGCCATATCTTAGAAAGATGTTTTACGTTTTCTCTGAATCTGTAAAAGTACACAATAATGTGAATATATTAATTATTACTATATTGTGTTTTTAGTCTAGGGTACAAACGAGCTTGCATGACCAAACTAGTAGAAGATCTAGAGGAATATACACTTTTCATGAATTTTTCAAAATCGTATTATTTAGATATATATAATAATATTCTCAATATCTATAGAAATATATTTTTAATAAACCACTGCAATTGATATCTCAATATAACCAGACCACTGATACAAATAGTTTTTTTTGTATATTTATATTATACTAACATAAGCGATATATACTAACGACGACAATCTATTGTACCACGCGAGGAATGAAACCCGCGACTATTGGAAGTCAAATGGGTTAAACAGCTTATAATTTATGTATTAATGTATTTAGATTGGAAATTTAAGGTTTCCAACAAAATTTGGTCTAATAAGGCTTCGAATAATGATGACGCGGATATGCTTTTTTTATATAATTGGAATGGAAAACAAGTAACGACCGATGGTAAGCGAAACCCGTCGCTTATATATGTAAATACATGATATTACTCATACGTTGCCACTTCAGAGAATAAGTTATCGTATCCTGTAATTTCACTACTACGAATACTTTTTAGTACTTTTACGTCGAGATTTTCGTTCAAACCACACACACTTGCTCTCGCACAGTCTTAGGAACACAGTCTTGCTAAGGTAGCAGTTATTCCGTAGATTTTAGCATCATGTGATTTTAGTGTTACAAGTACCAATCTAAAAATAATATAATTTCTGTATATATGTATAGCTATAATAGATTTTGTCTGTGGTTTGGTCTACATGTATTCGAATTACTAATTTATTTCACTGGAACATATTAACCAGTATTTCTATTTGTGTTCCAAAATTTCACTCAAAGCCGTTTAAGAGATTATAATAATTGAATACCATCATGAACATACATACTAATATAATTATTCCATTACCCAAATTTAATTTAGATTAAACATATTTAACTTAAATATATTTAGTACCTAAAATAAGATAAGTTTATATTATATAGATATTGTTACTGGAAATAATTAATATTCATTGCTTGTTGCTTTTTTTAAATATAGTAATATATGACTAATTCCAGAAAGAAATACTGAAAATCCAAAAAATATTCTTAGATAAAACATATTTTTTTAAATGATACATTTAATTATTATCTCTTATCCCTACTTCTACAGCTGCATGAAATCGAGTAGAGAAAAGAGAATGTTAAGGATTTTGTACAGAAGTGAAAATATTATTTATTGATTATTATTCTAATTAATAATCGAATATAAAATTTATTTATTCTCTCCACAAACATGTAAAGTTAATGACAAATACGAACTTATGGAGAAGTGATGCCCACGGGCATGATACAGATTCTTCGGATACCTAGCACGCTAGGTATCCGAAGAATCTGTATCATCAGGTATTCTATCTCCACTACATTTTATGGTTTAAAAGTTACATGAACAATTAAAGAAGGATGCTTAGAATTAAATAAAAATACCGAATAGGTGCAACATAATTTAGGGATGATTCCTCAGTATGATAATAATAATATATTGTTGATTTATGTTAAACATTTAATAAATATAAAAGTATCCAGCAGAAAAATAGAATGCATTAATTTTTCGGTCTCAGTGAGATTTTGTTAACTAGTCTATTACCAGTTTTTTGTAAAGTAAATCTTTAGAAAAGACACCGAAATGCTATATTAAGGCAAGGTTTCGTCTTGTTTATGGGATAGTACTATGCTAAGGTGACGCTAAGGTGAAATTTACATACATATATAGTAGGGCGACAAGTACTTACTTGGGATCCAATACCATTCTCAATTTTGCCAAAAGTTTATCTTTAGTAAGCTCATTAATTTGAATTTGCTGTCCAAGACCACTTTCCTCTACAGCGGCAGCATTCGCTGGTTGATCTCCGAATATTGGCATTGCTACCATTGGTACACCATGATGTATAGCTTCTGTAGTACTCAATAATCCACAGTGAGAAAAGAAAGCAATCACATTAGGATGAGCTGAAATCATAGTGTTATTTTTATTTCATTTATAGTTAAGGAAATGGAAATTGTTTATCAAATTGGAATTGCTTAACTTAGAAATAAAACCCTAACAACAGAAGTTCATAGCCAAGCATGCTCGCTTGCATTTAAAATATTCAGTACATAAATAAATTATATAACTCCGTAAATTGAAATTTCGCCTCCTGATGTTCAAAGCAAGTCTGTATTGCTGTTTGTGACAATTCGGAATAATCTCATAATTTTTTTCCTTCTTTTATGTAAAGAAAGTATTTGATATCAAATACTTTCTTCACATAAAAGAAGGATTAAAATAGTGAATTTTAAATGTTGTAGTTTTATTCATCAGACTGGGAGAATTTATTAGTGTTGTACAAACCCAGTATGTCATTTTGCGGCATCCATTTGGACAAGTAAATATTTTTTGCACCGCCAAGAGGGGTTTTATCTTCCCATTTCCATATAACTCTTTGCGGTAATTCGGAAAGAGCATCAATAATAGCCTTAAGTTTATCTGTTGGCATTGTCGTTGCTTTTAACATAGACCCAAAGCTGATATAAATTACGCCTTGGTCCGATTCCTTAATAAACTTTCTTAAATCCTGTGAAAGTAATTATAAAATTAGCGAACGTTTTCGATATTTGTTGTTATCTTATGGAAATACATGAACAACGTTTAAATTTGATTGGGGAATTGCATGCAGGACCTCTCTGCATGGGAACTAACTTAGCTATTCTTGTCGCGCAGTTTCTTGTTTTGCAAAGTGTATTGCTGATTGAAATGAGAGAATACAATACAAAACAGATTTACAGAGTTACCAATATGTATAATATCTTAATTTGTTTTTATTTAAATTGTACATATTGCTCTGGAGATGGACCCAAATAACTGCAACACAGTTTTTTACAAACTAATGTAGTTGTTTACGTTTAACATGTCATTGTAATAATTTTTTATTCATTTGAATAAATTCTTCAATTCTTAATACTATGAATCATTATTTTATTTACAAACAAACATATAGTATGTAACTTAATGGCCACTACAACATATAAAATGCACTGATATATACAGGTTCAAACGGTCGTAGAAATTATTAAGTACTTATGATTTAATTTTAGATACTGTTTAAATTGTAGGTAGTTAGGAATTAAAATTATAAATTAAATATATTCATCGTACGACAATACTACTGATACGGATGTCAATAAAAGTATTACAAAAATAAAGCTACAAATATTTACATTCAGTTATCACCTTAATAAGCCATGACTTGAGCTATGTTAGACACTTACCTCAGGCAACGCTTGCGGTTTATCTACGTGAAGTCCTCCAATTTCTATGACATTTGATGGAAATATATGAGAACCCATCATTGCGAAATTCTGATATACTAACATTAATTTAATATCTCGAGCTAAATCCTCCAACGGCGGTATATCATCAAAATATTGTGCTAATGTTTTTTCATCGATTTTCTGACAGAAATATTTATACAAAATGTTAAAGTAATTATGAAAAATAACTCTTTCAAATCTTTGGTACAATGTGGGTTTGGTTCCTCCTTCCAAAAATGAAAATGCTGTGTGTGAAGGATTATATACAATACCGAATCTGCTCATATGCCAAGGCATAATTTTGTGGGATGTTATTCCAATAACTGGTGCTTTCAATTTGTGAGCCAATCCTAAGTAACAGTCACTGTTAAATTGCTCCACTACCACAAGATCAAACTTCGCTTGGTTTTTCCATAAGAGTTGTACATTTTCATCCGCCATTACTAATTTGCAGTTATCAGTTCCAGATTTCACCAAGAATAAACTGATTCCAATTATACTCCAATAAGATCGATGCAATGAAAAAACATCCATTAACACTTTACTTTTACCTGCTAAACTGATGTCATGATAATTTTGAACTGGCATTTTTTGAGGAAAATGAGAAATAACTGTCACATTGTGTCCACGTTTCGCTAATTCGAGCATATAAGGATTAAATACGAATGAGTGACTCTTTCCTTCAAAAGGGAATACTCCTAAAATGTTTAGCAATTGCACTTCATTAAATAGAATTGTAGTTAATATCAAAATGGCGAAACACGTGTGAACTTCCATGTTTCCTTGTTACGACTCACGAGAAGGCATCCAGTTAGTTGTATTAGAAGTGAGTAAAGATCATATGTATAGTTATCTATTATTGTACAAAACAGGGCCGGCTTTTATTTACATATATACTTTATTTATATATATATATATATATATATATATGTAAATAAAAACGGAGTGTCTGTTTGTAATACTGAAATAACCATTTTTTACTACTTGTATATCAATATGAATACGGTACATACACCAAAATATAATTTTTTTCAATTTTTGTCTGTCTGTTTGTTCAGGCTGGTTTAATCTCTGAAATGGCTGGACCTTTTTTGACGGAACTTTTATTGGCAGGTAGCTGATGTAATAAGGGGTAACTTAGGCTACTTTTATTTTAGAAAAAAAAAAGTTAAATTCCACGCGGACAACGACGCGGGTACATCATCATCATCTGCTTCTTCAGATGTTGGGTACAGCTAATTAGAAATATGTATGGAAAGTATATTTCCGTAACCGACTGTATAATATGACGATTTACGATAATAAAGCAAGAGACGTGTGTAAAAAACGGCTACGATTTGACAAAGTAGTTACTAGCTAATTGCGTAATGACATAGATTTTTAAAATAATTGCTGTTTATGTACATGTAGATTACAATAGATACTAAAAGAACCAATTCAAAATTAAATACATTTAATGTACCTAGTTCTAAATCTGTATTAAATACCTACCTATCTAAGATTCAATATAGACAACTGCATACCTGTAACAATACTAATACTTCTTTAAAAAAACATGTGGACCTTGAAAACTCAACTCCTTTACTGTAACGTCACTCGTTGTTGAAGTTACTGCAATTGTATGTGATATACTAAATAATGATAAACTAAATTCAAGATTTTCTAAACTAAGGTATCTAAGCTGAGAACAGAAACATTATGAGTATTTAATTGAATTAGTGCTAATTTGTGGTTTGTATTCACACACTTAAACTTAAAAATGTAAAGTAATAATAAAATTATTTAAAAGAGCAACACGCAAGTTTCTTGCTCGTTCTTCTTGTGATGAGACAGCTTTCCGAACGAGCGGTAGATTAAAAAAAATGTAATGACTATTCAAAAGTGCTTCAGTGTAAGTTTATTTGAATAAATGATTTTCTATTCTATTCTATTCTATTCTATTATTCTGTTATAAATTATAATGTAATTTATGTGGCAGATTTTTTTTATCTAAATATATGCTTGGTTGCATATATTTAGATAAAAAAAATTACTAATTTTTTTTAAATTATATGATGTCTTATTGAAAAACAATTGAATTTGTAAAAATAACTCAATTTTTATTTAAATTATATCCACATATTTTTCGTACGTTATATTCACTTTTGTATTTATACTTACATACTCCGCCTCTGAATCCATTGAAAGAGTGATAATAAAGGTCCACGTGGTCGTCGACACCACTGACGATAATAGTAATAGATGTAATATTATATTATCTGTGGTAATAGTGACTGTGGACATTTTTTTAAAATACTAAAAATAGGTACAGGGTCACGGTTATAGTTATTAGATAAATATAAAATAGTAGGTCATAAGTTTGAATAAAAAAGAAAAATTGAAACACCTCTAATGAGCAAAGCCA
Source organism: Achroia grisella (assembly GCF_030625045.1). Taxonomy (NCBI): domain Eukaryota; kingdom Metazoa; phylum Arthropoda; class Insecta; order Lepidoptera; family Pyralidae; genus Achroia; species Achroia grisella. Next base: position 730,670 of record NW_026712648.1, read on the forward strand.
CACTAAGTGATTAGTATATCACCTCAAATTCCATTGACGCGGGTTCGATTCTTTGTACAATACAATTTTTTTATTCATGAGTATGGTTGTGTGATTTTTCATTTCTATAAATAAATTATGTATTCACAAAAAGTATATATTTCTGTCAGTTGTTAGTACGTGTTTATATTGTTATAAGTTTTTTGCTTCCTCCTGTAGCATTGCCCTGAGTAATTATTATTTATTTATCGGTCTTGGTGGTACGTTTAGTACATTGCCTTACTTTCCGATGATTACGGGTTCGATTCCTCGAGCATAGTACAAACATTTGTATTCATGAGTATGATTTATCGTTTATTTATCTGGCTGTTTGATCATATATATAGTACGTATAACAAATTGTATTATGTATGTTTATGGATTGTCCAGGGTTATTATTATGATATATAGTATATCACTTATTTGAATGGCAAATATGCATTGAGTTAGTTGTTCAGTAGATTGATTTTAAAAAGAACATTTGAGATTCTTGCCAGTGTTTTTCAAATTAAGCTACTGCACCAGACAATAAATCATAGATTGACGACAACAATTTGTAAATTTGAAGGTAAATTCTTAATATATACTATTTACTTTGTATCTCGAATTGATTCTAGTAAAGCAATATTCTTAGTTTATGCATATTGTCGATCTAAAATCCTTATGTAAGATAATCGGAAAGCTCTAAATTGTATAAGGGATAAATAATATTCAGAATGGTCTTATTAGGATTAGGATTTTATTTAGGCTTACCTTGCCTAGCATAGAAAAAGTATTTACAATTAATATCAAAATATATTTGAGTCAACATCGATCTATTAAGTACTTTATACACAATGTATAACAACAATACAATAAATAGTAAGTCACCGGCTCCAGTCTCTATTATCGCCAACAGACTTTGGCTTTCGAGATTTCCATTAGATTTCACAATACCCTAAGATATTATACAAACCAACTGTGTTATTTCATAACAGTTCATTCGAATTTGACTCTTTTTGCTCTTCGGTCTTCTGTAATAGTTTGAGATTCAGAATCATTTCGGCAGCAAAAGCAGCAACAACTAACCAATATTTTGTATACAACAAAGGCTAAAATGTAGGCTACAATGCCTACAAAACCTAGGACATCTAACTGTACTTGCTGGTACCAAGGAATTCTAGCAGACACTGTTGCTAAGTTTGGTGCACCCTGGTATCGTGCTACATACTCCGTCCAGTAGATGGCGGTTTCGAGCGGAGACATTGGCCGGTCATGCCATATTCGTGACACAAGTTTGGCGCGTTGTTGCCATCTGTAAAAATAGAGAAAATAATAATATCAGTAAAAATATAAGTTTATTTGATATATTATTATTAATAAATATTTACAGGCTTATTATACACCTGTACTCGTATATGTGTACACTTACAAACTAAGCAGAATTTTAATAATCTAAAATTATCAACATACAATATGTGGTATATAATTCTACCATTTTACCATTACGATGAAACAGTATTTTTTATTTTCAGTTAAAGAATAATCGAATTCGATACTTAAAAGAAAAATTTGGAAAATATAAAGTTTTGTTAGAATCTTACTACACGATGAAAGTGTTATCACTGCATTCTTTAATTAAAAAATTAAATCCAATATTCACACATTACACTCTTAGTAATAAACGCTTTTAACCTGTATGTGTTTTATTATGCATTTTAATCAGATTAGAGGGCACAAAAGTTAATGTACTCAACATAACAATAGCAAATTAATTTATAATATACAGTATAGATGGGATATTGTAGTAGTGTTTTTGTGGTATTGTATAAAAAGAATAAGCTTAACAATAATCACTTGGCAAATTAACGCCCATTAAGAAGAGGACTATAGTATGTTGCACTTGCTAATTATAGTACTTGTATAACTGTCATATAGTTTGCATTGATATAAAATAGTATAAGTAGTAAGTACGACCTAGATAACACTATTTTTTTATATTGTTAGCATTAATATACTGGTTCTATCCAACAAATATACATTTAAAACATCAAGTTAGATCAGAAGTAATTTATACCTATTTCTAATAATAGGAATTTCTACTTACTCTGGATCCAAGACTTCATTGATGGCATCTAAAAGATATTTCTTATTCAAATCTTGATAAGCAACAATCTTGCCTAATCCAGAATCTTGAAGTGCTGCGGCATTACCATACTGATCACCGAATAGGGGTACTGCTATGACAGGTACCCCAGCATCCAAAGCCTCGATGGTGCTCAAGATCCCGGCGTGTGAAACGAACACTTTGACGTTATCGTGCTCTGAAACATAAATTTATTCATATTATTTATCTATTCATATTTTATTCATGGTTATTCATTTGTGCATACGTTATAAAATCTATATTATAATGTAAATCTTAGACCAAACTACCCGGTGTTTGGTATAAAATTTTATTTCGAGTTTAGTTTTGAAATCAGTCTCTACTGATATAGTACTAAATTAATTTTCACCTGTATGAATAAATATTTCTTTAACTATTCATGATCATTACTATCAATATCTGCCTAGTCTTTTCATATTTTAGAATAAAGTACCCTTTGTCACCAGCATACATTTTTAAGATCGTCGTCCTACTTTCAGGAGGTCTTCCGTCAAAAGTAGAATGTTCTACTGTAGTTGTAGTATACAAATAAGATTAGAAGTATAATTTAACCGAATAGTTAATAGAATATCTAAGACAGCTTATACTCACTTAAAATATCGTATTGTGGAAACCATCTCATTGTCATAACATTTCTGGGCAAATCCAAATTGTTACCATCCCATTTCCATATAATCCTTAATGGCAATTTACTGAATGTTGATAGAAGTTCCTCTAATTTGTGCTTTGGAAGTGTCGAGTCCTTCACTGTTGAACCCAAGTTGACATAAATTACTCCATGTTCGGCTTCATTGATGAATCTTTCAATTTCCTGAAAAATTAAGATAATACATGTACTTATTATGATGATGTGCTAAATATTAAAATATTTTATAATCTTGAAAGTGGAAAACGGATTGATTCATAAGATAAGTGGTAGTACTTGATGTATATATAATGAAGTTAAAAATATTATTATATAAGTACGGTAAGATAGAAGGATTTCATATCTTATGTAGGATATCAAGACACTAACAAAAAAAGTGTCTCGCAAATAGTGCGGTAGTTGAAGTTATCCTACAGCAGAAGACTGGTATGGCAAGAGTTACGGTATCTGCGAGCCAATATGGTATTGAAACCTCCGAGAAAGTGAAGGTATAAAGCGCTTAGTAGTTAGAACTAGCGTTTTTTCGTCAAAGATTTAATTGGAGTGATAAACATGTCCTAAGTAATTAGGCGGGAAATGAAAATAGCCTTTAAACATATATATATAACGAATCCGTAAATAAATTAAATTAATTTATTAATTTTAAACATTAAAATTCCGCCTATGATTCTTTCGTCATGCATCGCAATTTCGGAAAGAAACTAAGGTTTCGTTATGCTTCTTGAATCGTATATCATTTGTAGTTATCATTGTTCACATTGAAAATAATAATATTTAAATTCATGCTTTACGGCAGAAATAAGTATCTTAGATGTTATATTTAAAATAAGGAAATTATCATATTGCCTACTCTTAGTACAGTTAGTTATATATACAGGATTTTTGTTTGTTGTTAAATGCGTTATTAAAAATAATATTTAATAGGTATTCGTAAACTAATTTTATTAGGCAATATAAGTAAAGTCACAACATTACCTACCTAATATTTATTATTCACATTTGTTTAATTCTATAAAACGTGTGAAAATTTTAACAGGTTACGCATGCGAACACAAGCTTATGATGAGGTATGTCTATATTTGGTCTGTATTTAAATACTAATATGTTTTAGTACCTACATATGTTAGAACACATGTATAGACATGGTATAAAACTTTTCGGAACCAAGGTTTTCATTTCATATGAAATATAGGAATAAATTTATTATTTTAATTGTGAGTATGTCTTTTTATTCTTATATATAAAATTTTCGTGTCACAATATTAGTTACCATACTCCTCTGAAACGGCTTGACCGACTTTTATGAAATTTTATATGCATATTCAGTAAGTCTGAGAATCGGCTACTATCTATTTTTCATACCCCTAAGTGATAAGGGTTGTCCACCCCTAACATTATTTTTTTATTTATTGGGCAAAATTTTTTATTTATATTATTTTATTATTTGTCACTAACTATACATACAACCCTAAATTTTCACCCTTCTATCACCAAGCCCTATTTTTTTATAGCGTTATTAATTTATATGACAATAAAACGTTTGCCGGGACAGCTAGTACCTATAATTATAATATTTTTATGTAACATTTCAAGTTAAGGAAGATACAAGTCTTCCTTTAATATTTATAGTCTTTTATCAGCAGTCAGTTCTACATTACAAAAATAAATTACAATAAACTATAGATGTGCAGCGAATCGTACAAACATTACTTAATAATTACGTCACTGAGTATAGTTGTGTTATACGTTTACATAGCTTGGATCCTAGTCACATCAAACACCTACGTGTTATAGAAATAGGAGGATGATTTAATATAAAAGCGACGTCATTTTAAATTGAATAAAATTATGCAATAGTGAATAAATTATATCAAAAGTCCCATAATAAATTAAACAATTTATTCAATTATGGAATCTTACATTGAAAGAAAGAGACAAAACAGTCACAGATAACACAAAGCCAAAATTTATTTAGGTACTTATTTGATGTTTTTATGGGTTAGTTTGTATAAGATAAATACTTTTTGTTGATCAATTATACTTACTGTTGGTATTACTTTTGGAGGTCCCACATGTATACCGCCGATATCAATAACATTATCAGGGCGGGAAACACCGCCGAACACAGACTGGTGCGTGTTTACAAACAATAGGCTTGCGTTCGCCGCTATACTTTCCAATGGTGCTAGATCGTCACCGAGATACTTGTACAGGTAAACGTGATCTGTTACTTGAGAACCAACATAGAACACCCAGTTGGAAATATGATATATGACATAACTCTTCAACCTATCAAAAAACCACGGTTCATTGCCATAAGGTAATCCAGCTTGAGTTACAGCAGCGGCATTGAAATTTACACCTAATCTGTTATACTGCCACGGTTGAATAGGTTGGGGGTTGAACGCAATGTATGGAGCACTTAAGTTGGCGGCCAAAGCCAGTCCGCAATCACTGTTATACGACTCCACTAATATAACATCGAACCGAGGTCGGGTCCTTAACATATGCAGCACGTGATGGTTGTTCATAAGAGTCCTGCAGTCATCGTTTCCGCTTTTAGTAGCGACTAATGTTTCGAAAGGCACTCGCGATACTTCATTTACTATCACTGATTCAAACGATAAACCTTTGTGCACTTGCTTGTCGCTCAATAACACCTCTTTGTATGTTGCTGGGGCGTCCGGGAGTTGAAAATGGCTTATGAGGGTTACTTCATGGTTCCGATTGGCCAACTCCCGAAACAATCGCCGGTACGTGAGGTAATTATTACGATCGAACGAGGGGAACACTCCGAGTATTCTGTAACTGTTTGTTGTGAATATAGTCGCGATGAAATAAATAGCGACTACAATACGTTTATCCATAACTGTGGCTTATGCGTTCGTTTCGTTCCACTGTTGTATGATCACTAGAGTGTAAATGAAGCCTGATTACGTAGCTTTCTAATAATAGAGGTAGACGTTATGAGGTAATACGACTGACGACGCGTTTATTTCGTAAGAACTAGAAATATTCGTGGCGTCATTGATCGTGACCTCGTTTCGGGCCGGCGCCACGGGCGTGCTCCCTTCCCGACGAGTCTGTTTTCACTGGACTCGTATTCTTTTGTTAGCACATTTATACACCTATATTCGTAAACAGATAAATAATTTATAAGTGCGGTTCGCGTTTATTAACGTGTAATTAGCGGATGAAATTATACATATAGGTACCTATAAGATTATAAACAATACATGAAACGTATGTATATATAGTTACAACTTATAAGCTTACATTACTATTATTTAATATTATTTTTCTTGTGCAGGATTGCCCACACATGTAATCGTATGAAACTAAAGTAAACAACTTTTTTAAGAAAGCATAGGTAACTGAATTTAATTATTGTTATTAAACGGATTTATTTTTGAAGTGTCGATGAGTTGACTAAATCTTGCAACAGGAAAATACTCCAAATGTAAGTATGTGTTCTGTTGCTATGAGATATTCGCATACTGGTACGTAAAGACTCTACTAGATGGCGGTACTAAACAACGTCACCTATCTACCATAAATAAATTTGAAAAATATTCTGTAGTTTAATTGTGGAGGTTACCTAAATACGTATTGAAAAATCACAGACGTAGTTATTTTTAGAATATATTTATTCATAAATATTTAAATACTAGGTAAACGGCATCAATTTCCTGGCAGCTGTCGATTAAAAAATTTGAATGTTAGCCTTTGTGTATTTATACAAATTATATATGTGTTTATGTGATATTGACAGGTATTTCTGTGTCAATATATATAATAGAAAGCTATGAAATTATTAATTTTTGGGTATTAGCTTTTTCTACACATTGACACAAAAATCGCTGTTCAAATATCACATAAACCTATCTATGATTTTTTGACACTATATAATGTTATCAATACCTATATTTAGTTGTTATGACTGCGTTAAGTATATATTTATTATTTTATAGGTATGCACCGCTTACTGCTTGTTATTTATTAATGTACATACGTAGTGTGTTATGGTTTATAATATGTGTATTATCTAGATCATGTTATATGATATCGTAACCTACCGCAAACAACTGTATTAATATAGAGAGAAATTAATGGAAATTGCATGCATATTGTACTACAAAAATTATATCTGTTTTATCGACAATAGGGTAGTTAAAAAGTCGAAACTTTTCAGTAACAGTATTGTGTAATATTGTTAGTGAAAAGTTTCGACTTTTTTTATACATACCTAATTGAAATGTAAAAATAGCTCGTTTGATGATGTTTGATGGGTAAGTGGTAACTCTCAACTATATAGGTATATAAACAGCATTCGTACTAACGTAAGTATTAGCTGTTTTCAACGACATGATGTGTTTTTTGAGATAAAAGTCTACCTTCGTCCGTCCTCGTGTTATAATTTATCTTCATGCCAAATTTCATTAAGATCCGTTCAGTCGTTTAGTTGTGAACTATTTATAATATTATTATGGATAAATAAGAAATAAGAAAACTAGAGTTGTGACAATACCTTATACGTTGATATTATTACACTTTGATAGTAGGTAGATAAATAGAACCAGTTTGATTATTCATGCAATTAGGTATGAAGATGCGGAATGAAACACACGAAGATAATTGAACGTAATTACGCAACTTACTTAATAATTGTTTGTACATTCGTTAATATTATTTGCATGAAATATAATTCAGATAAACACGCATTGATTTATGATAACGCATTTGTGAATAACAAATAATTTACTTTCCCCACAGCAGCAACAATGTTATAATGTGATTGCTCAATAATGTACTATGATTAATTAAAGAAATTATGATTCATTAAAACAAATGTTGTTCTGATGTAGAAGCTACATTACTGTAAAGTTTCATCAAAATCTGTTTCTGCATAAAAGACCAACAAACATCCATCCATGCATCCATACTCACAAACTTTCGCGTTTATAATATTAGTAAGAAGTAAGATTGAAATGGCAGACAAGTAAATGGTCCAACTGCTAGAACTGCTAGAAAATGGTAACCGTCGCCTATATACGTGAATCACGGCATCATGTGATATCCCTGATTTCACTTAGATGCTGTCATTTCGGATGCCATTTAATCCAGAGGATTATTAGATCATGTCTGTTTTAAAGATAAAATAATATTATGTATATAAATATATTCTAATATTATTATTGCTGCTTAATACCAGCATTAATAGATAATATATTTATATACGCCTCCCCTGATTTAATATCTAATCCCGGGGACTGATATGTCATGCCTAAAGATAAAAAAATAACATATATATATTATTATTACTGCCTAATACCAGTATTAATATTATATTAATATACGCCTGCTTGAAAAAGTGAGCAATAAAGTGCAATATGTAATTCATTGCATGTATAGCAAATTACATTTTTAATGGCTTTTAACGACTTACTGGGTAATTTCAACAATGCATTTTTTAACATAAATTAAATGAGGTACATTATTACCTTTTTTGTAATAAATAAATCGTGATGAAAGTTTTATTTTAAACACTATACAGTTTAACTTAACAGTTTAAATTAAATTCCTGATGAATTCTCGACGGTGGGCTAACTGACCTGATTGTATCCTGATCTTATGATTCACGGTTGTTTCGCCAGCGTATATCGATAGTGTCGGCGGGTGTACCATTCCGAAAAGTCAATTATAATCATCTTTAATCATAATAATCTTCAATGTAATAAACATTCAATATTAAACCTATCTCCGCCGTAAAAAACAACATATGAATGCTAAATAGCATACTGTATTTTAAAATCAATTAGTATAATTTAGAATTGGTAAGATTTTTTTTTATAAAAAACTAATATGAAAAGTTTATTGAAATAATTTAAATATACGCTAATAACTACATAAAATTTCATAAAATTATGTTTATTTAGGCAGGTACAACGTCTTTTAAGGTGTGATTCATTGCTTAATTATGAAATATATTTGACTCTAAACTAATTATTGACAATAAAAAAGAGAATATGATATATATATTTTTTAAATTAGTATATTTTTTTCTAAGTATTAAATAAGCTGCAGGAGAAATAAGCGAGGCGGAAATAAAAATGACTGCAGCATGTGTTCCTTTGATGATCCGTAATTAATCCGATGTGTATCTTCGTTCTAACTGTTTAATAGTGGTAGTTTCTGAAAAGTTAACTGCGTGGGTATCTCAATCTCCCCTACTTTAAATTTCAGCCACCAAGCATCTCACAATGTAAGCTGTTTCTGTGTAGGGTGAGATAAGTCAGTGAAATTAGAGGATAAGAGACATCCCAACTTACTCCTTTAGTGTTATATAGTAAAGTGAGGTCCGTAGTGTTGTTCATGTACAATGTATATATATATAAATATAGGCTATGGTTACCACTTGCCCATATGTGGTACGTCAGCATATTTGCCATTTCAATTACATAAAAAACTGTATATTTTACTGATTTCGAAGGAATAGAACTTGCTAATTCTTTTGTATTATCTTGACCCTCTGAAATCGACATTTATTAGACGACTCTTTTTGTAATATATTTGCTGTTTTATTTTAAAACTTTTTTAGGCAGTTTGAATATATTTTAATGCCGAACTGGCTAGTATAAAACGAGGTAGCGACCTCGTCTGCCTTTTATTGAGATAATAGATATATGGACGTATGTTGCGATAAATATCTACAATTTAGTTCATTAAGGTATATCAGTCATTTGGTCATTAATCTACACAGTTAAAGCATACTCCACCAGTAAATTAGTAGCATGATTACACAGTAATAGTTAATGTCCATATAATACAAATTAAATCGAAAGCTACACTAAAAATCAACGGGAAGAAATTTCAGTGCAACCCGCTGGGAGAGGTCTCTATTATATTCGCATTTGTAAGAGGCATTAGTAACAAGCCCGGAGTCCCGACAACATAAAAATGTAATTACAAGTAGGAACTTCGCAAGGCACTTAAATATAGATTTACCCTTTGAAGAGCGATTTGATGGGGCCGAAGAGGTGTGAGATCCATCATATCTCGATTGTGCCCCTCTCAATTATTCCCTTCTCGGGAACGATAACTTCATTCATTTTTCAAACCACCTTTCGTGTATATTTATCTCCCAAAGCATTTCTTTTTCAACTGACTGATTGCAAAAAAATGCTAACTGATTATTACGTCGTCTACACTTAAATAACTTTGATATTTGTATACTGTGAAGTCGAAATGGACTAAAAATTTAAATGAGTTAAAACTCATTTAAATCTTCTCCTCTATCCATAGGTTCTCCTTTTGTAATTTCATACCCTGTAATTTATGTTCATTGTAATACATTTCTGGTTCAATAAAAAGTTCATGATTAATAAGGAAATAATAATAAATATTTTATTATTATTTACTTATTTATTCATGCACTCATGAAGAGTTCATGAATAATAATAAAATATTTATTGTTATTTACTTATTTATTATAAGGTTAAATGTTATTAAGATTTCATTTTCGACCACTAAATATGTATGTATCAAACGCCTAATGGTAACGCATGGGCAAAATACACACACCAATGCGCATTGTGCAGTTGGGCATTTTATACATTATTATAAAAAATATTATGCTTTTATACCTAATATTTCTCTATAAAAAAATTAACTGAATTTCGTTCTCTCCTTTATCCGCTTAATTTTTATAAAAGGGATACAAAGTTTTTGCTTCACGTATTATCACAATGATATAACAATAAAAAGAGAGAGACGGAATAAATTTTGTTAAGAAAAAGGTAGCTCTAGAACCACTATACCTTGTCAACAAATTATTTCACTGATTCATAGTTACATCTTTTCGAAGTACCTCTATATAGGTACTATATACAAAACTCATAAATTTATGATCACTCCGGATATGACTGGTCGCTGATCATACATATATTTCTTAGTCAATTATATATAGTTAGTTAGTTGATCATTTAATAGTTTAAAAAAAAACTGTTTTGTTTATAAATATTACAGAGAAATGAATTAAAATTTTCAGAATATGAGAAACGTTACACTTACGAACAATGACTAAATAATAATAGTCTTAACAATATAATGATTTAAAAATACAATTCCAATGACACTAATCTCATTATGAGACTTGCGTGGTCATTGTGCGTCAATTCTTATAGATATCAAAGATTAATAATTATAGATAATGCGCACAAAGTGGTAGGTTGCAACATCGAGCAGAATTTAAAACACGGAGGTTTTAAGTGAAGACTGTTTTGATAAGATTAATTTAATTCAATACTTAGGTACCTAATTTTATCGCGTACTTTATACTTACAATATTATTTAGTGCATTTTGTGTAATTTTGCAGCCAAAATCTGTCATATCAAGTTTTAAATAAAAAATTGAGAATTATTATTATACATATAAACCTTCCTCTTTAATCACTCTATCTATTAAAGACCGCTTCAAAATCTGTTGCGTAGTGTTAAAGTTTGAAGCATACATAAGTACTGATACCGAGAGCAATTCTTCTTTCTTTCTCGTAATTCTGTATCTTGGACAACAGATTACATCTAGTCTATAAACCAAAAAATATGTATCTATGTTATATAATCTGTTGTTATACAAAGGATTAGTCTTGTTGCACTGCGCCTTAGAATTAAAAAGAAAAAACATAAAATTTGTTTGTTTAGTGACTGGTACAGTCTCAATGATATGAAGTAATGATAAGCTGATCATATATTTCCAGTATGTAATAAATACTGAACGGGTGGTGTAAAACTTTCTCTAAAAGCCATACCGATATAGCAATGGTAATTACATAGAAAGGGGAGTCATCCCATATTGCCATGACCTCAAAAATATATGTAACTAGCTCTGGGATCTATTTATAGTTTTTTACAGGGTACAGCAATGTTCAACAGTGGACAAATTAAGATATACGTTAGGTAGAGTGTGAATTAAAGAATTAATCTTAATCACAATTTTTTCACAATATTGCATACAAAGACATTTCGTTTTATATGACGCCTATTTCAGAACAAAAATGCCTAATGTAAATATGTTCTTAGTAAAAAATAACTAATAAGTAATTATTGTTGATCATAATCATGATCATTATAATAAACTAGTTTAGACTCACGGGTCCCTACTCACTACTCGTCCCATACCATGATAAATAAGAACTTAAGCTAGAAATAAAATTTATAACTAACATTGTTTTAGAAGTGTTATATAGAAAGATATAATATTATAAATTATTTCTGATTTTTTAAAATAAACCACTTTTTATTCATCGATAAAATAAATATAATTCGAAATTTGATCACTTCCAAAACATTGTAGATTTGTAGTATCATTTCTAATGCAGTGAAAGAGGAATATGTACAGTAGTATATATTATTATAGATACTAGTACATATGCTACGAGAGAAAATTATTAAATTATTCTTAATAGATTTATAGCAGCTAGATTCAAGGAGTAAGAAATTTGAAAAATAATTTATTATTGAAAGTAGTTTTTAATGCTTTGTATAGTATTCATACGTTACGCATTCGGTTTTCCACATTATTTATAGAGATAAGTTTAGATATTATAATGATCAATGTTCAATATACATACTCTTTGCTTATATCGGTACAAAAGCACTAGCCTATTACAATTTAAATGTAGCTAGACAATTTTATCATTGATATATGGTATGATTTATCCTGTTGTTATCTTTTTATGTAAAGCTATTATTGAAGGTTCCGTAGTATAATTTTAATCATCATGTGTCGTAGGTCAACTTGTAAGAGATATTACGTGCTACAAAATAATATAGGATCATAATTATGTAAAACTATGCAACGTTTCCTTAATGTACTTTTTTGTAACTTGTAGATCTTAATAATAAATCTAGAGAGATTAATGTCTTTCACTTATATTTGTGACTTAAAAATGTTCTTTAATAATAACAACGTTTATATGTTAGCTAATATGTTGATTTAGAAATCGCACATAGATTGCCGGACCAAATTCTTGTCCTAATGTGTCAAAATATATACACTTTAACAATTTTTTTAAATATTAAATTTCTTTTAATTTGTTATTCATTAAAATCAAGCATAAGTCGAAAGAATATTACACAAAGAATTGAAAAAACATAGAAGAATTATAAAGTAGAGAGAAAGACAAAGTTGTACGCGTGGTTAAACAAAATATGTGTATTAAATGTATTATAAGTGCAGGAATTGTTGTTAAAGCTTTATCTGTACTTATGTAAAACTGTACATATAAAATTAAATCGAAATAACTGCTATTCGAAATATTTATCGATAACCTTATTTAGAGAATCTATGTCAGTAGTGTTTACTATTGTAACATAGTATGAACTAGTGAGTGGTACATCAACCAAGATAATTAAATAACCATAATTTTGATACGAAATTCGCTTTACTGCTTTTGTAATATACGCTGTCAGTAACTTTAGTTGACATCGTATGACTTTTAAGTTTAATGGCTTTTTACACAATGAATTTCGTATTGGGGATAGTGGTGATAAACCTACGCGGTTTCATCGGTGTTCGTGAAAAGTTTGTCACAATTCGAAATTCAAATTTTATTCGTGGAGTAACCTTTTAGATTTTTTGTTTAATATTACATTATATTTATATACTTTTATTGTTGAGGATCTATAATAATCCGTCTTTACTAATTACCTTTTTCAATCATTTTAGTATACAAATCAGACACAGATAATTTCCCTAATAGGTGATAAGATTTTTATATCGTATATATAAAAGCTATTTCCGAAGATCAATATAGTATTCACTAACAAAACGACACCATGAAGTTGATTGCACTGACTTTGGTATTGGCTTTTGCAGCCGTCTCATACGCTGAGGCGAACTTGTCAGAAGACCTAGGAGTTTATGGTTATCACTACAAGGTTGGAATCCCAACAGCGAATAAAATCAGGAAATTGGAGGAACAGGGTATTAGTGGTGGATTTGACCGAATCGTCGGTGGAGCTATCACTGATATTTCCCAAGTGCCATATCAGGTAACCATATGTATTATTATTATTATAAGCCTATAATAAACATTATTCTATTTTTTAGTAAATTCAACTAACAATGAATAAGAAAGTGATTTCACTTTTTTATATTTTACATTTATAGCATCGCATGTAAACAAATAAAATAATGCAAGGTTTAAAATAATTGTTTTTGAATATTCTCTCTTTTTGTGTTACAATAGAGAAATAATTAGCCTGTATTGTTTAATTCTGAACGGAATTCTATTACTATTTTAATCGGTATGGTTTATTTAAATATCCTACTTCAATTTAAAAAAAGAATAATAGTTTAACTTTGAAAGAATCAAAAGGGACGAATGTTAACTTCTAACTAATTCCATCAAAACTGTGACTGTCTCTTTTTTTTGGAAATACTTAAAGCATTGTAAACTTTGGTCTTTTTACATCTTCATCTTAATAGGGTTTAATATAATCTCATATTAAAGTAGTTAAAATAGAAATATTGATCTAGTTATAATATGTAGAAAAAAATATTTACTATTAATAATAATATTTACAGGTGGGTCTTGTGATAAATCTCCTGGTAATCCTCACATCAGTATGTGGTGGTACTGTCCTCTCTAACACACGTGTGCTGACAGCCGCCCACTGTTACTACGATGGTGTTGTTTCCTCTACCACTATTACAACTGTCTTTGGATCCAACCTACTGTTCTCTGGAGGTGTTCGCATTGATACTACTGATGTCGCTGTTCACCCCAACTGGAACCCACTCACGATTTCCAACGATATCGCCGTCATTCGAGTTACTCCAGTCACATTTTCAAGTAAGTACATATACTACAGTTATTTTTTTAATTATATATATATATTTGTGAGATTTATATGTCTAACATTATATTTAAGATACATGAATAAGGTGCTATTTAAGCAACTGTTTAATAAGAATTAATAGATTTTTTGTAATTGAATTTGGATAGAATATAACTTACTGGATATGACCATAGAATTAACGATTAACAATTTTTTAATTAATATAACAATTATGAAATGTATATAACTTAGCTTTAAATTAATTCACACTTATATTATAAATGTGAAAGTATGTTCATCTGTCCATCTTTATTTTTTACCTTTACACTACTATTGCACGGTCTTAATAAAATTTGATAAAAAGGTAGATGGTATAACGGGGACAGACATATGCTATAATTATTCTCAAAAAGGACGTTTCTTTTTTGAGAATAATTATAGCATACTTTACTTATTATTTACTTATTTCTTCATTAAGTTAGAGGTAATTGCAAGCAGCAAGTATTTAAATAATTTATTTTCTACAATAATTGTGCGTTTGTTTCAGATGTAATTCAACCCATTGCTTTACCTGCCGGAGCTGAACTTAACAATAACTTTGTTGGGGTGAATGCACTTGCTTCTGGTTACGGTTTGACCTCCGATGGTGAGTTTCATTCAACTAAAACATATACATTATAAATGTATGTATGCGAATTTGAAAACCCTTTGACTATTTCCCATTTTTTCACAACTGAACGGATCTTTGAATTAGAAAACAATTGGATTACATCTTAATAGATATTATTATAATTATAATAATATATTATGACCTCTCCATTCGACAAGGCAACGAACTGTAATCCAGAAAGAGTAGGCAAGAAACACGGTTGATATTATTTTCATACTTACGCAGATTATATATAACTTTTAATTAATTTACAGGTGGATCAATCAGTCTTGGCCAGAGATTGAGCTCTGTAACTCTTCCTGTTATAACCAATGGTGAATGTCTGTCTGTATATGGCAATGTCATCATTGACTCAACACTTTGCACTAGTGGTAATGGTGGACGTGGTACTTGCAGTGGAGACTCTGGTGGTCCACTAGTCACCTCGAGCAGTGGCAGAAATATTTTGGTTAGTATATTTTTATTAACAATTTCTTTTGTCTTTCTAAACCATTTACATGAAGGAAGGTTTAATCGTTTGTGGAGTTTTGTGTTTGTGGACTCATAAATAATAAACTTATTTTATAAATTCATTGCTCTTTAGAAAGGTCTGTAAAGCAATCATGAAGTAATACGCTGTTTATTTTCTTGACAAAAAAAAAAAATATCTCTGTAACATTTATACTTATGCAAAACATGTAGAAGTTGTTAGTAGTGGATATAAATGGATACTGTGAGGACATATTTTCATTTTATAGCAACGTAGAAGAAATAAAAAAATCGAGCAGGTTTTCGTGGAATCGTAAATGAAAGCTTTTACCAGGCAGACTCTGTATTAATGTTGTTTTGTGTTGGCAAATAATCTTTAACTTTTTGGTACATATATGTGTATATAACACATATATGTATAAATATGGTATAAATATAGATTTTCTGAAACAATCTGATATGGATAGCAACTACAGTTTACAATTATTTATTGTATTTATATACTAAACAAACATTTAATTAAAAAATAACAAAGACGTGCGTTAAAAATATGAAGAATATATTTTACATATAATTTTTTAAATTTAATAAATAACATCTACTGTTTTCAACTCAGTGATACCAAATGAGCATGTATATATACCTATATTTGTTCTTTATCTACTACTTTACTATGCTTGCTTAGTCTCTACTCCTTTAATTGTAGTTGTCTCCTCAAGAAAAGACAAGTCGTCTCGGACATTAAGCGATCAGAACACTTTTATTTACATTTTATTATTGTCCTTTTTAAACTTGTTTTAGTTTATAATAAGGATTTACATAATTTATCTTTACATCGCACGAGTGTACTGTGTAGTGTGTACATAGAAGTTCAACTTGTATATTTACATACATACATATAGTACATGCATAGATATATAAACATTCCAGAAATAAATTTCCCAATTACATAAGAATATTTTTTTATACTACGGCGGTGGTAAATCAACTTATTGCCCATCTGATAGCAAACAGTTAACTTAGCCTATAGACCCTATCATTCGTGCATGTATATAGACAACAGTTACAACTTACAATTAGATGGATCATTATTTTGTTTGCCATTTCAACTCCAAAAAAGAAACAATTTAAGAAATTCAAATTAACTAATTGAATTGGTCTTAAAAACTGTACTGACTGTGTACTGCATTTCTGATTTATAATCATGACCTGTCGTGGGCCCGAAATGTGGCACTTAAGCCTGACAATTACGACATAGCGCTTGAACCGCAATAATGTGTGCGTGATTTATAATATTTAGAGATTATTATCATTATAGAACTTCAATTTTTTTTTATTTCCAGATCGGAGTGGTGTCTTTCGGTGCCCGTGCCGGTTGTGAAGCTGGTTTGCCCGCCGGATACGCGAGAGTTACGTCCTATGTCCCCTGGATTCTCAATCAATAAATTTATCTGAGATTTTTACTGAATAAGTTATTGTAATATAATATATCAAATACTGTTTGGTCACTTTCCTCTATATGTCAATAAAGTGTAATATTAATTAACATAATTTGTGATTTAATAAAATGATTGATTATCATTAAATTCGTTCATATCAATATGTATACCTACACATTTTTAATATCTTATAGTGCTTAGGAATAATGTTATATCAAACCTAACTATCTAAGCTATAAAACTCCATGATACTAAAATATTTAAAAATAATCTAATATTATTGATGATATTTAAATCCAATGTGGTAGATTGAAAGAGCATATCTCAAAAAAAAAAGAATATAAAATTTATAACTTTTTAATAAAAGTTTGATTTTGTCTCAATTTTTTCAAGATTTTGTCTCATAGAAATTTTCCAAAATATCTAAATATGAATTTTCCATGTAATCTTGAACGGATTAATCACGAATAGTAGCATTCGTTCACGAGTATGACGAATGAAATACTTATTACTGCTACATTTTAAACAACCCCTGATCGTATCAATAACCTTACTTTGAGAATCTATGTCAGTAGGGTTTACTATTGTAACATAGTATGAAGTAGTGAGTGGTACTTCAACCAAGGCGTCATAATTTTGATCCGGAATTCGCTTTACTGCTTTTATAATATATGCTGTCAATTATTTGCTAAACAGGACTCCACTCAACGTATTGCTGCAGCCGAAACTACAGCGCTGATTTTCAGCGGAGCCCTTAGGGTAAATAAAATAAATAAATAGCGTAAATAAATCTATATAATACTTAAACTTTGTCGTAAACGAATAACGGATATGGTTAGATATTCCTTATAACCTATCATCTACCAAAAAAATTTTAAAGATCATTTTATTTACATATAAACCTACGCGGCTTCATCGGTGTTCGTGAAAAGTTTGTCACAATTCGAAATTCAAATATTATTTGTGGAGTATAAAACCTTTTACATTTTTTAGTTTAATATTACATTATATTTATATACTTTTATTGTTGAGGATCTATAATAATCCGTCTTTACTAATTACCTTCTTCAATCATATTTGTATACTAATCAGACAGGTAATTCCCCTAATAGGTAGTGATAAGATTTTTATATCGTATATATAAAAGTTATTTCCGAAGATCAATATAGTATTCACTAACAAAACGACACCATGAAGTTGATTGCACTGACTTTGGTATTGGCTTTTGCAGCCGTCTCATACGCTGAGGCGAACTTGTCAGAAGACCTAGGAGTTTATGGTTATCACTACAAGGTTGGAATCCCAACAGCGAATAAAATCAGGAAATTGGAGGAACAGGGTATTAGTGGTGGATTTGACCGAATCGTCGGTGGAGCTATCACTGATATTTCCCATGTGCCATTTCAGGTGACCACATGTATTATTATTATTATAAGCCTATAATAAACATTATTCTATTTTTAGTACATTCAATTAACAAATGAAAAAGTTTCAATAATAATTATTATTGCAATTTTAATGACGTATTTTTTTTTCACTTTTTTATATTTTACATTTATACATCGCATGTAAAGAAATAAAATAATGCAAAAAATAATTTAAAATAATCGTTTTTGAATATTCTGTCTTCTTGTTTTACAATAGAGAAATAATTAGCCCGTATTGTTTAATTCTGAACGGATTTCTATTACTATTTTAATCGACATGGTTTATTTAAATGTTACTACAATTAAAGAAAGAATAATTGTTTAACTTAGAATGAATTTTCTTATTTCTTCAGTTCAAAAGGGACGAATGTTAACTTCAAACTAATTCTATCAAAAATGTGACTGTCTTTTTTTTTTTGGAAAATCTTAAAACATTGTAAACTTTGGTCTTGTTATATCTTCATCTTAATAGGGTTTAATATAATCTCATATTTAAGTAGTTAAAATAGAAATATTGATCTAGTTATAATATGTTGAAAAAAATATTTACTGTGCTTTAATATTTACAGGTGGGTCTTGTGATAAATCTCCGGGTAATCCTCACATCAGTATGTGGTGGTAGTGTCCTCTCTAATACACGTGTGCTGACAGCCGCTCACTGTTACTACGATGGTGTTGTTTCCTCTACCACTATTACAACTGTCTTTGGATCCAACCTACTGTTCTCTGGAGGTGTTCGCATTGATACTACTGATGTCGCTGTTCACCCCAACTGGAACCCACTCACGATTTCCAACGATATCGCCGTCATTCGAGTTACTCCAGTCACATTCTCAAGTAAGTACATATACTACAGTTATTTTTTTAATTATATATTCTTTGTGGGATGTATATGTCTAACATTATATTTCTTATATATGAATAAGGTGTTATTTAAGCAACAGTTTAATAAGAATTATTAGATTTTTTCTAATTGTATTTTAGCTTTAAATTAATTCACACAATATTATAAATGTGAAAGTATGTTCATCTGTCCATCTTTATTTTTTACCTTTACACTACTATTGCACGGTCTTAATAAAATTTGATAAAAAGATAGATGGTATAACGGGGACAGACATATGCTATATTTATTCTCCAAAAGGAAGCGAAGTTAGGGATAATTGCAAGCAGCATGATATTTAAATAATATATTTTCTACAAAAATTGTGCGTTTGTTTCAGATGTAATTCAACCTATTGCTTTACCTAGCGGACTTACCTATACCTTTGAAAGGATGCATGCATATGCTTCTGGTTACGGTTTGACTTCCGATGGTGAGTTTCATTCAACTAAAACATATATATTATAAATGTACGTATGCGAATGTGTTTCCCTTTGACTATTTCCCATTTTTTCACAACTGAACGGATCTTTAAATCAGAAAACAAGTTTATCCTTTAACGAAAAAAAAACAGACGAAGTTTCGGTTGGTCACATCTTAGTAGATATTATTATAATTATAATAATATATTTTGACAAGGCAACGAACTGTAATCCAGAAAGAGTAGGCAAGAAACACGGTTGATATTATTTTCATACTTACGCAGATTAAATATAAATTTAATTAATTTGCAGGTGGATCAATCAGTCTTAACCAGAGCTTAAGCTCTGTAACTCTTCCCGTGATAAGCAACGGTGAATGTCTGTCTGTATATGGCAATGTCATCATTGACTCAACACTTTGCACCAGTGGTAATGGTGGACGTGGTATTTGCAGTGGAGACTCTGGTGGTCCACTAGCCACCTGGATCAAAGCCACTAGATTTTTGGTAAGTATATTTTTTATTAACAATTTCTTTTGTCTTTCTAAACCATTTACATGATGGAAGGATTAGGTTAATCGTTTGTGGAGTTTTTGTGGACTCATAAATAATAAACTTATTTTATAAATTCATTAATCTTTAGAAAGGTCTGTAAAGCAATCATGAAGTAATACGCTGTTTATTTTCTTTACAAAAAATATATGATCTCTGTAATATTTATACTTGTGCAAAGCATGGAGAAGTTGTTAGTAGTGGATATAAATGGATACTGTGGGGACATATTTTCATTTCATAGCAACGTACAAGAAATAAAAAAAACGAGCAGGTTTTCGTGGAATCGTAAATAATACTGCTTTTACCAGGCAGACTGTGTGTTAATGTTGTTTTGTGTTGGCAAATAATCTTTAACTTTTATACACATATGTATAAATATAGATTTTCTGAAACAATCTGATATGGATAGCAACTACAGTTTACAATTATTTATTGTATTTATATACTAAAACAAACATTTAATTAAAAAATAACAAAGACGTGCGTTAAAAATATGAAGAATATATTTTACATATAATTTTTTAAATTTAATAACATCTACTGTTTTCAACTCAGTGATACCAAATGAGCATGTATATATACCTATATTTGTTCTTTATCTACTACTTTACTATGCTTGCTTAGTCTCTACTCCTTTAATTGTAGTTGTCTCCTCAAGAAAAGACAAGTCGTCTCGGACATTAAGGCATCAGAACACTTTTATTTACATTTTATTATTGTCCTTTTTCAACTTGTTTTAGTTTATAGTAAGGATTTACATAATTTACCTTTACATCGCACGAGTGTATTGTGTAGTGTGTACATAAAAGTTCAACATGCATGTACATTTACATACATAAATATACTACATGCATATATATATAAACATTCCAGAAATAAATTTCCCAATTACATAAGAATATTTTTTATACTTAGGCTCTGTTTAATTAACATAATTTGGGAAATAATTAAAGGTCTGCCCATCTGATGGCACACAGTTAACCTAGCCTATAGACCTCATCATTCGTTCATGTATATAGACAACAGTTACCACTTACGATCAGATGGGTCATTAACTTGTTTGCCATTTCAACTTAAAAAAAGAAACAATTTAAGAAATTCAATTCAAATTTCAATTGGTCTTAAAAACTGTACTGACTGTGTACTGCATTTCTGATTTATAATCATGACCTGTCGTGGGCCCGAAATGTGGCACTTAAGCCTGACAATTACGACATAGCGCTTGAACCGCAATAATGTCTGCGTGATTTATAATATTTAGAGATTATTATCATTATAGAACTTCAATTTTTTTTATTTCCAGATCGGAGTGATATCCTTCGGTGCCCGTGCCGGTTGTGAAGCTGGTTTGCCCGCCGGATACGCGAGAGTTACGTCCTATGTCCCCTGGATTCTAAATCAATAAATTTATCTGAGATTTTTACTGAATAAGTTATTGTAAAATAATATATCAAATACATTTTTGTAAAGAAAATAATACTGTTATTATTTTATTACCTATGTACCTACAGATATTGTGTGACATCTTTTAATGTTTGAATATGACATTTTAACGGAACTGTAAAATTAGTTGTAATTGAAAAGAAATAAATTCTATTTTTTCTATATGTCAATAAAGTGTAATATTAATTAACATAATTTGTGATTTAATAAAATGATTGATTATCATTAAATTCGTTCATATCAATATGTATACCTACACATTTTTAATATCTTATAGTGCTTAGGAATAATGTTATATCAAACCTAACTATCTAAGCTATAAAACTCCATGATTCTAAAATATTTAAATATAATCTAATATTATTGATGATATTTAAATCCAATGTGGTACATTGAAAGAGCATATCTCAAAAAAAAAAGAATATAGAATTTATAACTTTTTAATAAAAGTTAGTACCAATGGTGACAATTTTGTCTCATAGAAATTTTCCAAAATATCTAAATATGAATTTTCCATGTAATCTTGAACGGATTAATCACGAATAGTAGCATTCGTTCACGAGTATGACGAATGAAATACTTATTACTGCTACATTTTAAATAACCCCTGATCGTATTAGCTAGACATTGTATTGACAATTGGTTACCTTGATCACAGATAATACTATAATTACTAGTTTACTACACAATCAAATGTGGGTAAAATATTTTGGCCCCGTTTATAAGATAATGATAAAAACTTCGTATCATCGTGATATTTATTTATGGTAATTAATCACAGATAAATAAAGACCCCGGTGGTCTAATGGTTTACACACCGCTTTACATCAGATGGTCGCGGGTTCGATTACTCGCACATCACAAACATTTATATTCATGAGAATTATTGTATGTATCTGTCTGGATGTTTTCTATGTACATATATTTTCTTATGGTAAAAGTATGAGTATATGATAAAGTATTTTTTTATGATAAGTAAGCACATAGCTTGCGTTATGGATACTAACCCATAACGCAAGCTCTGTGCTTACTTTGGAACTAAATGGCGTTGTGTAATTTGTCCAGGGGTTATTATTGTATTATATAAAACGTATATGTGATTAGGTAGTGAATACATTAATCACAATATAATTTGTATATACAATGTCATAATCAGGCATTATAAATTATGATGGAATGGCGGTCCACCGGTAGAAGATTATTGGTTGAAGAAAGTCAATCAGCTTACCGTGGCCGGCCCAAAGAATGATTTCTACAGAAATCGAGTGGCGATCGATCTCACATATCATATTACATATAGTATCATTTATTTAATAAATTTAATGCAATGAGGTAAATGTTATGACTATATATAAATAAATTGAATCCATATTCGTATATATGACGTCATCGGTTGTAAAATAAATAAAACGGTGCAGTTTATATATAAAATATTCAAAGCAAAATGGCTTTTTTTTCTGAATGATGTTTTAATGCTTTGGCAGTTTATATATAATTTGCTACATGTACAGATCACATCATAACTTATTCTAAAATGTCTTTTATCTAATACAAAGTCCCAGCAGCCACTTATAATATAATAAAACAATTTTTTTTCTTTATTTAATAATTTCTTACTTGTTTATACAATCATGAAGAATGCAAGTAATATGTCTTAGTCACTTGGTGACATATGATAACATATGACAAAGTCATTGATGAAAATAGATGTATTTAATAAATTATTCCAAAACGTTTAACGTTGATATTTGTAATGACACGGGATTGGAAATCACCTTATTAAATTCAATATCAATATAAATACATCATGTCTTACATTAATTATTGTTCCTATAGTTATTTTGCCTGCATGTTTTTTATAGACAATAACAAAGATTTTAATTAAATTAAATAATTTCTGAATAAACACCAAATACATTAAGTATTTGCCCATTATTCATAAATAATTAAATTCCTTATAATATGTAATTACCTATATTAATTATCTTTGATTAGTTAACATAAATGTCGCGATGACAGATTAGTATTCTGAGCTGGGTTTTTTTAAGGCTAATCCAAACAACGTGCCAAAAATATCTTATCTATTTTAACGTATTTTCCCCGGATTTGTAAACAAATTCCATCAATATTTATTTATTTAGATTATACATGTTAAAGTAGCAATACCTCAAATAGGTATCTATACAGGGAAGAGGTGTTATAAGAGGACTAATGACTCCATTGCTAGCAATGTACTATGTCAGATTCTTGGTGAAGTCATTTTATCTGATCCCTTGTGTTCATTTTATCATACTTCACTGGTACCACTCCAGCTCTCAACTCCGTTAGTGTTGGCATCCATAATTCCATATCCATTTCAAAATACCTGACCTGAGTAGATAGTTATATACGAAAATGATATTTACATTTATTGTTTTTTAGTTTATAATATTTAGTATAGGATACACAGATAACATAATATTATAGTATAAGTAAGGATTGGGTAAACAAGTAATTGAGCAGCAAGTATTGAGTCCGCGATTTACATTTTTTTTCAGTGCAGATCAATAAATATACGATAATAATTACAGAATTAATTATCACAATGTAGACCAGGAGTACCTGATATCAAAATATTAGTATACATACCGCATGCGCACTGTTTATGTACTACACTATTCTTCTATCTTCCATCCATTTCTCCTACCACGTAACTTCTTTTGCATGCTAAACTCTGCTTTAAAAATGCTGCGTATAAACATTTAGGACATTGTTTACTAAGCATAGGTTTTTAGAAGCGTAGAACTGGCGTGATAGCATATTCTGATAAATATTTTACCAGATTTTATTATACCAGAGATAGATTTTGTACAAACTCATCCTCGTGGGTAACTCTGTGTTACCTATTACAGCGATCTGTGAAGCAACTTCTTTGTAAGCTGTGTTTTAGTTATAAAGTAAAATATGGCAGGGTACGGAGACATGAAGGTAAAGGAGTAAGATGCAGTATACCGGAATGGTAATGCATAGGAGGTACTAGATGCTTTAAAAGATAATGTAATGACCGTGTCGATCTTTATTTTATTTATTTATTTATTTGATTCAACAACAACTTAATGTTATTTATGTAACAATATTTGCCCATATTATATATATATCTTACGGACATGTAATACTAAAACATAAAATAAAATTATTATATTGTCTTTGTGGTCACACTCACTATGACAGTCTGCTATGGTAGCGGCGGTACAAGCCTACAAGGGAGTAGCCTTCGATCAGTAGTGAAGGTCATTCATGAACGTGAACAGCATATTGGTAGAGACCCGGACCATAAACGCTTTGAAGCTTGCATTGTGACTGATTCCAGCCGTTACGCCACCTTGTGGTTTAGATTAGTCTTAGTCCGGACCTTATGTTTTTCTGTATATAGTCGATGGTTTCCACTTACCATCACATGATGCTGTTAACTTATAAGCCGTACCAATTTCTGCATTTAAAAAAATGTTTACTGTAGATGGTCACCACTTTTAAACAATAAACTTAAACTTGAATGAAATTATAGTCAGAAACTTAAGTCATATTATGAGCATCCATTTGTCCAAACAAGTACACCCTTATGTTATGCATGGTAATCTATTATAGCTATGTAAATTGCACTAAAAGCTGTGTAGCACTTAGTGTTAATTTAGCACTAACATACAAATAAATGGAATGATTACTGAATATCAGGTACTCAGAGCATTTCGAGTAATTCAATGATACTAGTTCTCGTTGTGGTTCTATACTGCATGCTTTAGTATACTCCCACTGTGTGAATTGTTAAATATTTGCGAACTTAGCTATGTACGTCGAAAGTAGAAAGAAAATACTTTTGTTTAATTTACACAATAAACAATAATAAACTACTTCGTTACACGGTAAACAACTAATTTATTTTATATAAGTTTTTCGTATCATTTAATAATAATAATAAAATAATATTTTTTATTGACACTAAATTTACAATCATATAACAAAACACATACTACTTTGTTCTTCACATTATATAAATATTACCTACTTATATTACTTTATTATTTACATATACATTGCAGAGAATTTACCACAAATACCTAAACTAGGTCGAACCTGTATTGTAGATGTTAGTTTCTTCCAAAAAAATAAGTATAAAATTAAAATTTTACAATTGCATACCAAATGTAAATGTAACATTGTAACAAAAAAGTAAGTCGTGATAAGCAATAAATAAGCAATCGTATCGATCTACTCACAACTCAATTGCTGTTAGTTATATACTAAAATGATCACAATTAAAAAAAATACTGTAAAGTATTCCTATTCCGCATACCACACGTACAATATTGTGAGCATAATTAGTAATAAATACTTAAAAATCTCACTAATAACGTTTTTCTACTATAATTTTGAAAATCGATTTAATTAAAGTTGGATTTAGCTGACGGGGGAAGTACAAAGACTGAGTTAAAAGATCCGGTTTAATTACGGACTGGATTTGAAGGAGTAAGTTCCGTGGGAGTCACCATATGATGAAATGACCCTTGTTTAAGCGCTGATTAATCAAAGCTTGACTGGGGGACTAACCGTTTTAATATTTTAATAAAATGCTTATTAAATTAGCACTTGTTCAGAAAATTATTTAGATCAAAATGTTTAATTTATGTATTTATCAATATATTACAAGTCCTAGTAAATATATACGATATATAGATATATATATATATATATATATATATAATTAATAAAAGTGTGCTGACGGTAGAATTATATATAAATATAATTCTACCGTCAGCACACATACAACAAAATAATATTACAGATAAAGGTAAACATTAAATATACCTATACTTAACTATCCGGTAACAAAATTGAAAAAAGTAAAAAAAACAAGTGTACACGGTGTTATCTGATAACACACTGATTAGTAATTAATATATATGTGCGAAGGCGAAGTTGGGTTTGGAAAACTGTAAGTCGTAAAGGTTTGAGCTCTCATATATATTAAAAAGTGGTTAATTGTATTAATGTATATACGTATTCAGGTGTATATTGTTATTCTAATTGTTTATTTTTGTAATTAATATTATGCATATTTATTACTAAGCCGCAATCGAGTATCTCTGCACTTCCTACAGGTTAACTGGGAGAGAATTCTATAGCATTAAGTCCACCTTTTATACCATATTTTATTGATCAATAAAGTAAATAAATTCGAATTCAATCATTATCTACTGAGCCATTTATGGTAATATATTGTGCCAGAGATACAGTATGCTATATTTTTATATAGGAGACAACCATGTAATATACGAAAACTTGATTTCATTCCTTACTTCCAAGTAGGTTAATTAAAAAGATAATTATTACTAAGTTTTGAAGCCAATGGGAAACACCTGGTGTTAACTACTTTAATTACGTTACCCATTAATCCAAGTTGGGGAACAGGGGCCCCGGACAGAGACGAATTGGTCCACCGCACAATATTTTAACGAGTGGCATATGCACGGACGTTAGTATAATTGGAAGGTTTACCTACCAGACCCACACAAAATTTCCGTATTCAATACAATTTTTATGACAAATATGATTGTTTTCAAATATCAATACTTACTACGTTATAGATTCGAAAATGTGTATATCTGTTATCTGTTTGATATATTTTTGCTAATAAACAACGGATTTTAGTTAAATCTGACGTGGGGATAGATTTTAACATAAGGATGAGAGAAGGCTAATATTTTTTGTTTTTTTTGCTTTGCTAACTTTGAAATGTAAAAGGGATGATACAGCAGATGATTTTGTAGATGAAATGGCGGATATCAGATATCATTAAATACAGTGGTATTTTCTAATTATATCATAATATTCGTAATTTTTTCGTTTAGAGATTCAATTTAATTTGTTAAATAATATACCTCTAAATGTAGATTTATTTTA
Organism: Achroia grisella; assembly: GCF_030625045.1. Classification (NCBI taxonomy): domain Eukaryota; kingdom Metazoa; phylum Arthropoda; class Insecta; order Lepidoptera; family Pyralidae; genus Achroia; species Achroia grisella. Next base: position 758,564 of record NW_026712648.1, read on the forward strand.
CTGTTGGGAGCCACATCCGGAGGTATGTACCTACTACAAATTTTATATAGCCTGTAAAACAACATTAAGATGAAATCATTGATATCATCAAAATCCTTGCTCGACAAAACATGTATAGCCATTCAGAATTTTCTTTGAAGGAAATCTTATATAGATGGAACATTAGTTGTTAACTCTTTGAGGCATTATCAGAGCGTAAGATCTTAGTATCTTCTTTAAATAAACTAATCTTAGTACATTTTGCTTGTGGTTACGTGTCTATATATAGTGAAACTATTTAAGTATAAAAATCCTTAAGAATATCTCTCAGTAGACTGCTTTTATTTATTTTGAAAAGAAAATATATCAGGACAGGATTTACTGAAATAAATACAAAATACTTATAGTATTTTCTTTTGATCTATATACCGTTTATCCATACTAATATTATATATGCGAAAATGTGTCTGTCAGTCTGACTATTTAGTATATTTTCATGCTTATATGTATATTTTTATATTTTCATAATGTTCATGGTACAAACAGTTCTGTTTATGAGTATAATTGTTTGTATCAATTATCTAGTACTCATAACACAAGCACTTGATTTGGGACTAGATGGCGCTGTGTGATTTGTCCCAGGTGTTTTGTGTTTTATATTATTACTAGCTTTTGCCTGCGGCTTCGCTCGCGTTAATTTATCCCCTTAGGGGTGGAATCTATCAAAATCCTTTCTTAGGGGATGCCTACGTCATAGTAGCTTTATGTATGCAAAGTCTCAGCCCGATCGATTTAAAATTGACAAAGTTTCATACAAACTTTCATCCCCTATTTTATCCCCTTGGGGTAGAATTAATCAAAATCCTTTCTTAGCGGATGCCTACGTCATAACATCTACCTGGATGCCGAATTTCAGCCTGATCCGTCTAGTGGTTAGGGCTGTGCGTTGATAGATCACTATGTCAGTCACCTTTGAGTTATATATATCTATATCTATATATATATATACATATATATATTATAATTATAGCGAAAGGTCCGTTCTTCTGGATAAAATCTTTATTATTTTTTAATTGCATGACAAGCGGACGGTACGGCTGCAAATATATATACATGTACCAGTACTATGAAGATCACGTTATCATATGAGACACGTCCGTTGCCATTCTAGATGAATAAAATATCATACTTTTCAACCTATTAAAATTCGTTTATTTGTGATTTGGTAACAACTGACAGATATATTTTCGCATTAATATTATGTTTTATTTTCATGCTACGTTATAAACGTAGACAGAAAACTGAGTAGGTAGGTCTGAAGACTAAAAAATAAACGCAGTTAAGTATAGTTAGTGCCTGCAAATTGCAGTAAGCTTTTGCACATGTGTGTGTAATACAAGTCAACAGGCGTATAATAGTAATGGTCCTTGCTTTTATAAGTCTTTTCATAATTTTGCCAGAGGCATTTTTTTTTGCTTTTACTCTAAGCCGTAAAAGTAGCTTTGAGTTTGTAATACCCTATTCCTTAATTGTCTCAATTTTTCTATAAGTTTCAAAGCAAGTTCTTAAATACTCTAAAAAACTCTAAAAGTCTTTAATACTCTAGTAAAGGCGAAAGGGGATTGTTAGTAATGTTGATAATAAGCCCCATTGTTAACAGTGTACCATATCAGGTTAAACTCCACGCGGTTCCCACTGGAAGCCATCATGCTAAATTCCTGGTGAATTTGCCACGGTGAGCTAACTGACTCGACCTCATACTCATCTTATCATCCTCCACTGGGGCCCTGCCAGCATATAGCTATATCCTATTTAAAATTACTTCAGTATTTTTTTAGGCATGATAATGGAATGGTGCACACACCTGCGCTAATGGTATATGCTGGCGGGCACTACTAGAGGATAAAAGAATGAGGACAAGATTAATTTGCCCATTATGGTGAATTCGCCAATTCAATTATTAACTACGATGGTTTCCAGGAGAGGTCGAATTGAATGAGTACATGACAATTCTTCTGACTATGCATCTGTAACACAATACAAAATAATTCTAAGTATGTAGTAAAAAAAGAATATAATCGGAGAACAGTGATTTATTGAAGCATGTGGAGAAGTGAACTAATAAAATTTTAGAGAAAAGCAACTATAAAAAAAATAAAAAGTCAAATTTAGAATATATTTAATTTGCCAGTTACAACAGTTATTGTAGGCTTAAATATAAAATGATATCAATTTGAAAATAGTATCCACATGGAGAGCATTATAAAATAGCAAAGGAACAAAGGTCTGTTTGCGGTCGCAGTCAGTATAATCCGACAGTTTACGAAGTGGGTCTGTGTTCCTCTTTGTTGAATACAGAAAAGAGAGATTTGTAGAATGGTGTGTTATTTCATAGGTATTATTAGATGTTATTACATGTAATCTTTTCGTAACTGCAAGTAGTTTAGTTCGGTCTTTTTAATAGTTATTATTATGCGCCAGTATAAAATTAAAAATTATTTCTATAAAATTAAAATGTTCCAAACGATTTTTGATACGTAAAATAAAGGAATTTTAATTTTATTTAGATGCTTGCCTATCAATATAAAAATTTCTAAAAAATTGAATAAATTTTCATGGATTTATAATTGTCATTATTAAATTTAATATGAATGTTAAAACATCAAAAGTTTGTCTGTAAGTCTGTCCATTCCTTTTAACAATTAACGACTTAACAGACCTAAATGAAATTTTATATTAATATAGATATGTCAGAAGTACGGACATAATGTAGAGGAAGTCGCAAGTAGCTGCAAGGTTTTTCACAATATTTTATTTCAGATGTATTTGTCTATATTTTGTTATACTTATTTAACATATCTTTTATTATTTACGCGATCAAAGTAGTGTTGTGCCAGTATAACTAACAATAAATAGTCATCATTTTAATAGAAGGAACTTTGACAGGTCATAATTATCTTGTTATTTAGTATGAATCTCTGCTAATAAGAGAAGCATATAGACTTTTCCATATTGTAAATGATGAGAACCTTTTTTTATACTACTTACATAGGTGGCAAATAAGCATACAGCCCATCTGATGGTAGATGTTTACAGTAGACTTTGGACGGCTGAAACAGCAAGGATGTCACGTGCGAATTGCCGATCCTTAAGAAACCTTAATCTACCCTTCTTTTAAAACCCCATGCTGTAGTCTCTCGAGAAAATCTTGGCAGCTTGGCAATGTAGCCTTCTTTAAAATCGATATGTTATGTTATGTTAATATGCTCTATTACCATACTTACCTCTTATGACATCAGTGTGATGAAAGAGTGGTATTCATTGACACCAGCTCCTCACAGCAAATCGATTCAAATAATAAATTTAAGTATTTTACTATAAAGAATACTACATGTATTGTTGCCATCATGTTTATGAGGAGAAATAAATAAATCAAATCAAATCAAATCTTTGTATTGAAGTAAACAAGAAACTGAATATTAATTTGTGTTTATATATCAGTACGTAATAGATTATATAGAAATAGATACCTAATGATATGACGATTGTAGAATCCAATTTTAATAACTATAAACATTTATGAATTACATAAATGATTTGATTGAGTCATATTATTATGGTGTACCTATCTCGTAACTACTTATTTGTAATATAAATGAATATAGTTTGTACTACGCGTATCTATAATATTTATTTTTAGGTTAGTCCAATGTATCGTTATAATTATCTGAATAAATATTTAAATGATGTCTACCAAGGACACCATTACGAATTGGATTTGTCTCAGGAATTATTGATTCAAATGAATCAGAAAATGATTAATGGGAATGGTAATTTAAATGATTGATTCAGACGCATCTCTGTTACACCATCTCGTTGTGTTACAACCAAATGTAATTTAAAACATATTTACCTACTGTACCGATATCTTATACATATAAAATAGCAAGAATCTGAAATATCTTAGAAAATATACAGAACAATAAACAAAAATCTGTTTTTAAGTGTACGAGTAAATGTTTTTAGATGATAATCCATTTAGCTAATGGAGACGCAAAATTTAAAAAGTAAGTGTATATTGAAATTTTGCTTGATTTAGATCCAAAATTAAAAAATATTAGAATTAAAAATATTTCAAATATTTAACTTAATTCTAGTTACATTAGTATTGTGTCCATCAAGTAGTCTAAGGACCTTCACAGGACACTGCAAATTGAACAAACATATGGCAAACCTGTGCACAACAAAAATCTGCAGAATTTGCCAAACTGAAAGAGAAACGCCACTACACTTCCTATGTGGTTGTATCCCACCCATGCATAAACGTAATATCTCCTTTGGAAAGTTTACACTCTATCCCGAGGAGATAAAAACAATCGCATCGAATATCCTTCAATTTTTGTCCCTGACAGGTCTCGGTAGCGACTTCTTAAAATGGTACAATCTGTGGCGAGCACATTAGATTTACATGTAGGCCTCAGTGCTACAGGTTTATAAAAAAAATGTCTATCAAGTATCAATTACTACATGAACTCGTTGTCACAAGTACACAATTAGGTATCACGTTCAATTAAGATCAGTTAATATTAAAATTTTGATGTTTTCAGATAATTTGAAATTGAAATAGCATGGATATGGACTTGTATACTTCGCTACTTGCACTTGAACTGATTTCAAATTTGTATGTAACTCGAAAAGAAAACAAGCTGTCGATTCACGTAATAATAGGTGGTGAATAACGACAACTTGTGAGTACATAAAGAGCACTACGGATATCACGTCATCATGTAACAACTGTGTAATAATCCCTCATGCGCTATCATTCCGAAGGATTTATGTGTCATGCCAGCATATCCTCTACTTCTACTGTTATATCTCACCCTTCAATTGAAACAGCTTAAAAACCAAACTGCTTGGCAGTTAAAATAGGTGAGAGCGTGGAACCCACGCAGAGGATTTTGTACAAAACACTTCGGTCAATCTATAGATTGCTCTTTTTTAAGCAGATTACAATGGATTTTTCGAGAGTTACCTAACATAGCATGGTATTGTTTTAGTATAGAATAACATGTGACCGGATTCCTGGAGCTTACTCTGTTCCAAACATGTCACGGTGTGTTTACAACTTCCGAGCGTGAATATTTATAGGACTCACTTGATGGTTAGACCCGGGGATATGTATTTTGTTGATTATATTATCTATACGTTTAATAAAAATCTAACTTCTGTATATGGAAGATATATGAGAAAAACAATAATAGGGTCACTTTATCAACGTTATATAAAGTCAAAACAATTATTGTTATAATTTTATCTATTTGTCTGTGTGTTTGTGTGGACTTTATTGAGAAATGGCTTAAGCGATTCAGATGCAAACTTGATTAATATACTGTGGAGATAAGATAAAAAGGAATGAAATAAATACAAAATTTTAAGTAAATATTATACATAAAATTTTGTATTTGTTTTATTTTAATTGGTTTAGGAAAAAAATAGTTGCTGGATCATCTAGTTTATAATATATATATTACTTAAGGCTAATTGTTTGTCTGTTGAAAATAATAATATAACTATGATATTTTAAATATTTGAAAAAGTAACTTTGTTGAAATATTAATAATATTTCTATACACGATCTTTTTTTCGTAACTTTATAATCATTCACGTGTGTATTATGTTAGTTTAAAATATAGATGGAGTGATAAGTTTTTTATTAAGCACAAGAAATACGCAGACAGATTTTTTCTGGTTTAAAGAAAAACTCGTAAAATCTATTTTTTATTCAATGCAATATTATTTGCGCTTTTGTAATACATACAATACAAACAGCCTCAGAAAAATCTGTATTAATATATCATCATAATCTGTATTATTATTACACTTAATTTAATAATTATGAATTTGAGTTTTTTATGTTCCTGTTTCAGAAATATAATTTATTTAATAGAATATGTGAGTAAATATGAATACCCGTTATTATAGAATGCAAGCATGGCAAGATTATCACGTAAAAGATTAAAATCAATGTACTCGTACATGCAGATTATTATATACAAATATTACCGAATCCTGTATATTGGATTATTGATTGAAAGAGAGATTGTTGCGATGTATAAAATTATATTAATATATTTTTATTTTTCTATTCGTTGAAAAAACACACTCTGAATAAACGTAACAGTTTAGCATCCTGGACCCTGAACTAAAACTTTTTGCTGTCTTGTTTTATACACACCTGTAAAAACTGTGGCGAGTGTCCACACCAGTAATTCACTAACGTCATGACATGCAAACGGCGGTACTGGCTGAGTAATCACGTTTCGTGTTACCCTTTTGTTGCGTTCTCGGTTAGGCAGAGGACAAAAAGATAGTGATTTAAGTTACGTTGTGCTATTGTCGAAATAAAGTGCCGCCGTTGTAAACAAGCGTGGCTGCAAATTGAACATGGGGCTCAGGATTTATTTCCAAAATAGATTATATTCTCGTTCGTGTAGTCTCCAACTCTCTGTTATACATATTTCAGAATATGGGAGGCGTTAAATCTATATAATAAAAATAAAAAGATTTTTAGAAAAAGCTTTTCATTGAGAGTCCTTTAAAATATAAGAATAAATATAAATTTGAGAACAAATTATAATTAGAAACTCGGTAAATTAACTTATGGTTCCCAAAGATCGTGAGTTTCAATCTGACTTATATTTTGTGTGTCAATTTATATTTTAACTCACTTTTGGTGAATAAAACACTAATAAAAAAATCATACCAGTGGTCAGCTTTCTTGTAGCTTGTTGCGGCATAATAAATTAATGATATATATTGGCTTGTTCTCACAATAGGTACAAAATGGAATACCAATAGCAAAGGTTTTAAAATTGCAAGTGCTACAATATAAGTACTGAACGTACTAAGGTCGAACCGAGACAGGGGTGAGCAGTAAATTCTTTACTCTTCCAACAAATCCTCCGCGAGATAACAGCGTGTTTTATTTGGGTCAACGTATGAACGCCGGAGTACGCTTTCATCTGATACCTAAGTGCCGCTTCCAGAGAAATAGTTCACCTTCACGGATACTTTACGTGTGATATATAACGTCCACATAGGAAGCATATATTTTCTAATTTTATTTTCTCAACTTGTTCGTTTAAATCCCGATTAAAATTAAAAGTTAGTTTAAGTGAAGGAGATAGTTCAGTACATATGAGATACTACAATCTGATCTTGTGTTTCTTCGACTTCGATTGTACATTCAAAGATATACTTAAATATTATGAGAATTAAGAGAAGTATTTCGTAGGATATTTACATATAGACATGGCTAAAAAACTTCTGGAACGAAAAAAAAAAAACAAAAGTAAGAATAGTTATAACTCAAAATTAAATCGTAGCAGTCATTATAGAATAAATTGTTTATAAAACACATTTGCTTGAAATCAACTATTTGGAGCAAGGAAAGTATAAATTTAATAATTCATAAGTAATAATGAGTGAAATAGAAACATAAATTTTCAAAATGTATGTTTTAATTTCACAGAAAGTTCTTACAAAAGCTCAGTGTTATTGTTTAATAATTGAAAAAGAGTAAAATACTATGTATATTTGAAATAAAAAAAATATAACACTATAAAATTTTTATCATATTTTTCATTGAAAGATAATGTTTTTTTCTGGATTTATTAATTTAGATGAATAAATCCAGAACTATGTACGTAATAAATAATAACGAAACCTTTTGTCATAAATTATATTTCCATTATCATATTCTGTGTAGTAGAGTTAGTACAAGTTATGCTACTTCAATTACTCCTTAATCTAAATCTCCTGCCGACGAAGATATGGCGAAGTTGAACTAAAAGTTAAGACTTAAATTGGGCTGCGGCGAACCTCCCCTGTAAGGGGAAAACTTTATTTTAAAGGGTTGTAAATCAAAGTAATACGTTTTTAGTCAATTAAGTAGACTCCTTGTGGTGAAATTGTAAGCAGCTATCTAAATAAAATTAAACGTTCTTGGTTGTACTCAAAACATTTTTTTTATTACATCTAAGCCCTATATTAGTCATTAGTCATTCCTTGATTAATACGTGAAGACAAAACCTAATATCCCTTGTTATGAAAATTACGATAACGGAGGAGAATGGAATTTCGGACAATTATAGTTTACATAGAAAAGGAGTGAAAATTATAATATTTTTTAAAATTATGCATAAGAATACATTAAGTATAAAAAGGATAACACACCCTGGTGTAAACCAAAAATATAATATATCCCCAACAGATAAATATGTTGTATAAACGTCAAGAAGCAATACAACGTATGTATATTTTTACACTAATGTGTTATTTGCGAATAAGCCCGATGAAAAGGTTGTCTAGTTAGCGGCCACAACGGTTGTCTATACATATGTATAGTCTGTGTTTCAAAGGCATTTTCTGAACTTTCCAATTTGCATCGGATATCCAACACTCGGCAATTGCTAACTGTGAATTTCATGAAAAATGTTGGCAATGTTCCTCTGGGTGGTAAGCAAATCCGGATTAAATGCTCCTCCGCTCTAATTGAAACTTCACGTGGAGTGTCGAATCAATTTAAAAAACGCTACCAGGAGTAGGTACGTGATCCTACTCAACGTAACGTGAAAATGGATAGCCCTTCGGAATTTCGAGTATTCAATTTGCGGAATGCACGTACGTATCTACATCTCGTACATACTTGATATGGAAATAAGCTTTGATTTTTTATTGTTCATTTTAAATTTAGGATGTTGTTTTTACGTAATAATACTCAGTTATCTTTTATTCTTGTAGAAAATCAAACATGAATATAAGAATGTTTCATGTAGGATTTTCTACGATTAAAAAAAGTTTTATGAGTCAGACGAGAGAATACTGTTAGACTACTATCGGCTAAAAACCAACATAATATTTGTCCTCTCTGCCTTAGTACCGAGGTCTATCATGGTACAGTGACGTTACCGCCTACAATAATATACGCAGGATCTAATTAGCTCATTTTAGCATACAAAAAATAACTACAAATGGTTTCCAGGGTTAACCAAGTGGAAGTTGACCCAATTTTCTCACCCTCCCTGAAACTGAATTTAAATATGTCTAAAAGTCTTTTTGGACTTTTAGACATATTTAAATGTTGCTTATCGGCCAAATTACTTTTTATTTATAGAAAAAATTGCTATATTCAGCAATTTTTTCTTATAATCCGTCACTTAAGGCCAAAATTCGTAACTAAAGTATAATTATGTAGTAGGCATTACAAACTATTAAATCTACTAATTACTGTTAATTAGAGCTTGGCTTTGTATTTGGATATATAGATTATAAAATTAAAATGCTACAGAATAATCATATTAGGGACTATTAGCAAAAATATACTGAAGTTATATGAAACTATATAATTTTTAGTTCTACTATTTAATACGATAAGCAAATAAAATGTAATGTTGAGCTCGAAAGACCCTTGGTATATCCTTTGGGAGCGCGGGCCTCATCTCTTTGTTACGCGATGCCTCCTTCTGTTTCTGTAATTTAATATGGAACGTGACATTATGTTAAGAAAGGTTTTATATTCGTAAACTATACATACTATATATAGTATTTTATCTATGTAACCTACATAGACAAAATAGTAGATATAACTTTGTTATACATTCCGAATCGAGTCATCCGTTTTCAAATCGAGCAATATTAGGTGATCGTCTTATCTATTTTTATAAATATAAACCTAAGTTGTTCTAATAAATATTAAAAATAACTGAATTTCAATACATATTATAGTTCTCATTTTCCAAACTATTTTAGATCTAAAAGTCATGAGTATTACACCTAAGACTACAGTCCTAACAGTATAATATTTATTTTATTTAAAAATTTAGTATTGTGTAATATAAAATGAATTATTAGTAGAATAGGTATTAATTTAAAGTCCTGAAAAAACTTGTCAGAAGCAATACACGATCACAAATAACGCACAGTGGGAGATTGTTCTACTTTGGAACGGAGAGGCACAGTACTCATCTTGCAATCGCTGTTGCATTTTATTACTTTTCCATTTCCACTGAGGTTTCAATTTCCTTTCTCATAATTAATAGCTTTTCAACGAGTTGCCTGACATTTTCTATTCCCGAGCCACATAAAGTTTAACGTTCAATTTGCAAGTATCTAGTGTCTTGTTACAGCTACAGAGTTGTGGTATGCTTTGCAAGTTGGTACTTGTATAACATTTTAGTTAAGTGCATCCTAAAAAATTCTATTAAAAAGTTATGTTAATTTTTATACAAAGTGGTATTTCTGCTACCCAAAGTATGCTATATGAGATGAGTTTCATTTGAAGAGTGAGAGTACATCTTATATCTTCTGATAGACAGGAGGTTTTGTTACAGATATTAATATAATAATACAGCAAAGAGATATTTCATGCAGCCTAAACAAAGTTAACAATAATTACTAAACAACAGATATTAATATTTTGTATTTTTTATAAATAATTACTTGTTTGGAACAGAGAAGTATGTCAATTACATGACATCGAAACTACTTCGATAGTAACCGTATATTTTGCACTTAAATGCGACTTGAGAAATCAATCCAAAATAGCAAGGCAATGTGTTAAGCCTTTACTACCTAGGCCAAAGTAATCATTTTTTTAATTTTCTTTAAAATAACGTAGTCCAGATCCAAAGTACACAATGTAACAGTCATTATACACTAATTATGGACATGAGACCTATCTCATATTCTACAGTATACAAAGGACCGATATTTCGGTTGTCGTTCGATACACGAATGGCTTTGCATATTACACAAAGCTTTGTGTAATATTCCAGCTTTCTCACAGTATACCTCGAATTGACAAAAAGTTTTGAATAATCAGATTAATTAATAAAATAACAAGTATAATGGAAAAAACTGATTTTATATTCTTGAACACTAATATCACTCTAATATCTGTATTAGAATGTTATATCAGAGGTAATAAATTGACGTAAATAATTTTATTATTGTTAGTTTCATAAATTTAAGTTCTTCTTCTTTGAAATTTTATTACACTATGACGTTAGGACATATATTTTGGTATTATATAAACGCTTCTTCTGCGGTGATGTCTTCTCTTAGTAATTCACAGATAACATAATATTGTAATATTAAGATCCGGTTAATAATGAATAGTTAACAAACAGACAGACAGGATATTTTTGTACTTATATGTGGTAAACCCTTATATTACTCTGTAAAATATATTAGTTTTAGTTGAAGTTAACAACCAGAAAATCCTCAAAACATCTCTGGACAATAACAAAAACACTAAAGCGGGGATGCCTTAGAGGGCACCCATGAAAAAGATAGGTCAGCGATAGGCGTGCGATACCCGGGTTCAAATTAGATAATATTGGCCAGGGACGGAAGATCAAGCCTATGCAAAATATAAGAAACGATGGTTGTGAACCGATAAGAACAAAACAATTTTGTTTCTAATCTAAGAAAGCTAAGCTAATATTTGATGAGTAACTTAATTTTTTTATTAATCTATAAATAAATTAAGTTACTTATCCAATATTGATATAATTTGACATGTAAAAGAACACTTTTATCAAACAAAGAAAATTCACGATTTAGAAGAAAATTTTATGGGTCGTAAACATATTGTTGTCACTTTATGGACTTGTAGCACAAAATGCAAATAAGCCTCATATATATTTTATGAGTATGAACACGTGCGTTGATATTGCCAATATTTTATATGAATTATAATAAGCAGGCAAGATTGCTATTATAATATAAAAAAACGAAACAGCTTTCTTCATATTATCTGACATTTCAACATTATTCGATTAAACTTAAAATTACGTTATTTATGTGATTAATTGCTATTATATTTACATATACTAAAATTTGATTCCATAAATTCGACATAACCGATTTACTATTATTCCGAGGTGTAAAAGTTTATACTGCTCTTTTGTAATTAAAATTAGCGTATTTCGTTTATTTATATATATACAGATCTAGTCTAAATAAGATGCGTTCTAAAGTCACCTAATATATGAAATCGCTTTGATATACTTACTCAAAAAGCCATTGACATAATAAGCTCTCTCAGAAATTGTAATACACTTCAAGTAGCTGATCTTCAAATCAGCTGAGATGGGAGTGATTTCGAAGTTTTATAGAGATCGAAGCGGTTACGCGCTCTAATGGAATTTGATCTTTATGATATTGACACAGGCGGTATGTTTTTAGACATCTAAAAGCTTAGCGTGTAGCTATATATTAGATAGTATATTTGCGTACTATTTCAGTTAAACTTTTATTTTAAATTTTACATACTTCAATGTGAATGGTCAATAAAATCAAACCAAAAATTAATTCGTTGGTAGACTCACCATTTCTATTATATTTTTTTATGGATCATAATAAAATGCGCCCACCTCTGCTAACGGTTTACGCTGGCAGGGTAGCAATGAAGGATGACATGATGACCATGAGATCAGGTCAGTTAGATCATCATGATATATTCACCAGGAATCTATAACGATGGTGTCCAGGGGGAACCGCGTGGAGATCAACATGATACTACATATATTATTAGCAAATAGGGTCAACAGTCCATATTACTGACAATCCCCTTCCCTAATTCTGTTCTATTCGCCCCTACCGCGTTGAATTCAAATAAGTTGTATTCACAACGACATTGATACTTGAACGCTTCTGATACTGATCCTTACCTAGGATATATTTATATATTTACTAGCTGACTCTGCTAACTCCATTCCGTCTCAAAAATAAATAATTTGTAAAGTTTTTTGTAGTTTAGCTATGCACCCTGTTTGACAGGTACATTATATTTTCTATGGGTAAATGGATATGTCGTTTTACTATTACAATTTCTTCATATTTTCTCAACACTTAAACCTTACTTGGGTTTCTACAAATATTTCAAAATCAAAATTAGCCTAATCGGTCCAGCCATTCGTCGTCATTCGCGTTTTAGCGAAATTAACAAATGTCATTTAATTTTTATATGTATATATATTATATTATAGGTATAGATTATTATTAAGTAGAATAAGACAGTAATGTTAGTAGGTAAATAAATTTTATTACCTACTAACATTTCTCTTTTGTTCTACTTGATTAATTCTATTCAATAATACATACCAATTTTATCAGAAGTAATTTCCGTGAAAATAAAATGGATGAAAAAGGCTACATTTATAAAGTATGAATTCAGTGTAAATGAACTGGAACATTTACCGACAATAAATGTAAACAGAATTTTAAAAGAAAAACAGTTTCATTGATGTTGAATAAATACTGCATATCTAGCTGAGCTCGCGACTTTGTGCCTGTTTAACATTTTAATTTGTTATTCGATTGAAATAAAACAAACACTATATTTTAGGGGAAATTTTTCACAATACGTATGTGAAAACCGCATCCAAATTGCTATCTTCGTTTCTGAAATTAGTGTTAAAACGCATAGATAAACAGACAAAAATTCTAATAAACATTGTTTTGGATTCTATTAAGTTGAAAAATCCAATAATAGCTTTTCTTATATATTTTACATGTACAAATAGCGATTCATTACATTTTTATTATAAACTAGCTAGTTATAATGAATATGTGATTAATTCGCGTGGAGTATAACTTTATTTGTCTAAAATATAAGATTTTCCTAAAGTAACAGTAGCCTAAGTTACTCCTTATTACATCAGCTACCTGCCAATAAAAGTCCCGTCAAAATCGGCCCATGTATTTCAGAGATTAGCCGGAACAAACAGACAGAAAAATTGTAAAAAATGTTATTTTGGTGTATGTATCATATTCATATACATATGCATGTAGTAAATAACGGTTATTTCAATATTACAAACAGACACTCCAATTTTGTTGTATGTAAATAATAAGAATGCAAGCACAAAAAATATTCACTGATAAATATTTACTTTATAAAAATGTATATGTGTATATAGAGCGTTTTGCCCTAGTGACTTAGTACTCTGAATTTTAATTTATATTGTTGTCTGACCCTCCGGCGAAAGAAACACTTGATATCAAACCAAAAATTTAACCATGGACAGTGGTAAACTCGTCCTCTGTCATGTTAATTCAAGTATTGGGTATACTGAACTGGCGAACTGTCAACATCGACAATTGCCAATAACTCTTCATGATAACAGTTGACATTGTAGGTTCTTGTAAAAAAAATATGATTCAACAATAACCTCAGATATATAGGTACTTGCGGACAGAAATTATATTTGTATTCATATCTAATATTAAACATTAGACGCAATATAATGTTGTCAAAAGTAATGATTATTAGTGTAACCTGCCTTATATGAGCCAATTGTTTGTTTGGAATAAAAAAGAATACGATAATTTAGTGAATTTCGACACAAAATGTGATATTCGTAGCGAAGAAAAGTTTCGTTCATATTGACTTCATTAGACATTTATGTAAAAGAAAAGAAAATCCTTCAATATGTAGAGAGAGGCAGGTTGTTATGGTAATGGGAGGCTTGCGTAATTTTTAACGAACGCCCAGTACCTACAAGTTGCATATTATTATCAGTAATAGCTACAATTCCGTTGAAAATTGAACGGCAACTTCTTAATGAGGCCAAGAAAATTCGTACACGAGTGGAAGAACTTAAGAAGCGTGTAAACTTCATTCGTCGTCATTAAAACTTTCAGGGCCTGAGATTTGTGCCAACACTAATTAGCTTGACACTGAGTTATATAAAAATATGCCTACAATAATTTAATTAGATAAATTAAAAATATATTTCAAAAACCAACATTTCAAACATTCTTGGCTTTAGAATCGAATTACAGTTCGAAACATCTGTATGAAGTCTAATTCCAGAAACAGTTCTCTAATTTTCAATGTGTATGAAGTGAATTTTCTGAATCCCTATTGAACTAGTAAAATAATATGTGAGTTTTATTACATTCTAATAACACATTACTATTAGTCAACCGGTATCGCACAAAATGGGAGTAAACACTGGAATTAAACTATATCATACATGGAAGGTCGGGCACTGAGTCACGGCTCGCTCATAACTTGTGTACGTGCGCGGGATGCACTCCCAGATGCAAAAAGTTTAATTGTTCCCCCACTCGGTGGCGTGTGCTTGCGGCTTGCAATAAATTAACACTTTTTAGGTCTCCGTAGACAATGCTTTTTCGAAAATCCCAAAGTTATTTAATAGTTTTTGTCTAATGCTCATATAATATTCTATATGTACATACTATTTATTATGATATGTAAATAATAGATTTAGACTACAGTCTTTCAGCTCATGTTATCATGTTATCATGCGAAAGGTTTGTTGCTAGTTAAAATTGCTAGTCAGATAGTTTATACTAATATTATAAATAGAAAAAAGATATTGTTATGAGGAAAATAAATAATGGAATCTCTGTACTGATTCTTTCAGGGTCTTAAATTTATTACACACCAATATGTTAATGTATAAAAAAATCGCAAACTTAAAGTGCTCGGATGAAGTCAGGGTGGATTACTAATAAGTTATAAAATTATACTTTAAATAAATTCTGAATTCATATAATTTTAGACAAATAAAATAAATTCATTTGAATGTAAGGTTCCACCACAATTTCTCTTATAGGTCATTTCATCTTCAGAAGTATCATCTAATATAAATTAATTTTGCTCTTAAAGCAACAAGTACATTGAATAGAGACAATTAGATGACATTAATCTTGGGACTCAGCTGAGAAAAAAGTAATTAAAAGAAATGACAATGACGTCTTTTGGACAATTCAAGATATACCAGACGGTTTCAATTATATATTTTGATTGTAACTCGCTGCTATTTGATCAAGCACGGCATTAAATGCAAGAATTCCAAATTTGAGTATTGTACTCTAAATATATATATAAAAAAAAAAATTGTTCTAATATGTGTTCCAAATATATATATATATATATTATATTAGCATAAAATCAAGGAAAACATTTAAAACCTTCTTTATTGAAGTCTGGTAAATAAACTATTTTTACTTTCAAAAGAAGTTAATAATGGGATATTTAATCTTTCATGGTTATCCTAATTAGGCGAGGGTAGGTACCCTTAGCATCTTTGTGATGTTTTTTTTTATATTATGAGACCGGTTTTAATTCTCTGTTATCTATGTAGTATTCATGATGTAAAAACGTAATGAAAAGTTCTTTTATAGCGGAGAGGATCCCTTTTAATAAAGAATTTTCTGGAACTTAATGTGAATATTTTAAGATATCCAAATATTTAAAAAATAATACAAATTTTGAGAAATTATACATGTATGTATGTAAATATATTTTACATAAATAAATATCAAATTTTATTTATATATATACATGTTTATTGAGTCTAATATTATTATTTTTATATTAAGACGTAATAAACTAAGGAAATAAACATAAATTGATAACATATGTGATTTGAATCATATCATGATAATTTATTTAGCATAAGGTAAATAATATGTTATACTTGTAACTAAACTTGGAAGAACAAATAAAGTAGATAGGTTTTTATTTCCTTTGTATCGTAAAGAAACTTCAAGCCTGTCTATATTATTGACATAATGTGGACAGGTTCCATGCCGCAAAGGTTGGAAATGTACCAATGTTTATTAAGTTCAATATTTCAGGTTTTTCTGATATCAAACAATATTTGTTATTCTATAATCCATACTAATATTACATGCAGAACTATGTCTGTCTGCTTGATTGAATTTAACATGAAAATTGTTTTTATAGGAAGGACATAGGCTATCTTTGATATTAGTCGCGGGTAAATATTAATATTCAATTAAAATAGCTAATATTTTCTTTTAAAAGTAACATTTAGCGCAAATTGAAAAAGTTTTTTTCGCGTATAATTATATTACGAAATGGACTCCAGTGTAATTGCTATGAGGATGAAATACGCAATGAGAGTCGCCACCGAAGTACGTCCGGCAAAGAAATTATAATTAATCGTCCTATTCCCCGCCCGCTCGTCTTAATAGAGAGCTTTCACCGCTTCCCATGTTTTCTCGGCGACGTAATAAATTAATCTCCATTCGCAGTTTTCCTTAGCTGGAAAGAAGGCAAACAAAACAATAGCGAAGTTACTTTGCACCTAACCTTCTAGTTCTTACGTGTTCGCGTGTCTATAGGATGTTTCATACTGCTAACCAAAACATATAATTGTACAGAATTCAGATTTTTATATGGCAGGTAGTGTATTCATTATATTAAACTGTATAATATGTTTTAAAATATTTCAATTATCGAAAAATGTTATTTACCATTTTTGTATTACATAAAAATGAATATAGTTTGCTTTGTCGATAAATAGCCGTGGGATGATCGAGTTTGGATCAGTGTGTACGAGATGAGGCTATTCATACAAATCAGTACGAAGAGATTTCATTTATTCAAATTGTCATTTTTTAGGGTATGTATTATTTTAAAAGTAAGTGACGATAGTTACCCTAGATACGGTAGTCAGAGGCATTGTCAATAATTATCAATGTTGTAAACGTCTCTCTGAGTTATAAATATTTTAAATGTAATGTAATAGATATTTTAATTTTATATACTCAGTGTGCATACACCTCAACATTGAGTAGAGGCGTCCGAACACACGTTACTGAGTTTATTTCCGACACAAAAATAAATGGAACAGTCGGGAAGTGCCCCGCATGAGCTTTCTTTCACATAGCCACATATAAGAGTAGGTATATACGGCAATGTCAGTACTTCTCTTACATTTATTTTGTTATTTCATGTTTCCTTTTATACACTTGATTTTGAATTTATTTTATAAAATTCACATAATTAGCTTTTTAAATGAAATAAAAATATAAAAATAAATGGAAAAATCCAAAATATATATAACGTTTTCCACTTTTTGTTATAATTTTTAACGTCATAAATTTCATAATTGATAACGTCTGTTTGAAGGAATTACCTGCATAACATATTTATTTATTATGGAATGGACATTAACAGGCAGCTAATCAAGAAAACGTGATTACACACGATTGGAATGCGTATTCTACATAAGCTTGTATAAGAACAAAGACGTAATATAATACTTTCTTTTATCGCAGAAGGCTTTTACAATATATACCATAAAAGAATATCTATTTAACGAAGCTTTTAACCTTGTACTCACTGGATCAAATTATTTCGCAAGTAATGGGTTAAGGAATTAATAGAAGTATATTTACATTGGTATAATAATAATAATAAATTATAATTATAATCATTAGCTAGGCAGCTAATGAACTTCAACTATTATGTACTCTCCTTTTTAATTTTGTAATCTTAAAAGCATTATTATTGGTATAGTAACATTAAAGTATTTATAAGATGATCTAAGATCAGAAATTGAAATACTAATGAATTTTTTTATGTATCAAAGTGGAATACCAAACAAGCTGACGGATCATGTAATGGTAAGTGATAACCGTCGCCTATCTACATACGTGAAAAGCTTCACAGAATATCTTTATGTGACGCCCGTGGTACCAATTATGTGTTACCATTTCTGAGATGAATGTAATACTATAGGCATAAACAAAACAAAGTATACAAATGAATAAATGTATGTAATACTTCACAAACAATACACTCTTAGCTTCTGCGCATATAATAAATTGATTAAAACCTCTATAACATACACATAATGTATAGTAACAAATCCGTTTGAGCCAGTATTTCCTGTAGTCGATGCCAAATTTAATTAAATTCTCAATATTTTAATAGTCAGTTATGCGTGGTTAAATTAAACAACCCGTGCCAGTCATCTTCCGATTTGTTCAATATCCGCTATTGAGATATAAATATAGGTTATAATTTAAATGGCTGTGCTTATTATAGTTATACAGGTAAACATGTTTTATTGGTCACCTACACAAATTTGAAATGTTTTTGCATTAAAAAAAAAGCAACCCACTTAAAAAAATCTAGCCGCGGAAGTAATATCTAGTCTTTATGTAATATCGTTGCTAATTCCGAATTGAATTCTAGACTAACTCTGAGAGATTAGGCACTTGAAGTAAAATTATCGCCTTTGGTGATGCATTTTGTAATATATCTACCTACTCTATCTTTGTATTTATTCACATGAGCACATTATCCCTACGCTTAAAATTCTCAAGAATATATTTGATAAATGATTATATTTGAGAAGTAATAATATGAACCTACAATCTGTAAAACTCTACTTTGCTCTACCTGATACGGTATTCATTCTTATTTCGAGAGCTTCTTACATGTGCATCACAAATATGTATATACGACCTTAATCAATACATTAAACCCGGGCGAAACCGTGGTAGGTCGCTAGTCATCATTATAATTGATGTCAAAATGAAATGCCAATTTATTTCTGTAACTGCAAAAAGGTGTATGACGAACGTTCGCATAGCCTTGATCGCGGGCATACGGCGACCTTTACCGAAAACCTGCACTGCGTGAAATATGTAGTATTCATTACCCAATAAATTGTTGCCACAATTGTTTGAACTAGATTGAATCGTGTGCCGCTATTGTTTTCGTTCATAGCACGTGTATGCCCTTCTATTCTCAGTGGTAGATATTTGAGTAACTCACCTGGGATTCTACTATTGTTTTATTATTTCTACCGCGAAACAATAATTCTTGGATTACCAATTAATCAGTCAACAAATTGTGTAGCATTCCGTAAGTGCAATATTCAAGAAAACCATTAATAAATACAGATTGATCAAATATTTAAAGATTAAACAGAGCTTGTACCTTTAGATGACTTACCAATGTTAAATGTTAGTAAATACGACAAATAAAAATACTCATATTATTGGAGATAGACCTCGCAAAGTCGGAATATGAAGGTAGTGTGTTAAATTACTATATCATCAAGTCATCCTAACAACTTGGTCGTTAATAGTAGTGCTAACAAATAAACAGTATGTTTTTAATGGATGATAATGTAGTGGTACTCCCGCCTGCGCTAATGGTTTACGCTGGTGGGTCACTAGTGGAGGATGATAAGATGAATATGAGGTTACATCAATTTGTCCATCGGATTATATAACCAGGAATTAACCACGACGGTTTCCAGGGGAATCATGCGGAAATCGACTTAACATGGTATATTGCTAGCAATTGGGAGACTACAGTCCATTACTAATATTACCATATATAATCCTCTTCCCTCCTAATAGGCAATGCTACTTTCTATTTATACTAATATTGAAAATGCAAAGGTATATATATATATATATATATATATATTTGTTACGTTTCCATGAAATGGCTGAACAGATTTTAATGACATCGATATGAAAATAGATTGTATCATGAGAACGAACACTATTACATTTTAAAAGAAGTAGATACAATCGTGGGTAATAATTAGTTGTCGTATTGAGTCAACAGTCTATTAGTTATATGTGTAGATGGCTTAATTTACATGCCTAAATTGAATAGATTTTTCTCCAACAGTTATTTGAAGTCGAGACACAATGTATGAAATGTTACTTACTTTACAAAATGTTACTATTATAAGCTTAAATGCGCTACAGTTTTATGGAATCTTGTTATAACTCTGAGCAGAAAATGATGTGTCATAAAATGCGGAACGTTCTCGCTCTGGATGCTGTTCTAAGACTAGTACCTACTAGAGCAGGTAAATCGAAGATTTAACTTTGAACGCTGTATTTTTCAAAGTGGTCGTTAGCATATTTGATGCAGCTAGTCTGAAGATATTCAACATTGAGTAGCAGAAGTATTGTTTTATTTTAAAAACTTATTCCTAACAGATCGATCTAAGGCGACCTCCAAGAAAGAGATTGCCTTAGATCGATCTGAATTAATTTTATTACAATAACTATATATACAAAAAATAATTCTACTTAATAAATTTTCTTGTGTACCAAATAATTTTCTTTAAAAAGTCTCTGTTATTTGTTCTATACCGCACAATGGATTTTTAAACAGTTTTCACAAAAAAAAATCTAGAGGTTAACCTCTGATGCTAACTAAATGGTTTATATTCTGCTAAATAGGGGTTACTTTCGTCATATAAAGTACATTTAGTTTCCCAAAATATTTTTTAATCATTCAAAGTAATGTCGAATAAACGTATTTTAATATTATTGTTCTTATTCGAATTCAAATTAAAATATTTAGACGGCAATTTTATGCACGCTTTCTGAACACTAAGTACAACATGCTTTTAGCCTTAAAGTAGTTGTACAGGTATTTGTTTATGGACTTACTTATTATGTAATTATTACAAAACTATTATCGACTAGTCTATACTCGTAAAGAACCTCATGAATAAATCTGTGCTTATATTGAATAACATCAAATCTCAGTCCTCCAGCAGTTTAGGACTATCCTACTTCCGATGGTCACGAATTAGATAATCAAAATAATCATTAGTATCTATTGGTCAGCGTTCAGTATGTATGTTATGTGTATATTTACAAAAAATAACGAACTTAAATATTTATACAAGTAGCCTAGTACACATAACACAAGCTCTACTTAGCTTGGTACTGGATGGCTCTGTGTGATTTATACATTATTATTATATGAAGCTGCGCTCGTGACCTCGTATTCCTATACCTTTTTTCTTTGTAAACCGAATGAAGTAAAACGAACGAATTTTTGAAATTTTTTAATAAAGCTTATTAGAATATATAGTAGTAAATCTAAATCCAAATCGTTACAGATTAGCGTCTAAATGCGCACAGACAAGTGGACAAACATTATAATAATCACTTTCAGAAACTATTACGTTGATAACGTCTCGCTATTAACACACGTTTCATGTACTTACAGACAGCGATCTGTTATTTTTTTTATTATATGAATCACAAGTATATAAAGTATGTACTACTTATAATATGAATATTCAGTAAACTTACTTTAAACCAATTACATAAGTAATAAGTCTTATAAGCAAGGTCGCTATACACGTGCTCGGCATCGTCTGAGAATTCTATAAAGTTACTAAGATACTTTAAGTTAGTTACAATATCATAAGATATTCATCCACACCTTAAACGATCTTCGAGACAATTTCTTAGAAATTGAAAGGAATGTTCAATGTATTTTAATTATTACATTCAATTATTTATACTATGTAATGTAAGTATGTAATGAAAAATATGTATGCAAAAGTGTGTCATCAAGTCTGTCTAATTGTTATCTTTTTATGGCTTAATGGCTGTATAAAAATTACAAAAATTTAACGTTAAATTTAAAAAAGATTGTATCATGACGACCCATATAGGTCACTTTTTACCTTATTTAAGTTGACAAAATCGCAATTAGGATCTAGTATTTAATATATTACATACAGTAGATCATTCTGTCAGTATAATAGATAAAATACCATAAATAATACACCAATGGATAAAATCAGAGCCGTTTATTTAAACATGTAATCAAAGTATGATCTAATGTTAATATTAAGATTACCAACGCCACATAATTAAATAGAAATAATGTTTATTTAATAAAATTTACTGTTATTACGTTTCCGCCAACCTTGATTCTTTCTCAATTGCAACAAATAGCGAAATTAGCAAATATGAAATATAGTTTAGATTGTTTACTATACACACGTATATATTTTGTAATGAATCCATATTAAAGAGTAGATTTTATTATAGATATTGAAACATAGTAGTTTGTATAGTTATATATTTTTAATGGATAATAATGTAAATGTGTACCCGCCTGCGTTAACGTACATGCTAAGGGTGGACAAATTTCATTCTATCATCAGTGAGGGTGATAGAATGAAAATGAAGTTAGATCAGTTAGCCTATTATGACTAATTCACCATGAATTTACGACTATAGATTCCTGGACATGGTACATTGTAAATTGCTAGTAGCGGAGCCACTAGTCCCTATTATTAATGATTCTCTTCCTACAATAACTATTACATATATGTTTGTTGACATTCCGGAGTGAAATAATACTAGATTCTTGTTAAGGTAAGGTAAGATACTGCAAGCATATAAGATTTAAATGTAATTGAATATAACAAATTACCCATTGATGTTTTGGTAATCAAAATGTCCATGTATCTTTTTCTATCTTTCCTTTCATCAATATAACACTTATCGTATTTCTACGTATCAATCTCTGTTCTTCAGTCAGGCACGTGACATTTATCATCATATTTACATATTCTCCGCGGAAATATTAATTTATAATTAATATAAAAAATCGTATTAATACGTTATAAAACTACGCTGTCATACTTTTATACTCAGTGATACTACTGTCATGTATTACATTCCCCTCCACTAGGCCGATAACACCATGTAGTGAAATACGGAGCATCAGAATGAAGGTCATCACGTGACTCATCAACTAGTTTGCCTTCTTGTTAAAAAAATAATGATTAATACCTGGTTGAGATAGAGATATCTAATAAAACAACATTTATAATAAACTACTTAAATTACATGGGACAAAGGGATTACAGAAAAATAACCAGTTTTATAAATTATTATTTACTATTTAGGGATACCAACAGTGTTATATCTACACTAATATTCTAAATAGAACTTTTTTATGTTTACGGATTTAGAAAATTCTTACTTAATGTTTCAACGGTTTTTTATTCTAGAGTGACGGAGGCTATATATTACATTACGTTAATTGATACAGTTTAAGGAACCCGAGAGTAGTTGGAGTTAACTATTAGTTAAAAAATAAATTAAGAAATATAACAAAATTGTACAAAGAAATATGGAGACAATACTTGTTAAACAACGAAGCAATCGTCGTGGGAACAAGCATGATGCAATCTGTTGATTAACAAGATTATAGGTAAACTGGTAGACAACAAAGGTATTTGCACACAAGACTATATGAAATTACTGCAGAATCTTCACACATGCAATCCTGTTTATAGAAATTTTGTACATGTAATAGTACGCCACCATGTTATTATTCCGCCTTGACAGTACGAAAAGCTGTATCAATTTATTGTATCATGTTAGCGCTTTTACAATATGGCTATATAAATTAATAATTTTATTTTTCTACATTCAATACTATTTTAAATTCAATATTAATAAACAGAGACAGCAGGTTTTGTTATGAGATCTATTTGAGAAATTTTTTCACTGTTTGAAATAATGAAATTTGAATATTTTTCCAGAGTGACATAGACTATATATTGTGTGAATTTATTTAAAATTTACTAAGTTATGAACACTTAGTTGAAGCTGTCTGGCCAGTTTATTAACAAAATTATTATAATAATATATTGTATAATATTTAAATGTCAATGATAATAGTTGAAAATACTTTTTATTTGTCCATCTTG
Organism: Achroia grisella; assembly: GCF_030625045.1. Taxonomy (NCBI): domain Eukaryota; kingdom Metazoa; phylum Arthropoda; class Insecta; order Lepidoptera; family Pyralidae; genus Achroia; species Achroia grisella. The sequence goes on from NW_026712648.1 coordinate 782,905, forward strand.
AATCACAGTCGGTTAGCAAATTAACTATTATTGTCTTTTGTTTAGTAAAAAAAAAGGTTAATACTCATTGTCACTATTTCAATGTTATTATTATTATTATAGTTTAATATTTATTTTTGTTTTTAACGTAACCATTTAATATAAGAAACACAATTAGTATTAGTACTTTATGTGGCTCAGTTTCGTTAGGAAATACTTATACGGGTTAATTTACTTAATAGTGAATATAATAGTGAACTAGCTAGTTACCGTGATATTTTAACCTAAGATATTTATTGTAGATCTAATAAAAGGTCTTAAAACATTTATGTTAATACTATTAATAAATATGTCTTTATTATCCATACAGTATAAATTTCTAAATGAACTGACATTTAACATCAATGGACATATACTAAGGACGATGCTCTGCAATCTTCACTTAATGTCACTTCCCTGACTTGTCCTTATGCATCCCAAGCAATAAGAACTATGTATATTTCGCGGTCGGACCCGCAGGCCCTTCCAATATACACCAAGGCCTCAACTATCCGTATAAAATGAGTTCACCCGCCCGCAACGACACACTTTATTACTTTCACGCGAGCAGTGCACATTTTGAATGATTAAAATGTATAGGCTCGTTGCGTTAGCCTTTGTGATCGCGACCGTGACATGCCAACAGCAGGAGGGGGCGAGACGCGTCCCAAAATACGCGGGTGATCCTAAAACAGCAGCTATCGTACAAGAAGCACGCTATCTCAACGGAAATGGTGCATTTGGCGCGGCATACCAACAAGAAGATGGAATTGACTTCAAAGAAGAAACAGATGCCGATGGAAACAGAAGAGGCAGTTACTCGTACATCGATCCAACTGGACAGAGAAAAACTGTGAACTACATAGCGGGAAAAAACGGATTCCAAGCTATCGGTGATCATATTCCCACTGCGCCTCAGCCCGTAGCACCAACTCCTGGATATCAGCCCGACCCGCGGTACAATTCTCCGAACTACAAAGCATCTCAATACAGTGCTCCTCAGCAGTACACTGCGGCTGTTACCCCTCGCAACTATGGAGGCAAACCAAATGAGGATGATGGACAATATTATCCAGAGCTATATGAAAAGGAAAATTATGTGTCACCACAACAACAATACCAACCGCAACCGCAACCTCAAGCACAGTACCAACCAGAGCCACAATACCAACCACAACCACAACCACAACAATACCAACCCGTGCCTCAAAATCAATACCAAAATAACAATATCTACACAGGAGTACAACAAGCTCAGTACAGTGGTCTCCCTTCGCAACAATACTCTGCACAGCAGCCCATCGCCCGCCAGGAATACTTCGAACCAACGACGCCTCCTCCAAACCGATTTTTTCCTCCAGGCAAATTTAGTCTAAACAGAGCGCCCGACGGCTATACTTACTCGTTCCACAAAGTATAAATCCAATTTATATAGAGAGCTCGGCGATTTGTAAAGACCGAAATACGTAAAAAACTCGCATCAATTAGCAATTCGCCGAGTCATCGGGGGTGGTCGTGATGTGCGTACACGGCCGCTTCAAAAGCATTTCTTAATTGTTGTTTGCTGTGATATTGTGAGCTAATGGACAGGTAAACATGTTGTTAGTTTTTGTAACTTGTACAGAGGAAGAATTGTTGATGGAAGGCGTGTCAGTTGATGAAACTGCACTTGTAAATAAAATTAGATTTTAATAAACGTATCTTAATCAAACTTGTATAATTTATTTACCCATAATATTGTACACATTGAACATGAATATACCTACTAAAACATGAGTAATTAGTAGCTTCCTAAGGAATTAAAACTTTATTCAGGTCCGTAGTAATAAGCGTAAATGTCATTAAAACAAGTACCAATTAACATAAAAAATGCGCGTACTTCCTAGTTTTGGCAGTACATAACAGGGTGTGGACCACGTCCGCATTCTGTTACTTGCACCAGCCGCCTACAACTAGATCACCTTACTTCTGTGGCAAGGATACTTGCAACCAAACCGGTCTGGCCCTGCCACGCCTGTCTTTCCTTTTACCGTACTCAGATTAGGTCAAATAATATTGTTACAATATTCAAAGCATGCGTAAAGAAACGCAGTTTGTAATGAGAAATATTGAATATTTAAAAAAATATCTATGAAAGATTACCTAACATTCCATTAATGAAATTTGTATTTTTTATTTCCTACATTACTATTTTAATAGTTACCAAAATTCTTGTGTTCGCATTTCGAGAAAATAAGATATTATTAGCATACAGGTAAAATAATTAAAACAAGTAATTCATATGCGTTTAGTATATTTCAGGTCAACATTAAAAGGTCATTTTTAAATTCATTTAAGTTACTAATTCTTTAGATAAACTTTTAATCTAAGTTATTTTCTTTCAGAAAATTAAATTGTCGTCTTGACTTTTTTTCCTTTTTCGATAGAGAGTAATTTAGTTCCATATGGAGAAAATTTCCTTCGTGTATAACAGATCTTAAGTATTTAAATATATTAATTGCAAAATCAAGGACTTAAACTAATACTATAAATAAATTGTAGAAAAGAATAGCGTCCTCAATATCTTTTTGGATGATTTTAGACTATCTAATAGAAATCAGTCTATGTACTATAGTGTACCAACATATACCAATTTTTAGCTATACAAACTTATTGGAACTAATCTCTAAGTTTTCCAAACGTACTTCTGTTGTTAAGCCAATGCGTGCTTAACCGTTTGCGTTGACGCAATTCTATTCCAATCATTGTATTGTATTCTGCCATGCCAATAAAATATTTATGCAATAGTAATTTTATTAAACGCTCTTTCATCTTCTGTTGAAATATGGAATGACAGTGAATTGAATTGTTATATTACATCACCAATATATGGGTCTATTGTCCGCGTTGTTTTAAGTAATATACAATAATTTTATTTCAACATGCTAATACTACAAAGTAGCAACAACAACGCACCGAGTACAGTTCTATAAATATATGACTAATTACAATTTATATTAATATTATGAAATTAAATAGTTTGTTGGTGATTGGTTGAAAGCAGTACTTTCAACCAATTACTATTGGATAGTCAATTTATCGAGGAATGCTATAGAACTACATGCTACGACTAATACAAACGGAAATTAAAAGGAATTTTTCTAATCTAGGATTCAGATATTAGAAAATTTTATATTATTTCTAAAAAGATATTTAAATCGATTGATACCGTACACGTTTCCAATTCAAAGGTAATAAAGTACGTCACTTCAGATAGAAGTGTACGCAGTTCCAAGTTCTATAACTCAGTACGTGGCTGACATCCATGAGCTAGTTATTACTTTAATACGGAAACTTTGATCCATTTTAGCATTACCTTTCTATATGCATATGTATAGTTCATTATTTTTTTACAAACACCAGATCAGTAAGACTAATTGTAATCAAATAATTATCGATATCTTACTACCCGTTACCCTCAATATCGCCTGCTTATTTCAGATACAGATAACATAATATTACATATTTGAGATAAAATAGTTCATGTCCATCCTTGTGATATAACCTATCTTTAAGTCAAATTGCTGAAAGCTGAAAAGGTATCAAATAGGATGTCAGATTATTAATACAGAACTGCAAACAAATAAATTAATGTAAAATTAAACTAATTGATTTTAAAATAATAACGTAACAATTAGGTAATTTTATGAATTTAGCGCCCATTCTTTCTTGAAATTTTGAAAATATCCGTAATAGGAAACTAAGCCAAAAGCTAATTTAATTACGAGTATGTTGGTACTTATACTAAATTGTTGTTTGTTAATCAACAAGCGTAATTAAAATTGAAGGATATGTAATGAGTATAATTACTTTTTATACTGTTTTTAAATTAAAATATGTACAATATTATACAATAAAGAAATATTTCGTGTAGCCGTATTTGATGATGAATGTTTATCTTCCAGAAAGTAAATGGGTTAGGTTATGGTTGATTTATATTTGAATTGATTTAAATAGTAATACTACTATTATTTTTTACTTACTAAAATTGTTAAGAAACGATAAAAAACATTGAAGCTTATTATAGACAGGGCGCGATGATAGGTAGCTTAGGTTAAGGTGAATACCTTCGCACTGGTTTACAGTGTACGAGACGGAAGTCGTATAACTATATGCATATTTCATATATGTAACCTTCCGGAAGATATTTTTTTATGATAATGGACGTTGTATATATAAAATAGTTCTTTGGTTGAGTAGAAGTAAACGGGGAAATACATAACCAAATATAGCTACTTATCTGTATCCTATTCATAGACTACATAGCAATAAACTTTCATGATCTAGCGGAGTCTTTAATTAGTAAATAAAGTGCCGATAAATTTTATAACGCGGAAAAAATAGGAAAAGCACTTCCCGTAGTATGCAAAGTGGCGGGCACGTTGCTTCAATAAACTTCGTCTATTTAATTACAATGAGAAATAGGAATCTAAATGCTACCGAGAGAACAAAACGAACGATTCGCGATCCAACGCTGAACCAGGCATTTCATAAACTAATATTTCATCGGTAACTTTTTATTGCAATATTGAGTTGAAGCTTTTAACATTTCCGATTCGCCAAGTAAAAGTCTGAATGATTTCTGAAAGCGAGGTATATAAGTCTTTGAATGAAAAGCGCACAAGTAAAATTAATGCCTGTCAGAATCGTTAAATATTGCTTTTTGTTTCAAAATAGTAAAGATAGCCAATATTTATTATAAGGTAGACAATAGTAGGTATTATTATAAAAATAATTAGCTAAATCAAGTAATAAATATCGAAAACTTAATCTCACCGGAATCTTAGCTCAATTAAACTATGAAAATATATCTACATTTATATTTGTAAGTATTCAATCTTGATACATCCATTGAATACTTACAAATATAAATTAGAATCCTATGTAATGAATAATACAATTTGCTGGCCTGATTTTTAATGTACCGCTAAAAGTTATAGTTCCATTCTAATATTAAGTGTGTGCAATAATAACGGCTTTTGGTACAGCTTCAACAGCAGCAGCATCCAAATTGTATAAAAAGTTAGATGCCTAAATAATATACACACAAAAATTATTTTATAATTCAAGATATAATTCAAGATTAAGTGAAGTTATTGATTCTGCTTATTTGTTACGTAACTACCTTAGGTAACTTATTTCGTATACGTACTAAATTGGTAATCTTTAAATTAAATTAAAATATCCTCGTTCAAGTGGGTCTATTATAATACATATCTACTTGAAAAGGATGACGATATTAATATCTTAAATTTACTAATATCTACATTTACCTCATTTCTAATAATAATAATATTTCTTTACAATGTAAATTATAACCAACTAATTTCAAAATCAAAGCTAGATGTCATTTGATTCTCAGCTTGCTACAGGAACCGAATAACTCGGATAAGTAAAACGGAATCTTCGAGATAAACTATTCCTTACCGTATTTAGCGCAGCGAGCTTTTAGGATGCCGACTTGACTTCTACATTTTGAAACTCGGGAAATAGACATTGCTTGAAATGTCGATCGGTTCTCTGACGTTATAAGTTTTTAATGCATGATAATAAATAATATTATCATGCTGGATTACAGACAATTGACTACTTGCGTAAAGTAACACTCCCATATTAGATAATTTAAGTAATATTACAAAGAAAGACTTGGAGTTAAATATGTAAAATCCTTATATTGTACTTAAATTATCACAGGGTCTCCATAAGCTGTATATTGTGTTAATATATGTATACAAAATAGTTATGACTTTTTGCGTAAAGTCAGGGTGAGTAGTATAAATACAATATCACTGTCAATACAATACTTATAATTCAGTTTTCCTCGCTATGTAAGGAAAAGTCAAATTCTAACTTGCTTAATTGTTTCCCTTTCTCTTATAAGAAGAGTGCCCTGCAATTATTTATTATAGCAGCTAGTATACCATACTACCATGGTGATGACAACGATATCAAAATTATATCTATACAGTTGAACCAGTACACAATAAATACAAAATAATTGTGTATTTCTATCCTGTATATATATTAAATCACATTAAGCTTTATTCTTGATATTGATCTAAATTTAATTAATAATACGTACTATTATTAATTAAATTTAGACAAAAAACATATGTAGTATCGAAAAATCATAGTACATGATTTTGTCTAACCGTGAATGACTAAAATAATTATAACCAACAGAATTTCAAATCACTCGTAGTCAAGTCACTCTGAGTACGCAGTCATTTTAAGAAAACGTTGGCCTTCCTTATCTTTATTTAAGTAAAATTGATTTCCTAAGATTATATAAAAGTATTTCGTTATGTCTTGAATTCATTAGCCTCATAACCTAGTTTCAGATTTATTATTATTAAAAGATCAAAATTTATTTTTATTGAACAAAAATCAAGAGTTTAGAAACACGAATTGCTATGTTTGTCGCATTGGTACCGGTTTGGCATTCTCTCCGTGAGCTGCAGTCGAATGCATCGAAAGAGATGCACAATGCATACAAAGTCTACTAAGAATTCAGTGAACCGTGATTTTTCCTTCCTGTCGTATATCCTGTTTCGGAAATCCAGATGCAAACTCCAACGAAAGTGACAAAGACTGATTCATACGAGATTCAAAATTTATTTAACGTTTTGCTGTAAAGTAACATGTAGAATATATAAAAAATATACCTAAAATGAATGTATGATTGTTTTAATAATGTCGTAACTTATAACAGGTTTATTATTTTATCATAGTTTTAATAAAATTACCATAACGTAATTGGAATGTCAAACAAGCTGATGGCCCACTAGATGGTAAACGGTAATCACTCCTTTTTTATCTTTTTAAATGAACGTAACCACTGACACTAACACTCATGAGTCACTCGTGCATATCCATTTCGGAGGACTAATATATTATGCTTCTTACAAGTGATTTTACTGCCTAATTTCATTCAACATAAACTAATAACATTTTTCAATTACAAAGCAAGCTAATTGGTCGCTGGAAAAAGTAAGACTGAGGTATCCATGAGGTATATTCAAAAGATTTTGTGTAAAAAATTTCGAACCCGATAAAATTTGCATTACTCTTAATTTAAGTAATTTTTTATACTATTACGGTGGCAAACAAGCATATGGCCCATCTGATGATAAATGGTTAGCGTCGTCTATGGACGCCTGAGACACCGAGGATGTTACGTGCGCGTTGCCGATGCCGCCAAAATTCAACTATATCCAAAACATATTTTTTTTAGATTGTGCCCGCTTTGACCAATATTATATGTTCCTATCTGCCAATCCGATGTTTGATCCGAGATAAAGTAGTAGTAGGTACTTAGTAGTATCCCTTTTGCTGTGTTAAATTCAAATATTCTCTTGAGTTTCAAATTGTTGCTGCGTCCTCCACCACAGGTGTCAATAATGTCACAACCAATCCAATTTAGAATTATAATACTAATAATATAGTAAAAGTTCTACCTTTCGTTTTTTAACAACTTTTTCATAGTGTCAGAATAAAACGATTTTCCTAAAGTCAACCATATGGAAGAAGTAAAATGTATGTAAATTTAAAACCGCAAATGGATTTATTCAAATAAATTTTCTTTATCTAGTCGGGATCGTGTTCAGAGTAAAATGATTTAACTATAGGAATTCAAATTCAACCCATAACTAGGGAATTGGTATCATATGTCCAGGGTTATCGCTGTGCTTGTTATCCCTACGTCTTGGGCCCAAAGGACAGCGATATAGGGCTGCTATTTTAAAAAAATGGCATTAAATTTTTTTTTTCTTTATGTAAATGGAATAAGTTGACAGCCTAAAGGATGCCATAAATCTATATAAATGAACAACACTATGGATATTGCTTTGTCACGTGATGCCCGCGATACTTATCATATGTTGCCACTCCTAAGGATTGAGATGTCATGTCCGATATCCTGTGATTACATACCCTTATCTCTCTACTTTTTGCAATGGATTTCATAAAATTACTGTCCTGCGATTTTCCTTTTATCTTTTTCCTGATTTTTTTTTTGTTGTTATTTTCCACGACCTACTAAGGTACTGTACCTTATAATTTCTGACGACTAATTCTATTTTTAATAAAGTTGACTACAGATAGATATAGTTACAGATATGGTATATATTTTAGAGGCACTATGATTAGAAAAAGAATCCTGTGAGGCCAGGGATGTCACATGCATATTGTTGACCTTTTTTTCATCTACCGGCAATAATGCGAACGTTAATATATTTTATGGTAATGAGGCTTTTCGGTCAGAGAGATGACGCCATGAAGATTAGACTCTCTACGTTTTAAGAACAGTAATAAAATAATTTAATTTATGTCATTACTAATAATTAAGATATATATATATATATATATATATAAATATATAGCCAGTATTATAACTAACTATTTAACTAATATTTCCTGTTAAAATTGTTTTATTTCATTATTTGTATTACCTACTATAAGGCTAGTAATAAAGAGTAATCAAAGAGATTTCAATCCAAGCCGAGTCTTTATTTGTATGGTAAGCGAGATGCATTTTGTAAAAAATTATCTGCGTACCTCTGTTTTATGTACCTATTTTAGCCTCAGATTTTCTTTTTGCCTAAATTCTGTACATAGGAACCTGTTACTTCTATCTGATGTTACGATTCCCAATTATTGCTACCAAAAATAATCACAAAAGTCAGATGAAGTAGAGATAATAGGTATTCTAGTGTATATATTTATACAAATATATATCTTAGGATGTAAAAATTATACCAAATCATTGAGCACTTGTAACGGATGTGAAAACATCTCAGATGTTTAGTGCCCGTTAAAGGCCAGTCGACTTTAGTGGCCATAAACGCGTAGGCAGTAAAAGCCACTGGGCTCCCGGGTATAACTGCCTAACTTCATTACCCGGCCACTACTCGATATATAAAGGAAAAGTTGTTTTTAAATTGTTTAGAAACATTATATAACATAGTAATCGTTGTTACTACTCAGTAAAATAAATTGTACTGGAAAATAATAATGATTAAAAAATATATTTGAATGTTCTTAAGGATGGCTGATGTATACTACAAAATTTTATATAAATAATGAGATATTGAATTTTATTGATTATATAATATAATCTAAAAATGAAATATTTTTTAGAGAACTTTCATAATACCAGAAATGTAAAATCTACTATTAACAATCTACTAATATACTATATCTAGGTACTATACTATAGGTGATTAATCAATGTGTATACGAAAAAAATATTTCCAAAGAGAAAGCAAATTTTCTTGACCTAAAACAAGAAAGTTACGTAAATGACTAAACTACTCTGTCTTAAATTAAGATTTCTTATAATAATAAAGAAAATTATCAATTTCTCTCTGTAATTTTCCCTACCTTACTTCTTCATTTATCTTATTTTAACTATTAAAACTTAATTTTAAAGTCAACACCATTACATTACCTATGTTATTTTCTTCAAATTAAGTTTTAATAACATATTTAAATAACAGTCCTATGAATTTCATCAGTTGTAGAAATTATACGGTACTGCCCACACTAAATGAGTGGGTGTTTGAAATTGGAAACTTTACTTGAGTTTACGGTTTTCAAACATATTTTATTTCCACAAGGGTTTAGTATAATTCTGAGCTGTACATTTTAGAGGAAATTTATGTTTAGTATCCATAAATTTAAATTAACAATCCAAGGAAAACGTCAAAACATCATCCAGACATGAAATAGAAATTTATACCTTTTCAGTAAATAGTTATGTAAAGCCAAGGTCAGTTTTATACTACAGTAGGTACAATATTTATTTGCTAGCTACTCATTTATTAGTACTATTTCTAATAAACATACCTTAATAAATTATCCAAAGTTCCGTAAAGAACATATATATATATATATATATATATATATACAAATAAATAAAACTGAAACGAATAGATCGCTTTTGACAGGTCTTTCAGAAGTAACATAGGTTACTTTTTTAAATCTTTATTTACATTAATAGAAAAAGTTAATCTACATGTGTACAAAGTCGCAGGTAACAGCTAGTAATAGCGAGCAATGGAATAGTGCACCCGCCTGCGCTAACGGTTTACGCTAGCGGGCCACCAGTGGAGGATGATAAGATGAGCATGAGGTCAGGTCAGTTAGCCCATCGTTATCACGATCCACAAAGATTTTATCACGATGGTTTCCAGGGGGAACCGCGTGGAGGTCAATCTGACATGGTATATTGCTAGCAATAATATCATTAATCCACTTTACTAACAATCCCCCTTCTCCCCTCTTATTTAAGTTAGAAATGGTGTAATGTTATGGTGTGAAAGTACAAAATGTTAATAAACTTAATCTAGTTTATCACATATAATTTTATTTGTATTAATGTAGGTATCTAAACTCCGGTTATAAAATTACGTGCAGAAAATACAAAATCTTAAGAGCTCTTAGGTGCTTTTGTTGATTTGTTAAGACAAAAATGAGTAGGTATTATGCTTACTTTTAAAGTTAATATTAGAATTTAGTACGGCTATGCAATCTTCATAAACTTCTTTTACGACACAAAGATACATTCTAAGATAGGGCACCTATTGTATATTTTCCTTAACGGGTAATCGACTATAATAGCCTGTGCTCCAATAATATTACATGAAATTACTGTCTAATAAAGAAAATATAATATCCTAATATAATGTACCAACACCTTAGTATATCTTTGTTGTTAGAACGTAATGTTACCTTTTGATGAGTCGCCGTCACGAGATCCTTAAGCTCCATTTCCATCATGTTCAGCTAAAGTAACATTGTCACTGTGAATGAACTCAACATTATGGAGAAGGCAGTTAATTGCTAGTAATAGTAGGTATAGTAATAATAAGTATAGTATATAGTAGGCCTCATATGGCATATTGCTAGCAATGAAACATGGTGTTTAATGCCTGGTAAATTCATCATGATGGCCAAACTGACCCGACTTCATGATATTTCTGTTATTGTTGATATTCATTGATGATCCGCCAACATATACTAAATTATCTATTAGAAAAAACAATATTATTAAGATGGTACAACGACAGTTTAATTGTCTTTCCACATTCCGGACTCGGCTTCACTATTTGCCTGGAGAGAATAGTTGTTCTAAATACTTTACAATTAAACAATTACAAAAGGATATAGATTTAGACATAAAATAAACGGAATAATATTTTCTACGAAGTATGAATGTTGTCTGTGGCTAAGTAAATATATAATAAATATTTATTTAAAATATAAAACATTTGAAACGTATGAAGGACATTTTTAATATTATCTAGATAGAAGAGTAAAAAAGAAGTCTAAATATTTTTTTATCTCCTTGCACATTTTTCACTACAAGGTTATTAAATTTAAGAATTTAGAAGTATAAGCTTGCCTATAAAATTTATGTATTGGTAGGTATTGTTTGTTTACGAATCCGTAAATAGAATAAATAAAAATAGAGAGTGGTCTGTACATTACGAAAAGAAAATATTTAATGGAAAAAGAAGGAGAAATGCGATTTCTCCTGGAAATAACGTCTTCCACACTCCGAACACCAACAACCAAGTTGCCAACAAGTACTTAAGCAATGGAACACCAAACTTACTCACCTTTGCTCAGGAACGTCCCGATGTGTAATACTGCTTAGTGGCCACGTACTCTAGAGTGTATATTTTCATAAAAATAATTAAATCAATAATTTTCTTTTTTTATATAGTTAAAAATATTGAGCGTCCTCTTTGTTCCAGTTTTTATTTTTTATTCTATATTCGAAATTTTTTTGGCTGTGGCCACTTAAATTTCTAAACTGACTTTATTTGTGGCCAGTATCGCCAAGCGCCCTTTGCTCCAGTAAGCAAGCCGATGGTGATACAATCTGCTTAGACTAAGGAAGTTCGGAATACGGAACAGTTATTAACAGTTTGATATCCATATTGTATGAAGTCGCGTTGAACACTTGGACATTTGTTAATTGAATGATCGAACTGAATGATTCAATAACACACGGTCGAAATATTTGGGTTTAGAACTTTGAAATGAAAAAAAAACGATGTTTTTAATGTAATATTGTTAACAATGATTAAGCTACATAATATATGACAACACAAATTTTTCAGGTTTTCAAGGTTTATTGCAAAGTTCGTTGTTATAATGAATTTCCCAATAATTGTATTGTATTGTATGTAAGAAATAATTATTTATGTAATTCTAACTCCCTACATATATTAATAATTGATGCTCTTAATTTAAATTTATAATCCTCAACAAATAAATAATTAAACCTGGTAGAGACCCAATCTACCCACGTCTCTCAAATGCATTTTAGTAATTCAAATTCAAAAATTCCTATAAACTGACACATTTCTTTTATCGACTAAATTGGAACTTACAACCTTTAGGTGTAAGTTGAGGTAGTATATGAGGAAGATATTCTCAATTATTCGCAAATACATCATGTCAATAACATTTTGTAATACGAAAGGCCTTGGGACATTTGTAATGGATAAGCCCCTTTAGGCGTATCCCTACAACGACCGTGATTCCGGATAAAAAGGGAAATTATCGCATCCGGCCGCGTCTCTATAGCAGATGTACAACATTTTTGTTGCGTCGGTCTGACCTAATGAGGTGTAGAACATTTAACCATATTTACATTTGTCTAATAAAGGCAAAAGTCAATTAATTACTACAGAGATCAAATGTAACCCAGTGTGGACGTTTCATTATTTTGATTTTATCAGGGTCTCGTTTGTGAGATATGATTGATATTTATTTTGGACATAATAACTGAATTTAATATTTGTTTTAATGGATAATACAAATTAAAAACGAAAAATTTTTGAATGCACTGTGCCTATAAAAAATGAGCATATTCTAGCTTAGAATATACTCCGTATTCTAAGCTAGAATATACTGAAAAGATTTGAACCTAAAATATTGAAAAAAAAAAAAAACAACGGAACCGTTAAATACGAGTCAACCCATAGCCGTACAGAATAGTATTAATAATGTGATCTATTAATACTAAATTATTAAGCTATGGCTAAATTTTCGTCTGAACAAATGTAAGTAATTTATATTTCCAGTAACAACTCGACTAATCTCAACTGATTCCCAACTGTGTGGAACCATAACATATTTATTTATTTTTTAACAACTCGAAGAGTTGTTAAAAAATAAATAAATAATATGCTTTCACTACTCACTGTTATTCTATTATTATAAGAAAATACAAAAGTATTATTAATTTATAAGCTGACCTTTAACCTATATCTCCGGAGAGACGTAAAATGAAACTACGTAAGTCCAAATTCCTCTAAATATCTTCGGACATGGCTATAACATAGTCGTTTCTATTTATTACGATATTCTACTTTCTTTGCCAATTTCTGATCCGACTACACGAAAATAGTATTACTTTTCAATCGACTTCAAAATAAGGAGGAGGAATGCTAACTGTGATAATAATTTTATTTATGTTGCCTAAGATTTTTTTAAGTACAAATTTCTGGTCATATTTTGATCTAATTTATATGATCCCTTATAAATTAGATGAAAATATGACCAGAAGTGTTTAAGTACATATTTTATAAGTAAGGCATACATCATTTCCCTTTACCAAAAAAAAAATAGTTTAAACAAAATAATTCAAAATTGATTTATCATATAAATAATGAAAGCACTTGTTATTTGTTAGGCTCTAATTTCCCCTTACTGTGAATTCACTGAGGCTGTTATCTTCTATTAGACTCATTCTCTCTAAGTATAGAAGATATAACTCCAATATCAATAAAAAGTTTCTAGAAATAATGCAAATATCCAGATATGTTCTAATTAAACATAACCTAATTATAAATTTACTGTGTGAGCAGTATTATAATTCGGTCAAATTATTAAAGAAAAACGGAGTTTTTAAACAGTTCTACTGAAGAAATAAGCTGTGAAACCGTGTTAGCAACGTAATCAAACCGGACAAACAAACGAACAAGGCAAATAGGATCCAAGCTCCAACGTCGGTCGCTGAACATAATACTACAAACACAACGCACGTACTCTCGGTTTAAATAAAGTGCATTTCTTGTTTACTCTTAAGAGATTTCCTTGCACAAATAGTATCGCATTGCTCCGTACACGCGTTGGTATTCGGAAGCCCTGTGGAATTACCAGACAAGTTCCGTTTACTCATTTACTTTCTTATTGCCGGCACATACAGTTCACTCGAATGTAAAACATCTATATAGTATCTGCATAGTAAACTTATGGAACTAGTCGTGTTTCTGTGTGATAATGGAGTAAGAGTAAGGAGCTGTACAACAACACACATAGATAATTGTAAGGTTACTACGGAAAAATGAAGAATTTTGCTTTCTTCGTTCAGAACATTTAAAAAAATATGTAATTAAAATGACGTAATACAAACTGACGGCTTACTTGATGATAAGTGATAACCATCGCATACATGAAAAGCATTACGGACAACACATTATAATGTTACGTCCGTCATTGTTATTCTGGAGGTCTAAGATGACATGCCTTTTATCCTGTAACTTCATAGTGATGTTTCAGTATTTAACCGAAACACAACTTACCACGAAACTTCTCATGGATTGAAATAGGTGAGACTGAGGTACCTACACAGATGATTGTTACAAACTCTTAAATTAGAATAAAACGTAGACTACGTCAAATTATACTTAAGTAATTTTTATATAGTTTTACAAGTAAAATGTTACAATGTCAAAGAAAAAAACTTTTATTTTCTTCGTTTGTCGGTTTTTATATAGCTCTTTACAGTAAATAAGCGGCAAATTGTGTTAATATATATATTATCTTATAATTGAATTAAAAAATATACTTACTTAATTATAATTCCAATTTTAAGAGCGTGAAACATAAAAAATTAAAATAATTACTACTAACATGTACGTTAAGTCTGCAACACTAAAGTTAATTTTCGCACGTGAATGTTGTTAGAACAGAATCACCGTGGAGCGTTGCTTTCCTACAATTCCCACACAATTTTGTGTGGCACAGAGGGCGCCACCGCATACTGCGGGAGCGTCACTGCACCTGCTGTTTACTACTTTAATTGCTTTAGCCATTAATCCTCGTCGACTGGGGACTGACTAAGGCCCGGAATCCGCCTTGGCAAATACTAAAACAGATATAAAAGATGCTCAAAAGGACGATGCCTGGAAGAATAGCTAAACCAAATGCTTAGACTTTTATTTTTATAAAATTTAAAAGAAAAAAATAGTTTTGTAGTAACAGTACATGTCAATTTGTTGGTTTGTAACCTCTAATAAGAAAATTAAGTAGTTGTACATACTTCATTTATATTTTTCCCATGTTCTCAGATTTACCCATTCTAGAACCTAACGAACATTGGGCCTAAAGCGCATAATTTTAGGTCTTAGCATTATAAAGATTCATAGATTAATCTAAGAGTAATAGATATTTTATGCACGTATATATTATAGAGATTTGAACTTAGAGTGTTTATTTATATTCTACATATTGTAAACGTAATTAAATTCTAATTGATATTTAAAATACGTATTCTGTTAGATTTGACAGCTTGTATGATCTACCTTGTATGACCAGCTTGTATACCTATTCTACAAACATATATTTACCGTATAGGTATTTTAGTAAGGAAATTGTAGAAGAAAATTTAGTAAAATATATGACTCA
Source organism: Achroia grisella (assembly GCF_030625045.1). Taxonomy (NCBI): domain Eukaryota; kingdom Metazoa; phylum Arthropoda; class Insecta; order Lepidoptera; family Pyralidae; genus Achroia; species Achroia grisella. Next base: position 798,667 of record NW_026712648.1, read on the forward strand.
TAGTGCAAATATTGTAAACTGTATTTAGCTTGGAAATATTAAAATAATTCTGTAAAATTATATACAACTTATCTACACCATTCAGTGACCACAACTCCGGCCCTGTATTTGACTGGTCAGCTGTCCCGTTCCCAATGTTTTTGCACCTCGGACATACCTCCGCTTCTCCCCACTTTGCACCCTCGTCGCTAAATTGTTTTCTTGCGCCATTCCAGCATTGCACTGTTTGAGGTCGTTAGCGAACTATAATAGGATCCTGAATTGAGATACCTTGCAGCTAGCTTATGTTTCGAAGATGTATCAAGTATAGATTGTTCTACAAAGAAAGAAACTCCGACCAATATGGACTTAACAATGACAGTAGTAAAAGGAATCACGAAAATTAGTACAGAAATATTTACCGATTCACAAAATCGTAATATAACATTATCGAATTGACAACCTTACATAATAAAAATATGATATATGACTTTTATCAACTAATGTAGCATCATTAGTTGATAAAAGTAATAATATTTCTTCTGAAAAGATAATTTATGAGAGTTCCACTTTTTTATTCCTACATTATTTCATCAAGCGAGCTAATAAGTTGATATTAAATTATGTTTCTTTTCTAAGAACATTTGTAAATATCAAATATTAATAAATAATCAATTATTTTGGCAAGCTTGATTTAGAATAAGATAGTAACTTTACTTTAGTTTAGTTTTACTTCTCTCTTTCTTATACATATATATGAACTAGTGATGAAATCACATTAGAGTATTCTTGTATCGTTCTTGGAAAAACCTAAACGTGAGAAATAAAGTTGATGATCGTAGTTTAGTCATGGTTATAAAAGGTAACTGAATTGAGTATCTAGTATCGTAAATTGTCCCTACATACACAAAATATGTAAGTCCGCCCCAATCAAAGCCACGAATATTGCTACTATATAAATAATTTTAATGGTTACGTGCACATATTAATGAGACAGGTGTAATTAATTTGTGTTTACAGTAAATGGAAACAACAATTTCCTTTTTGGTGGTCGTAATTTTAACAAAATAATTAATCGCCGCGGATAATCTGGCAAAATATGGTTTATCACAGTGTGGTTTATTACAAGCTCGTTTCTCTCTTTGAAACGACCGCCCGATGGGAGAACCTGAGATTTATAGACATGCCTATTAACGACTCATGTTTCATATCAAATATTGTCCGTTTGTTTTCAGATTATATTTCGTTCAAGCCCCATTTTAACCCCTAATAGATAATTACTAGCAATTTACGCAACTCATAATATTACGCTGACAGTTATACAAAGATTTTACATTGTTAGTTTGTTCCTCAATCATTTTTAGACAGGTATGCTATGGTGTTTGAATAAAATTTGTTATACAAGTAAATTATGCTTTCGGTGATAGTTATAATACTTGAGGTATGTTTTATCGGAATTTTGTATATGAGAGTTAGGAATGTCTTGTTTAGAAATGTATAAAAATCTGTATGATATATTATTTTAAATGTACAATATCGTGATATAATAACCTGACATAGAATTTTCTAGATTTCCTAATTTATATTTTTGTTTTCAATATGGATGTTAATTATTATCAACATATATATGTTGATAAAAATTAAAATCAGTCGTATATTGACTCCGTCACTGTAATGCAATTGAACATTAGTGGATTGTTATGATATATTTTATTAAAACTTTTAATGTACTCTTAATATAGGAATTCGAAGAACAGTAAAAAATAATCGAACTAAAACTAGATGATGTAAAGGATCTCCGAAACATGTTCATAAAAAGTTAAAATGGGGTCTTAATGACACCCCGTGGACAGAGCTGTAAAGCTGATGAGGGGTAGTGTCGTAGGCGATTTATCTAATGAACTATCTTGCAAGAATGCTGCCTACGCAGAACGGGGTCACTGGAGGTCGGTATGCTACGGAGAAACTTGAAACTGAGATACGCAATTCAAGTTGAATATTTTATTTAGTCATAGATGAATAAAATACAAATAAAAATCACGTCTTTAAGTAATGTTGCCATTGTTAAGAAGTAGAAAAGCATGTTTGCTCTACATTTTAATTGTGTGTGTTAAGTTCTAAGTTGTGAGGTGTTTCTGAGAATAAAAAAAAACAAAATGATCGTATATGTATTTAAATTATACACATATTACATACTTGATGAAACTTCGTTTTGTATTAAGAAATAATGGTTTCAAAAAGTAGTAGTCTATTTCAAAACACTCATGCGTGACCGACCAGTGGTCTTATGTCACGTGCCTAAAATATGAGCATGTAAGCATAAAACAAAATTTTCTAATTGTGGCAATAAGGAAGTGCGTCAATTCTGTTACACGTTGTATATCGTATGCCTATTTGAAATTTTAACTTATACAAGAAACATCATAAGGTTTAAATTGCAATGACGGAATAACATTTAATCTGCAAACAACAAAAGCACATGTTAGGTGAAAAATAAAAATTAATTTTGATAAGATATTCAAATCAGCCCGCGCTCGTATTATGACAATGTACGTTTGAATCGAGCAAAACACGCGAACTGGCCTTTACGTGAAACAATTTGTTCTACTTAAAAAATAGTGTTACGTGATACATAAATTACATTAGGTGTGTGTCGGGACACAACTGGGACTAAATTAAGGGTAAGGGTTACTTTTTTTACTGTATCTACTCGGTTGTATGACTAAATATACATTTACGTAAAGTTGTCACGTACAATAAATATGTAATGCACGTAAAAGCCTTATATATAACTATTCATGTCATGTACATACAACCTTCTATATCGCCGTTATTACAAGACACAGTATAAAAATTAAAAGGTTAACTAGTTTAAAAACTATCTGTGTCCACGTAACAATAGTAATTTTAATTTGCAGGCACGTAAGAAAAACAACTTATAAGTGTAGTCTTGTTTTTCCCATCAGTATTAAATTTTGACAAATATTCTTAATACATTACGTACGTACAATACTACGACTGCTTGTCTCTACATAAATAAACATGAATCATCTCGCAATTCCTGTAATTACTGGGGCGTAACATTCCAATTATCTTAGGCACCGCTAAGATGCGTTTCTGTTGTAGAAAACGGCACCAAATATTGATTTACAGTCCTCGATACAGGAGTGGAATAAATTCGAATATTAATTTTGCATAACAATGCCGGCAACGAATTAAAGTGTGCCAGATGTCTCCCTCAGATTTCTCTCATTTCCATTTATTTATAGTAGATCTATTATTTAATTTGTCTTGTTTATTGTATTTCCAGATTGTATTGCCAATAAGTTTCCTTACGACTGTCATAGGTAATTGTTTTTCTTTAATAAGGTAAACTATAAAATGAAAACATACGTGTACCCGTATGTTTTCGTTTTATAGTTTATGCCATTATGCCTATTATTTACACTCTAGGTTCTAATGCCTTTCAACAATCCTGAGGATAACAGAAAGTGATAAAGGTATTAATTTTTTCCATAACAAAATGTGCGTAAAACGCATCTTGCTTTGTATTCGCAATTCTGATAATTACAATGTCGAAGATTGTGTTGGTTATCTTACTCATTATACTTAAAAAGAACAATGCACTGAAATAATGCGTATAATATACATATAAGTAAGATTATAACTTACATATATAAGCGAGTTATTCAAATGTCCAAAGCGAAGTAAAACTTATACTCCAGCTAACAAATCAGGTAAATCCAATGTGCACAGAAAAATACACGTAGGAGTACAAAATCCAATGTATAAATCTGTGCTAGTAAATCCTACGTACCTATTAATGAATTGTTCGCAAGCTAAGCGCAGTATGTGCCAGTTGGACTACTGCCTACATAAGCGCTAGACTCAAGCCAAGATAATCCACTAAGCTGAAACGCCCACATCCATTCTTCGGGCTGATCGTGCTACTTTAATGTGTCTTATATCGAATTATCTGGTGAACTCCTTGGTACGGACGCCCGACATAAAACGTTTCTAATAATATGTTTCTGCCATGTACCACTTGATTCCGATCTGGTCACGTGAAGTTAGTGCTAAAAAAATTTTTTTTTTTTATGCTACTGAGATGGCAAACAAGCATACGGCCCACCTGATGGTAGATGGTTACCGTAGTCTGCGGACACCTGAAATATGAGGTGTATCACGTGCGCGTTGCTGACCCTTAAAACTATAATAATGTAATAAATCTGAAGACAAGAATGGCTTCAGATTTATTATATTTGTTTATTTAGTTGAAATTTAATTTAAGAGACTTATAAATTAACCTATATATAGACTTATAATTTAACCTATAAATTAAGGATATAAATTTTCACTAATATGTGATACACACAAATTTTCTAGTTACAGCAAGCAAAATAGTATTTTGTTAAAGACTTAAATTAGAAATGATACATAACGGATAATTAGTATATCAATCAATGAAACTTATTGGAGAACTGGGCTCCAATAAATAAAATGTTTAAACTCTGCAAGGACATGCATACACGTTACACTAATTAATCGCGACGTGATATGAATATGCAGCTTACTGTTGTGATTTGGTAAACCAAGTGTGAATTAATTATTTCATTACATTTAGACTTTATGTTATATACAGGCTATGTAATTCGTACATGGTATGGTGACATGTTATGAACACTAGTGTTGTACCCATGTATTTCATTAGGTGTTCTATCAGCAGGATAATGGAGCAAATAATGAAACAATAATCAAAAATTGGAAAGTAGACTTAATAAAAAATGAAATAAACGATACTGATATACTGTGCAGCCGACATTCACATTTTACTTGCAAATAGCTTATCCATCGATATTGGGATGCTGTCATCGAACAATTCACGACTAAAAGTTAAATGTTCTCTCTTCTGTTGCATACACTTATTTGCATAATAATACATCAATTTATAAAATTGATGTAAATTGATAAAAATAAATTAATAATACATACATTAATAGTTGTATGTTTTTGTATAATTTGACTACATTGTTTTTAAAGGGAGGAAAAGATCTAATAGTCAAAAAGTATGAATTTGAATGAAAGTCTAACTAATAACTAGTTAGACATTATGATTCATAAGTATAATTTTATTTTTATCTATTTACCCTAGAATAGGTTATTTTCTTTACCTATATTTTTTACCTTTAAAACAATAATAAAAAATAGAATGACAATTTTTTGCACACATATTAAGAAAGTTTCAGAAGTGTGACTATTTCACATATTTCTGATAGGTGAAGTTTTGTAATCGTTATTTGTGAAAATATTCAACAAAAAAAGTAGTAGGTTTAGTTATTATTAGTTATATTATTATTAAAAGTAGATAACTTTAACACAGGTAAATCTACGAGATACCGCTAGCGTACAGTGAATTACATAAGTTAAACAAACGATGAAATGTTACTATACTTTCAGTACTTATCATACTTGGAGTAAGTATTCATAGTTTTCGTAATATTTATAGTCTTTAGTGCAAACGCCAAAATTTGTAAAATACTGAACTGGCAACATATTTACCAAATCTTTGAACTGATTCCAAGTTTTAAACGTGTTACATTACGCAAAATAAAAATAAAGTGCTATCATGTTTGAGATATGTACTACATTTCCTGAAGTCACAATATCCTGTGGTGCTTCGTATTTTTCATTGCGCCAAAAATGCTGTATGCTTTAATTTATGATAGCCGATGAATTTAAGGAAGTGATCCATTAACTTTTAATCGAAAACAATTGAAAATGGTTTGTATACAGCGCTCTAGTTTTTGAGTCTGTAAGTCTTCTATGTGGAGATTTCTAATTTATGATTGCGAATTTTACTTTCAAGAGTTTGCTAGGAGTGACCTTCCCCCAGTAGGATACTTATAGAAAACGTTATCCGCTGTGTAATATACATCTTATCAGAGGGGAAGCTCACCCGCTGATCCCGTAGGCGTAAATCTTGCCTTTACGGCCTTACCTGTCGATGGAATAATTTACTGCTGGCTTAAAACTTCCTCTCCAAAAGGAAATCCCAAACACTTCTCAAGAAATAACTGAATAAGAAATTTCGATTGTACGCACGCGACTCTCGGGCTGACTTGACAGCTCGGAAATTCAAACCCCGAGTAATTCCAACCTTTTCTAGTATAATAAGTATAACGTTGCAAGGTAAACCAACTGTAGATATTTCTAAACATCTTGATCACGTGAAACGGGCTTTGAATTTCTTCACTTCTCGTTTTCTACTCTAATATTATATTGGGATATAATATTCGAGTAGAAAACTTAAAAATATTTTTCAGATTTAACCATTTTTTAATTTATATAAAATCATACTATCAGTAAATAATATAGAGATATTCATGCACTATCTTCTCTTTTCGCCTCTACCCAAATATTGTCTGTTGCCTTTTGTACATTTTTCTATAAAAATAATTTTAATTCATTTCAGATGCAACATTAAATAAAAAATAGGTTGTATTTTATATAAATAGAGTGACGAGATTCAGCTAGTCATTAATATTGTTAGAATTTGTTTATCATTATAGATATAGATGATTTCATCTATATGCATCTAAAAATATTAATAGCATATCACGTGATATGTTACGAGTATAACAAAAACATACGTGTAGTGTCGTATACATCACATTTAAATAACGAAATTTATTCTAAAGGTGTACTCGTGTAACTACCAGAAAACTGTACATTTGGGACAGTAAAATTACAGCAACGAAGTAAGTTGAGAGAGTTGAGTGTAGTTACCTAAAAGACTTAAAATCAGTCTTAATTATGTGCTCAGACCCTAACATAAAATGTATACTAATATTATAAAGACAGAAAGCGGATTATTTATGAGGAAAGTAAGCTCCGAATATGAGAAATTCTTTCACTATTTAAAATTTATAGTTTTCTAAATTATATCCCCTCATTCCTTTCATTATTTATTATATTATTCTAAATTCTTCATCTGTTATTTGTTAGCATTATAGATAGACTGGCAAACTAGCTTACCTAATTTTTGGTAGTAATCGTCGGCTATATGCAATAATCGCATCACATACGCGTACAATAATGTCGTAATGTGATGTATGTGGTACGCTATTCATGCCTTGCCGTTCCGAAATTATGCGTCCGAACCTTATAATTTCACTGTACTACTTACAACCGAAACACATATAACAAAATTTACCAAGTTAGATGAAAGTTTGAGTTTTAGAAGTTGTTCAATATTCTAAGTGTCTTCTATTTGTACATTTTTGGATAATTTAGTATGTAATCTTATTTAATAATCTATCATATAAACGTATACTTACAATTTTAACATAATCTTCTTGTAATTTATTCACAAAGAAAATGATTAAACTCTATGTACTGTAACCTTGCCGGCTCAGTACAGTAGCTTTGAAACGGATTAGTTTCTACTAAGTAATCCATTAGAAGGAAAGAAATACATAATATTTACGTGGATTATAAGTATTTCAATACGATTTAATATTCTATTTAACTTTCTTCTTTAAGATTTTGAAGTATTAGCTTATATGGAATTAAATGATAATATTGAAGTTTATTCATTATATTTCAGTTCACCAGAAAATAGTAGTCTAAAATTAACTTATATTTTTCTGTCTCTATGCCATTTGATTCATATCAAATGGCATAGAGACTTCATAGTCGCCATTACATATTTTTCTATTAGCAGCGATATTAGAATATGCTTCATCTCTGGCCATAATAATCATACCTATATAATAATATATTTATATCATTTTATATCTTCCTCGATGTCTATGATTAGTACTTAGACTTATGTATATTTTCATGGAATTTCAGAGTTATATATTCTTCATCGTTCGTGATATATATTGCATGATATATCCAATTAAACAAATTAAGAATGCTTTGACTGTTTTCCGATATACACACACATTATACTTTTTTTTTCTTCAATTACTTTTTTAGGCCAATGGTCCTATATATTGTGGACAGTATTATTTGTTTGGTTAACGTTGATTTGTACATTAATTTTATATGTATAAAGAAAAAATATATATGGTTACGCCAAACGCGATGCGTACCTGGTTTGTCTTGTGCATTGACACCCCTCCCGGCTAATTCAATAATCAGTGATGTCATAGCTTTCGCCGCGCGCGCACGTCGCACTCATATCGCACGCATGTCTTAATAGTTGTAATCAACCTGAGTGAATTCCTGAGATTCCCGTAACCGTGTGGGCCCACTGAAGAACAAGCACATTGAAGTAGGGTAAGTCATTCATATACGACCAGCCAGTTTCCTATACAACAATATAGTCCATCGAAGAAGGCTAGATCATAGCCACCGCCGCACCATTTATTGGCCTTCCGTCGCCGGATCACAATAGGAATCGCAATTTATTTATTTAAAATTTGTTTTAATTTTTTCCTATTGTGAAAGTCGAGTGAATGACTCGCATGTAATATTGAACCTTATTGCGCATGTAATAGGATCTATTCAAATTGCATACCACGGTTGCACAAATATAACGATACATTGGTATTTTCGTTAATAAATAAGTTTATATTTATGTCGCTTATGAATTGTTCATAACTCGCAGCTCAATTCTTCAATTTCGCTTTATATCTGTTTGCGTTGTTTCGTTCATTTAATTTCACATTCACCCGCATTATATCGATATTGTTCGATCGATCGAAGCTTCTAGAAATATTATAGTTGTCGTTATACTATTTGACGAAACAATATTACCTGTCGAATATTATGTATGATGATTGTAGTGTTTGAATGTTAAGATTGTTAGTGTTAATTACCGTAGTCTTTACACAAGAAAGTGAGCAGGGAAAGCACACTATTTAATCTGAATAATTATTGATAAGCAGCGATTTTATTTCTGTTCGTAATAGATATTTTATTTCCTTGCATGTCGGTTAAAGATCGTGCCCTACGTACCTATGATTAAGTTATACGTGGTGTATCGACACAGTGACTAACAACAACGCTTTAGAATACTCCCGCGTAAAATAATAGTTGTGAACATAGTTATTTTATATCTTTTTAGTTATAGTTATAGATATATTATCTGATTTTCTATGACATCACTCACTTCGATTTCGCTTTATGTATAGTTTATGTTTCGCTCGCATATTTTTTTTTTTGTAGATGTATGGTCGATACCTACATTCCGTATTGTCGCACTTATGTACCTACATACTACCGCTTATGAGTAGGTATATATAAATTTATTTGTCACGCGCTTTAGTGTTTAAAACGTTATTGTGATTTACTTCTCGCACCGCATATTTAAAATATTGCTTTATGCATTATTTTATTTTTCTCGCATATAGGTATATATAGATAATAGTTGTACCTATTTTTCGCATTATTAATTAGTAGTTTTATAGCATAGTAAGCATATATTTTTTATGTATGCTAGTTTATATCGCGCATCATTTCTCGCATTTGTGTACTTTATTTTCGCTACAAGTACATCTGTCTGTCTTGTAGGTATTTAGTACATTAAATACCTATTATACTTTATTATTTGTTTATCGCTCGCCCTTTTACGGTAGTACAGGTATAGTTGTACGTTATTACCGCACATAGTTTTATATATCGCATTTAATTGGTTTTCCGTTGTTATTTTTTAAGAAGTATATATAAATAATAATAATGGCTAACACAAACGCAAAATTAAAAATGTATGAAGCAAAACGTGCACAATATTTTTCGCAACTTCAGTCTATTTATGAATTATCTTCGAAAACTAAAATGGAGAAACATCGTAATGTTTTTATTGCAAAAGTTAGCCTGATCGATCAAATGCGCACCGAGTATGTTAAAATTGTCGATGAAATTATTCTCCTTAATTTGGAACTAAACCCTGATTATGTAGTTAATTATCAATCTCTCACCGCTTTTGACGAAATGTTTTATTCTATAAAGATGATGGCGGTCTCGTTACAACCTCAATCTTCGCGAACTCCAGCTCCCGCTTGTCAGTCTGCTTTACCAGACAACAAACAGGGATCAGTAAGGATCCCCCAAATTGTGTTACCAGTCTTCTCAGGTGATATTTTAGAATTTCCTTTCTTTTACGAAACATTCAAACAGGTTATTCATGACAATGAATCCTTTTCGGACTCAGAACGTTTTCATTATCTTATGAGTCACCTGTCAGGAAAGGCTAGAAATCTGTGTGCTGGCTTAGTACCAGCAGCCGAAAATTATCCTATATTGTGGCAAGCTTTAATCGACAAGTATCAAGATAAACGCTCTCTTGCAACGTCATATTTAGATAAATTATTTTCTTTAAAATCAATTAACGGTCCTTCGGCAATAAACTTAGAAAAATTTATTGATACTTTCTCGTCGACTATCGCAGCATTAAAGCAACTTAAAATTGAAAAGCTGGATGATTTTATATTTATTTATATGGGATTAAAGGCATTAGATCAGGCTACCGCGCAGTCGTATGAGTCATCAATTAGAGGAGAAGATGACATACCGCAGTTTGAAAATTTTATAAAATTTATACGTCAACACGTAAAAATATTACAACGCACGTGTAACCGCACCGCCGGCGCCGCTGCCGCTACCAAGTTGGACGGTCCCGCCGCCGCGTCCGCCAGTGGTCGTGCACAGTCGCATCAACGATCGATCGCTCGATCGCCACGTACATTTTTAGGTACTAATCCTACGCAACGCATTTATTGTTCCTTATGTAAAGGTGATTCACATTCTCAATTATATAAATGTAAACAATTTTCAACTTTCACAATTAATGATCGATTTAATTATATTAAAACTAACCGTATGTGTACTAGATGTCTAAGTAGTCAACATAACTCTTTCAGTTGTCAATCAACTTCCGCCTGTCGAAATTGTAACAATCCGAGACATCATACGTTGCTTTGTTTTAAAAATAATAATTCCGCACCTACGCAAGTATCTCAGGGTACGAAAAACGCACAGACATCTTCTACGCACGGTCGCCAATTACCACCATCTTCTTCGTCGCAATTGCCTCCGCTTGCGCACACACAACCCACACAACAGACACGATTAGAACCAACTCCCGTTCCTATTGGAACCACCACTGGTGGAGACAAGGAGTCGTTATGCACGCTTTCATCGTCCATTCATGAGCAGCCGTATGTGACTGAAGTACTTGCTACTGCCAAGGTATTTGCTACTGCTCGTAATGGGAGTGATGTTGTCATTCGCTGCTTATTGGACCCCGGGTCACAAAAGCATTATATTACTTCTAAGTGTTGTTTAAAATTGGGTTTAACCATGCAGCCGGACGCACATACCACCGTTAAGGGTATAGGTGGCGCCACTGAACCAGTTAAGGGTGCAGTTGATCTCTCTTTCCGATCGAGATTTAATCATGAGCAATATTATAATATTCGCGCTTTAGTTTTGAATAAAATAACAGGTAACTTACCAACATGTCAAATTGATGTTGGCGCGCTCAGTTACTTAACTAATATTCCGCTCGCAGATGATACGTGGGGAACACCATCAGAAATTGACCTTTTGATTGGTGTCAACCTATTCGCGACCCTTTTGTCTGGAGGTAAAATTATAAATTCACCTGGTACTCCAAACGCGTTGGAGACTGTTCTCGGTTATCTTATTTTAGGTGAAGCTCCCACCTTAACTTCTACGTCTTCTTCATTCTCGTTCTGTTCCACCACTTCGTGCGAGGTTTCAGTATTAATTCGCAAATTTTGGGAGATTGAAGAAGTAGATCGCAAACCAATAACAAGTATAGACGATAAATACTGTGAAGATTTTTATACCACAACGACCACTCGTAACGAATCAGGTCACTACGAAGTCGCTTTACCATTTAAGTATAGTTCTAAGTCTTTAGGGAACTCTTTCGATATCGCTAAACGCAGATTTTATCATTTGGAACGTAAATTCGCATCGCAACCGCAACTGAAATACCTTTATGATGAGGTAATTCACGAATATATAGAAAAACAATATATTTCTCCCGTAGACGTAATTGAAAATAACAGCCCTAGTTATTTTATACCGCATCACGCAGTCTTACGTGAGGACAAAGTGTCCACGAAAATAAGGCCGGTACTAGACGCAAGCGCGAAGTCTAATACTGAATTTTCGCTTAATGATATTCTACATACAGGTCCTTCCTTACAACAGGATTTATTTATCATTCTCTTGAATATGAGATTGTTCGCAGTCGCCATCTCAGCTGATGTGCGACAAATGTATTTACGAATAAAAGTTCGCCCGCAAGATCGTTGTTTTCAACGTATTGTATATAGATTTAGTCTTAATAAACCGCTCCAAGTCTTTGAATTTAATAAAGTTGCATTTGGCTTACGTTGCAGCCCGTACTTAGCGTTACGTACTGTAGCTCAGTTAGCTTCCGATGAAGGAAATAAAAACCCTTTCGCACTGGTTACCATTGAAGATTCTATGGAACCTTATTTATATTCGCTCGCTCGCAAATTTTCGTCATGGATGAGATTACTTCGTGTAATTTGTTATATTTATAAGTTCGCTAACATTCTTCCACGCGGCGTCATATCCAGTTCCGATTTGGATTTCGCCGAACGTATAATTATTCGCGCTGTGCAGGGGTTTCATTTTAAAAACGATATTAGCAAGTTAAATAATAAGAAACCTTGTACCGCATCAATAATTAAATTAAATCCATTTTTATCAGACAATCTCTTAAGAGTTGGTGGTCGTCTGACTCATTCTGATGAAGATTTCGATTATAAACACCCTATATTACTTCCGGGCAGAGATCATATAGTTCGATTAATTGTAACACACTTTCATCGTAAAAACCTGCATACAGGCCCAGAATTGTTAATGTCAATACTACGTACTAAATATTGGATTCTCGCAGCTCGACGTATGATTCGCACAATCGTAGCTAATTGTAATATTTGTTTCCGCAATAAACCGCGTCCTACATTCCCACCGATGGGTGATCTGCCTGCACTAAGGGTGAAGGAAGTTCCTAAAGCCTTTGTCCATTGTGGCTGTGATTTCGCAGGTCCGTTTTTTGTAACCCCTTATCGCGGTCGTGGTATAACCACTCGCAAAGCATACGTTTGCTTATTCACGTGCTTAACCACTCGGGCTGTTCATATTGAGCTCGCAAGTGAATTGAGTACAGTTTGTTTTCTCGCCGCGTTAAAACGTTTTCTCGCTCGCCGCGGTCCTATTCAATGCATGTATACGGATCATGGTACTAATTTTATAGGGGCACGATCCTACCTACGTGAACTTTATTTGTTTTTATCGCAAGAATGTAGATCTGTTTGGGATAAGGAATTAGCTAACAATGGAATTAAATGGACCCTTATCCCTCCTAACGCACCGCATATGTCCATTGCCTTTGCAATAATATGTATTCTATAAGATAGGTAGTACGCATTTATAATAGGTTAATAAGTTAAGTTAAAATCCTTTGCATTTTTCTTATTTAGTAAATTCCGCATTTGATATTTTTTGTATTTTTTCTTTCTTGTTTTTTGTATTTGTCGCATTCGCAATAAGGTTCAATTATGTAGTTCCTTTATTTTTTTTTGTTAATTTACTTTGACATTATGTCAAGGCGGGGGGCATGGTTACGCCAAACGCGATGCGTACCTGGTTTGTCTTGTGCATTGACACCCCTCCCGGCTAATTCAATAATCAGTGATGTCATAGCTTTCGCCGCGCGCGCACGTCGCACTCATATCGCACGCATGTCTTAATAGTTGTAATCAACCTGAGTGAATTCCTGAGATTCCCGTAACCGTGTGGGCCCACTGAAGAACAAGCACATTGAAGTAGGGTAAGTCATTCATATACGACCAGCCAGTTTCCTATACAACAATATAGTCCATCGAAGAAGGCTAGATCATAGCCACCGCCGCACCAATATAGGTAGTACATATATCTTATAGTCTAATAAACGTTATCATTATCAAATAACAGATAAGGGTATTTATTGTTCTTTTATGTCTTTTAGGACGTATCCCCTACTATTTGTTAATATGACGGACTCGTCTGTGAAACCATCTATAATGTTGGAAATGGCACATTGTCAAATATTGATTTAATTTTTTTTTTATCATTTTAATTAAGAATCAAATCCTCCATTCCATTCAACTAAAAGCACCATTTCCACTATGAACGCTTATTAAATACATTAGATGATGTTGAATTTTCGGAAAGGTCGTCGTTTGTGTCACAAAGTGAACCTAGGCGTGGCGGCCATGCAAAATCAAAGCTGGCCAACTTGTCTGCTCGATTTCCATAAGCAAACGACAAAGGCTCTCTCTTGTTTTAATGACACGGCCCTTGCAATATAGACAGAACCTTAAATTAGCTGTCAGCAGTATTTTTTTAACTGCCGGTATTGCAGCTCCGTAAAGGAGATTATTTCAAGTAAAGAGCTTCATAATCGTTATAGACTATGAAACATACTACAAATAAAGCTAAACTATGATACATTTAAAATGTATAAATGTAAATTACAGGTTATTATCGAATAAGATATTATTAACAGTATATGAATACAGTACCAGTAGAGATTACAAATAATTAATTTGTAATATCTACCAGTATGTGATTAGTAGTTAATCTAATTACATAGGCTAATTGGAGGTCTTACATAATTATGTATTAGAAGTATTTAACTTATAATTATTTTCTTTCGTTTTCTACTTTTTTATACACTCACATGTCTGTTTTTATGGATAGAAAGAAATTCAATTAAGACAAACAAACAGAAATGTCAGAGTAAATACTAATGACTTAAATAATTATTATAAGAATAAAATTAATAATTAAAACATAATAGTTAATTTGAGAATATATTCTTCTATTACAAGTTGAAACTTGTTGAATGGAAATCAGATTGAAGATATTTATTCTTTTATCATTTCAATAATGCAAAATATAATAAAAGCTTCTCACTATGAAACCGAATAAACCGCTTCCTTTGAAGACGGAAACCCGAAACGATTCGCTGTAGTCTAATTTACATAAACAGATAGGGGAGTTGGCGCTAATCCACTATTGTTTCAATTGCTGGGCCATTCATTAGGCCGGCCGGGACGCTCGTTATGTTAATGTACCACCAATTGTGCGAAATACCGACACACCTCCATATTGTAATCATAGATAGAAATAGAAACCATTGAATAAGAATTTCAACTGTTAGACATTTCCCAAAGATATGGCTCGATCTTTTAATCCCAAATATTTGACGTTCTTGGTTGTCAATGGTTTAGTAGGTAAACCACCCTACATCCTATTGTTGTATATTTATGTAATTGCTGTATTAGCTTCGATCAGATTCTCGATTAGATTCTATGTATATACATAATATACATAGAATCTAATCGAGAATCTGAAATTTAAATATTTCTATTAGTTCAACTAGTTAGTGGTGACTCAAGTCATCGATATTCAAAAAACACTTGCAAAATAAGGTGCTTTCAATATCGATAGCATATATTATAATAGATAGTATTTATTCCTATTCTGCTGGTTTATTTTTGTAAATCAAAAGGTATTCTTAATAAATTCGCGCGTATTTTCATGAAATTCGCAGATATCAGGAAGACAGTTTTATTTACTAGAAATTGTTTCTTTGTCGTTCATCAATATGGAATAATTTCGATATCTCTCAACCATTTATTTAAGTAGGATATTGTAATTACTTATATATGTCAGTTTTTATTTTGTTTTTTAATCTACTTAGATCATTTAACATGGTCAGCTGTCAAGTGCTGGCAAGAAACAGAACAGTTTTTTAATCCCAAATACTATAATATCTAAGCTTTTGACGTATGAAAATTGCCTTTTACCATACGTCAAAAGCTTGTCACTTTGTTACTAATTAAATATTTCAAGTCCGATGTCTACATATTATGTTGTTGTAAATATTTGAAAACAAGTATGAGTAGTATTTTTTATGCCAGCCTATAGATACAAAAACACAGAAATTCGAATAATTATTCAAATACATGAAATTGATTGCAGCTTTTCCCGATACGGTGCATTGCTAAAGGTCTAACTTAAAATATAGGCACATTTTACGGCGGCTAAATACACTTCAAATTTAATAATTAATGAACTTGATGATTTTAATATAACATTTATTTGATTTACTTCGAAGTAAAATAATAAATATTGTTGTTACAGTAACTGATACTTATACAGAAAATTCAATCGAAAACGCAAAATTGCATTTACGAATGTTAACAATAATCGTTGGTTGGCTTTAGTACCTATTTATACAAATAGCCTGAAATAGCTTGGCTGCTACGTACAAAAGGGTATTTGTTTCAATTGGAACTCCTTTGCCAACAAAAGCTTTGAGTCTTTGTATAAACGATATTAAGTTGCATGATATGTGGGTCGCAAGTAAATGGGTCGCATGTTTTGCTGTCATGTGTTTTAAAATATTTGAAAGAATCCAATACAGCATACAGTGAGTCCACTTTAACAATATAATAATATCTCAGGACAAATCATACAGAGATATCTATTTAGTCCCAAGCTAAGCTAGCTAGAGCTTCTGTTATGGGTACTAGACAATCGATACAAATATATAGATTTTTTTTTTCATAAAGACATACATATTTTTTATAAAACCACCCAGGCCGATACATACACACTAATAATTACAAATGTTTGTACTATGTGATAAATCGAACCCTCAACCATTGGAAGTAAGGTTGTGTGCTAAACCGCTAGACCACAGAGGCCGTCAAATTATAAATAATACCAAAAATATTTTCGGATATTGATTTCATTGTCATAAATGGATAAGCGCTCTACTTTCTTACATAAAATCATTCAAGAAATTGAACCAGCTTTTCATAGATCTTGAATTTCAATTATATTTAAGCGTTTATAATAAAAACAAGTAAGTAAATGTTGGTTTTATACATATTGTTTTGCGCCACTTTATCCGTTGACGCAGTGCACGCAGCGGAGGCACTCAAAATAATTATTTGTCCACATTTTTCATTGCTGCTCCGCTCCTATTGGTCGCAGCGTGATGTTGTATAGTCCAAAGTACTGGGGGATAATATATCTTTCGAATAGTGACAGTATTTTTAAAAACGGATCAGCAGAACCGTATACTATCCTGAACAAACAAACATACAAAATTTACTTCTTTGTAATATTAGTATAGATAAGTATTAGTAGTTTATGCATCATATCTAGTATTGCAATATACTTAAATCTCTTTGAAGAAATTCTCCAATTAATACTTAAAACTCCAAACAATAAAAAACGTATCAACATCCTTTGCTTGATTTAGAAGAAATAAGTGAATATACAAGAAAAAATAATAACAATTACTTTATTTTTATACTAACAATGCCCACAGTTTCACCCGCATAATATTTCAATAAAAAATATAGCCTATGTGTTATGCTGGTGCATAAGCTACACGTAAAACTCTAAATACAATAGTAAAGCGTATTGATTACTTGCATAGTGTAGTGTAAGTAAGATCTAACTACCGTTTATTCGCTTTTTTGCTCGTAATTAATCGCTATTGTAGATACAAATATCTTTACTTATAAATAGTAACTAAGCATAGGACATATATTTTACTTGTAATTTTCAATCGAATAATGTTATTAATGTTAATAAAATCAACAACATATTAATAACTAGCTGTGCCTGCGGTTTCACCCGTATGAAATTTATAGCGTATATGTGTTATTTTGATGTATAAGTAATATTAGTAAGTAAAGTTTCATCAAAATCCGTTTAGTAGTTTTTGCGTGAAATAGTAACAAACATCCATGCTCACAAACTTTCGCGTTTATAATATTATTAAGATTTATATAATGATACACTTGCTAGAAGTTAGTAGTGGTAACACCAAATCAATATTGGGCATATTATATGTACTTATTAAAATTCCAATAGTGTGTGGCGAACATCGGGTAGCAGTTGCGACCACATTATATCGGTGTGGTCGCATGGACGGACGGCCGGGTATATTGAACAGCCGGGTCAACTGGCCCAGTTTGATGAAATGCCCTACACATATTCAATAGGAATATTTATCAACTCTAGGTCAAAAGTATAATTGTATCAACTGTAGACAATAAGTAAGCTGTTTAGACTTTTACTATGTGTATGTAGTACCTTAAATGTTATTTTAAAAGCATGTAGCAGTTGGCAGAGCTGATACTGATAAACCCGTGAACATTAGTAGCTACATGCAAAATCCTGTAAAATATTCGATCAGAATTCATCGCGTAAGGCTTATTAATTCTCTAGCTTTACTTCGTGGCATTGTCTGAGAGAATCCTGGTAAATATTATGTGATAGATACACAGAGTCAAGTGCCAACGGCCTTTATCCGTAAATATTAGACAATATTACTTTTTTATATAACTGGAATGACAAACAAACTCATGATTTTGACGTATGACATTCAAGTATATAATACATATATACAGCACCACCAATTTCATTTTATAATATGACGCCCGTGATACAGCTTAAGCCGTTGTCATGCCTTCGTATCGTATAATTTCCCTGCCCATCAACCAAAACACAGCTTACAGTACTGTTTGCTGACTTTATGCAAAGTATAAATCTGTGTAAAATATGAATAAGACGTTAAATATGACTTCTTTTGGATGCAGTTAGAGCTGCGTCGCTAGTACAATTTTTGATTGTTATTCAAATTCTGGTTGTAGAATAAAATACCTTCTATTTGTTGAAAATCATTTTGTGTCTGCGTACAGAGCAGTATTTCAACTTTCATTTTCTTGGATATATTGCATACAAAGGCGAGGTAGAAATAAGAATTCACCGCTTAGCAGAAGGTCCAGTGTAACCTTTTTCGAGTGTTTGCTAACCCGGAAGTTTCTACTGTCTAGGGTTTTGACACAATATTTACCTACCTACGAAGGGATTTCAACGCTTGAAAGCAATTGAAGCATGCCCTCATATTACGTTTAATCAGCTTTTCTACTTACAATGTCAAAGGTACATATATCCTCTTTCCAAATGAAGAATAGAATTTAAAACTTTCAATATGTACAAGTATAAATGTTGGTATGTTATATTACTAATAGTATTTAATGATCCTTAAGTCTATTGATTTTGTAGTCATTATTGAGAAGAATGTACGTAACTTAAATTCAGACAGGTACTAAACCCTAAAACAAAGATATAAATCTTACAAAAAGATTATGTTAATGAATTTAATTATAACGCTTATTGTTTAAGTAACGAAATTACTGTTAAAAAATTACGAGGTTTACTGCCAGCCAGCAATTATTGAGAAAAATGGACTTAATTTACAGTCAGATAGATACTAAAGGTTTGCTTGTCGACGTTTAGGGTACAGAACTATAAAAATGAACGCAGACTCATTAGCATTCTGCCTGAAATAACAACGTGAATATAAATTTAAAAAGTACAATTAGCATATAAACATTCATCTACATTTTTATAACAAGTTCTTTTGTATTTCTTCTTATTATACAAAAAGGGTTTAAACAAATAATTATAATAAGCTAGTGATTATATATATTTATATTAATAAAGTCGACGTCTTTTCACCAATTCTAATAATTTTCATTTTTAATTGAATTACCTTACTAATTATTGGTCCTATACTATTTTTTTTGGTGGCTTATATCCCAGTCACACAGGATGTACCTATTATATCAATAAATTGAATTTTGTCAGCAAACATTTGCTAAAAAGTCTATTATGCAGATTATCTTAATTTTACCGCACGTTCCATGTTCATTACAAACTGTTATAAATATGAACGTGTAAGCGTGTTGATTAGCGAACCCTTTATCGTTAACAAGATCTGTCTAACTTTGCCAATTCGGGGGTCGACAAATCGAAATCGCTTTTAGCAAAACAAGTATTAATTTTGTATCGGCCTCCCAACAAGGCGGTCGACGCGCAGTCTACAGAAGCTACCCCCGCCCTGGTTATGGCCAGTCGTTCCGGCACTGTCGCACCCTCCTCACGTCCGTACCGCGTCAAATAACCTACAAACACATATTCACGACCACGACAATACAATACATCAAAATTGTCACAACAATTTTATCGTGAATGTATGTTTTAATACGTTTTTGGTTCAGTTGCAACGCGCTAGCAATGTAGCCATGTAATTGAATTCGGGTAAATATTAAGGGTGAGATTTAAGACAATGTGTTAGTCTTAAGTGTGACTGAAAATCTTGTTGTAAAGTGGATTGTATGTGGATTTTGTTGTAGGCTCTCCATTTATCGCAATGAATACATCTATACTTAAAGGTAACCTAGTATAAGTCATATTTCTTCAAATTCGAATATACATCAAATATTTTGTATCCAATATTCATAATATTATTGTTACCATTTTTGTATTAGCACTACAGATTATCTGTTATAGAAATTAAATACACAAAATATTGTAGACAATAATTTATAACTTTGGTTTGTAAACAAATATGAATGGTTGTCTACTTAGCTTTTATTAATATTGGAACTCAAATCAATTACGTTTTCTGTTTATTTTCCTTCTAGTTTCTTACCTACCATATTTCGTATTTAATTTATTATATTAATACATTTCTTTATACAACTGTATATTAGTACATAACACCAGTAGTATGTAAACATTTGAAAGGTTGTAGATGGGCAATAATATCTGATCCAGATTAATTAATTATGAATCTGGTGAGAAATATAATTAAGTTTATGTTACTTGTGAAATTCAAAATGAGGCGACATTTCTGTTACAACCTTATTCAGTTTCAAAATGTCTATATAAATTTTCATTCATATCTATTCATCACTTGAAACCTGAGTACGTAACAAATACATCAACAAATATATGTACATAAAGGTTATATATACTTGCCATACCATTTAGATATATTTAATAATAACAAGTTGTGCCCACGACTTTATCCACTATGTAGACGCCACATTTCGATAATATTCAATTGACAAATATTTTATACAATACTATATATTAATTTATTAA
The DNA here is from genome assembly GCF_030625045.1 of Achroia grisella. NCBI lineage: Eukaryota > Metazoa > Arthropoda > Insecta > Lepidoptera > Pyralidae > Achroia > Achroia grisella. The sequence continues at coordinate 819,685 of NW_026712648.1, forward strand.
TAAAAAAATATAAATCATAGACGGTATATTAGACATTAATAAAACAAAAATCATTTGGGGTATTATTCTTAGATTTCTTTAGATTTCTTAGAATTTTAAGTACATGTAATCTAAACATACAAATAAAATTGGAGTGGCTGTTTCTAATATTGAAAAACAGTTTGTTACTACATGTATATGAATATAAATACGGTACATACACCAAAATAACATTTTTTACAAATTTTATTTGTCTGTCTGTCTGTGTGTTTGTTCCGGGTAATCTCTGAAATGAATGATGGGACTTTATTGACAGGTAGCTCATGTAATACGGAGTAACTTAGGCTAGTTTTATTTTAGAAAAATAAAGTTAAATTCCACGAAGACGAAGTCGTGGGTAGTAGTAAGCTAGTAAAAATATATTTAGTTAACTCAAACTACCAATCAACAATACTTCAGGTTATCAATGAATGCTACGGCGTAGCCTCGTAGCCAGAGCCTTGTACAAACTTTCAAGCTATCTAGTCGGAAGTTCAGTAAATACCGACATGGATATGGATTAGATCTATCATAAGGCGATTATATTTTATACTCTATGATAGCATTCAAACGTGTCTGCAAACACAATTCTACATGATCTGTTTTAACTCTACTAATTTTATTGAGATTTTAATGCCTATATGTACCGGCATTTAGTCTTCACAGAATAGCGAAAGTCAGGTATGAGAAGTGTAAGCATGTAACAAAAATGGAGGTCTGAAATAGGGTGACTAAATAAACAAAATTACATAATTTTGTTTATTTAGTCACCCTATTATTTTTTACATAATACAATACTTAGTATTATAGTAACAGATACGATAGAAGAAAGAACAATAAATTGATATGAAGGTGACAAAGGACGATCGTATTACTAAGAATTCGTGACCCCGAATTTTATGAAAATAAAGAACATAAGGTTATGATTAAAAAAAGTTAATGGATGATGTTAAAGAAGACTTGAGTCTTTATGGTATAACGATCTCAGTCGAAGATCAGCGACTGAATGTGATCAGACTGCAAGCCTCAAACATCCTAGACCGACTACAATACGAGTATATGTGAAAATACCTGAACTATGAAGTAGGATGACTATGTAATAACTATGGATAAGTAATTGCAAAAGTGACATCATTATAATTGTTAAATATTCTCTTGGTATTACAGAATAAACTAACATGGAACTACAATCATTTGTAAAGGAGTTTAGCGCTATTTGATCTCCCTTTATAGCACTTTGTCTAATTTGTGTAAATTGTATGTATTATGTCTAGTAAGTAATTAAGTAGGTATATAGTTATGCCAGTATATTTACAACAGTAGTCGTTTTGATGAATTATTTATCTAAGTTAGATAAACATTACAGGCATTCTTACAGGCTTCCCACTACTTAAAATCAACTGGTTTCTATTTTTACACAAAGGTTAGCTGATAGAGAATGTCATATGGCATTAAGCAGCCATTGTACAGAATTACAAGTAAATAAAAGTGTATTGTTTAATCTAGGAAATAATTGTTAAATAATATTTATATAAATATATAAAACAGAACTGTATTTAAGTTATTAAACACCTCAACACTCCGTTCCAGGGATTAGTGTCCTGTTGGTGTAATAGGGTGGGCTGGAACAATGCAACAACATCACTTGTACGGTTTCTGTATAATACCAAAGCAGACTACTTTCTACATTTCATGACATACCATTAAGAGATATGAAAATAATGACAAAGTCCCGAAAAAATTATTCTTCCCTTGTTAGATTCTCGTTTTCTAACTTATACTACTTACTTTTAAAAATAAGAACACTAGACCTATCACATGTGAGATAATTTTTTTAATAGGAAATGTGTTTTAGGAATACCTAAAGAAAAAATATAATATTCAGCTACAGATCGCGCGGTGGGTGTTAAAAAAGTCGGCCTGCCTTTTTCATACATCAAAAAAAGTCGTAAAGCTTTGTGGTTAAAATGTTCATCTGCAACGCGAAATTGATGTCATGACTTGAACACGGCAATGACTTTCAGGAGTAATAAAACCCGTGAAACTCGTTGCCGTATTCAAGCCGTGACATGACTCTGTCATAATGCAATTAAGAGAGATGACGTAATTATTATTATGTTGATTAAATAATTGTTTAAAGTTTTGTATATATATTGCATTGAAGTGACCATACTATACAATTAGCATATTAATAGGTTAAAAGAAAGTTGTTTAGCAGCTTAGCAAACTGGTTATTTCTGATGGATGCAGGACCAATTCCTCGCATAAAATACATTTGTATGAGTATGATTGTTTATATAGGTTGTATATAGATATAATATATATATGTATGTATTTACACAAAATATATATATATAAATATTTCCATCAGCTGTTTAGTATACGTAGTACATGCTCTGATTAGTATGAGACTAGATAGCGCTGTGTTAATTGACTTGGGTCATTATTATTTCGATTATATTTTACGATATTGCTTAATTAGAATTAAATGTCACTGTTGGGCTTCAATTTGAGCCAAGATCACACACACACGTCACACATACACATACCTTGTTATATCATGTTATTACAGGCACAAATACATACATTCAAATATATTATAAGAATTGAAGAATTATAAAATAAAACTATTTCTCTAAATCACCTATACAGGTATTCCTTTTCTTAACTCATATTTACTATATTCACTTAATTTATTTAAACAAGTTGAAAGATAAATATGTCACGATAATATGCAATTTTTATTTCCTCTCTTTACTGACCGATATATTCCTGTAACCTGGAAAATAGCATTGAAGTTTATTTGTACCGTTCATACGATGTCTATGTGACAAAGACGCTAGCGGAGAGTCTTGACATTTTCATATATTTACCGTAGCGCACCTGTGAACATCGAGTATTGCTATGAGATGTACGAGATTGAATATTAATAATTTGTATAGTGCATATTTTTTATGAAGCTAAAATAGTGATGATGATATGATGGCACACGTAATAGAAAGTCGTAATTATCATCTATAGCACTTCTTGAGTAATTGAGTCATTTCCGTACTCTGTTATTTCATAGTCATATCTCATCTACATCACTACATAGCTTGACTTGTATGTCAGCTATTCAGCTTGTAATCTATTTAGCGGTAGATATAGGTGAAACTAAAGATCAGATACAGGTTAGACCTGGTTTCCTTTTAATTTTTCAGTATACTAGGCATAGGCCTAGCCAAGAACTATAACTAAATTGAGGAACGACATTTCTTTACGTAAACTATGATGGAAGCTTATATTCAGCAGTGCCTTATAAATGTCAAGGTTTTATTTGATAAGGTATAATGGAACATAAAATATTGACTCATACTCATAAGTTATGAGTGATTTCCAAATAACTATATTAAATTACATACTTATTTTCATGAGTACGAGACTTCCTCTAAGGTAGTATCGTCAATTAATAATTTATGTACGTAAAACAGAATCTCGGAGGGTTTTCCCATACGGGTCGTCTTTTATCCTGTGGGTATTTCTAATAACCTGATCTTAGTTGACGTTATGTTAAATAATTTTGTGCTTCATTTAAAGTGTTTGCAACCGTTTTCAAAAAGAAGTAAATTTTCATATATACTATACTAGCTGCGCCCGCGATATTATCCGCGTGGAGTAGTGATCTAGACTAAATAAAAAAAACATATTTAATAGTCTAACCCATAAAACCAAAAGAAAAAAGTTACATTGTTCTAGTTTTAACAATCACGAATTTCCATAAAAACTTTCATCCCCTATTTTATTTTATCTCTTTGAGGGTAAAAATTTTAAAAACTTTGTATGTATATAAACATATTTATATTTAACCAACAACGTAAAAAATATATTGCAAACTTCTAACTTTTAAAATGTCCATATTTCCATACAACTTTTCATCTCCCATTTTAACCCCTTACCCTTTTTTCCACATTAAAAACTATATCCTATATCCTTTCTGAGAGTTCAGACTACCTGTGTACCAAATTTCATTTAAATCGGTTCATAAGTTTTAGCGTGAAAACGCGGCAGACACACAGACAGAGTTACTTTTGCATTTATAATATTGGCAAGGCACAATCCTTGCATGTACAGAACTTTGCTGATATTGAAAGAATTATTTTCAATCGATAGATCTACTCCCTGTATTTCTCAAACAAGTTTCGTTATAATTGAAGTTATATTTTTATATATCACGTTACCTACGACATCGTCTCACTTTTCTAGAGATTTGTCGTTTAGCGTGTGATATTTTAATGTATGTAAAGATAATATGGGAATACCTGAAGTTAAGTTTTAGCATAATTTAATATTTTCTTCTTTTTTTCTAGTACTGACGTGAACGTGCTGGCGTTCCAATTTCAGAATAAATGAAACTCAATTCCAGAGATATAAGTGAAGAAATTTAACGAAGTCTCATCTAAAGCTTTAAGAGAATTTTCGTTATAAGTTTGAAGGCTATGTGTATGTTCCTTCGAGAGTCTAAAAGCTTTATCTTTTGTAAGGTATTTAACTACGATTTCTTTTACTTCACAAAGTAATTCCTAATCGTACAACAGTTTAAGTACTTACCTACACCACCTAGTCCCAAGTTAAGCTGAATTTATGTTATGACTACTGATATAAATATTTTAATATATAGATAATATACCTAGACAATACTCAGACCAATACAAATATTCATATTTATGAATACAAATGTTTGCATCATGTAAGGATCGAACCCGCTACCATTTAAAGTAAGGCGGTATACTAAATCGTCACACCACCAAGCTCGTTAATAAAGGTGAATAATATTTTCTTTTTCTTTAATATTCTGCATGCCATATGGTCTTGTTATAATTATAACGATATATCCAGTGCCATTCAAATTTGGGTTGATACAAATTAATGCAATCATATAAATTATAGTAATATGTAAAAATATAAAATTCTATTCTGAATTATTATTTTTTATTCATATAAGAAAACGGTTATTTGTTTGTCTATAGTTAATAAAATATAACCTATATAATATTTTATTAACTATAGGCTAGGTATGAAATATCATATAGCTAAATATCACATGCAACAACTAAATTACGTAATCTTTGCATAATATTTGTAAGTACAAAATTGTTAAATTATAATGAGGCGAAAACTGTCTGTTTGTGTATTAATATTTCGCTATTTTATAAGATTATTTTAAAATTTATAATAAATTGTCATAGAATACGTATAAAGAGTGTAAAAAAAAAATATTCCACATAATATTGTGAAAATGATCAATAATCGCTACTCACGATTTTATTAATTAAATTTAGGTTTTTATTTATTTATTTATTCTTATCATATGGTCTTCATTAATATATGTCGTTCATTATTATACTAATAAAAATGCTAGATAGTTGCTGCCATCACTACAGTTACAAATGTAAAAAACTGTATTCATATTACGAGTAGCTGGGTGTTTGAATGTCCATAAGAATGTATACGTTCTCGTTTATAGACGAGACGAGACGAGCCGTATACGTAACGCTAAGCGGTATTTCGTCTGCAAATCTTTTTAAATCACAAAAGCCAGTCGTCAAGATCGTATGTCGAAGGAGGAAAAGAAAATACCCTATAGGTGGAAACTCGCAGCTGCCCGGATTTGGAGGTAACTTGAGAAAATCCGAAATGAAAACACCCCGCCGCGCCCGATGTAGGCCACCGTGTCTCCCGCAAGATAAATTCAAAAAGGATTCCCTGAACACACACATTACCAACTCAATAAGCATTAAAACTTCATTGGGAGGCGAAAAGCTTTAAACTTTTCGGTAAACAAGGTTTATCCCTTTTAATTACGCATATTTACATGACAAAGATATCTTCTCCTGCACAGAGTTATTGGCCGAGAAAGAGTGGGTGACTTATAACATATATGCGTATTAAAGATCACTTTTTGTATGTACCCGTAAGTCTTATAATATTTATATGAAAACCTCATCCGGGTCGACCCACTTAAAACATTTAAGCATATCCAGTATAGAGGCCAGGAACATCGAAAGTTTGTTTAAAAATTTACTTTACACCAATCTGAGTTCATTTAGTATTTATCTATAAAAATTATTTATAAAGATATAAGACCGAAAATAGCGGTACTTCAAATTTTTATATCAAAAGTTTGCGCAGTGTTCGTGAGCTGGCGCTAATTACATACGTGCGCGTGTCCATCTATTCTGATCTGTCGTGATGATCTATTTCTTAGAATAACTAGCGTGAGATGTCGTTTGTAAATAAAATTGTATTTAATTGTAAAATAATATAAATTTTACGCTGTTAAGTGAAATTGTAAATTTTGTCATATTTGCGCTATAAATATCACACCTATATTATAAACCCAGCACGATTTTAATGAGAAAGTAATTTTCGAAGAGCACTTCATGAACATCGATGACAGTTACTACAAAGTATAAGGAGAGCCACTAGCCTGTTTCCCATTCCACTTATATGAAAAAAAAGAGTGACATGACGCTAGACCAGAATCTCATATTTTTTAATACAAGAACGTCATGTACGTTCTAGTAGCTTACTGCAGGCCAAATCCTATAGGCCTAGCAGTCGGCTACTCATGTACGTTCTTGTTTCGGACAGTCGTATAGAGAATTAATTATATCCCTTATAAATTAAACATAGAAAGATAATTATAAACGTCATTTAATTTAATTGAAATGTTGGCAATCTATGAACGGTTTTTAGCAACACGATCTATTGCTAAAAAAACGGTCTTGAAATGATGGTCGGCACGAGTACCTCTTGAAACAAACGGCGTTATCAAATCAGTGCACCCGAGTTAAAGTGCCGGTGAAATAGAAGGGGGCACTTATTGCCTCGCTCGACCCACCAACACCCGCCACCCCTAACTTTGTCCTTCACAACGCAGCCTAAAGCCACAAGGGTGACGAATTTAAAAATAAAAGATGTGAATAATATAAACCATTTAAAGTTTAAACTTTAAGAAATGCTACTCGTTTATTAGTCAAATAAGTTAAAACTTCAGATCAAAATAAATATTTCAATTGAAGTTTGTTATCAATTTTTCTCGGATCCATTCCAAACTGATTGGCTGATAAGTGACTGTAACATATTGATATAATTTTAATAAAAATGAAGCCACAAACCTGTATTAAAATAACTCGTACTCTAGAACCTGGTGCTAATCTTGATAAGTAATTGATTAAATTATCGAATTTTGAAATAATATTATTTTTTAAAGCAAAGCCGGAACGTAATAACACGTTTTCATGTCACAATATGTTTTCATTATTATTAAAAAAATATAGTACAAACAGATGGTTTCAGATTTGAACATTTAATATCTATTTATAGAGTTTCCTGTAATACAAGCAATAAAATTATAATTAAATTTGTGTTTTTATGTTGTTTCACGTTTATAATATTATCTTTATAAATATCCCATTAATTTAATGTATGTTATATACAATTAAAATTATGTTATGTAATTTAACAAAAGAAAATAACAAATTATAAATATGATTCAATTACTTGCCAGCTTTAAAACCTCTGTCAAATTCCATTTTTTTTCCCTATAATTAATTTCTTATTATTATCTTAACTAATCTTCCTTCATTCTTTCCAAACATATGTGCACTATTAAGTATATGTAAGTGTATGTAGATATATATATGTATGTATATTTATGTATATTTGAGTCACATATATTTATCTTTGTTTATTCCGTGCGCCACCTACCCTGTTCTTATTTTTTTTTCTCTATCCACCTAAAGATAGTCTGGAAGAGATTGCTTAGCGATTAGACCGCCTTTTGTATCAATGTATTTTTTTCTATTTTAATTGCTTTTTTTTTGTTCTGTAATTGGTGCAATAAAGAGTATAAATAAATAAAATGATTTTTATTTATTTCTACTGTTATTAATATAGTTAAATGTCTTTCAATACGAATAATTTTTTGGTAAATAAACCTTTACTTACTATAAAATCATTGGCATTTACTTCTTTCTACATTTCGACTACATATTATTAAAGTGTATTAAATGCGTAAGTTTAAAATAAAATTTGTATTATTGAACTATAATGAAAGAACAATATGTTACATATAACGATGTATAATAATAACGATGGAATATTTTATTTATTGTAATTATTTGTATTAACATATACCATTCCTATACCAAAACTTTTATATCAATTGTTAAAGTATATGTTAAAAATTCATATTAATTCCTAAACATCAAAGAATAAGACGTCATACTAACTTAAATGTTCACACAAAATAAATATAAGCTTAATTATTACTACGTATTTTAATGTTTATCTTATGTTTTTATTTTATGCGTAAGTTAAAGTGTTATGTGTTGTTTTTTTTATTATTATTATTTACTATTCTTACGTGTTATTTTCTTATTGTTAATTGAATTTTGTTTATACTCTCTTTGTTATGTTATGGATACGAATAAATATTTTAATCTATCTATCTATCGACGTACTTATATATAAATTATAATGTTATATATATATTAATAGTCAAACATTTTTTATTTTATCACGTTCATTTATTAAAACATGTTTATGTTGTTGAAATATATATATAACTACAACAAAAGGTGTTAAATCGAGTCGTATGTTATCTATTTGAAAATCAGCAGTATCAGTAAAAAAATTGCAATTTCCCACAGTTCTCAGCCGTATGTTGAGGCGTTTTGAATATTTCATGCCCGATAATTTATTGCATGATTTAGTACGAGGCCCCTACTTTATGATTGCGCCGCAGAATCATGGCCATCGCCTCTCTTCCCAGTTACTAGGACCCTTATAGAATTTACATAAAGAAATAGTGTACTTTGCTTTGATATACTGCGTACTCCATTTTTGTCATGCCAGTTTAGATATAATACAACCGAGTACTAAAAATTATTTTGATCTTTAAGTATCAATAATGATTTATACTGACATTATCGTGTTGTAGGTACTTAAACTACCTACATATATTAATAAGATATTAATTCAAATTAGAGCGTAGTGGTTTACTACTTCGGGATAATTTACTTTTATTTATTAGGAATACAATTTTTCTTATTTAATTAGGAAAACAGTTCTTTTTGTAATTAATTTCTTTAGTGCGCAATAATGAGTATTTTTTTATTATTATTATTATACCTTATATAACAAACAATTGAAATAAATATATAGATACACATTAAAATTTTTATGAAATAATCAGATTATTACAAACAGATATGGTTATCTTTAAATTATGCGGGGATTAAACAGACGACCATAGAAGAAGTGAGGCAGTATTCTAAATTATTAGACCACGAAGGTCGTTATATTAACTACGTGTCTATCTAGATCCTAATTAAGTACCTAATTGTTGCAATTTTTATATAAAAGCACTAAAATAATCCGTTTAACGTGATGCCGATAGCAGGGGATATATATATATATATAAGTGGATAAGCTTAATTCCCTAGTTTTATCTCGCTTGCTCTCGTAAGATGATTTTCATAAAAATAACTCTATAAGAATGGACTGACGAATAAAGTCAATCTACTCTACGTAAGTCTTCGGAGGAATCATAACTCAAGTTTATAGAGTTGCGGGAGTTTTTACGTTAAAACTTTGGGTATTAGCCAATGGATATAATTTACATTACTGCTGCTTGGTTCACTGAAAAAATATGTAGATATAAAATAATGTAATGGTTGAAGTTTTTTGTCCTAATTAACTATATCTCACAGATTTGCACGAGTGATCCGGTGGAGAAAGAAAAATATTTAAAGGATATAAAAAATCGAAATGTTATAGGGTAGCTTAATAGAGGTATTATTGAAAAATTGCATATAGAGTATACGTTTAAGCATGTTAGTTAACAAAGCAGCTTCTTTGCAGACGGCGTTTTGGTTAGAGAGTATGGTAGTAAAATTGGAGACTTTACATTATCTTTTAGAACAGAAAGAAGTGAAGAATACTACGGGATTACAGGTAGGCATCAGGTCAATTATCTTCAACGTCTCCAGCAAAAATGTTTGATGAAACAGTAAAACAATAATCAGAATTTGGTTGCAAGATTTAACCATAGACTACACAAGTACGATAAATAAAGATCTCAAAATACGTTATTATCACCAACAATACGAATCATTGTTATATATGAATAATGAAATACAAGTAGCCTAATTAATATTGATATTTCTGTCATATTTCTGTCATGTTATATACTGACCTAAAAAAATGTTTGCACCACCTTACATTGGAATCGTTCCCTCATTTCCTCAACGGGGGTCGCCATTAGCTATACAAACAGGACGTGAATTTCGGTGACATCTACGCTGCACCTTCATGTCATCGTGGCGTTTTTCCGCCTATGTACAGATGGACACATTTTTCTTATTAGAAACATTTTTTATTGAAATAAAAATATTATATTTTCATATTAATGTAATAATAATAATAATCTCTTTTTAGAGATAAGCTCGCCCTTGTACATTACATTTATTCTGTATAATTTTTTTATTATGTGTGTGTGTGTACAATAAAGAATAAAGAAATAATATTCTTAGTAAATTAGATCACATTTTTATGCAGTACATATGTAGCATAAAACATAAACTTTAATTTCAAGAAGGCAGTCTAGTTTTTTTTTTATATACTACTATGTTGGCAATCAAGCATATTTTTTATCCCTTTTGCAATATCTCAATATCAGTCATCAATCATAAAACAGTACTATTTAAGAGTCTTTTAATTTTATAAATAATAATAGATTTATATGGTCTTAAGAGTTAATAATGAAAACAAACTAGGCGGGAGCATTTTTGAATACATGATACGCATTTTTTTAAAATATAAGACTACGCATTTCTGATTTTATTAGGATAAAAAAAATGTAATTTATATATACATAATAATCTGTTATATTATTACATACTATTTATATAATATACGCTACAACATTAAGATGAATACATATTCTTCAATTCTTTACTCATTTTCATTATTCTGTTTATAATGGATTGAATTTATCATTCTTATTTTTTTTGTGATCCCAAATTGGTTACAAACTATTTTCATCACAACTGAAATCGGTTTTCGTTGTCTAATAAATTGTATAGGAGTTAGATAAATAACATATTATAATTTACATTATAATGTATGATTTTAACACAATGAAACTCATAAGAACCTTCGAATCAATTGATTTCAGTGTTGACATCTTGGAACCGCCCTCTCTATTCAAACATCTTCCATCCTTCTTGCACATTTAAGCAATTTGCTCACCATTGTTATTCAAATCCTAAATTAATAACTCATCATTCACGTCAATTTCAGACTTCTGAATTATTTCCCGTTTATATTGTTGTGTGAAGCGATGGAAATTAAATTATGTAAACAGATTTTCAGTAATAAATTATCATGATATTATCATTAATAATTAAGGATTGTTTGTACAATAACTATACATACATAATGGTTGTCTCCCATTGAGATGGACAGAATCATAGAATGTTTATAAAACTGACTTCTTATTCTTTTCATTGTAAAATTCGTATAAGACAGTACGACACCTTATAGAGAGATACGTTTGAAATGTTATATGTATAGTATAGTATATATAGTTGCTAAATATTGTATAAAAGTGTTACAACCTTTATAATTACTTAATGTATTTATATATGTATGTAGATATCCCACTTCCACAAATTTGTGTTAAAAAGTTCTCACAACTATCTGCCTATATTCATACTCCATGATACCATTAACTATTTTATAAAAAAGTTAGAACACTGAGATTTTTAGACATATGTAGGTTAAATATCATGGCTTTACAGATTAAATATACTAGTAGATTCACATAGATATTCATATATAATGTATAATAAACAGATAACGAATGGAGTAGATTACTATTCGCTCAAATTCTAAGACCCAAAAAAATGGTCAGTCTTAAAAAATATTCTCAGAGGCAGAAACATTTTTCATCCATTCCGTTCCCTTACTACCTTCAGTTGGAACTTCATGAATATTTCAACCCGGATCAATTATTAAAATGATTTACTGCTCCCCGACCCGCCGTATACGCACCGGGCTGCAGAATGTGTGCTAAGGTTTTTATTTTCCGCGCGAATGAAGAAATGTGGGATATTTTCTCACATTTTCCTCGAAGACGTTAAGAAACTAGATGATTAAAATTCTAACCTCGAACGATCTTATAAGAAGTGCAATTTCTTGTTATTTTAAGACTTGTATTTTTTGCAACAATTTGATACAACTTTTGCCTTATTCTTTATTACGATAAAATAAGTTAACAAATGATTTCATTCTTTTCAGGTAATAAGCCAAGCTCGAGCACCAACATAAAAGGCTGTCGGAATGATAAAATAGGAAAGTACTCCTTTCTATTGCCATTTCTGACATAATATACAATTCAATTTATAGATACGATACAAATATACGTAAGTATAAGAATGCACTGATATTCTTTTAAAAATAAAAAAGTTCATGAATACAAAATAGTATTTGGAAATCGATATGTAATAGAATTCAGTAGACGAAAGAGGAGGATACAAATGCATTTAACTAATATTTGGTATTAATAAGAAACTATTTGCGGCATATGTTTTCAGATTTAATGATTATACAGTATTGTTAGTAATGTGGAATCATTACCCTATTATTAGCAATGTACCATATTAGGTTGACCTCCACGCGGTTCCCCTAGAAACCATGGTGATAAATTCCTGATGAATTTGTCACGATGGACTAACTGACCTGACCTCATGTTCATTTTATTATCCTCCACTGGTGCACCGCCAGCGTAAACCGTTAGCGCAGGCGGGTCGACCATTCCATTATCGTCTTAAAAAAACGAAAGATTACGAAAATGCACACGCATGTAGCGTGTGCCTTATACATCTAGAGTGTGGGAGGATATAGGCTACTTCTTATTTCGGTCAGACATAATATGAGGATGCAATTGTGGGCAGTAACTATTATTAGTTTATTTGTAATACTTCATTGTACAGTAATAAAACATGATATGTTACTATATAATTAAAAATTAAATTAGTGCAATGGAGGTTTATCCCAAATGAAGGATTCCCCGGTCCCTTATTTCATTAAATGTTAAGTGATGAAAGTAAATTGATGTAGTTTTGAAAAATAAAGCAATACAATTTTATTATGTTGCGCTAGAAATATAATAAAACTGTAAAGGTAACCGGTACGGATAGGATTGCTAACATTTCGCTTGCAAATTGCTCGTCGTCAGGTAGAACGAATAGTGTTACGTCAGTACCGCAGTACCGCTACCGTCCGTATTTGCATATCGATGGGCTGTGAATAAAGTTGGTGACGGGCGGAAATGCACTTTTAAAAGTATCTACGTATCGCACGTTTGTTACATTGTAATCTTATTGTATCCGTTTAGTATTTAAACGTACGATTCTAAAATAACATTCTACTTTTTATAGAATTTTAAGTTATGTTTAGATAAAGAATAAAATGAGAAAAAGTTTATGGCAACCATTTCTCTAATTTGTATTATGACACCTATTTTTAATTTAAGAGATGTGAACTTAGGTATAAACAGTTTCAGTTAATATTATTTGTAGGTATATGGGGGTAAAAAAACAATATACTTATTTATATAGTTTCATTTTGCGATGTAATTAATGGTCAAAACGTCTTAATCAAATTGATAATTGATTGATTGTAAACGTATATATATATTCAACATGTCATTTATTCATTTTATATTCAACATTTTGTCATCTATTTATTTTGTTACATAATATCATGTTGTGATATAACAGTCAGCCATGTCAAGCAAGTTTTTCCCAAGTTTTCTGCTTAGTTGCCCCTCGTGGCACTCAATGATATACATGAATGGAGTGTCCGGTAGGTTCTTTCAACGTTTATCGTATGGCACGTATGAGGGGAGACGGTCGCAATCGCTATGCTTGAATACACGCAAAGTAAATGTCCTTCTTTTTGTAAAGGCCCGCTGAATTTGCTTGATATTTGTTTACCTGCTAACAAAGATTAAGATATAAATGTTAATTCTGAGAAACGTACGTTTACCTATGCGTCATTTTAATTTATCTATATCTACTAAACATCTTGTAGAGCTGAAAAGTTTGTTAATTAATAGCACTAGAAATTATAATGGAATATAAATTTATCAAATTATCTACACTGTTGGAATGACACACAAATAATATATGCCAATGTAGTACATTTTATATTGTTTGAAATTCTGTTAAAGAATAGAATTTTAAATCTACTATCAGGTTTTATTAGATGATTAAAGATCATATTAAAATAGGGCTTATTATTTTGTGTTTTAAATACATAGTTATGTAACATAAAAAAATTAAAGTAATTTCTATAATCTTCAGGGAATTGTTGATAGTTAAACTTTAGATATTTATATACATTCTTATTTTTTTATTTTGGAGATAAAAATATGCAAATATATTACAGTTACAAATTTGAAAAGTCTCATTTCTAAGTATCTTTATCATTGAGACAAACCCTGATAACAATATATTTGCATTAAATGTTGTTTCTTTTTGTATATTTACATGAGTTGATTATCCGGGTGTTCTCGTCCGTACAGAGATAAAATGTTTGAAAAGATGAAATATTAGGCGGACAGTGTCGGTCAATGTATCTAGGCGCGAGAACGGAAAGGGGACCTTTTATAACAGTGATACTGACGTTTGTATAGCCCTTTTCATGCGTAAGAGATGCGTTAAAAATCGCCATTTATATTATCTATCTGTATTAAAACAAAAACCTGAAAAAAAGAGTTGTACACGATAATAGGAAGGATATGTAAATTATATTTTACTTTTCATTCAAACACACAAAATCTACATTTTATTTTAAATTAGAACATGTAAAGTTTTCTCTTGTTTGTTTTAAAACGATAATGTAGTTTTATATAATAAAATGTTTTAACTTTAAAACAAGATCTACTTTGTATATTCACATGATATTTACTGCGTAGAGTTTGTAATAAAGTTTAGTTCCTTGTTAGTGTTAGTAGTTGATATTATTTATAAATGGATTTAAAACTTTCTACAATCCCATAAGTATTAGCGCTTTGTCATTTTCATATATTTTAATACAATGAAGTTTGATTAATTTTATTTATATTTTCAATATCCAATTAGTATTTAATAATAAATATAGAAATTTACATGCTATTTAACAGAAATTGTATTGTATTACGTTCCGATTCAAACACACGATATAAAATTAGAATACTTACATATTCGTCCTGTTCATAGATTATATACCTAAATATCAGAATCTGTGGTATTGGTCAAAACTAGAAGCTGCCAAATATTATTTTCATTACTGCGGCATTCGATCGCGTCCAGGAACGTCCAATAATAAAAATATTTAGTCACTATACGCCATTCCACAGGTGACGTCGGTGACCTGCTTGTAATATCAAACTCCGATCTCACATTTTAGCACGTCGCAAAATAATAAATATATCTACATAAACAAGGCATCAGTGTCTTACTAGTTCAATACCCCGACTTACAGCCAAGCAGTAATGATTTCAGTAACATATACTAAAAAATGTGTCCATTTCTGTCTGACAGGGATACCTCAGGTGAATAAAATACTGATGTGAACCAAAAGCAATCCTAGAGATGTCAGGTAAGAGTTACTAATCTGTCGACAAGTCGGCCGATTAGTCGACTCTTGCCATTATGGATCGAAATCTAACAGCAATATGCGGGGCTGTAAAGTTGCGTTGATCACGGCAGTTGACAATGCTTCTGACTACCCCTTCCAGGATAATAGTCGTGATAGCAGATTTATTTATATATCAGGCATGGTTATTATATAAGGTTATTTATATGAATAAAAAATTTTCTTATATACCTTCTTGACAATGAATAATTGAATAATAAAATATTTAAAACGTCCTTCAAAGAAGAAATTAATTAATACAAAGGACTAAAAACAAAATTATTAAAACTGATAATTATTAAAACAGAAAGTTGCAATAACAAAAAGTTACAGAATAAATAGTAAATTGTGAATCATCATTATACATAATTGCTGATAGTGACATTTCAGGCGTTAGTCTCTTAACACATACTATATATAATAAACAGACACACAGACACACTTTCAAATTACTAATGACAATTAATTATTAGTATGCGTATATACCAGTAACAAGAATTAGTTGACAACAATCACATTAACGTGAGCGAAACTGGAGTAGAAACTAGTATATTCATATATAGATGTTACAATCGCGTGTACATTTCGTGACAATACTTACCAATAAATTAGGAGATATAATTTTATGTACTAATATCACAATTATATATATCGTTAAGCTAACATTATATTCTTATAATTTAACGTAACTTACAGAATTAGATTTTCCCTGTGAAGTCTATGATACGGGAGTGATATAGGGAATTAATGTACTCCAATTAGACACTTAATTTTACACTACGACATTGGCAAATAAGTTTACGGCCTATCTGATGGTATACGGTCGCCAATGGAAGCCTGAAACTCTAGGGTCGTCATGTGTGCGCTTCCGACTTTCCTTCTTGAAAAACCCCATGCTGTAGTCTCTCGAAGAAAACCTCGGTAGGTAGTTCATTCCACAGATGGCCCCTCTGAACTATACTGTTCGAGACCACTTAGGTTCCAGCGTGACAATCATTATTATATACAAGACACCAACAACTTATCAAAAAAAAATATTCTGTAGGCGTTTGTTTGATTGCTGGAGATAAACGGGATAAATTGTCTGTGGAGTTGGACTTCAACCGTTGTGGCGTTTCTCTAGGGATAGTTTAGAAACGTAAATGTTAATAGTCGTCAGCCTTCTTCGAAAGATGTCTTAATATCTATTCTAGGTGTATAGATACTCATAGTATAATCGTAATTGTCATCGCTGAGTATAATGCTAAAATATTTGAATGACGCTATCTTTCAAACTTTTCACATAGACTTCTAAATAGTAAACTATAAATTCAATGCAATAAGTTTTAACTCGTATTCACGCGATTCCAATAATAATAAAAAAACTAAATATTTACGAGCGCTTAGAGTATAGTTTTCTATTTCAATTGCAGTTAAAGTCGTAAATTTACATAGTAGTAGGTAATTTATTTCTACCGTATCTTACTATTACATATTCAAAATGCAGCCCCATTGCACTCCCATCGACATAGAAATCTCCGTTTTTTCAATCCCAGTTAATTTATTGCCGATCGCCGGTGGCGGGCGCTGAGTAATACGTTTAGTGTCCCATAGAAATCTACACGAATTTGCATTGAAGATGAAATCTTTTTTCTGTACAGATAATTTCCCATTACTTTTCTGCTTCGTTTGATTCATGTTGTGTATCTCGTTCGCTTTGGATTTATCTATTCTCCCTTTACAGTAGACAATTTACTTTCTATTTACAATATACTTATCCATTTATTATATAACCATTATACAAATAATGAAATATCATTTAGCCTAGGGAAAATTGGTGTAAAGTAGTCTGCATTGGCAATTTCTTCTATATTTGAAGGTTGAAATAGGGTAGTAAAATTACATAGTGCGTACTTAGAAATGGCGACGTATATGGTGTACTGCGAATAAAAACGTGATATCCGTAGTTCTATTCATGTATACAAGTGACAGTTGGAACGTCCAATAAAATAGATTAAATTTTTCCAAAATTCCAATATTATGTAACATTATGTTATCTGTGCCAATAGCTTGTTTGCTATTACCGTCTTTCTTATTTTTCAAAATAACTTTTCTTTTTGAGTAATCATGGTGACTTAAAAAGGATCAATATTTTGATTTCAAACTCGTATTTAAATTATTCTCATGTCTTTTCATATAAGCAATTGGGTGTTGGCGTCGAATTCTAAATGATATTGTTTGATATATGTTAACACAAGTTTTTGTATATATGTTAGGAATTCGTACTTAAAATATAATTAAATAGGAACTCGAATTTTCTTTCAATCATTCTAACCTAAGTGATAGGGACAAAAAACACTTGATAATACCCATATTATCAAGTGTTTTTTCTATTGTAATTTGTTTATGACAATGTATTGATGAATATTTTATTCTAATATATAAAGGTTTTTGTAAATAATCTAACGGAGAACCTGCCTACTTTAATAGAGAATGGCAATGTTTGCCTGTATATGTATATCACTTCATCATGAATATAACATTCGTGATACCCCTCATTTGTTGCCAACCCGGTGACATCTCGGTAATTTTAATACCATAACTCAGTCTTCAAACAAAACATAGTTTATAAACTATTCGCTAAAATAGGTGATATAGACAACTCCATACAGATTTTCAACAAAGTCGTCCTCGGTCATATTTCTTTATTGTCTATGTATTTTTTAAATTATAATATTTATTCTATAACTAGCTACTCGGTCCGGCTTCACACGGGTGAACATCTAATATATATATAAACCTTCCTCTTGAATCACTATAACTATTAAAATCCGTTATTATCCTATTAATTCCAAAAGGAAAATACTAAACCGTAATGGATATAGGGGTACAAAAAGATATTTATGGACTGAAGTCAATAAGAGTACATAAATTTTCTTTGCTCCGTCAATCTGAATAATGCGGGTAAAGAGTAGAAATGCATTTCAATGACCTGCAAACGAAGTAATTGTTGTAATTTATATTCTACAATAGTACATAGCTGGAATGGTACGTTTTGACAATATTAATGAAGTATAAGAGAAGCTCTAACAGCTCGTATCTCATATGACAGTCTTTCATTTAATAATATAATAATAATCTCAGGACAATTCGCACTTCGCCATCTAGACCCAAGTTAAGCTAGTTAAAGCCGTGTCATGGGTACCAGATAACTGATACAAATACATGGATATTTTTTTCGTAAATACATACATATTATACATAGAAAACACCCAGACTGATACAAACAAATGTAATCATGAATACAAATATTTGTGTCGTGCGAGGAATCGAACCCGCGACCATCGGATGTAAAGCAATGTGCTAAACCGCTAGACCACCGAGGTAGTCCATTTAATCCAATCATAAATTAGATAGATACAGTAGTAATGTAGAATTTCAATACGCGTTTCGAATAGTGTCAAAGTAGCTTCTATTTTCTTCTATTGTTACATCTTTAATATTACAGTTATATATTGTTCTCTTTACAAGAGATGACAGTATACATTTCTAAGTTGCGCACTTTTAGAACTTTACTAATGATAAATGTTGTAGTCCATGGTACAACAACCGTAGTTAGGACCATTCATTTGGACAATTGTTGAAGTATAAGCGTATGAAATTTGTGTAAGTATAGTTATTCTCTCAGGAGAGTGTTATACATAACGCGTGGCAATCGCGTGCTTACACCAATTTGTGTTGGCGCCTTATCGCCAACGCTAATGTTCAGTGTAATGCTACTTCCGACATGAAAACTGCTCTGAACTCATTGTTCGTTCGAAAAGTGTGCCTCTTAAACTGTATAGTTACACGAGGTCAGGAAGTTTACAGTTACCGTGTTACGAGATGTGTCAGTATTGGGATTAAACTGATTTTTTTATTGTTTTAATAAAGGTAGGCAAGAAGAATATTTTTAATTCGAATAGTATTTTTGAGCATATAGATTTAATAATATATACAATGCTATCTAGTTCAAAACAGAGCTTGTACAATAGTCACTAGATACTCGTAACTCATATACATTATTTATTTACATTTGTATTGGATCATATATTATGGAATTCCAAAAAAACCATTTCTATATGTGTGAATGAATACTATGCGATTAAAAAAATTATCATTCATTTAGAACTACTGAAGATATCCAATGAGAACCCAAAAAGAAAAATATATCTAATCTAATATAAACGCTTGTTTTGGAAGCCGAGTGAAAATATAATAAGAAATAAGCGATGTGTACATAATTCTGGAATAGGCAATTAAAGGGAACAAATGAAACTCATATAAATAAGTTTAGCAGTAACGTAACATGATAAGCTATCATTAAACGAGCCATTTAAGGTTATAACCATATATTTACCTACGGAGTGACACTTTTATTAAACATTACAAGGATAAATTTATGATGAAATACATATTTCGCGTGTCGGCAGTCAACACAAACAGGTGCGCAGATCTGAATTTGTCCCGTCAGCAAACATAACAGAGCCCATTATTACAGTTGCGTCAACTTTCCCTTATAGGTTGGGAGACACGGTATTCTGGGGGCTGCTGTGTGAGTAAATACATAACGCTTGTGTATTCAGAAAATATATACATATAAAGAAAATTGGAGTGTCTGTTTGTAATATTGAACTAACCGTTTTTACTATATGCATATGAATATAAATACGGTACATACACCAAAATATCATTTTTTACTTTTTTACAAGTTTTTTCTGTCTGTCTTTTTGTTGCGGCTAATCTCTGAAATGGCTGGACTGATTTTGACGGGACTTTTCTTGGTAGGTAGTTGATGTAATAAGGAGTAACTTATGTTAGTATTATATTCGAAAAACTCTTTTATTTTAGAAAAATAAAGTTATATTCCATGCGAATTCCACGTCCTATTATTTCAAATAATGAAATAGTTATTACTAGTTGTTACTAGTAAACCTGTTAACAAGTCTAATAATAAAATAATAGCCTGATTCAAATTTGTAAATGAAATTAAATGAAATTAAATTAGATATTCCTACAAAAATAAAAGAATACATTTACCGTGTATCTTTTTTAATTTAATATTTTTTAGAAGAATAATACCATCTGTATTGACGATATCATTCCTCCAACAAATTAAAAAAAGAAACGCGGCTTATCGTTAATTTACTACATTTATATTCGCAGTCTTATGTCATTCAGTTATACTAGAAGGCTTATTAGAGGAAACCTGCTCAGTTAAGTACCTATATATCGATTAAAGACATGATGCTCTTAAAATCAGGAAGTTATTTAAAGAATCTTCGCATAGTATGATTGCATTTAGGGCTCACTTTATTACTGATTTGTATGGTATCACGAACAAAAATGCATCTTAATGTGTATATAATAAGGATAATATAATAAGACGTAACACTAATTGCTCCTTCAAGATTAATAACTATGAGCATATTTCTTTTAAAGTAATTTTAATGTGATCTAGCAAATAATGCAAGTACACGTACACGATGCAAGTACACGATGAGAAATCAAGTTTTATCAAGGTCACCCTCTACACAACTGTGAACAAGGTCACTGCATATGACCGTTATTTACATTTTGTCTTAAGTGGAGTTATACTACTTATTTAAAATGATTAAAATGAGCAAATTGCTTGTAAATCTTGGAAGTAAATCTAACGATTTGAAGTAAATTTTATATTAAGTTTTTGCATATTACTTTATATTACACAATATTGATTTTACTAGAGTCATTATAATTATTTACGTAATGTTCTGAAATAGGTTTTCTTAGTGAATAAAAACTTAATTTCTGTAGTCTCTGAAAATTTTATGATATTATTATTTCTGTGAAATAAAATATTTGCACTGTTATCTCACTAAAAGATTAAATAGTAAAGCACTATGAAGTGACCCCGGAAACACGGCATTAATTAAACATACAATTAATTCGATTGAACTACGCATGTTAGCTCCCGGTCTATTGCCTATTGCCTTCGTAGGTACAACGCATCCTGATATATAGCCGATGTGAAGCACGAAAGAAAACAGTTTTTCATTGATTCAGTGCCACATCTGGCGACAAAACGCCTCGGACTTTCCATTCTGATGACCTGACTTGACATTTTTATTGCTCTCCATATTTCCTACGTGGCCTCCAAGGCATTCCGCTATGGAAGGCGACGTAAAATATCGTGAAACTTGAAAGAGGACAGGACAGATATTATGATATTACCGACACGATATATTGAAGAACTTTCGTCTATGCGATACTCGATTGCGCCCCGCTTTCACTTTTTTATGACAGTTTTGTTCTCGAGACTGAAGACATATTTTTTGCTTACGTATTATTTTACGATATAACATAACTTTTTATCTAAGTATAACATCAGTACAGACAATGTATCTTAAATTTATCTTTATGTATTCTCAGATATGTAAACATCTTTTGCACAGTAATTAAATATTTTACCAATGGATTGCTATTAAGAAATAATAATAGTACAGGACATGAAGTATTTTTTGGACAACTATAAAATTGAGATTTTAACATGGAAATGTAAAATAGTGTATCTAACTATACATGTATAAGATGTAGGAAATACAGGAAATGCATCTGAAAGATTTATAGAAGCACAAAGTGCAAGTAACGTTTACAGTATTATGCAGGATCTGTCGTAAAGATTATTCTAAGCTAAAAGTGAGGTGCAACATTCAGGAAACTGAACTGCTTTCACCAATATAGAACATTTGAAATAAATTTCTAATGGTAATGTTATCTATTTTGTATAAAAAATGTTACATAAATACTAATCCTGTACACACTAAACTAATTATATTTATTTTACAATTTTTATGACCTCCTTCAATAAATGAATAGTAATCATGTCGCCGAATTGAATGGCATGAAATATTTAATATTTATTTATTTAGACTAGTCGTATAGCGTCGCTGTCAAATTTTTTACTACGCTGACTACACCAAATAGGTCAGGAGTTTAAACCTGGCCGACACAAAAAACCTTTGTATTAATATTTTTGACTGACTCTTTGGTGGAAAATCGATATTAAGCCAAAAATCCAAATCCAAAGAATACAAATATATCTAGCGAAATACGAGCATATGAAGTGTTACGTTTACAACAATATCGATTGTTCACAATGCCTCTCACTGAATTAATTAAGTATAAATTTTATGGCAAAAATTATAAAGAAAGTGTATATATACATACTATGTATATTACTTGACGCAGCCGCTGTCCTCATTTTCGCCTGAGCGTATTACAAGAAAATTAAGTTTAACTCCATCAAACAAATAAGAACTTAATTAAGACACTTCTTTTACATTAAAATGATGGAATTACCATCGGAAGTAATTTAAACTTGCTCATTTGTTGGACTGAGACCTGTCAAAGTTGTTCAAGAGTGCTTTTAAAATGAAACACAGTTTGTCATTATCGATCCAAAAATTTCAGCTACTTAGATGTTATGAAAGCTGTAAAAAATATATATATGCTGAATGTAATGGACTATTAATTAAGATAAAAGTACTATTGGGTGAGTATCATATGAGTAAATAATATTGTTTGCAAAAAGACAAATTGATATTAGAGCTGCGTTTAAGCGACAGAGACTCTCGATTCTTTTATCTAAGTTCGTTCTATTTTATTAGATACTGTATTGCGTTTGGACAACTTACTACGATGAATTGTTCTGTAGTCAATAGATATATCTATTATCCAACACATACTGATTTCAGTTACGGCCATTAAATTACTTGACAGCCGTAATTGGATGGTCAATATGTGTGTAGACTAAACCAAAACCACATGCATTGTAATAATAATAATTAATGTTTTTTCTACTTTGGTGAAAATATCACGATGCTTACTACATACCTACAAAAAAATGTCTATGGAAATGATAATCCTTTTGGAAGCACCATATTTGATATCGTCTTTAGGTGTTATCCCTTGTTTAAATTTATTCATATTATTCTGAGCTGTTTACAGATAAAGCTACCATAAAATGGGAGCACACTATTCTAGAAAAAATGCGCAATTGCGTATGCAAAACACCGTACCTAATACATTTAAATACATGACATACACACTTTACATTTTACAGGTGGAGTTACCAAGCAAATGGAATAAAATGGCATAATATTTTTTTTCTGAAACAAGTCGGTTTGGGGAATAAACAGGGCGATAAATATTCATGAAGGAAGTAAGCCTTCTTGTCATAGGCCTTGAGAGCTTGATGGATGGCACATCGTGCTACTTGTTTTATTTACTATAATACCTATAAAGAAAACTATTGTTTAATATGGTATTTGAACTAAGAGAATACAGCCGTATGTAAAGTAGCAGATGTGCATGAAATAAACAACGATTATATCTATCTACGACCACAATATCTTTATGTCATCATATTTATGGTATATGTAAAAGTAATCGACTTCTATTAGTAAATATTTATATGTAGTCTGTGGTTAAGGTTCATTTTTCATAACTTATCGAATGAATAGACGTCGATTCCGAAGATTCTTAACTTCTCCGTCAAAAAGCATACGATCTATCTGATCATGACAGGTTCATCTGGGACCCCTGTTATATCTGCATCTTTACATCCTTGAATTACGTATCTGATATTAAAATAAAAAGAAATTAGTCTTATAAGGAAGTTTTCTTGCATAATGAAATTGTTTCCAATATTAGTCTATGCGCTATTAGAAACTATGCTATAAAGTAAAACAAAACTTTCTTTACCCTTTACTAAAAGTATATTAGATTAAACAGTTTTAGTTGTACTGTAATATTAAACAAGACTTTGGTTTGTATACAAATATTAAATCGTAATACACTAGAAGTAATCAGCGACTTTCACAGTATAATTTAATTGTAAACCAATTCTACTGATGCAGACCAAGAATATACATACATATATTATAGGTAATTGTAAATTATTACAATCTGTAACTATAATTACACAATCTCTTATTGTAATAAGCATTTACTTACTAAGCGATAGAT
This sequence comes from Achroia grisella, assembly GCF_030625045.1. NCBI lineage: Eukaryota > Metazoa > Arthropoda > Insecta > Lepidoptera > Pyralidae > Achroia > Achroia grisella. The sequence continues at coordinate 844,459 of NW_026712648.1, forward strand.
GGTACTGATATTGTATTATGAACAAATAAAATCTATATTAGCCACAATATATGGAAGAACAACAAAGATCAATTAAAACAAAATCAATTAAATCAAACAATCCAATTAAAACATCCTTCATTTTGAAGTTAGTAGACAAGTAGTCTTCAACAATATAAATAATATTAATGTTTGTTCTTATTATCACAGAAAAGACGGTAAAAATATAAGAACATTTATCAGATTACATCGTTGTGTTACGCAAAACAGATAAGGGCTGAATACGTACCGAATATAGTGCGAGAGATTTCCGATAATATTTCCCGCATAACAGAACGGAAACCTCTATGCCTAGAAATAATACCGTAGGGTACACCCGAAGCCAAAACGAAGTATTTTCCGCACATTTATCTTGGTTCTCTCTCCGCAAAATAATGACAGTTAAACGCTTAATATACCACATCATATACTAAAGACTAAAGGGTTGCTAAATAATGTACAAAGAGTATATAAAATAAATAATCCTTTTGTATTTTTGTTTTCATGTCATTATTACTTATGTTTTTTTAATCAATACTATTTCCTATATAAAGCTTAAGACTTTGTTTATTACGAGATTAGCAAGTGCTAATCTTAAGAATTACTAGTTGGAATTGGAAAAATTTCTTAGTATTGGAACACATTTATCGAGGAAACTCCTCAATAATAATATATAATATCATATTACAACTACTAGAATTGGAACAGCAAATATATAAAAATATTACATAAACAAAAAAATATAAAATTTCATTTTTTGATTGTAATGAGAGACAGTGATAATAATGATGATGAATGGAGAAATTCTAATAATAATTTACCACTTTTAAATACTTTTTCATCATCATCATCGCAGCCCGGAAGACGTCCACTGCTGGACATAGGCCTCCCCCAATTTTTTTCATTTTTTCATCTATAACAAACTTTTATAACAACATAAGTATATTACATGGTGGCAAGTTTTGCAAAGTTTATTTTTAATAAAATAGAGTAGTTTTTTCTTTAAAAAAAACAAGATAGCAACAATATGTGTGAAGCAAGGTAGGGATAGCATTTCATAATTATATTAAGATTATACTCAAATAAAATACGTTATCGAAACTATTCTACTGATACTGGCTTATGGGAATACTTTAATATAGTGTAATATTTTATATTAGACTCAAACATAGAATGACAAATTATACTCATATATTTCTAAAGGAAAAAAGTTCTCGTCTCCAATTATAACAAATAGCGCGTTAAGCTCGTAGACGGATTTTTTTCCAGCGAAACAACCCGAAAAGAAAATACCACGCGGCCGGCTATTAGAAAGGGGTGTGCAAGTACATAAGCCTCCAATAATAAAGTATAAATGATGAGGGCAGAGAAGGGTGGTTCGCGAGACGAGTGATCCATCGCGGGGCCACAAAGATTTATGATAAGATCCGAACTTACGGATGTCGCCACCCACCGCGCGTCTCTTTGCCAAGGATTGCCCGCTGTGCGTGGTTAGGTTTATTTTAGTGCGAATTCTGATAACTAGGTTAGGTATACGACTATACGTAAATATTACATTATAACAATAAATATCTTACTAATAAACAAGAAAGTTAGTATTAGTATGTAATATTATGTTATCTGTGGTATTAGTATGAATGGTGGATGGATGGACGGATGTTAGTTACTTTTTCACGCAAAAACTTCTTAACGGATTGTGATGAAATTTTATAGTAATAACACATGGACTATAAATTTCATGAGGATAAAACCGCAGGAACAGCTAGTACGAAATAAATGTTATATTTTTGTTATAATCATACAGCTGGAGAAAATATTAGATTGGGTACTCAAACGAGTATATAATATCTTGTTGTTACTACTATATATATTTATGATTAGCACTCTCATTAATGAGAGTATAATCGTGTCCTGATTCACAGTATAGTTACATAACCTGGATGGGCAAGTAGTTTTCTGACTTTTGACTAATTAGTACTTCAGTAATGAACGTGCAAATAATCAAATCTTTCAGCTTTCTGTATTAACGTATACATGCATACGTTGCAAAACGTGATTCTATCCTGAATATAGACTCAAAATTTAATTCAAATCGATCCAACCATTTACATGGTGTTAGGTGACAAACACAAGTATAGAACTACCAGACCTCCATCCGCAGAATGACATCAACAACGGAAATATATTTTTTATTCATATTGTCATTAACATCATTAACTAAAAATTTTATTACAGACTAAATCGTCGGTACCGCGACTTTGTCGCGTGGAATTTAACTTTATTTTTCTAAAATAAAAGTAGCTTAAGTTAATCCTTATTACATCAGTTACTTGCTAAAAAAAGTTCCATCAAAATCGGTCCTGCCATTTCAGAGATTAGCCGTAATAAACAGAGAGACAGACAGATAGACAAAAATAGTAGAAAATGTCATTTTGGTATATGTATTTATATTCATATGCATGTAGTAAAAAACGGTTATTTCAATATTAGAAACAGACACTCCGATTTTATTTATGTGTATAGATCTACGCACTATACAGAAATCATACGCGTATAAAAAAAGGAAATTGAACAATGTACAGTTTAAATAATGACAGACGGCGAAATCAAATATTGCGAACTCTATTTATTTACGGTTAACGAATGCTCCATACGGCATGTTAGGCTAACGGGTTCGAACAATGCTTCCAATCCGTATTGCACAGATAAACTTAGAAATAGTTCGGGATCTCTATCAGAGAATTTAAAACTTAAATAAAAGCAGTTAAAGTTCAAAGTTCAATGCTAAAAGACCGTCGAAGTAACTACCTCTGAATAATCATTCATGTAAATGGCATACCACGGAACCGACATATAACGTAGTTTGCCCTCGATATAGGGAAGTCAGGATGAATGGATTAACCGGGTCCTGCATTATTAATGTGTTTTATAAAATACATATTATTCTAAGATATTACGTAATAACATTTTATTCGAATACGAATGGAATGATAGTATATTTTATTACAGTGATATAATATTCCACGAGACCGTCATATATATGTATTTCGCCTGTAATCTGTAACTAGAGATTTATCATATAGATATGACTTCTCTTCAGTTTTAAAAGATATTTTATTGTGTATCGTAGAGATAATAAACCCATATTGATGTTATAAATTTGAAAGATTGTCTATCTGTATGTGTGCATTTTTATAATATTATCTTATATAGTCTATAAAATATAAAATAATATATATCTTATTACGAAGACAGGTAATTTTTTAATTAAAAATAAAAGAAGACAAAGTTACGGGTAAAGGCTAATACCACAGATAACATAATATTACATACTAACACTATAAAGAAATCTTCAGATTATTATAAATAATTTAATTTCAGAATATAAGTGTTGTGGTGGGGTTCTTTTTTGTTGAGATGATATGTGAGATGATATGTTTACTAATAAATAATATATATGTTTGCAGCAGAATAATTCTATTGTCTCCTTTTATAATATATTTACAATAATGTCAATCAGTATTTTGACAACAACTATTATAAAATTGTAATCGGTGAGGAGGCCGTATATACACCTAACATCCTCCCGCAGACATGAAGTGCTATTCGGATAGCCTACAGCAAATGAGCTTCCAATATACCAGAGTTTGTGTTTACCATGTCTACTCTCTCTCTCTATTCCATCCCACCAGGGGTACCATCTTTCCCACCAAGCGTACCATCTTTTCACCCAAGAGACCACCATCTTTCCCCATCTTTCTTTTACCATCTTTCCCACCAATGATACCACTTTTCGACCAAACCTCCCCTGTTTGTATTATAAAATCGTAATCGGTGAGGACGCCTTATATGCATCTAACAATAAGATTGTTCAAAAATATAATGGATGATGGTACTAGATCTGGTATAGATGGAATAAAACCTTTTTATAGATTAAACATGTTTGGCGGCCTCTGTGGTCCAGCGGTTTAACTTCTTATAATCGCGGGTACAATTCCTGATACGATGCAAACATTTGTATTCATGACTATGATTGTTTGTACCGTATATATTTATTATATATATATATATATATATGTGTATTTAACAAAAAAAAATGTATTTAAGTAATTAGTAAACACAAGCTTTAGCGCTATTATGCATTATGGAATCTTCGGAGATTTAACTACTCTTTTTTTTATTTCTTAGCATTCAAGAAAAAAAAAAGATATCATCGTGCCTGAGACGTGTTTGCTAGTTAAAATTGGAAATAAGATAATGTGATGTTTATTACTAGGTGTCTAAGTCCAAAATCAACGAAATGATAAATGCATATATCTATTTTTGAAATTTTCGTATCATTTAACTACTACTACTACTATATAGTAATAGTATAGTAGTAGTATATATATATATATATATATATATATATATAACTACTATTTAGTATAATACTATATATGATTAAGTCATACAAAAATTTTGCGCTATCAAAAATTATAAAAAATAAATATATATGGAAATTAAATGCTTGTCACGTAAATATATCGTTTGTAACATAATACTACACTTTAGATATGTATTACTTAAAAATAAAAAATATTAAATGGAAGAACGGAAATAAGTACCTTTCCATACTTTATTATATTTATCCTTTTATATTACAGAATTGTATTGTCCATAAAATACCTATTAACTTTACCTCTATGATGTTTAATAATGACTAATTTATATTTATAAACCAGTTTAAATGTAGGGCGTTCCTAGTACCGTATACATATAATTTTTACATTCTAAATATACAGGGAGAAGAAATTTAATAATTCTACAACCAAACTATAAAATTAAATTACAGTGAATATATTTTAAGAAATTTACGTAAGTACATAGCAATATTTACTCTTAATCTCTTATAATACCCTATAAGTAAGAGAGAAACGAGTAATATTTTACAGACGTAAGCAAGATAAAAATTTGTTTATTCAGTTTTATTTCGTTTTACCGCAATATGAGTTTACAACGGTACCGGGAGATCTTAGCTTCTTAAAATTCTATATTTATCTGATCATAAGTCAGTGTAGGCCTTCGCCTGTAATAAAAATTATCATCTATTTTAATTTTATGTATATGCATATATAGGTATATATACACGTCGAAATCATTTAGCATTCCTTTCAAATATCACAACTAACGTAACTTGTCAAGTTTTACACCGAAATTATTAGCATAAACAATGTTGGTGTAAAAAATTAACATTCCGAAAATTTGTGATCATGTAAATATGTATACGCATTTTATTCCACATTAATATTATGAATTCTGAAGTATACAGTCTGTCTGTTTGTTAGGTTTCAATAAACACACAGCTGAATGGGTCTTAATAAAATGTAACATAAGATTAGATTCTACCACAAGGACGGACATAGACTTTATTTCGATTAAAAAAACAATAAACTAAGTGAATGAGGATAGTAAATATAAGTTTTGTTTTTATGTAAACGTCGTTTTATTCATTATATTATCTAACTTCAATTACCTCTGCTTTTAATGTACAGTCAGTTGAAAATATTATTACAAATATTATTATTTTTTGTTAATATAAAAATTCTATTAGACTTTCATTTTAATTAGTCTCTTTTACAATTTTTATATAATAAAATCATTAAAAATACTCAAAAACAGTTTATGTTATTCCATAAATAAATTTTCTCATATAATATTAGGTATGTTACTATGATCCAGGCATTGAATATAAACACATTTCACCCTTTTTATTCAAAGTAGATAACTAAGTACCTAAGTCAAACTTTTATCGAAAATGTAGTTGTATTTAAGGTTATTGCTCTTTAATTTTAGGTATCAATATTATTACCCAATAGTTACATATATTCAATGTTACTTGTTCACGATAATAATTGTACCTACTTGTCTCCGATAAACCTTGAAGGTCAAGTAATGATTACTATCCTATAAACAAAAAGTGCGCTCAGTCAGTTGTTACGTTAGTTGCAGCAAGACCGCTTGTCGCAATGGATTTTAAAAACAAAGTAGTGATTATAACCGGAGCTAGTTCTGGCATAGGAACAGCTACAGCGCTTATGTTCGCTAACCAATCAGCTAAAGTAGTTCTCGTTGGCCGAAATGAAAAAGCATTGCAAGATGTTGCTAAAAAATGTGAGACATCTAAAGGAATCAAGCCTTTGATAGTTAAAGCTGAACTCAGTGTGGACGACGATTTGAAAAATATCATTGATCAAACAATAAACGTCTACGGACGTATAGATGTGCTGGTGAATAATGCAGGTGTTGGAGTTCAGGGCTCTATCCGTGATGGTATTGAACCTTATGATCGTGTGATGAGTACAAACGTCCGAGCCGTATACTATTTGACTAGCCTTGCTACTCCTTATCTCGTTAAGACAAAAGGAAATATAGTTAATGTTTCAAGCGTAGCCGCATTCAAACCTATAAGGGACATGAACTTTTTGCCATACTGTACATCTAAGGCTGCTTTGGATCAAATCACTAAATGCGTCGCCGCAGAACTTGGTCGGGATGGTGTTAGAGTGAATTCCGTTAATCCTGGTGCAACCAGGACGCCATTCGCGCAAGCCGCCGGTTTGACGCTAGAACAGCAGAATGAATTGTATAAAGCTCGTGAACAAACTCTTCCCCTTGGTAAAATGGCGGAAAGCGAAGATGTTGCTGATTTAATTCTGTATCTTGCAAGTGATCGAGCAAAGAGCATCACAGGTTCTATTTATGTCATAGATAACGGGGAAATTTTACTGTAAGGATTTTATTCTTATTTCAATATATTAACTTTTTTTCAATTTTTTCCTTACTGAATATATAATAAAATTTAGATACTTTAATTTTTTTATTACTATTACTAATTTTGTTGATTATTCAACTTGGTATAAAGATGTTTATAGATAGTGTACATAAAAACTTAACTGTAAGTTTTTTATTGTTTAAAAGTATCTTCTGTAAACTTATAAAATAAATATTGTTAAATTTAAAAGACTTCAATATTCCTATTACCTAACTTAGAAAATTATTTTCCTTAATTATATAAATTTTATTTTCATAAAATTTATATAATTAAGGAAAATAATTTTATATAGAGGGCACACTTTAATCAATGTTTTACTTTCGTAAAACATTGATTAAAGTGTGCCCTCTATGTCGTACGCGTGTACATATATATTATTATTGCTTGTGCTGTGAATAGTAAAGATTTTAGCTAAAACTATTCTTTACGTAAAACAATATTTGCACATTTTAGCGAAATTTAATAAAAAAACAGCTTGACTTATCATTCCGATGAAAATTTTATATTTTATTTAGCTTATTATAATGCAAAATTTTCAGCACAATTAGTCCAGCCTTTTTAAGTAAAAAATAACATATAATTTAAAGATATATAGAGTAATAATTTTTAGTTCATTTATAAATATTAATTTATAATGTTAAATTATTTAAAGAAAATCAAGTACATATTTAATATATAGGGTAGTTTAGGGCATCAAACATCTATATGAATTCAAGTGAAATTATTATGAATTTATGATATACTAATAAATAATTTAATATAAAATAAAATAATACTAAGATGTCAGAGTATAACATCTCTTTGAAAATTACTCCGTTTCGTAGAATGTTAACACATATTGTGCAATATATTCAATTTATACGCTAACTAAAAATAAATTTTCACGTGGGTACCTAATAGCTTTACATAAAAAAGAACAAGAACATACGAGTAATAAAGGCTTTACATGGTAACATAAACAGGTCAGTTAGCTCTACTAATACAGTCCGTGTTCTCTGTGCCATTAGTTTTCATTTCCCATGTAGTGAATAGTGAACAACGCAAAGCAAAACTTATGGCAGACACAAATGAGAAATACTGTCTGTATTATATTTAAATATATGTATACGAGGTATTAAAAAAATAGATAAACTAAACCTGCACAATATTATATATACTGGTGACCCGTTCGTACCGATATTGTTAGAGTTATCTATTATACATATATTATTTATAATAAATCTACTGATAAAACATATTTGAGTGATAGTAAAAACATTTTTTAATTTATAGCCAAAATATAGACTATTAAAATACGTCTGAGTCTGTGTTCAGATATTTTTGGAAATTAATAAACAGTGGCTACAAGCGAAACATAATATAAGGTTTGACATCACGGTTGTCAAATGATAATGTGTGATGTCCATAGTACTCATTCATGTGATAAGAAAACAGGACAGGAGGTGGACTATTGTCTATAACGGTGCACCATCATGGCAAGAAGTCATGCCGTATTTTAAAAATGAATAAGTCTGTAAGGAATTGTTGAATATGAAATCTATTCAGGGATTTTTCGGCCACTGCAAGTAGCCGCCTGAAGACTGGTCGGATTAATTATGAGCAAGCAAGATTTGATTTGCACAGGTCACACACTTACACAATTTTTCAAAGACGTGACGTTGAAAAGGTAAAGGAAAAAAAAAGGTGAACGTAGCAAAGCGAAATACCTAACCTATGCTCGCATTAAAGTTGTTCTGGTTACGAATAGATATTGAACATCTAACAAGTTTGCAAATTATTTTAACATACTACAACGTATGTATGGATGTGAAAGCGCTAACTATATGTTGTGGTCTTGCTGTGAGTTTGACTTGCAATTTGAATTTATGATCAGAATATTTGGTCTTACGGAAAATCCAACAATTTGTTCTATTTAAGTTAGTTTCAACTAGAATTGTTATCAAAAAATAACTAATGTGATTAATATAATAATTTATGGGACATTTTAAAAAAATATTCAAATGTTTACATCGCGTGGAAATAAGTGGCTAGAATTTATCATAAAATATTAAAGATGTCTACACAATAATGATATAAACGATTTACCTATTTGTAAGCAAATTATGTCCAGTTCATTATAATAAAAATCCAACTTCATTACTAATAAAAACTGGTGAGCCTAGAATGAAATCCCAAGTGTGTGTAGAAATTATAATTATAGTATAAAATGTAGATTCATTGAGTGAAATTTTATTGAGATGAAACGAGAAGCGAGATAGCCTTTATATGAATCACTTCTATGTATTATAGTTTAAACAATCTCGATCCGCATTGTATCCTCATGTTATCTAGAAAAATATTTATGAATGAATGATGTTTTTCTCACATTTTATATGAACAACTACATATATTTATACAAATACATACATAATTATGTATAAAAACATAATTTACAAGACAAAGGCTGTTCCAGGTAACCTTTAGGATAGATACAAGTGACATACGTAAGACGCAAGTAATCACTTCCCTCCAGTTGTGGGAAGTGTAACAATAATAACAATTTTGCGAGAAGTGATATTCATATACATACAATGCCACTATTATGAGAACTTAGTTATTTTTGGGTTGTACTTTATTTAATGTTTCCAATTGATATTTTATTTATTGTATTTATTTCCATTAAATAAAATAAAACGCAAACTAAGAATTATCAACTTCGCAAATATTACTCATTCTTTTTAGGGTAACCTGTATATTCTACTACAACTTGCAAATTCACCTACAACTTCCAACTTAAAAAGGGCTGGATAATTCATATTTTGTTTCTGGAGGATAGGCGCTTGGTATCGGAATAAGTATCTTGAGTAATATCAATAGAACTTCACTTCAAGTAAATTTGTCTACTTATTCAATAATATGAGATAATTAGTTTTGAACAGTTATCATAGTACAGCTATAGTATAAAATTAAACAAGTCTTTTAACAATTTTGTTATTGTTATCATAACCTGTGTATCTACGAACTGTAGGTTAATTAACTTAATTAATGATAATATTGTGATATACATTAGTTTCTTCTTAGTGGCAATAATTATTATTCATAAATCTAATTTTTCATTCGAATGCAGTTGCATGATATTTTGGTCTATAAAGCACAAGACGAAAATGAACTCTTAAAATACGTTGAACAAGTTTATGTATACCTAAATTTAGCTCAAATAAAACACAGCAGAACGAAAACTATTCGAAGTGTTGTAATATATAACTACTTGTTAAAAAAATCAGTGAGGAATGGGAAAGGAAAGGTTTCAACCTTGAGGACATAATATCTTTGCTATCACAACCCCACATTTAATAAGGCTACTGTACCCTGCCTGATAATGTTATTCGATGAAGAAGCTTCCTCAACTAGTTTCGTCTGGAATTAATCTCTTTCTTGATAATAAGTAGATGTAAGTTCACAGGGAAAGACCGCTGTTATACCCTATGCTGTGAGACCCTAAAGGTGATACCAGTAAATATTCACTTAAATTATACATTACAATTTATTATACAACCATCTTCTTCATAACAGTATACCACGGTATATACGGGTGTAATTTTTTATATCTTAAGTATTCGTTGAATTTTGAAGTATAAATATTAGTAATTTTTAACCTTGCATACGACGATAAAAACCACGGAACTCAATAAAACAGTAAATAAGGCTTCATAATGAGAAGCGCATTGAATATATTTTTGTCTCCGAATCACTTCGTAGAAAAACAAACCAATAACCAAACTCGCTAAGAGTTATAATATTATATCGGAATTTGATTTGGTACATCTTTAATACATAAATTAATAGACATGATATGTTATAACACAATTCGAATGATTGGATTTTTGTTTCTATATGAACCCAAAAATACTTACCGAATCAAAAAATGTTACATTATCAGCGAATAAGAGAAATTGTATTATATTTTCATAAAAATTAGAGCTCCCTAGAGTATTTGAAAATATTTATTACCTAATTTGATGACATGGTATTGTTTTAAAGTTTTAACCAGTGAAGTAGACGAATGTTAGAACACAAAGATACAACGCCTTTTTAATGACCTATTTATTAATAATTATCCCAATAACTTCAAACAAATAATTGTATAGACAATCATTTACAAATCGTACAAATACAAACTATAAAATAATACCTAATGTACTAATTAACAAGTCAAATATAGGCAGATATATGGTATGATCACAAATAGTTGCGAGTAAGTAATACTTATACTTATATAAAATTACTCGGACATATGTTTTAAGATACGAACATACAACCTAAATCATTCTGAAAATGCTGGCAATGTTATAACAATTTAAACTATTGGCCTTACTGATTTACGATATTGCAAACCGATTTTCTAAATTCCTATGGCATCGACAACAGTTTTTATTTGTGATGGTCATTAGTTTGGTCAAGATAGAAGCCGATAATTTTTTCTATTTCTTTATTGAACAAAAAAAAACTTTTGTACAAGGAGAGAGCTTAATGCCGTATGGCAGCTATCTATGTATGTATGTATCTATCTGTCATAAAACATGTTCAAAACGTAATTATGAAGGATTAGTGTACGCGATTCCAACGGTAGCCTGAACCTTGGCACTGATTGGATGATATTAGGGATTTGCAAACACACGTGATCTGAGTGGTTGTTTGTTCATCCTCTCTTGAATAGAGGGTGCCGGGCCCCTTTCAGGGCTTGATGAAACACAAACTGTGTCACGGGTATTGCCGAAATTTCGTCGTGTTTGTAGTGACAAACGAACTGCCTTGTGCGGATATAATAAAGTTTTAGACGATACACAGTATACACAACATTCCGATCAAATAGGCTAAAAATATCTACTATCAAATTAGGACTACAAGTGTGTTGTCATTTATGTAAAATTTTGGTTGTATTAATATTTAAAATTAAGAATATGAAGGGTTAAAACTTAAAGTCAAAGAAATTATTCAATAGTATCTATAATTATTATTAGAATTATAGTAATTACATGGAAATAAAGGTACAACAACAGTGTTTTATTGAGAAGATAGAAATAATATTCATTTTATTGTACTTAATAGATAGATAGACATCGCTGAAATAATAATAATAAAATTACTATAATCTGATACAGGATCGTAGTAACTTAAAATAATATAAAATAACTGTATTTATCATAAACATGTTCCACTATTATTTGAAAAAAATTACGAGCTGAGTTTCTTGTCAGTTCTTCTCATCTCGATATCATTCCGAACTGACGGTAGATTTGACATATCATAAGAGTCTGTAATAGACCTACATGAATAAAGATATTTTGAATTTTGAATTTGAATTTATAAATATTTTCGTACGAAACTATTGAATATTTGTTGAATTCATATATCAATTTACATACCTACTTATGAAAGGAAACTAGGTAGTGTCACAACGGTTCCGCGGCATATGATTTATATAATAAGTGAGAAACTAAGAGAACTACGGAGTATTATAAACAGGATTTTAACCTTGTTGACATGAATATAAGGCTTATTTTGTATTGGACAAATTAATCTGTTCGCACCCCATGAATTCTCAAATACAGATGATAGCATTTAAAATGTATTAGCTAACTATACGATGTGTTTATTTGAAATAGTTAATTCTTCAGGAACCAACTATTTCCAGCAGACATTTCTATTTCTAATAGTCTTTTGTAGCTATAGAAATTTAATTAAAACAAAGAATTTCAGTGAAATTTTTTTAAGTAAATGGAACGGAAAATAAATTGACGTTAGTATATTCTGCCTCCATATCCTATATATTTACAAAGCAAGCTGCTTGGCGGCTGAAATACCAGATGACCACACAGACGACAAAAATTGTATAACCTCAGCTATGGAAAGATATAAAGAAGTTACATAAATACATATATATATATATATATATATAAACACCTCTTTGGGCACTTTGTTGATCACGCCACAACCTAAACACTTGCTGATTCCACCTTTTGCACTGAATAACTTGACCTCTATCGCGTATATCTCAGGCGGTATGGCAACGTCGCATTCTATTTTGCGATGCGGCCATATATATTCGTCGATAGTACGATATACTCGACACTTTTTTTACTAATAATTCGTGACTGAATGGCTCCGAACGGCTAAATTTTTGGTATACACAAAGACTTTTTGGCTCTGAATATATTCCAAAAATCAATTAATTATGTTGATCACTTTATATACTCGTCCTTACGGCGATACTTACTTTCATCCGAATATATATAGATACCGTAACGGTCTATCAATTATGACTTTATTAATTTACTAATGTAGATATTTTATATTCGCAATGCTCCATACATGCAAGCTCCAGCAACGGTGGAGGCAGGGTCCCCCCTGCACCGTACACCGCACCCCGCGCACACAAACAAATTAGATATTTTTTGAATACACAAAGACTTTTTGGCTCTGTATATATATTTCAAAAATCAGTTAATTGTGTTGATCACTTTATATACTGGTCCTTACTGCGATACTTATTTTAATCCGAATATATATAGATACCGTAACGGTCTATCAATTATGAATTTACTAATCTAGATATTTTATATTCGCAATGCTCCATACATGCAAGCTCCAGCAACGGTGGAGGCAGGGGGGAGCACCGTACACCGCACCCCGCGCACATAAACAAATTAGAATAAATTAAATTCATAAGATTATTTATATATTTCGACTGCCTCGGTGGTCACACCGCTTTACATCCGATGGTCGCGGGTTCGATTTCTCGCACGATGCAAACATTTGTACTCATCGGTCATCGATTGTTTTCATCGGTCTGGGTGTTTTATATGTATATTATATATGTATTTACAAAATAAAAATATCTATTTATATCAGTTCAGTATCAGTCTGTGTTAATTGTCCAGGGTTATTTATTATATTTTTATAAACGGTTATCTTTTTCCATCGCACCGCTCGCTATCAACAGTGAATTCATAGAAATGTCACTCTAAAAACAAAAATAGTTTTGTGTTTTGTATTTCAAATACTAAATGCAAAATAGGTATTTTCAAAATACTTTTTAAAAATTAAGTACCTTTTGAATTTTTGTCCAAACCTCAGATATTTTATTTATTTTAGGTATATCAATCATTACATAGTAATATAAAAACAAAGTCGCTGTCACATCTAACAGTACATAAACAAAGAAAGAAGACTTTGGCTCTGATACCGTAACGGCCTATGAATTATGAATTTATTATACCTAATCTAGATATTTTATATTCGCAATGCTACGTACATTGTAATATCCGCCTCCATTCATTGTAACGGTGGAGGGACTAAATAGTTGAATAAAACTGAATAAGCAGTTGCTCCACTCTATAGGTACTGCGTCGTCGTCGTATGCTGTTCATTTTTTCACTCGTTTTGGCGCCAAGAGAGGGTCACATAGTCGTGGTCAAGTTAAGAACTTATAATTTAATTTTGATAACAATAGATACAAGTAAAAAGTAGGTATTATATTAATGTACGTAAGTACTGTACTTAAAAATATTTATTCTTTACTGTATGTACATTTGAAAAACTTAACACTTAAGGACTTGTACATATACACGTACATACTGCCATTTTCTCTTAAAGACATCCAGAGAAGCACTATTTATCAAATACGCGGGGTGCACCGACCTTTGACCTTATAACACCTGATTCGCGCGTAACGAATTACATTGCTACTTTTTGGTATTTTATAGTGGATATGTCACTATAAAATATTATTATTTCTTTAGATTATGACATAATAACATAGTTTACATGATTTTAAGGGAAACATACGATAAAAAAAAATCCCGTAAAATGTAAAAGATAAAAAATGGTTATTGTTGGTTATCCTTAAGAGATAGACATATACTATCACGGACTTTTTTGTTGACCTTATTTTGATACATCTCAAAGCACTAGACAACACGCATTTTCATTAAACAGTATTGTATTTTTTTATTTCTTTAACTTTAATGCACAAAAAAATTTGTACATGTGGCGGACTTAATATTTTGCCGCGTTATTTACCAGGCAACCATGAGTGGTGCAGCGAAAGATTATTGGCGGTGCACTAATATAAATAAGAAATGTCAAAAAAAGATTTATAAAGATAATAAAGATAAGCAAAATATACATTTCTATAAAAAAATAACAATATACATACATAAATATATATCTAAATATAACCCATAAATGTATAAATATTATATATAAGTAAATACATAATGATCCGATAATCAAATTATAAGTACAGTCTCAAATTGAAAGTAAGAAAATCAGAAAATATAGAGAGAACTATATGGACATAACAGAAAGATGTGAAAAAAGGAGAAGGACAGTAAAAAAGTTACAAATTTAAATAATGTTCCCGCAATTTCTGTTTAAATGAATTTATTACATTATTATATATATTAGGCATACGACTAGCCTTATGACTGTTACTTTTTTTTTAATCTATACATCTATACATGTAAATAAAATTGGAGTGTCTGTTTGTAATATTGAAATAACCGTTTTTTACTACTTGCATATGAATATAAATACGGTACATACACCAAAATAACATATTTTACAAGTTTTGTCTGTCTGTCTGTCTGTTTGTTCCGGCTAATCTCTGAAATAGCTGGACCGATTTTGACGGGACTTTTTTTGGCAAGTAGCTGATGTAATAAGGAGTAACTTACGCTACTGTTATTTTAGAAAAATAAAATAAAATTTCACGCGGACGAAGTCGCTGGGGCCAGCTAGTCTATAGATATACCGAGATTTAATGTTTAAGTTGCTATTATGTTGTTGACAAAATTTTACTGTAATGTTACTATTACGTTATCCTACACAATTTGTATTATTTTGGATGAATAAATAAATAAATAAATAATAATCTATACATCTATACATTTAATAAAAATTGGAGTGTCTGTTTGTAATATAGAAAAAACCGTTTTTTACTACATGCATATGAATATATATAAGGTACATATACCAAAATAACAATTTTTATAATTTTTGTCTGTCTGTCTGTCGGTCTGTTTGTTCCGGCTAATCTCTGAAATGGCTGGACCGATTTTGACGGTACTTTTTTTGGCAGGTAGCTGATTTATAAGGAGTAACTTAGGCTACTTTTATTTTAGAAAAATAAAGTTAATTCCACGCGGTCGAAGTCGCGGGGACAGCTTGTTTTTAATAAAAACGGTTTATTTGATAAAAAAACATCTTTTTTGTGGTACTTGAGAATGTTGAAGCCTGTTGTTTGTAATATTGAAATAACCGTTTTTTACTACTTGCATATGAATATAAATACGGTACATACACCAAAATAACATATTTTACAATTTTTGTCTGTCTGTCTGTTTGTTCCGGCTAATCTCTGAAATGGCTGGACCGATTTTGACGGGACTTTTTTTGGCAGGTAGCTGATGTAATAAGGAGTAACTTAGGCTACTTTTATTTTAGAAAAATAAAGTTAAAAACCACGTGGACGAAGTCGCGGGAACAGCTAGTGTATAATATATTAGAGATACCTACGTGTTTTTTTATTGATGACTAGCTAGCTGTACACGGGATTTCGTCCGTGTTGAATTTAACTTTATTTTTCTAAAATATAAGAAGTTAAATTCCACGCGGACGAAGTCGCGTGTACAGCTAGTTGTCGGTAGTCTAGCGATTTAGCTAGCACACTGCTTTGATTCCTGCTTGGTGGTCGAGGGTTCGATTCCTCGCACGCTGCAAACATTTGTATTCATGAGTATGATTGTTTGTAACGGTCTGGGTGTTTTCTATGTATAGATAATATATATGTATTTACGAAAAAAAATCTTTGTATTTATATCAGTACCCATAACATAATCTTCAGCTAGCTTAACTTTGGTCTAGATGAAGCTGTGTGAATTGTCCTGAGATTACTATTATTACTATAATAAATCTTTTCAAATCAGCCGATGTTTATTTTTGCCATAATACGTGCTGTTACCATGTGATAATATTACGTACGTACTTATTAAACTATTAACTTATTATTAAATTGTTTGTAACGGTCTGGGTGTTTTCTATGTATAGATAATATATATGTATTTAGGAAAAAAATCTTTGTATTTATATCAGTACCCATAACATAATCTTCAGCTAGCTTAACTTGGGTCTAGATGAAGCTGTGTGAATTGTCCTGAGATTACTATTATTACTATAATAAATCTTTTCAAATCAGCCGATGTTTATTTTTGCCATAATACGTGCTGTTACCATGTGATAATATTACGTACGTACTTATTAAACTATTAACTTATTATTAAATTGTTTGTAACGGTCTGGGTGTTTTCTATGTATAGATAATATATATGTATTTACGAAAAAAATCTTTGTATTTATATCAGTACCCATAACATAATCTTCAGCTAGCTTAACTTGGGTCTAGATGAAGCTGTATGAATTGTCCTGAGATTACTATTATTATTAATTGGTACACAGGTAAACTACTAACTAGGCCATATTGGTGTTGTTTGTTATGGTGAAAAAACTAGTAGGTATATATATAAGTTACACGTACAATTTCAAAGACTTATTTCTTGAAAACTACTGGCTATTCTGAAATAAAACTTTAGTGTTTGTATATGTAATGTTTGCATATAAAATATGATTAAAGGTTACCAGTGTATTTACACTTTTACTGAACAAACAGAGTTGTTTAATACTGAAAATATTGTGTGGAAGGCATCAATTACTTTCAGTGCATGTATAGCTTTTCTCTTTTCCTAATTATTATTATTATTAAGTTTAAAGTGGTTGAATTTTACGTAAGGGGTTTTTATACATTATTTCTAATGTACCATTTATTTTAAGTTTTTTAAACTCTATTCATCGAGACCTATCTAATGAGTCCAAACACGATATTTCTGCTGTAAGTTTTCGAAGAGTATGTTCATCATCTGATAATACTGGTGCCAGCATGAAGTCAAGGTTAACAGATAACTAATTACTTTTATTTCGTCAAAATCTTTAGATTACGTATAATAAATTCATAATATCGCTACCTATTCAAATCAAAACAAGTATTAGGTACTTCATGTACTAGTATATAAATTCATCAACACACAAGTAAATGATTTTTAAATATATTCAGAGCCAAAAAATCTTTGTGCATTTAAAAAAAATGCCGATACGGATTCACTATTGCAGGAAATTGTTGAAAAAATATATATCGAGTATAAGTATCTACTACTATCGACGAATACATTTGGCAACAACGCATGGTCTCGGCCGGAACGGCAACATCGCATATTAGAATACAAAGATAGTGATAGAAAGAGAGAGACAGTGGATCAGCAATATCTACGGATCGTGGCTGGATCAACTAAGTGTGCAAGTGTATATAAATATATATATATATATATACATTTGTCTTTAATTCAAAGGAAATATAAATAATGAACGCATCACATTTAAAACAGTATAAATAGTTAATAATTTAATAATAAGTTAATAGTTTAATAAGTACGTACGTAATATTATCACATGGTATCAGCACGTATTATGGCAAAAATAAACATCGGCTGATTTGAAAAGATTTATTATAGTAATAATAGTAATCTCAGGACAATTCACACAGCTTCATCTAGACCAAAGTTAAGCTAGCTGAAGATTATGTTATGGGTACTGATATAAATACAAAGATTTTTTTTCGTAAATACATATATATTATCTATACATAGAAAACACCCAGACCGTTACAAACAATCATACTCATGAATACAAATGTTTGCAGCGTGCGAGGAATCGAACCCTCGACCACCAAGCAGGAATCAAAGCAGTGTGCTAGCTAAATCGCTAGACTACCGACAACTAGCTGTACACGCGACTTTGTCCGCGTGGAATTTAACTTCTTATATTTTAGAAAAATAAAGTTAAATTCAACACGGACGAAATCCCGTGTACAGCTAGCTAGTCATCAATAAAAAACACGTAGGTATCTCTAATATATTATACACTAGCTGTTCCCGCGACTTCGTCCACGTGGTTTTTAACTTTATTTTTCTAAAATAAAAGTAGCCTAAGTTACTCCTTATTACATCAGCTACTTGCCAAAAAAAGTCCCGTCAAAATCGGTCCAGCTATTTCAGAGATTAGCCGCAACAAACAGACAGACAGACAGACTGTACTATGCTATACTATGTATTGATTGATATACCTAAAATAAATATAATATCTGAGGTTTGAACAAAAACTCAAAGGGTAATTTATTTTGAAAAAGTATTTTGAAAATACCTATTTTGCTTTTAGTGTTATAGTACTTTAACTGTTATGTTTTAAGTAACAATGTTTAATTATAATTAATACTACTGCACCAACACTCCGATCGTGCAAAAAATTTTGCTGTTTCATTATTTTTTTGTTCAATTAGTGGTCTACCTACGTCCTGGGCTACGGGGGGGGGAGAGTCATGACCCCCCATGACTCCCAAGACCTCCATGACGCTCCCCCCTGGATCCGCCGTTACGTCTTCTCTTCATTCGCTCAGTAACGTTGTTACAAAAGGAAAAATTCCCGTCCAAAAAATAACAAGTATTGAGGTTTGATCTGGAGTCACGTTACTCCAGACTGATTTCTATAAATATTTAGATTAGGTAGACTATTATTTTTGAAATACTAGCTAGACATTATTAAGTTACTGTAGCCATAATGTAGTAGCCCAAACGTGCCAATGAGGAAGCCCTTGGCAAATGCTGCACCCTGATTGGCCCGTTTGAATTGGATCAAGAACTGCTCGTATGCCAAAAAGGTGGATTTGTATAAAATCGTGTATAAATCGCTTAATTATTATTATTACTCGTCGTGACAGTTGTGGCTCAAAACGGATCAACATTTATATATGGTCATCTGGCATTAGATCAACAAAAGGCCTCCGGATCAACAAGTGAAAAAGGATCAACAAAAAACTACCTATACGGCACGTCTGAGCCACAAAGTGCCCAAGGGGATATTTATATATATATATATATATATTATATGCATCAAGTAAGAAATAATAAAATACTTCTATTATAACTTGATGATACGAAACCGACAAAGCGAAGTCTATTTGTCAGACTTTCCGACAATGTCAAATACTTCAGCTGACCCAACCAAGGTCATTTGTCAAATGCTATTATTAAGATCTCATTTCATATTCAGTTTACATTGCGCGCTTTTGAAAAAAAAAACTTCTACGCTACGTCGATAGTAACAGCGATAGGCAAATATCTACCCCAAATCATGACCTAATATCGTTCAATTTATCACCGACAGCCTTTTGTGTCTGCGCCATCAATCTTGTGCTTCCTTCGCACTCAACACTCCAACTAATTATTGTCGATCTTGTCTTGAGTTTGCTTGTGGGTTTCAAGCGCATTTTTTGAACAGATGTCTGCTGATATGTCAAAGTTATGTACTTTATATACATATGTTGCCGATTGGTTCTTCGAGTATTTAGTTTAAATTAAAATAAATTTAATGAAATTATTAATAACTAATTAATGCACAGATTATTACATTTTACCCTAATCTGATAAAATATATTCTTTATTTATGTCAATATTATTCTTTTATTTTATGTCAATCAAGATATTATTATTAAAATAATATTTTTTATTTACCTTTATAAATATTACAATAGACTGATATAAATCTATATTTATAAATACTATTATAACTACCTATTATAGATATGTATGCATATGAAAGAATAAATGTGCAATTAATAATCTTTACGGCTTACTCGCGTAATACTTAATTTTAATCGAAATATATCAACTGTTAAATGGAAGATGTTGTTTAATACCCTGCTGTTGTCTGATCATTTTAAATAATGCTACAGTTAGTTATTATTATTATGAATGCGAAATTAAGACTATTGCCAATATTTAGCAAAAAACTAAAATTCTGTATAAAATGAGTACAAAATATAGTAAGTCACAATGAAATATTTTCTATAAAGAAAATTTGCCTACTACTTATTTTGTAGTAAGTCAATTCAACTAGTTGAAACTTCAGGTACCTACCAATCCATTTGGGAATAGAAAATAACAAGTGTCGATTGCATTCGAGCCTAAAACCAGTGAATGAAACGGACGGGTGTACTATTTCGTATATTCGTATAGATTCTGTTATTCACTTTTGTACCCAAAATGTCGGTGTCGGCACTTACAGGCGCAAATAAAAATTGAAAAATCTGCGCGTCACAAATCCCCCGGGGGCCGACACTCGCACGTTCCTAGCGCTCTTGTCGCTCTCCCCAAAGGAAACAATGTTATTATTTAATCACATATTTGCCAAGGAACAACCATTAAAAATTATTTATATTTAGTTATATGGAGTTTGTGTATTGGAAATAAATAATAAATATCTTTGCTGTAATAACAGTTTTTTTAATGAATGATAATAGAATGTTACACCTGCTCGCTGGGCACTAACAGAGGACGAGGTCAGGTCTACAATTGTTCCAAAGAAGATTAACTGAGATTGACTTCACAAGGTATATTTCTAGCAATAAAGTAAAATATACCATTTGTAACAACCGCCATCGTCTTATGACTTTGCCTAAAAAGGGTAACTAGTAGCATTGCCAACTGTTGTCGTGGAACACAAAATGTGACATTCCGACATTTTGGATATAAGATGGCAGAAAGTGGGCGTAATTTTTCGGATCATATTTTTATCATCGATGTTTACTTTACCGAGGAGTCAGTCAGAAATAAAATATTTACATATAAAATTTTCTTTGGTGCCGGCCAGACTTGAACTCACTAGTTATGGTCTATATACCACTGCGTTATGACATCAGGTAATATTGAGATAATGAAGATTAAATTTGTACGACTCAAGACTAGGTAATAATTTCTGTGATAATAATCTCAGAAATGCATTTATCCTTGCATTGTTTAAAAATAGCCATGTCGTGATTCATATTATTTATGTAGTTTGTAGTAGTTTCAATAATCATCATTGCATCGTTGCATTCATTAAGTAATTGATAAATATATTATGTAATTGATTATTTATTGTAATATAGATAGCTTAATAGTGTTAGTGTGTATAAATATAGATAGTGTTTATTTATTTATTTTCCATTAGATCTTTAAGTTAAAAAATTATGTGAATAAAATTAGATTTAAAAAAAATAAGTGGATATCAAATAATTCATTATAGTGTGTAAACAATATGCTTACATATTTTAATGTTTAAATAAAGAACCTTGGATAATTTTACAAAATGTCATCTGATAAACTGAACTTCTCTTGTTTTAATATAAATACTTGTATTGTGCGGGGATCGATCCCGTTGGAATCGTTCTGTGTGTGGCAGTGAGTCACACTACCCCTGATATAATGAGTTTAAAGAACCTTTGATGCTTAGTAACCGTGGATTTTATATTTCAATTAAAATGGCCAATACTACTAATTCAAAATTTTATGGTTTCTCACTTATAGATTACATAATGTGAAGTGTCACGGTAATTAATTTCTTATTATTATAATTAGCACTTAATGGTGAATTAATTAATAAATGGCCATATATTTATAAAACAAAGGTACTAAAATTAGAGACTTTTTAAAACATATGTAGATTTCAAAATGATTGTAATAAAATGAAATAAAAGTTGTAGGGTTAGACGGTTCATGAAAATTTATACGAAACACTCAACTAGCACACGTTTTGCGAAGGGTGAAATTGAACTCCCAAAACTACAATTTCATTTACAACTCGTATTCGGGCAAGCACATAATGTCGGTTCGGGCTACCGTACTTCCCTCAAACAGGCAAAACTTCATTCTGCCCGCTCATTCATTATATCATTGTCTGACATACTTTTGAGAGATGCTCCAACAATACAAATGTTTTTTTTATGTGACTAGAATGACAAACAAGCTGATGGCACTACGGGAGTTATGTCTCTATGACTCACCCATGGTAACTTTCTTATATAGCAATTCCTTAAGACTAAAATGCATCCGCATCAATCTCTCAATTACACAGCCATGTCACATCTTTTAATAGAAAAATAGCTAATGAAACAAACTGCTTGGAGGTAGAACCAGATGAGACTTCCTGTGTCATTCCTGTGTCCTTGTCTTTATGACACAATCTCCACGCTACAAGAACGTAAAAAAACAGACAGACCGACGGATATTACACGCTTCTGTATGAGTGTGGTATTGTGTATAAATGTAGTACTTTTTTAGGTAAAAAATTCGAGAGAACAGTTACGTTTTTTCATTCAATAAGCGGGACGGCGTTTGCCAACAAAGAATAATAGGCAATCCAGTGTCAGTTAACTTTTGGCCTGATTTCGCTTATGGTAGACCATCTGCATTTCGCGTATTACGTTTTACCATCCAGCTTTCATAATAAATGAGGGTACGCACCAAAAACGGAAGTAATGGTGTGTACTCAAACCAACACGAAAAAATACTCCAAACCACCATTAATTTTCATTTTACTCTATGACCACGGATTGGTGTCTTAAGTGAAAGTGAGATACGAAAGTCATTTTATGTAGGGTAATAAATAGTTTTCCACCCTTTGAAGAAATGGTATAACAGCTTTCCTGAGTCAGTCTGAGAAACACTTTAGAATCGAATTCTACACTTGAAATGATCCTTTCTGCTAATGCAGTCTTCTTCTATATTGTAAACATAACATTGATATAAAGACACTACTAAATACATAACATATTAACAGAAATTGATTAAAAACGTAAAATTTGCAACAATTTTAAACAAAAAAAATTGTATAGGTATTTAACTTACAGATAGTTAGTTAGTTAGTTATAGTATAATAGCAATACATTATTTAATCACAAATATAGTGTGTGCGTATTATTTAAATTATTAAATTTTTAGATCTTCTTATAGAATATATGTCTAATACTTAAGTCTAATAACGTCTACTACGTAAGTACTTAAAAAACTATAAATATCTTATTTTTTTTTAAATATTAAACCATTTTCTCCCTTTTTTACCAACTAAATCTTTATTTGAAAGAATGTATCAAAGCGCTGTTTTATGTTATTAGTTCGAATTAGTCTGTTTTCATATATAAGGGAGAACTATAATGTTAAACAGTAGATACGTGATGTACATTACGGAGCTAATAGTAAATTCATTTCATAGACAATTGAATAATTAGGTGATGTTTGAAACGCAAACTCAGCATGTATTTACACGTTACACAATCGCCCCAGGGACAAACTGTATTATAGTCTGATATATCTGCTTCTATAGGCATTATAAAATATACATTAACGTAAAATGTATAGTTACTTATTAAGCATATTAATGATCTTTGGAACGCAATGTTTTAATGTATATTTATATGTGTATCGTGTATTGATAATAATCGTGAACGAACGAGTCGAAAATGATGCTTCTACTTATTTCTATATCAGAAAATATAGTAAACTAAACTCAGTCTAAAATGTGCATTCAAATACCACAATTTAAAATATAATATTATTATTTTACTAATATTATGAATACGAAAGTGAGTACGGATGGACAGACGGATGGATGGATGTTTGTTAGTCTTTCACGCAAAAACTACGAAAAGGATTTATAATGAAACTTTACAGTAATAGAGGTGTTACTTCTGAATAACGCGTAGGCTATAATTTAAATAGATATTATATAAATTAGGCGAATTATAATGATAAATGTAGAGCAAGTGTGATGTGTGCAGACGAAGTTGCGCGGGTCACAAACTTTAAGAAGTATTATCTAATTTTAGAAATGCATTTGCATACCAAACCGCGTACTCTGAAAACTTTGTTTTGTTTTGAAGACTGAAATATGACAGTGAAACCACAGAATACTGTATTTATATCATGCATTTGACTCATAAAGGACAACGGTAGCTATTTACATCTAGTAAATCGTCATTTTTTTACATCATTTATATAAAAAAATGTTTCAAACAAATATTCATGAAACTCTTATTACAAATGCAAATGTTGAATCACAAGTAAATAAAACAATGTCTATGTAAACTTAAAAGACATTTCCCACTTTCGGCGATTCTATTCTAAAGACACAAAGAGGCATGTTAAGAAAACCGCCCTGAACTCTAAAAGGTACCTAATTTATTAGAGAGTGGCCCTCTGAAAGGAAATCCTGGCAATCACTCTTCGCAATTATCCTCGATTTTTTGGAGGCGACTAATTACTTGAATGGACTGAGACGTTAGAGGTAATTAACTTGATGATAAATGATAGTCGTGCATCGAACCGTTTTCATGCTTACTTTACGTTGGTCACTTAGGGCTTATTATTTTAGTAGCGACATTTACGATTTCCTACGCTGTTTTTATGAATGTCTTTGTGTTTACATAGACTGCCAATCTTTATACAATGTTGAAAATAAAATGTTCTTAAATCGATCGTTTTGACCTAAACGAATCATAGCGACTCTTTTTAAAATTGATATCGCGTAATATTGTTTAAACAGAATTTTTAAAATGTTTATACTCTGTAAACCTTACATATATCTTATATATCTCATATATCTATCTTACATTTAAAAAAATCATATGGATTAGGTGTATATTTTGTAACAAATTAAAATTGCATTTTTTTTGTGAACATACTTAGGAATTTACATGTATGTTGTAATATATTCACTGTAAGGAATAAGTTTCTATTATTTTTATATAAGAAAATTGATACTGTAAAGAAAATCTAAGGGAACCTACCTATAGGTAGTCATCTACCTACATATAGGTAGTTATCGTCAATTATATAAATATGTAAATATATTATGCGTCTATAAATATAAACGACATTTTTACTGATTGATTAATTGTCTACAATAACATAGTCATCAATTAAAATTTATATTATATATTATAAATATTTAAATATTATTCAATAAAGATGGGATTCCTCAAATTCTTATCGAGACGGATATCTACTTTAATTAGATTCTATTGCAGATTTTAATTATACCTACTCGTAATAATTAATTAACTAAATATACAAGAATTTAATATTTAGCTAAAGATACTGCGTGTCTGAAATTAAAGAAATTCTTATCATTGTCATGACAATATAATAAATTATATTATAATAATATTAAATGTGGACCTTTTTGATATTTTCCTAAAAGCGCTCTTGATTATTCGGCTACTATTTAATCATTTTGGCTTGTCAACAAAGTTTACGTCACTTTTTCTTTAACCCAAAAAAAAAACTAATTTAATTGTGACATATCACAATAATATATACAACTTTTGCTCAAATGTGTGGCCGACAGACTTAGCCTCTATAATATGACTACAATAGCTCATAGGATAAGCGAACAGGTCTTTCCTACAAATACTTTCGGGTCAGCCTTTTGTACGCCGTACACAGTTTAAAATGAATAAACATTTTTCGTGGAATTTAGCTTGACTGGCTTCCGACGTTTCTTGTGCTTTGCGTGAAATTTTAATACATTTTTGTAATATCTTTCATATTATCAAACTAAAAATTTACGTTCTTCAATTTATGTCATGAATCGGAAAACAACATAGAAATAATACGTTGCATAAACAGTGAAACATACTGATATTGATATTTTAAGCGACTAGTTGTTGGAACTTGTTGGCTGACTTTTACAATAAAATGAAGATAAATATTTTGGATCTGTGATGAATACGTCACTGAAACTCATTTTTTTAAAAAACATGGGTAAAATGAAGTTGTTATTGCATACATTGTTGTTATCTTATAATAAGCCATCTGTACATGTATAGGCTGACTCTGTTTGTGACACTCCGCACGCGCTAATTCGGTTATCTGATATGATGCGACCGGTTTACGAATGTGGATGTACGCGGATTATACCCGAGCATCCAGAACAGAATATTGATGTACTGTCTTCAAAAATTCATAAGCGTAAAGAGTAAATTTTAAATGCATAAGTAGTATGCGGCCTCGGTAGACTAGAGTTTCTATGCATAACCCAAGCTCTGCTTAGCTTACTAGATGGGGCTGAGGGAACTGTTATTATTATTATACACTGCTTGTTAAATCTTATTAACGTAATTGCGGGTCAAATTATCGAACAAATGTATACATATATAAAAAAAGTTCGAACGTATCAGTTTTTTTAATATGGAATAATGAATCTTTCAAAGAGTGAAAGATTTTTATTCAAATCAAGTTATTGGTTCAAGAAATTACTTTCCTCATAACAAAATCTACTCTCTCTCGCTCTTTTCTTATAATTTGGGTATAGATTAATTTATCACATCCGTCTATTGTTTGGAACAATTTGATGATAACACAATGTAGTGAACTGAATACAATTAAACAAACGTGTTCTTTGTGTATACCTATTCCTAATTACACGAAGTTTGCAAGTTCGTATAATGCTACTGCGCTTTATACCACAAAGTTATCTCGGAAATTACGTACAGAACCATTTATCACCCGCTTTCTCTGAAGAAACACATCACGTCAGAGAAAAAATGTGGCGGGATAATGGTGATGCGTACAGTCTATCCTGCAGTATTGCCAAATTTTATAAAATGAGAAATAATTATATTTATATTTATCTACTTGAGTATCTCACCCATTAATACTATAAATCTTTGTCATGATACATTATATTGGATTATGATTTCACTACATTATTATTATAATTTTCAGCCGATATTAAAATTCCATACTGTACTGTTGCATACATACTGTTATTCTTATTATTCTGATTGATTGTCCAGTGAAAGATCCACCGATATCATACCAAAAATTAACCAGAAAAACGGCAAAATGTTTGACATGCACACGAAATGTCAAGTTTACCACAACATCGACAGTGGACGATGCCTGTGGCTACTACATTTGGGGTAGCATATATAAAATAGACAAGGGTAAAACAGTAACACATCATTAATTAACAAAGATTTTCAAAGTTTTTAGGTATTTTACTGTAGTATGTAGAACAGTAAAAACCGAAACAATAATAATGGACACTGTTTGCTAATTTTCTGTACTCATAATATTATAGATCTAAATAAATATAATAAAAAGTATAGTCAAAAGGTAAATCATACTTTATAACAACCATCTAAGAATAATATTTCAACTATTCAGGTATTTTATGTGTAAGAACGGAATATGTTTCATGTCTTCAATATCTTCCGTAATTTTGAATATTAAATACAAAACAATTACCAGAGATTTAAGCGTCCGATTACTATAGGATTTGAGTTTCTGCGTTAAATTGTTGACGATTGCAGTTCCATACCAATCAATAGTAATGACGGTTAATAAAAATCGTGATTGGATATGCTCTGCAGTTCCCGACAATCGGATTAAAACACACGAACAAATTGGATATACTACTACTTGTACCTACGTACGTATAATTATTGAACATGCATTTGTAGCCACGACGTGTATTTTTATTTGCGCACTATGATGAACCAATTAGGAAGGGAATGTACTTTATCTGATAAATAATATTAATTAATAAATCATCATCATGATCATCTCATCATCATCATCTGCATCTCGCATGGCCAGCCCTATGTAGCTTGTTCCCGAGAAAGTCAGTCAACCAAAGTATTTGTCCATGTTTTGAATCAATTTACATCAAATGTCGCCTATTAGAATAGAATAGAATAGAATAGAATAGAATAGAAAATCATTTATTCAAATAAACTTACATTGAAGCACTTTTGAATAGTCATAACATTTTTTTTTTTTTTTTTTAATCTACCGCTCATTCGGATTGCTGTCTCATCACAAGAAGAACAAGCAAGAAACTTGTGTGTTGCTCTTTTAAATAATTTATTCTTACTTACAATTTAAGTTTAAGTGTGTGAATACAAACCACCGATTAGCACTAATTCAATTAAATACTCAAAAAGAAAAAAATATTGAATACATAACCAACTGGTTAAACAATTAATAAGAGGAAATCAGTCATAGTGATTAGAGCAGACCAGTCCCTACAAGCAGCACCCGTTCACGAGTATGACGGATGAGCCAGCCATCACTGCGCTCGACCATATTTTAGGGAGCCCAATGACCCGGCCCACCACGCCGCCACAAGTCTGGACATTTTAGTGAGCATGACTACTCAAAACACCAGACCACGTCATAGCTACTCACAATTGCCATCTGATGTTTATAGTATTCACATTTCACATAAGAATGCATGCGGCAATTAATACAAAACCCGCTACGCTTTCATATTTCTAAAATAATTGAATCAAGAAAGCAATGAGATAAACAAATTATAACGTTGTATGCTAATAAACAAATTATTTACATGATATGTTGTCGTCAATGAATTCGTCTATCCTGTAATAGGCTTTCTTACATAAAAATTGTTTAATATAAGATTTGAATTGCCTCTCTGTCAGATTTAGTGCAGATTCTGGCAGTTTATTATAAAATCTTACGCAATTACCATAGAATGAATTACTGACTTTGTGCAGGCGGCATTTAGGTAAAATTAGCTTATTTTTATTGCGTAAGTTTCTATTTGTACAGTCTTTAAGTTTTCTAAAACTGTCTAAATTCTTCCGTGTATACATGATATTCTCATAAATGTATTGTGAAGTAACGGTGAGGATATTTGAATCTTTAAAACACTGACGTAATGACTCTCTTGAACCCATACCATAAATAGAACGTATGGCTCTCTTTTGTAAAATAAATATAGTATTTATATCGGCTGCCTTACCCCATAGTAGTATACCATATGACATAATGCTATGGAAATAACTAAAGTATACAAGTTTAGACGTCGCCACGTCTGTTAATTGCCTAATTCTTCTAATTGCATATGCAGCTGAACTGAGTCTATTGGCCAATTTTGAAATATGGGGCCCCCATTGTAATTTCGAGTCCACAGTTATACCTAAAAAAACTGTATCATTAACAAAATTTACTATTTCGTCATTAAGCAATAACTGTGTATTTATTGGTCTTACATTAGGAAGTGTAAATTTTATACACTTTGTTTTGCTGGAATTTAATAATAGGTTATTACATGTAAACCAATTTAATATAGCAGACATAGCACAATTTACATCGTCTAATTGATTAGTTTGACGTCCAATTTTAAACACTAACGAAGTATCATCCGCAAACAGCACTATATCTGCAATTTTCTCTACCATAAAGGGAAGGTCATTTATGTAAATTAAAAAGAGAAAGGGGCCTAAGATTGACCCTTGTGGAACGCCCATCCCAATATTAGCTCCCTTAGATTTTATACCGTCAATATCTACAGTTTGGACCCTATCCTCTAAATAAGTTCTCATTAATTTTAGATCATTATCTTTTATACCATAATGTTCGAGCTTGTACAGAAGTGTTTTATGATCCACGCAATCAAATGCCTTTGATAGGTCACAAAAAACTCCGAGTGCATCCTGTGACTTCTCCCATGATTGGAAAATATGTGTTATCAGCGCTACACCTGCGTCAGTGGTAGACTTGCCGGCGGTGAAACCATATTGTTGACTGTGAAGCAGTCGGTTATCCCTGAAGTGTTGTAACATTTGATTTAACATTATCTTTTCAAACACCTTACTTAGAACTGGCAAAATAGATATAGGTCTATAGTTTCCTGGCTCAAATTTATCTCCTGATTTAAATAGTGGGATTAATTTGCTAAATTTCATTAATTGTGGAAAAGTCCCATTATCAATACATTTATTAAAAATAGTAGCTAGATATGGAGCAACAATATCTATGAAAGAACTAACTACTTTTACAGACATGCCCCAAAGGTCTTCTGTATTTTTTAAATTTAGATGTTTGAATATTTTTATGATATGAGCGGGGCTAACATGTGAAAATTTAAATCTTAAAGCACAACAACCGATATTAGACTCTAGTAATATTTTTGCTCGAGATGGAGATGAGTCCAGAGAAGATGTAATGTTAATCGGAATGTTAGCAAAAAAATCTTCAAAAACATTAACTACATCTTTTGTTGCTGTTATTAATTTATTATCATAATTTAATGCAAATTGATTATAGGCTAATTTAGATCTTCCGGTTTCTTTATTTATAATGCCCCAGATGGTTTTAATTTTGTCAGAAGACTGGTTAATTTGTTTATTAATATAATTAGATTTAGCCGTAATACAAACTTTTTTAAAAATTTTTGAATAATTTTTCACATAAGTGGTGAATTTGTCATCAAATCGATATTTTTTTTGATCGTATAAATCAAACAAAATATTTCTACTTTTAAGTATACCTACTGTTGCCCATTCCGTGAATTTAGATTTAACATAAACTTCTTTTTTCTTGAAAAATTGTTCATATTCTCCTGATAGAATAGTAATTAGCTTGGTGTAAAGATAATCAGGATTATTACTATATTGTAACAGCAAATCCAATTTATTTTTAATCGCGCTTTTGTATTTGTTGATATTGTAAACATTTATTTGTCTTTTTGATTTTTTATTATTGTTGACTTTATTGATCTGACTGTTAAACTTAACAACTTGACCACAGTGATCTGAAGGAAGTTTATTTATTATGAATTTTTCTGTATACTCACAGTTACAAAAAACATTGTCAAGACAAGTAGCAGACGTGGCAGTTACACGAGTGGGTTCATGAAAGACATGACTTAAATCAAATGACTGAAATAAACTAATAATTTTTGTACATGTGGGTGTGTTACAAAGAATATCAACGTTAAAATCTCCACATACAATAATTTTTTTAAGACTATTAAATATTTTTTTTAAAATATCCTCCATCACCCCTTCAAAAACATTGTAATCACTATTAGGAGGCCTGTACACACATATAAGGATATAATTTTCTAGTTCTATACAAGATAATTCTATACAACACTCAATAGAAAGTCTAACAATGTCAGCACGTTCCTTTACTTTAATATTATTTCTTGCAATTATCATAGACCCGCCTCTGTTAACTGACTTTCTATTGAAGCAGCTGACAACGTTATAATTATTTAAATTGAACATCATATTGCTCTCTTTAAGCCAATGTTCTGTGAAACAGACAATATCAATATTATACTTTTCTAAAAATAATTGTATAATTAACTCGCTGCCGGGAAAACTTTGTATGTTCTGATGAACAATTATTAATTCTGATTGCTTTCCCTTTGTCTTTGTGAGCAGTTTAAATCTGCAGTCATAGTATTTATGTCACAAATATTAATAGAATTATTTGTTATGTCAGTATTTTTATGTTTAAGTTTACCATGTAAACTGTTCATGTAGTCAATATTATAAGCCACTAAAGTGGCTATTTTATTTTTAGATGATTTAGAGAGATACATTGTATCTTTTGTCAAATAAAAATCACTAATAAAACTATTAGTATCAAAAAATGTAAAAATGTCACTATGACGACATGTCAACATATGTAATAAGTTATTCAGGTAATGTACCTTACTGTTAATTTTTTTATGAAGATGTCTATTTGTGTAAGGAAAAGCGCACAATACAATCTTATACACATTTAATTGTAATAAATATTCAATTCCTTTAATTACATCCTGCCTATTTAATTGAATACTATTACCAAAAAATAACACAATTGTGGTCATATTGTTCATTTTTATAGATTTAATTTTATTTATTATTTGTGTAAATGATGCTTCTGGCATACAGTAGTTTAATAAATCACCCTTAAGATGATACTTCAAAATAGATCCAAAGTTACAGCCTATTCTGTCAGAGAACACCATTGTGCTACTCTTAGGGTTACAGTCACTGGCACAAACACCCTGAACTTCATTTTCCAGCACAGTTATAACTGAATTATTATTTGATATATTTGTGTGATTACATGTACAATGCTTAGTCAACGACTCAAAACGGTCAGCATTGTATTTACTGACATCAATCAGATCATCCATTGCTAAAATATGCTCCTGGATTTGTTTCTGAGAGATAATATACTTTGTATTTAAATCATGAAGTGAAGATTCTAAACTATTGATTTTTGAAGTTAGGTAGTCTGTATCAATGTCATATAACTTTTGGCTTTCCAATAACTTATTATTACACTTATTAATATAATCATGCAATTTCAAATTATTTAAAGTATTTCTTTTCAATAACTGACCCTTTTTACAACGCTTATTTAATATATTCCGAGTCCTAATAATAAACTTTTTTAGTTTTAAATATTTTTTTAATTTATTATGACTCAACATACAAATGTTATTGTTATAGTTGCCTAATTTAGGAGATGTATCACTAGTATGGTCAATCACAACAGGATGAGTGTATGGAACTGTAGTCGAAGGAGGCACACAGTCAACACTAATAAGTTCCTCATATAAATTACTAATCTCATTACTTCGCTGAGATTCCAATCTTGTGTCTAGATCATTAATTTTAGAATAGGCCTGCTTTAACTCAAGCTCCAATTCAGTGATACGCCTCAAGGCTTGCTCATGGGTGTCACTACACTGATGAAAGCTACTTATTAGTTCTTGAAGCTGATCCCGCTGCTCAATAACTTCCTGATGACTATTATGAAGTTCTGACAGTTCAGATTTTAATAGTGTATTTTTATTTATAATTTTTAAAATTTCATCTTCACTCTCTTCTCTCTCCCTGATCAACTTGTCACTAAGATCTTTGGATGCCTGAAGTTCTTGTAGGGCTACTTTAAGCTTCATCTCTGTCTGCCGTGCAGTTGTGGAACGGGTAGATAGTGACATTATTGAATATATGAATAGTTACTAGGGACAGTGAAGTGAGTTATTTCTAAAAGAAACAAAGTATCACAACGAGAACAGCAACTGAACCTTACTTATTTTAAGTCTTAAAATTTTTAATTATTTCTGTTAGATATATTATATACAACCTATATTTTATAAGATTAAGTAAATGGAATTAGATTGTGCTCCTTTCCTTCAAATTATATTAATACAAAACATAAAATTACTTACAATATATTTTGTGGGTATTTTTTTTTCCTTCGACGTACGCAACAACTGAACTTCACAATTATTAATATTAATTTAACTTGATATGAATATTTTGTATAAAACTTGTATATATTATGAAATTCTTTGAATAACTCCAACAAATAGTTATAGAATAGTTTTAAATATTTAGTTGTTTACCAACGAAAGAAGTTTGACAGATGGCCGGTACACTATTTTTTAATGTCGATTTTTGCAAATATTAATAAGTATTATAAGGTATTGTAGTCTATTCTTCCAATATCATATAAACATATATCGGCAATTAACAATACATGCATCATACACATAGGAATGCATTTGATGCATATTAATTGTAACTATTATTATATGTATGAGTACATACATAGGTATTCTTATAATATGTGTATAGTGTACTACCGGTATAATAATGAAATCGGGACACTTTATGAACTTTGTCACGTTCGTTTATAATCGTAAACATTATATATGTATACGACATAATTACTATAAAAATAATACTATATTATCATATTCGTCTTGGTATTTCGCCGCTGTTACACACCTCCTGATAATGGAAGCTCAGAAATTTATAAAGTAATATAATTATTATTTACCAAGTATCACATCTTACACACCAGTAAGGGAGGATAAGAAATTTTGTTCTAATAAAAAGGGGTTATATTTTATATTAACAAACTGAATAAAGAATATCGTATGTCATTTAACATGAAATCTGGATATTGTTTGATACTAACATAAAAAAATAAATGTATAAAATAAGAAATTTATTACAACACTGAACGTGTTAACGAGGTAGCAGTTTGTTGCGACAGCGGAATAGGAAACTAAATTTAATAACAGCCTTAGTTATGGAGTGTTGCATAGAAATACTTGATAATATAATACAAGTGAAAGATAATGGATTTACTACATTACTGATTAATAAACTACCATATGAGATCCACAGATTGTCATAAATAGAGCATCTAATTTAAATAATTTCTTAACTGATCAGTCACTGAGCTGACAAATATTATTATAAGAATGTCAATGTCTTCTTTCAGAGTTACAACATTAGATTCAATCAAATCAATCAATTTACATAAATCAGTATAAACTGTATATACCTATATATATAAACTTAAGATAAATGGGAAGAATTTGAAGTTTCCTATTTAGATATTATTATATAGATTTTTTTGTATGAGGATGTGATTTATTTACTGAAGAATTTTTGGAATATCCGTTGGAAACAAATGGGCCGTCGGAAACAAATGAATTTGGCACTGCACAGAATCTGAGCTGTAGGTACTGTTGCAGTATAGTTACAACAATGTATCAATTCTCCCTCATTCTATTCTCCCAAATTTGAATTTATAAACGAATCTGTATTATTGGAAATATGTATAACATGTATTTGAAAATAATACGAATGGGTTTCTTTTCAGTTCTTCTCATCTCTGACATATCAGAAGAGTATGTAATAGAACTACACGAATAAAGATATTTTTAAATTTTAATTTGAATTATATTTTATTAAATATGTAGAAACAAATAGTACTCATGGTAATTAATACGTTGCTATTCCTAGTAATTTGACTGCCATATTTCAATCAAACAGGAACACAGAATGCAAGCAAATTGTTTGATTGCAACATTAATAAACGAGGCAGAGGTAAATATGTCGAAGGTTTTGTATTTACAAATTGCCTACTGGCTTATTTGTGCAGTTTGCAGAAAAGTGTACTTTTTGTAAAATTACAGTCAAAGAATTATTGTTCGGTAGGTTTATAATAATATATATATCATATCAAGAATTTTCTTTTCTATTTAGGAACTTCTAGTACTGTAGTATTTTAATATTATAGTAAGTATGTTTATTTCAAAGTAGTAAGTACGTTATTGTAATAGTTTGATATGGGATAAATCAAATTAAACTTATTAAAAAGTAATATATACAAAAAAGTAAATCATTCATTAAAAATGAATCAGCAATAGATTAATTAGAGGAACTGAAAACCTAATTTAAAATAGATTAAACGTGTTAAACGTATAGTAATTAGATAAATATACATACATAGTTACCAAAAATAGAGAAAAAATAATTATGCAGGTTTCTTTTTTTCTCTTACACAACTCCCGAGTGCAAGCGACTACGTATTGAAAGGGAGAGAGAAAAAAGGCTCTGCTATTAGAACCGCATTGCTTGATCAGAGCAATTTCTCCGGTTCAGCAGAGAAAGTATTGGCGGCGTTTTTTTTTTTATTTTACAACCAAAGGAACAATGCGTTCGTTACTCGTGAAACGTATTCGTTTCGTTCTCTTGCAATACGAATAAAAAGTGTATGTTAGCAAAATGTGCGGATAATCAATGTTTTCATGTTTTGTACTTGATATAGAAAAATTGCAGCGTATGAATACACTGCTGTTATTTATAATAATAAAGAGATAGAAACTGACTAAATAATAATAATAGAGTGTACCAGTTAAATGTCTTGCTAATTTTCCTAAACTGAAGTAGCTAGCTGAAATAGACAGTAGGGATAGTGATATAAATATGACTTAAACATGAACCCGAAAGGTCGTTCATGAGTAAATGAGTTTGAATATGAAAAGTCATGCGAAGATAGATACTCGAATATTTTTCCGAAAATCCGGACTATTCGATTATTATTTTCAATAGTATTCTGTTATCTGTGGACTTTAGCGCAACGTAAAAGACAATGTATTAACTCTTATTAAGTCACTACCTATCTCAATTAGATAATTTCGTAGATAAAATTAATTCAACTGTTGAAACTTATTGAAACAATCTTTAAATAAGTATATCGTAAAAAAAAACACATAAAAAGATAACTAAAAGTGAAGTGAAGGGAAAAGTATCCAACATGTACGTGCGACTTTTTTTCATATAATTATTTCAAATTACATATATATTAATAAGTAAAGACTACTTTCAAATGATAGTAATTTTTACTGCAATATTTTATACTATATGGATAGTATAAAATATTGCACTACTACTACTACTTGTCGTATATTATTGTTTTACAGAACAACTATTCAGAGTATAAAAAAATATATCAATTTAATATTATTGCGTAATTAAATTAAATTAGAAATGTTAATTGATAAATGACATAGAATTCAATTCACAAAATAAAACATCGATTTTAAACTCCAGAGACAAACGAAGTTATTCAAAATGAATATAAAGCTTGATAAACTTTCTACCCACAACCGTTAATGGAATTGGTTGAGTTTGGAATTCAAAACTTTTGTGAAACAAAGAAAAATTGTAGCTAATAACGAGCTGAATTCTCTGCCGCACAACTCATAGTTGACTGGAATAAATTGCAAAACAATAAACGTAAAAAGTTCAGAATCATTCAGTGTTTGCTCCTTCAAATATTTGTTTATATACTAACCACTCTCGTTTTTACTTAGTTAATTCAGTAATTTCATTAATACTCAAATCAGTATAGTTTAATGGCGTTGCAACAAGTTCGCAGATATTTTGCTGCTCTATAAATATAGATCTATTAATCGCGTTTAAACATAACAGGCGTACTAAAAAAAATATAACTAATAATATTAGACAGATCCAATAAAGGAGCAAATATTACCATAAATATTTAAAAAATGTAAGTTAACATTTATATTAGTATGAAACATGGCATAACACAAACTAAGCTATATTGTAAAAACAGCAAATCGATATGACGTCAGTAAAGATTGATGGAGTTATCTGAAACGAGATCGGGGACTGTTGTACCAACAGGAACATTTTGATACAATGTTACAGCCTGCAACTAACTTATTTACAACCAAAGCAATATGTTACGATGAACCATTAAATATAAGTTATTATATTATATTACAGTGTTATAATATTAATGTGTTGTAAATGGCACTATGTCCTTACCTTTTAATAATTATACAATAAAGTATGTTTGTTTTTGTTTATAATATTAAATAATATTCTTAGAAATAATTGATTTTCGAAAATTTGATAGTATGTGATTATTTTTCACGAAAAGGAGACTTAATAAATTATAAATGTAGTTTACTCGTTACCCATCTCCGATTATTGCTGAACAGTGAGACAAATATTCATGACAGACAGACTTTGGCACACAAAATTATGGTAAAACCTCAGAGGTTTCTTAAATGTTTTTCAAAATATGTATTATAATAAAAAAATAAGGTACAACCTAACGTTACATATTAAATATTAGGACTCTAGGATTTTAATTATCCTTGTCAAATGATATAGTGTTTTTGTAGAACATTAAAGGCCTCTTTAGAGTATCTGTCTAAATAAATCCTTGTAGGTACTATATATTATTATAGCAAAATTATAT
This sequence comes from Achroia grisella, assembly GCF_030625045.1. NCBI lineage: Eukaryota > Metazoa > Arthropoda > Insecta > Lepidoptera > Pyralidae > Achroia > Achroia grisella. The sequence continues at coordinate 882,604 of NW_026712648.1, forward strand.
CTTCATAAAATTTATAATAGGTACCACTAGCAACTAATCTCGACTAAGCACAGGTGCACAACGTATGTGACGGAGGCTGTACATTATAAACCTTACGAGAGAAACTCTCAAAATCATAATAATAATATCTCAGAACAATATCACACAGCGTTATTTAGTATCAAGCTTAGCAGGGCTTGTGTTATGGATACTAGACAACTGATAGAAATACATGGTTAGATTTATGTTTTTAAGACCGTTACAAGTAATTATAAATATAAGTGTTGTAATCATAATTATGAATACAAATGTTTATACCGTGAGAGGAATCGAACCCGCGATTATCGGATGTAAGGCAGAATGTTAAACCGTTAGCCACTGAGGGCGTCAATGCTGAAGTGATAGTGAAAATCATATGAAAATGAATAATAAAATATTACGCGGCTTAGAAGAAATAAGCAGAGAGACAAACAGACCGAAGCAATACTTTAGTTTATACTATTTATGTATATTACTTTAATTATATACGTATATAATTTCTATAGTAATTTTATACACTTAGTATTTTATAATTAATTCACATGTTCTAAATTATATGTATAACATGTCATTTTCGACACAATGTCATATTGTTAAAAAATGAATAAATAACTAAGTACACTGATAAACCTTCAGAATTTCAAGATTTCAAATCAAACATAAGTTTATGTTATAATATGATCAGTACAAATAAGTTACTTAATTAGTTGTCTCAGTGAGGGTGGATACATTCATTTCGAATGACTTACCTGCTGAAGGTCGTTTATCTTTCAGGCTAATTAGAATAGGCCTTGGATTTTCACGCTTCAAGCTGACTTGCTGAGAGTAACTCTCGCGTTTAATACATACAGTCGCTTCGATTACCAACAATTTAATAATTAAACTAGTTATTTATTTTTTTGAGTAACATCTGTTCCCTTAAAATAAAAACAAAACCATTGTTTCTAGGCACGCGCGCTAAGAGAGATCCTAAGATATTAAAATATTGTTAAGTTTACTATTGTGTCTTTAGTATGTGTTGACTAAAGCTGGAGCCTGTTATGTACTTTTTTTTCATTCTTATATTTATTTAGAGACTTTTATCATGTGAAATGCAAAAAAAGAAGCACCGGAATCAAAATGAGGTACTTAAGTAACCCCTAACGTTATACACTTCAACTCAATTATTACTTTTCCTAACAACTGGTTTCGGTTGTAGAACGTAGATTAGTCAGTGTAGTTAGTGGATAATAGGTATGATATCTTAGTCCTCTAGTGTGGCAACATTTGTATGGAATAAATAAATACTTTGTGTATTATAATCAATTCTGCCAATTTGATTTAATGAAATCCCAACCTACATACTTGTACGTTTATGATACACATAAATTATATCGAAATATGTTTTATAAACTTACTAGTTGAATAATTAATAACTATAAGTAATTTCCTCAGACATCAACTCGTGTCTTTTTTGTCAACAATCAACTGTTTATCTGCTCCATTAGTGAGTTTCCTGCTATATAATATAATACATGTCTTCAGTCCTTGATAACCACAACTACGAGTGTTTTTTTCAATTACCATATTCTGTCTTATTACAAAACAATAATACGTTCGTATATTTAGATGTAACTGTGTATCGCATGCTAAAGGTACCTCAATTAATTGAGTCTCAGTGACAGGTTGTCCAATTATACTCGAATTTCCGTAGAATCCTAATCCAATTAAATTCTATGTGACCGATTGTTTTTCCTGCCAATTTATTTCATTCAAATAATGTTTGTAATTTATTTGTATCAGGCTGCATTTTTAGAGACCTGCACTGTTTGTAAGTCTACAATATTTACAATTTATTTTGTTTCTGACGACTGACTACACAGGACTCCTTACATCCGGGCCGTTGCCGCGTTGGCTGGCACGACATTTCATGTTTTTGTATCTTCTATATATTCATATTCTTTATTGCAATGGTATTGTTTGTTCTTTGTGCACAGCTATCAACTTAGTTTGTAAGCTATTTTATTTTATGTTATATTATTTTCTAATATTTTCAGCTATATCTTTAATAACCATCTTTGTTGGCTGTACTGAGCCCAGCACCCTATATACAGCCTTACACACTGACTAATTACTTTACCTCGAAAATTACAAAAAATCTAGTAAAAAGTATTTAATTACGAAGTTGCCAAATAAGTCAATATTTATAGAATAGAATATACTAATAAGCTCTTATATATTTTTTTTCTACATTATATAAAAAAAGTAAATTTAGGCATAAAAAAATCAGTTGCTATCCGATTAGATCCGCTGATAGCAGTAATATCTAACAGACTGAACAGATATGACTGCGTTAGACAGATACTTAATCCATATCAGATATTTAATATTAAATCTAATCGGGCATTCGAAAATTATCTTTAACAGCTAACAACAGAATAGTTAAGAACGAGCGCGTGAGTTTAGTTGATTGATTAATGGCTTGGCAACTATGTACTGTTTTTTTAGTTAGGATCTTTCGTAATCTCGTATATGATTACGGATATAACTTAAGACCGATACAATATGAAATAGCTAATATAACTATGTTATATTAGCTATTTCATATAGCACTGCCCTCATAAAAGTATTATTAGTAAAAAAGCTATCTATGCAGCAAATTTCATTTGAATACGATCAGTAGTTTTTGCGCGTAAGTGAAACAAATATACGTCGTCCATCCTTACAAACATTTTGCGTTTGTAATATTAGTAAAATTATAAAAACTTTAACTCTAAGTTATGTTGAATTCATAAGAATAAATGTTGTCATTTCTAAATTCTTTATTTGCAAATAAATATCATTCTCTGAATTATCTGACATACACATCACTTAATAGACACAACAAATTAAAGCAGTATAACTATGATATATGATTAATGAGTTATATATACCAAGTCCAATGACTGATTACCTATCAATTACTTTTATAATCACTAGAAATTACTTACTTTGTACGACAAGTTTATTAAATACAAAAGTATTATCCGCGATTGCTTGTATCTAAGATAATTGTTGCTGATGTACTGGCTGTCTAGTTCATATTATATTTTTTATTATTAATAATTTTATATACGGAACATTTTAATCTAACAAACTACTTTTACAATAATCGTTACCTATTTTTCAAGATTACGACATATCAAATTTCGTTAATCCATTTAGCGGTTTAGTACAAAAAAGTAACAAATATACAGGTAGATAGATTTTCATATTAATAATATTACATAAATATTATATCAGTAATAACTACATAAAGAAAAGAAAATTATAAGAATAATATTAATAATGCAGTAGGTTATTCTGAGTTAGAATTAAAGTAATGGCCAACTCCAAAACCTCGGTGGTACAGACCTAAACACTTTGGTAAATGAGTTTAGTTCGCCATCCGAAAATAATTAAATTTGTCCCGGACGGTTTTCAGTATGCAGGACAATTGGGACGCGGCAGACCAAAAATTGGCCTTCAACATCAAATGGATTACATGGAAAAGTTTAGCCTGTTAGTCGTAACCTGCTCAGTTTAGTTTTACTTTATTAATTATTAACTTGTAAATGATATTTTATTTGTGACTAGATTTTAAATTTGACTTCATCTGTTCTTTTTTAAAATTGAAAATAGGTTATGCTCAGGGTACAATTTATCTCATTTAATTAACATGTAGGCAGCTGTTTAGTTCTAAAAATGGACTATAAAGGCAGACATATTTTCCATTTTTTTATAGTTGACAAGTAATGTTTATTTAAAAATTATTTTCAAATTTCAAACAAATATTCATCAAGGCTATTATAAAGAGGATGCTTTCACAGTTTTGTCATTGTTTATGGTGGTTTTATTCTTTAGTGGTGATTTCTTTAAATTTCATAACATTAAACACTGTTTCAATAAATAAATAAAATATATTTTAATGCGCAGAGTCATTGAAAATGGACTGTACTGAATTTATCAACTAATTGATAAACATAGGATGTTTATCAACCATACATAAACAATGACAAAACTGTGAAAGCATCCTCTTTATAATAGCCTTGATGAATATTACGTTATCAATACTAATATCATAGAGAGAGCAGATTTTGTTTATAGAAAGTAACTTCTGGAATCATTATTTTCACTGCTTGAAAGGTATATTATTGTAGAGGGAAATCGAATCCATTATGTATTCTAATCCTTACTAATATAATAATTATGAAAGTAGGGATGTTTGTATTTTTTTACACATGTTCTTAGAGCTGTTGAAATGAATTGGGTTTTTTTAAGAATGCTTTATATTAAAAAAAATATATTTTGATAGAAAAAATAAAATATCTAAATTTTGCTACTTCAGCGCCGTGTAGCAGCCAGTAATAATAAAATTATTCCTTCCTAATTCGAGCTATAAGAAGCTATTTTATTTCGCCTGCGTAGGCGCTAGGCGTCGTCGTCTTACTAGTGGGTGCTATGTAATAAAGCAACACCAAAACCTAAAAACAATATTATGTTACGCTTTCTAACAAAAATTAAATAAACTGTGATCATATTAGCACAATAAATATATAATTATTTAAGCATTACTAAAAAAACATAAACTCTTCAGCTCATTATACCTATTCATAAATTACAGTATTTTGTCAATAAAAAAATATAAAAACAATAATGTTTTTAAACAAATAATTAAACAAAATTTTAAACAAAGGTCATAACAGTCATTTATACTTACATAGCAAATAACTAATTTTATTAGAATTTATATGCATTCTTATTTTCTATATCTATTTTTCATACCACCTTCATAGTGGTGTCGAAAGCCAGATAAAATAGTTTTCTTTGCTTCTTACGAAAAACGTATGCTATATATATATGTATACTTGAAGCTCTATGAAGAGCTTCAAGTCAGCAAACAATCTTTTTATGAGTAATTTAATGCACAGTCTCGTCCTTTTACAAACTTATTATATTCCTATAATTGTATACAACAAATTAAATGTTTGTTTTTATTTATTTTCAGGTACTGCTCTACTTTGTTCTGCGTTGCATAATAATAATGGGTTTGTAAAATTGTTACCTAAGTAGTTTAGCAACTTAATTCTTACTTTACAAAGAAATAGTAATGTTCATTTTTGTTCATTCATTGACTCAATTCTATCAGATGTAATAAAGTCGACTAGAGATAGAGAAACAAAGCACAATATAGTCGTGCAAGAAAGGAAATGATGAAATAAAACTAGTAACTTAATGTCCCTGTCTTACTTGAATGAGGATAAAGCCATACAAATATTTAAGTAACGATACATTATTAAGCTTACTATTTTCAATTTCTTAATATTCAATGTCAAACGCGAATTATATATAAATGACATATACAGTATACATAGTATGTATACAGTAGATATATTTATTTAAAGATTTTATTGATATTTTTATGATTCGGTGTTAAATACATACAACCATAAACTTTCACCCTTCTACTAACCACCCCTATTTCTAAAAATCGAAATTTATACTATAATAATTTTGTAATTTGTATATATAACAGATTAATTTATATAGTAAAATAACGTTTGCAGGGTCAGCTAGTAGCTTTACATTTATTTGGATTCTAATTCTTTTAGGTAGATAATTATAAAACTATAAGCCACTTTGATGTAATCAGACTACGTCTTGTCTTCATTTGAAACTATAATTAAATTCTAGTTTGCGCCGTAACAAGATTACGAAGACACAAGCAATATAAATTGCAGAATAAATATAATTTAGTTTTAGAAGGCCATAGTGGCGTAGTATTAAACTACCCAGACTTAGAACTTAGGTTCTTGTGGGTTTATATGGCCGACACCAAGTAAGTTTGTTTCTGGTGATGGAAACACCAGAAATAAACTAAATTAATCCTCAGAGAAATGCGAGCATGTCGAATATTGCGGTATCCTCGACGTTGAGAGTTGAAAATTATATCTCTGACTACTTTATAATTATTGTACTGAAGGTATATTGTTATATTAGCATACAATTTGAGAAAAAGTTACTTTATTTGTTATAACAATAGATGTTATTTCTCACAAAATAATTTGCCTGGAACATTTAAATTCGAACTTAATAGTCAAAGAAGGAATTTCAAAATTAATTAATTTCTATCATTCAGCTCTTTAACTTTAAACAGTACTTAACTGTTTTTCATTTTAGAAAGTTATTTCCTTTAAAAAAAGCTTAAATACAGAGATTTGTAATATTAACAAGATTCTCATTAGTGGTAATTAAAATCGTGTCATAAGTTGGTTATGATACTGTCTCGAGTAACTTCAACATTCAGTCGCATTCATAAGACAAGTATCATATTGCAGTTTTGCACATGCCGTGTTGCATGAATCCTTGAGACACACATGCATGCTAGCATGCTTTTCGACCTACCGAGGCGAAAGTAAGCAAACACACTTATAACATAGCGGGAACGGAATAACACTGTTTGCTGAGATACATTTTAGTTCGCCTTTGAAGATGCTAAATGACGGTTTGTTTAAATACATTTCATATTAAAATATAAGATAACATATATACAAACTGACCGTCCCAACAAACGTTGTTTTATTGTTAAATAAATAGAATATTTAAAAATAGGCGTTGATGGTAAAAGGATAAATATTTAGAGTATTAAGTATTTTTAATTCCAAATCATAAAATAAAGTATATTTAAAAATAAGAAATTTTTTTTAGGCCACCCTTATCATTTAGACATATAAAAATAGATAACAACCTATTCTCAGAACTACTACAGACAAATATAAAATTACATCAAAATCGGTTCAGGAGTTCAGTGGGTAGCAAAGTAGAGTTTGAACTTAATTATTGCCTAAATACATAATTGATTGGTTATAAAAAATTCTTCCAAGTTACATAATTGTCTAACGGTTTATCGCACCGCAATACTAACGATGGTCATAGGTTCGATTCTTTGTACGATGTTGATATTTATATTAATATACTCATTAATATGTGTTATTATGTTATTTGTTTGTATAGGTCTAGGTGTTTTCAATAATACATTTTTTTTAAATACCTGCATAATATGATGTACTTACAAAAAAAAGTAATTCAATCAGTCAATCATGACACAAGCTTTGCTTGGTTTGAGACTACATAGCGCTGTGAGAATTTTTTAGTGTTTATTAATATTACTATATTAGTAGTGGAGTAGACTCTAGAGACATTTCCAGGGCAGCTGTGTGGAGGTCGATCTAATAGAATACATTACTAGCATAAGGGCCTATATAATAGTCCCTACTATCAAACTCTAATCTCCTCCAAGAGAAAGCATTATTGATTTGTGAGATTGACTGAAAAGCATAGAACGAACAATGACTCGAAAGCATAGAGTTCTGAAAGTTTGACAGTTATCATAACAAAGGATAAGAACTATCTATATTTAGCAGAATCCCAATAAATATTCTACGTTTATAAGGACCTAATAGGTATACTTATAACTTCAATCAATGACTATACAATACGTATTCAACGTGAAATTACTCTATATATAATAACTTAATTGAATTAGCATGAATATTAAATTTAGCATTACAGATTCTTACGGAAATAAACATACTGAAATAGGCTATTTTTGTTATAATTAGAGTAACGCATTCGTATATATATTACTTTTCCACCGTAATAATACAGTAATGGTTTAAGATACAGAATAAATATACATATAAAACCTCATCTGTTATGTAATAACGGCCTCGATGGTGTTACAGTGTAGCACATCGCTTCCAATGATCGTAAGTTTCCTTGCACGATGTACACATTCGTATTCATGATCATGTTTGTTTGCATGGTCTGGGTATTTTTATTTACCTAATAATTTACACTATTATGGAATTAAAAAGCATACTATTCCTTATATATTCCTTTTTTTTAGTATACATACAATACAATTTTAATTTGGTTGGGATTAGACGACGCTAAATATAATTATTATCATTATCAAATAATCTATCCTAATTATTTCTGCGTTTTTGTTTTAACTCGTGTGTACATATTTATTATGGCAAAAATGCTTATATTTGTAAATAATTTTCCGTATTTTATAGTGCCATACAATATCTTATCATCTTACTTATTAACCATTTTATTTCTGTTAATATATGGCAATATTAATGTTATGTTTTAATTCGAATATAAAGATATTGAAATTAATCGCAACAGTCAGAACCTCCAATAATTCTTTCATTTTATTCTTAATAACACAAAAATAGAATCTGTAGCAATTCTTTCGTTGTAAACTCTCTTTTGAATTTTTATTGCAGCTCTGATTCCTTATTTGTTAATCACTATAAGCTATCATTCCTGTGTATTGTTCTCACAATAATACAACACAATATATTTCTTCGTTAAACTTTCTCAAGAATATTTTAATTCTACTTAAAATTTAAGTAAACGCTCTCATGTGTTATGTAATAAGGTATTAGGTAATTACTATGCTTTCAGTTACATAAAATACCTACAGTATAATGTACATACAACCTACTTTAGTGTATTTAGAAGCAAATGGAACATTTGCGCGTAACGAACAGGTAAAATGCTAAAAGGGTTTCTACATTCTATGAAAAAGCTAGAGGCCTGTTAGGAGTGCTTCAAGTAAAATAAATACCCAGTTACGGTGAATGAGATTAGAGATTTTTCATTTCATAAACGGTGTGAATTAATGCTTATTTTTAATTGCGTGTTCAATAAACATTAAAAGGTATAAAAAGGTATAATATTAGCAGTTATATTTTGCAACGATAGCCCATTAGCTTTCTATAGATGAAATATTAAAATATTCTTACATTTAAAAATCGGTAAACAAATTTTTGAGTTCATAAACTAAAAGATATATTTTACTTTTTGTACCCAAAAATAAATCTACTTTTATATGGGTATTCAGTTGCAGCTTTAAATTAATTAAAGTAATGTACAGAGGATTTTAAAATATTGCAAAACTTACTTCTTGGATTTTTCTGTAAAGATGAAATAACGTTTATGACTGCAGTAAATGTCGTTAATAATTTTATTTTATTTAAAAAGTAGCTACCACATATTTAATATATATACTAAAATAGGTCAGTAGATGTACTATTGACCTATTCTGGTCTTTTGATTCTAATTGGCGGGTTACTGTTCACTTAAATGTCATGAAAGTTAATTGTATGGAATTAATTAATTCCTTACAATTAATTTTTATGTAGTTATATCTACAGTTTCATCTCTGGAAGCGAAATTATTAATAAAAGTATTATCATATACTAAACACTTTGTTATATCTACTGTAATACAAAAGGAAAAAAAACGTGTTATATTCCAAAAAATACAATGGCGCGCGTCATATCAAATTTTATTTATTTCCTTTATTTATGCCGTCTTCGTGTTACACAAGGGGTAAACAAATGTGTATATTTTTCTATGATTTTATGGCCCCGTTCCAGATATTGTGACTCTTTCTTACACAATTATTTATTACTAGTTCTAACCCGCTACGTCGTTTTACTTACTTACTACTCGGTCGCCCCAACGTCGCCCTGAAACTCATAGCATTGTGAATTTTATGTAAACTGACAAAATACATAGACTGAGTTACTCTCAATTATTGTACCTTTTAAAAGTAAATGAATGGATGAAAATAGTTATTGATGACAAGTGACTCAATTGCTAGTCAGGTCGATCTCCAGGCAGTATTGCTGGGAAATTACCCTAATTAAATCCTAGTATCCGTAATAGTCTGACTAGCTTAACTATATGATTCTATTCTCTAACACCGATGCCTTGCTACCGTTATCTCAGGCGGGTGCATAGTGTAGCATTATCATAAACTACATAATATAAAATTTTCTAATCTGTGTTCTTGCTTTGCTAACAACAAAAATTCTCTTTTCTATTTTTATATTTATAGTAAAGATTACGTTACAATTATTAAAGCCCAATAAGAATGAAGTAAAAGATAGAGCAAGAAAGTGTACCAGTTTTTACTCGCATGCTTATATACGTTTAGAGTCTGTGAACACGCCTTTACTTTGTCTACAGTAATGGTCAGTCACTCTTTAAAAGCTCTCCCTTGTCTAGCTCATTAAATTTGCATCAAAAAGGAACCGTTCATTCGCCCCATCGTTTAACATTTCAACTCTTTAATATTTAAGTATAAGTTTGTTTTTAATTAAAATTGTTTATAGTGCGAGTTCTATCTAGGTTTTGGAAACCTATGTGCATAATAGATAGGTTTCCAAAACCTAGTTTGACACTACTATTTCTAATGCAGCTGGTTTTTGATTACAATAGTACAGACTGCAGTTCACATTACATTTTGTATATTCTTCTTCCATTTATACGTGTTTTTATGAACCACTACTAAGTATTATAATATATATATAGGGTAGATATCTTATCAATTCTTACACAAATACTGTCACACATTCTTATACAAACGTTCTTCATATTCACACACCTCAACACTTATTATTCAAAACAATACTCACACTTTCTTATATACAACTAGCTGATTTGCGCAACTTCGTCTGCAGAAATATAATGATAAATGTGAAGTTCACACTTCACATTTATCATTATATTTAGCATGAGTCACATATTACATATTGATTTAAATTATATTTTTCTTACTTTGCCTTAAATATTGAATTTATGTGGTATCTACAAAATAAAGCATTATTATTATTACATTATTATCTTAGGTTCATGAATATGATTGCTTGCATTGATCTAGGTGTTTATTTGGTAAAAAAACATAATATTTCTATCAGTTGTTTAATATCAAAACTCAAGTGCTACTTAGATTCGAAACAGCTGTGAGAAGTAAATTATTCTGTGTCATTAATGTATTGTTATGTTGTCTTTATTTTTAGGCAATACTATGCTCTGTTGTCTAGTATATGTTGTATTATTTATTCCAACTTTTTTCATATTCACACACCTCCACACTTATTATTCAAAACAATACTCACACTTTCTTATATACAACTAGCTGATTTGCGCAACTTCGTCTGCAGAAATATAATGATAAATGTGAAGTTCACACTTCACATTTATCATTATATTTAGCATGAGTCACATATTACATATTGATTTAAATTATATTTTTCTTACTTTGCCTTAAATATTGAATTTATGTGGTATCTACAAAATAAAGCATTATTATTATTACATTATTATCTTAGGTTCATGAATATGATTGCTTGCATTGATCTAGGTGTTTATTTGGTAAAAAAACATAATATTTCTATCAGTTGCTTAATATCAAAACTCAAGTGCTACTTAGATTCGAAACAGCTGTGAGAAGTAAATTATTCTGTGTCATTAATGTATTGTTATGTTGTCTTTATTTTTAGGCAATACTATGCTCTGTTGTCTAGTATGTGTTGTATTATTTATTCCAACTTTTTTCAATCAAAATCAAATATTTGTTAGATCATAATCTAAGTAGTTCTTCCTAATCATGATATGATGCCACAAATTGTGGTCTAGGTTTAAGCTAGGGATTTATAAATAGCAAAAATAATAAAATAATAGCAAAAATATGTTTCTTTCTTCATCTCGAAACATAGGGTAGATATTAGCTGATGCAAAATATATAATATAAATAATAACTATAATTGATAAATACCTAAAATAACAGGTAAGTATTTGAGTTGATAATCGAATCATATCGATATTTATTCAACTCGATGTGTTCTCATTTCAGTATCCGTACACAAAATTAATTTCATTACATACTCATGTACACACATTCTTTTGAACACAACAAAAAATGTTCTTCGTGGGAAATATTGGAAATATTTTCCAGTTTCCAATCGAAGGATGCTTCAAAGTCAGGCGTGAGCAAAATGCTTTCGTTTATTGGAAAAACGCGCGAATCGTTTGGCGTGTTGTGTGAAATAAATTAAAAATAGTATTTTCCGCTCCATTCAGAGGTAAATCTGACTCGTGATGCTTTATAGAAAGGCGTTTTCCGGCAAGTAATTGAACGTTGTTTCATAAGCCATTTTTAACAAAATAGCTCTCTATTATTCGATATTTCTGTTACTCCAATATTACTTTATTGTTCAGTTTCGGTGGTTTGGCGGTTTAGTAAATATATATATTATATATTCTGTTCCTCGCAGATACAAACATGTATTGTGTTAATCACTAAGATTGTTTTCTATATTTATACATATATATAATAAAAAACATTAAATTATTTCTATCAATTGTTTAGTACCCATTATGCAAGCTCAGTACGGGACTCGATTATAATGATAGGTTTTAATGTAATATTAAAATAACAATTAAATTACTATTTGGAATAATATTGTAAATATTGATTTCAGATCTATTAGTTTACTATTAGAGTATAATTCTTATACTTTCCCAAAGGAAAGGAATTTCTGTTATAAAAATGAACAGAAAATCATATTTGTAAATATTTTTTATCATTAATTATTTACGTTAAATTCTACTTTACGGTTAACGTTGGTGGAAAATTTAATTAATAGTTTTTAATATTTGTGCAATTTTAAACGCATGTACCTATCCAAACAATAAATGCACGCAGCTGGATCATTGGCAGTACTCACATATGTTGCACATATTGCAAACCATCTGTGCCACATCGCTGCCACAACAGAATTCCTTTTTTAAATATATTTTCTAAATTACCAGACAAAGACATATGAAAAAGTTTACGTTTTACTGAAATATTTTATAGTCATAATAGAATCATCCTATACAGTACTAATTTCTGGATATTAGTAATTTGAACTACTTCATATTTAAATTATTTGTTGCTATCTGTTTGACTGTATGTAAATCATCCCTCTATCTACAAACACTTTGTAAAATGCCGATACTAAATTGCTACAGTAAGTGAACGCCGCGTGCCGTTTACAAAATGACCTGGAAAATTGCATACGTGTACAACGGAGTATATATTACATATGTATATATATACATATTAGTACATTAAAAAGATATCTATTAGTCTAAAACATAAAATATAAATTTTATAGTCTATATTAAATTGCAGAAAAATCCTACTTTTTCCTGATACACACTCACATACATATATATATTGAACAATATAATAAACAACAAATAAGAAAGATTCTTTTAAACATAATTTAGATACTAATACTTTAGTAAAATATTATAGTAGTCTAGTACTTAAATATCAAAGTATTAAGACATTAAATGGATTTTACACCATTATCTCATTTTCTAGTATATAAAAATGGAGACACTTTACTTCAAACCTTATTAGGTTTCATAAAACATAATTTCAATTCACAATGGTCAATACTTCTCAATTTTATCTTCAAAGAAATCCTCCAATTAAATAAAGCATTTAAATTCCTTTGATTCCGTGTATTTGCATTCATAAAATATGCCGGAAATTTCTTTGAGATAAGTATGAAAGAGATCAAAAAGGTTAGTTAATCTATTGTAATAGAAAATGTTTCTTATTATAATACTATTTAAATAATAAAATATTTTACTGCGTAAAAAGATATTCATCTGTTCATTGAATATAAATATTTTAAATTGTATTGCCTTTTCTGCTTAAAAATAAATTATATACGTGTATATTATTGCCTAACGGTATTCTCCAAAGTCAACCGGACAGAGAGTACCCATATGACGATATTTAATTAAAGACGTATAAATTACAAATCATATAGTACAACAGAAATACAAATTACATTTATAGTTATTATATAAGTACAGCTTCTAATTTGACGAGAGCATCAAATTATTATTAATTTATTATTACACAATATAAAAACTTATATTGTTATTACTGAACGCAACTCACAAACTTTATCCCGCGCACCATATTGCTAAAGTTTTCATTTTTCTCTAACCCAGTTATGATGTCAGCCCGCGAGAGCTAATGTCAACTTTCAAAGAATTTTATCATCACCTTTCAAACTTATGGAGTTCGGATTTATTTTATAAAAAAAAAATGCTCAAATTGAAATTCAGTTGTGAAGTACCGGACAGGATCAAGGTTTTATAAAAGATCACAGCGATTTTATTACTTCCTTGACATATTAGCATTAGAAAATATAATATTGTTTTACTTTCAGATTAAATAAAGTAAGAAGTTTTAAGTGCTAAATATTTTATACTATAATACATTCTTTCTTTTACTTAATCTTGTATCCTACTTTACAACATATTGTAATTTCAAAGAATCGTAATCCCTTGGAAATCTAATCACAAAAAAAATATTATATTTGATGTAACTTATAAAATTATCATCGAAACCGATATACATTATAATTGAATATTAGATTTATACTCTCGGCCACCTATTACCATCGCAACGCTCGCTATCGACAGATAATTTATCCCCACATGCTGAAACCTAAGTGGTGCTCTCTACAGTGCGGTTTCAGAGGACCTTCCTCACGCTTACAGTTAGATTGTGGAATGAACTACGTGGGTATCTTAAGTGAAGGCAACCCGCACGTGACACTCCTACTGTTTCAGGCGTCCTTAGACTACGGTAACCATTCACCATCAGATGGGCCGTATGCTTGTTTACCACCATCGTAGTATATATAAGAAATGATTTAAATAGATTCACACTCCATTTCACATAAAAAGTTACTCTTAATAAATTAATATTACAAACCTTACACGCAACTTTCTTGTGCTTGATTTGCGGAAATTTGGCGTCTAAAAGTAGGCTGTACACAAATCGTAATACAATTTGTTATCCACCAATTTTAATATTATAGTATGTAAAAATAAAACTCTCAACGCAAGTGGCATATTGAATTTAGCGAAAGCAAACCGTGTAATCCTGCATTTTAAACCCCCTGGTAATTTACTCGAGAATTTCAATTTCACATTATCTTTATGCAATGTTTACGAGCACATGTGACGGCTAATGCACATCTGCATCCGAGTTTATACCACAAGTAAAACATCACTATACCTTGTGCAAGTCATAAAGCTCGCCATATCTGTTGCATACAAAATTATGGCATTTTTATGCGTTGGCATCCCAGCCGGCACCTCATAAAATGAGTTCGCCAGCAAATTCAATTCAATATACAACGGTCCGAATAAATGAGCTCCATTACTATATGCGATTTCTAAGAAATAACTTACTTATTTCTACTTATGGTAATTCATTGAAACAATGTTGGTAGTTCAAATTACTATGCATAAATAACAAGAAATTATAAATTTAAATGCACTCACGTAAGTGTAACATTGCTGACTTTATGCTGAAGAAGATATCTTTTCCCTATGCATATGCCAACCCGTTATATGAATCTCAAGTTGGGAGTAAAAAATCTTGTTTATAGCGATTTTATTCTCGTATTACATATCTATACTTTACTAGATAGTATCTACTACTACGTTAGTAGCTTAGTTTGTTCAATTGTATAAGAAGGGTGGTCACAATTTGACTAAACAATTTTATACTCGACACAAGCAATTCTGAAAAGTCTTTATTTATTGATTATCATTCCGAAGTCAACCCAAGATTATATAAGAAATTTACCATGATAGTTTTAAGGGCGGACCGCATAGAGGAGGAAGAGCCTCCTCTCGCGTTCACTTAGATTGTGGAATGAACTACCTGCCTAAGTTTTCTCGAGAGAATACGGCATGGGTTTTCTAAAACGGGTATATTAAGGTTTCTTAAGGGTCGGCAATGCGCATGTGTCACACCTGGTTTCAGGCGTCCATAGGCTATGGTTGCCGTTTACCATCAGATGGGCTGTATCCTTGTTTGCCATCTACGTGGTATCAAACGGGTCTAGTAGTCCATTCCATTACTTTCAAACACATCTAAATGACAATATTTAGCATATTAAAGACCAAAAACCGAAATAATATATACAAAATATATACTGAAATTTATTATAAAATATTCAGGTAAGTAAATTCTCCATTTATCAGATAATGACAAAAGCCCAAGTTATATTTTAATATGAAAATATTTTCACAGATATCACGGAAGTAGGTCAAGCCAGGGGAGGATTACTCTCGTATAGAATACGTATACGTAGAATTTACGAATTTTATGACATACTAACTTTTCCCTTAAAAGTATTGGTCATATAATTATTTATAATCTTATGTTGTGTGTAATAAAATATAATATTTTTTTTATTATAATATTACTTTTTATTATTGACGGCCTCGGCGATCTAGCGGTTTAGCACACCGTCTTACTTCCGATGGTAGCGGGTTCGATTCCTCGCACGGCCGCTATGTATAATATATATATATATTTACGAAAAAAATTATCTTTGTATTTATATCAGTTATCTAGTACCCATAACACAAGCTTTACCTGGCTTAACTGGAAACTAGATGACGCTGTATGTTCTGAGATTATTATTATTATAAGTAGGTGGTTCGTTACCAATATTACATACGTCACGACCACTATATTATGTAGGGTAGTTAGAGGCATTGGTAATAGTCTATGTCTTCCTACGGGCCTTCCGCTGTCTCTCGGATTAATTTATAATTTCATAACGATGCTTCCTTCACAGGAGAGAGAGAGAGAGGATAATGAAATAAATTATATTTATAATTATATTTCTATCATTAGAAATAAATATAGTGATACAAGAGTAAAGTTTATATATATATATATATACATACAAAAAACGTACTCTTAAATCACTATATCTATTGCTGAAACTTGTACTAAAAGATTAGCGAACTTTGTTTTATTCTATATAAAGATACGAATTCTATAAAGTCTTATATCGTTCATAAAATATATACAATACATCCCCAAAAAACGGTTTTAATTAAAAAATATATAACTGCAATACCGTTTTCCCTGGAATACATTAATCGAGTCTGAATGTATTGACTTTGACTATTATTTTCGATTCACTCGTGTGTTTACAAAATATGAAAACTGTAAAATGGACTATTAAAAGCTATATTTATTGTTGTTCATGGCCGATTGATGTGTTTGTTCGTTACTTTCGAGCTTTATAAATATTTTTTGAGCCTTATCATTGCATAAGTTTTGAGTTATAATATAAGCAGATATTTATTACTTAATGAATATATATTATTTTGTTTAATACCATGCCATTAGCATGTATTACATAACAAATATTCAAGTTAATGGTATTGGAATTTATCAAAATTATATAAATGCATTAAGTAATTAAATGGACCTCCGCAAAGTAACACCTAATTTGATAAAATATATGTATTTATTTGTACTACATTTATAACAGGCTCATGAAATAAATTCGTGACAAGACATAGAAAATAACATATAGAAATCGGCAAAAACTATATAGGTACATTAAATCCGTGAAATAATTGTCTTGCCTATACAAGGCATCATATGTAAAATATTAAATCATCATATGTAATCACCACGACTAATGAAATTAGTAATTTGTACAAAACATTATAATGCCTTTTTTCGTCATTCAGTAGTGGCCAATAGCAAATCTACGTAGTTGATTTATCCTAATGATATTGACGTTTGCAGCTTCGTCGGGTTAAATCCCCTATTTAACCCGAGTGTCCGTCTATTCGATGCTTATCTACTAATGTATATATCTACTATTTCAATAATTAAGTAATAAAATTGTATATGCCTAATAAAAATCATGTTTAATTTCGTTTTGCGTCCTTTAAGGGTTATTTTTTCGGTGTATACATAGATTTATCAAAAAAGTGTGTGAAAATTTCATTGGAATCCCTCCAGCTATTCATACGTGAAATATAGACTAAGAGATAAACAGTCGATCTTCGCCATTTTAAGCTTGTCATATATCTTTTTATCTTAACAAATATTATGTACAAATTGATTACAACTTACTATGTCTTTGATTATTTATCGTTGCTTAGTTACAACGACAAAATACGTGAATAGTTTACAGAGCATGCAAATAACCTTCACGTTATATTGTTACTATTTGGAAGTAGTAAGAGTTTCAAGTTTGTTAGATACTTCTAGGAAGTTTCTACGTAGAGTTCAGAAATTCGGTTCTACGTAGAGCTGTAAAACGTTTTACTAATTATACTTACACGATTACAGAGATGCTGCAATGCAGAATTCCTAGAATTTCATAATACCATTTAATGCAAGAGTGTAGTAATAGACTACTAGTATGAATGCATACTCGTGTAATAGGAAAATGGAATCCAGTTATTGCACTTATAGTAATTATTGCTATCAGACTAATTGCAAAATTCTAATTTTGTTATTTCAGGACTCCTACGCAAGTAGATGGGTGTTAAAAGTTTGAAGTATCTTAGTATGTTCGAATGAATTAATTATGAAGCTTGAAGAACCAGCTAAAAATAAATAGCTAAAAATGCAACCGATATCTGTTAATATAAAATATTTACTAAACAACATTAAATTACATTATTATTTTTATTGTATAAAGTGTGGTCAGATATTGTAAGGAAATAACAAAAATTGGATAATTATTCACCGCCAACAACGTTAATACTGCTTTATTTACCGACATGTTGATATTATGTTTATTTTATTTATCATAGCGACTATAAATGTAACAGATACTTTTGCTTAAATGTAAATAATAATATGCATTATAATGTAAATGTATTACTTTTATGAACATTTGTAATCTAATGATATAATATCGACTAGATTGAAACTCATGACCTTTATATCAGGATAATAAACCACTAGGGCTCTCACAGTAGTTAGTATTCTTTTGAATGTACTCTTGAAAAATCTTTAAGAGATCATCCCCCCATCAAATCCGTAACGAGAGGGTGAGTGGGATTCTTACCCACTGAAATACCTCATAATCTACCTATAAGCGCCATTGCCGGAGTAGCGTTAGCAGTCTACCATAACTCCTACGGTGTTGGCCCGCCTTATAGATAGTGTAGGGCAAATCCCATCTCGTTGATAGGGCCACCTATTTCGCCCTACTCAATCTCATAGAACCATATTACTAGTAAAACATTAGAAGATTATGATATCACCCTATAATACACAATAATCATAATTATTGAAAAAAGTGCAATGTTATTTCGATAAATAAATTCCTAAATTAAACCGACCAATCTAGGTAGAATTGTAAAGTTTGCGGTACCGTTTACCATCAGATGGGTATACTGATTTGTCACCATCCTAGTATAAAAAAAGTCATTAGTATTGGTATTTCATCTTCACCTTTTTGTTTTGGACGCCAAGCTTCGTAGTAAGAACTTAAATAGTGAGATGACATCTTATTCCTTTTGAACACGGATAACACGGATGGTACTTGATAACGTGACGTTCTTAGTGATTAGTTATATAGGCAACAGTACCACTTATCACCAGGTGGACCGACAGCGAATTTGGTATTTTAATTACATAAAGAAAATGTAAACTACCTAAAATCTTGACAATAACCACAAATTAAACTTATTACATACACAGACAATGTAATAAAAAATGTTGATTGTAATAAATTGATAGTTATATAAGCGACGCAACGGTTACTACGTACTATCAGGACATCAGCCATTCTAATTAGGTACATAAAAATTAAATTTTATTTTTCTATTAAACATTAATATAATACATAAACGACGATAATAAAATGACAAATTTTTAATATGAAAAAATGTAAATATATTATCGTAAATGACCACAATCTCGATTTATGATATGATCAATTCTATGAATGGCACCGTCATATATACATCCAAACATAATTTTCTAACTGTTTGATATTAATCTATCTATATATAGATATGTAATTTATTAAAGAATAGTGTGGCTTTTGTACGGGGAACAAAATTATGATGTGTCTGTAATTTGACGCAGTTAGTGTTCGATTGAGGGGCACGGAATGAAAGGAAATGTGATTGATTGAAACAATTGTTTGATCCATCATTCAATACGTACATAATTAGTCTTGACTATAGATACTTTACATTTATAATGTTACTGTTTTAGGATTTTGGATTTTAGGATTTGTACAGTTCGTATTTTGTTAAATATTTTTTGTGAATCAAAGGTATATACAAGTACATACGAGATTTTAATAACTGAATTTAACAGTATTAATAAAGTCGCTTGTATTAAAGGTCAAGTATTAATATATTTTACACATACATACTTACATTAATCTGCAATTTCCTTTGTTCTTATATTTGTTTCCAATTTTAAAGAACGACAGAAATCAAGTGGATTTGCCTTATGATTTGTTTAATGTATATTACCTGACAATAGAGATAGAAAGAATATTTTTTTTACCAAACATTAAAAATAACATTAATTCATGACAATATATTTGATATTTGTTACATTCATATATTAAAATACAGTAGTGAGAAATACAGAAAAGTGTATTTATTTTTTATATATTACAGAGATTTCTCGAGATAACGCAATATTCAGACAGACAGGAACTTTTTGAGCTTCACATAAACATAATTAACTTTGAATATTTAATAGTATATTTCCCAGTAAAATCGTAAATAAAATATCATCGGAATATTTGATTCCATAAAAAAAATATTACTGATAAATATTTTAAAAGATTTTTCCCGTTAAAAATTCACCGCAGTCATTATTTTACTGGCTAAAAAGTCCCGTAGTACATTATTAATAATTTAACAGCAACAAATCCCTCAGTGGCTTGGTTTGAAAAGAGTTGCTAACTTCTTATAAACAATTAACAACGTTGCATAAATTTATAGCGCTCTCCTTTTTTACCGTAAAAATAAATTTCCCGGTGATTTTCTACGGCATATCAAATTAATAACTTGAATAAAGAGAAAGATACTAATAGGTAGGAATAATGGTTTCAAAATGTTATTAACAAAATGATTTTTCAAATTATGTGTAGCTCATACATAATGTATATAAAATTACCACTAAATTTCGGGTAAAAATAAATAAACAAACGTATACACCTTGCCAATTTGATTGCTGAATTATTCATGATGTCTCACAACAAACCCACCTGAGCGAGAGCTGAAGGGAGCGAAGGAGGACTCTTCAAATAGGACTCGTATCGTTGTTTGTGCAACCTCGTATAAGGGTCCCAAATAAAAAAGTACCACAACTTGATGGGCATGCAGATTGTGAGTAGATAGGTATAATTATGTAGAATACATTAAACTTTTTCGAATAACATATCCTAACCTATAAAGAACTTTGACCAAAATCTGTCAAAAATTCTTCCCCAGTTTTATATGAAGACTTTTTCAAAATTACAAGTGTAAGAATAATAATATTATTATATTCTATATAAGAATAGTAAATTTATAGATAAGTATTATAACATATATTCTTTAACGCCCCAAGCATGCAAATATGTATGTATATTATTTAATGCAAATAATTCTAATTTCTGGTTTCGGATATGAAACTACTTGCCATAACCCGCTTGAATTTATTTATAAGCGTCATATGGATCAATCCATAGTGGGTCCATTATCTGTATATCACATCGCATAATTATATCAATTAAAAACAAAAAATAATTATTGATATTTACAACTAGCAAAAAAAAGAAATTACCACAAATTGTCCAGAAAAAAAACCTAAGCTGTCAAAACCGTCTCGAAAAAGTAAATGTCAATGTCATTTCAGAATCCATTCAATTAATTTGACATAAATGGCTACTGTAAGCCGCTTGCTACCAACACGCCATGAATTTTATGCAGAATTACAAGAACGCGTTGATCTTTGTGAAGTTCGGCGTCACAAGAGATTTCTAGCTGTCTTGTTACTTCAACGTATGGTTAGAGGTCATTTAGTCAGAAAACATATAGGGTGGCTTTCAAAAAATGCTATTACTATACAATGTGCCTTTAGAGTACATCGAGCACGAAAAGCATATAGGGCAGCATTAAGGCGAGCAGTACGGCAAAAGCATGCTAGACATTATGCTCGAGCGGCTAGAATTATTCAGGTATTATAATTTATTTAGGTACGCTATATTTTTATCGAATTCTAAAGCTTATTATATAACGTATTAACACAAAAATAGAATATATTAGTTTAACTAGACTAAAACATGTACGATATTAGCTTACCATTTATATATTGGTTATAATTTCAATAAAGAATAATTGCGTAAAATGTATTTATTTAATTGGCACAGTTGCGATAAACAAAAATAACTACAAGTAGATAGTCGCATTTCAATATTAGAATAGTACTTAGGAAGTAAAATCAGTCTATTATTAGCCCCCATTTTTATTCTCTATACATAATTTACATATATGTAACATTAATATTTGATACACAGGCGCTCTATCGTGGACATTATTCAAGACGAACCAAGTTCTGTTACCGAGCATATCGTTGTTGGTTAGCAACAGTCACAGAACGAGGAGAGAGAAGAGCTGCTGAAGCAGTAGAATTTGGAGTTCGAAGCAGAGCTGACGACTTAAGGATCTTGGAAGAAGAAGCTCGACAGTGGTTAGCTTTTGTCGTTTTCAAATTACACCATCTGTTGAGAACTTACGTTTGTGCAGGCGTGTACTCCAACACAGAAACATCGGACCTTTCCGAATTTGAGAAACTATTAAAATCTATACATTACACGGAATACATGAAGAGGTTAAAACGCAAGTACTCTGAATTTGTAAAGAAATATCGACCAAGATTTTCAAATAAAATATTATTTCCCGTTATTGGAGATGGTGCTGATTATTGGTATTTATCACTGGCGGAAATGTATCAATTGACAGCACCGTTACCCCAACGCGTGGACACGAGGTATTTAGCAATTCATCATGGACCGCAGCATAAACGTCCGTTTTTGTGGAAAAGGGTACGACCACCGAGTCCTGACAAAGGTAGAGGCCCTTTCACTCCACCACGTTCACCGACTTCTTCAAGTAGTCCAGCACCACCAGCGCCCACTCCAACTGTTAGTGGCGACGCTTATCTCAACAGAGATCCAAGATTTCACCTATATGTAAAACATTATATTCCTCAACCCGCATTATTCGACTATGTTGACTTTCACATAAATGTACTGCTAACTCGGAAATGCTCTATAGAACATATAAATAAAGAAAAATAATTGCATTTTATAAGATAATCTTGTTAATTTTTAATATTAATAACACAACAGAGGTTTGTTTGAAAACACTTGGATTTTGTACATGGCTGCGTATTATTTCTCCTTTTATTTTTTTTGCTCGGATATCCGTAATCAGGCTGCCTAAGTTTGGAAGGGTCGTCCGGATGTTACAAGCCGCGAGCCTTTTGTTGTTTCGCTTTTGTTGCTGAGAATTTTACACTTGTAATTTATTTCAGGAAACGCCTTGGTGAGAAAGAAATTACGTAAACTCTCTAAGGAAAATGTGTTTTGTAAATTAACATTTCACTTCTGTAGGTTTTAAGGCCGGGAATTTTTGTTTATTACCTATCATGAATTATAAATGTAATGTTAATAATAAGACCGTTAAATCCCAATTGAAATTGAAATAAAACTGATGAAGCGTACTACAGAATGACTTGAATTTGTGTAAGGTTTTATGGAAGATGTATTTCATTTTAACATTCCGAGTATCTCCAGACTATATTCAGTGCTTTTGGCTTGAGCGATATCGCCTATAAGTGAGACTTGCAAAATCTCTCCTCTTCTATTCATTCATAAATTGAGAAACAAATGAACTTGTCAGACCATATTAATTAAATTAAACCACGTCAAATTTACGCCTCTCTTACAATAAATGTCTATAATATACTATTTGAAATAATGACCGTACGTCTTCAAACTCATTTGTCAGACCATGCCTGTTTGACTTGCTAAATTTATTAGGGTCAGAATAATGCAGGTTGCGCGCTTCTGAACTCCTTAAATTGCAGCCCATCTTAGACGGGTACCCATTTGTTAGACGTATAATAGTTGACCTAATTTACTTATGTGCTGTGTATTTCCTACAATGTCTGTGTGATTTGCATATTTGATGCTACACGCTTTCGATTATTCATACCCTGTCATGTTTTTGACAATGAATCGTTATTAGGTTGAAAATACGGTAGTGATTTGAATTCCTATTTTGTATTGATAACATACTCGTATATAGTAGTTTATTCATGTAATTTTTATTACATATTATAAGTGATAAATTATATAATTTATGTATATTTATATATGTATATTTTAAAGCATTGATAATTTAGGTACACTAGCAATAAGAAACAGTGAGTTGAAAGCTGAAAAGTAATGTTTATAAAGCTCATACATTTAAAGAAAGTTTAAAACATTAAAATGAACAATTATCAAATATTCTTTATTTAATCGTGGTTGGCTTTCACTTTAGTAACTCTTATTTTTCGCCTTCATTTTGGATTTTGAAAACTTTGCGTCAACTGAATCTGTCAAACTCGCACTAAGGGTATTTGGAACATGAATAATGCATGGAGTAAATTTGCAAGTGTTTCAATTTACACCCGCCGACACTCCAACCCGTTACGCATCCGACTTATTGAAGCGAAAAAAATAATGACAATGCGTAGTGTTTTAAAAATAAAAATAGACTCCCATGGATTGATGTACTGGCAGTCTAATTATATTATAGTTTTGGATTTATATATACTATTTTTTTGCTGAAGTGAGAGAAATACAGTATTTAGAAAAAAAATGTTTTAATGTATATAGTATATATATGCCTAGACTCTTCTGACTCATCTATTTAGGCCGTCAAATAACGTTACGTTTATGCCTGAATAAATTACTCAACATATTTTTAGAAAAAGTAAATATGATAGCATTTGTTTAACAAATACTATTTGAAATACAAATTAATTAATTTAGGTATGGATATCTTTTAACTAAAAACAGACAAGGTCGCCGATAATAGGTATTTATATACTATAAGAATAATAATTACTCTAGACAATTCACACAGCGTCATTCAAGCGTCGTAAATTCAAGCTAAGCATATCATAGTAACCATAAGATAGATTATGAAATTCTAATTTAATACATGAAGTAGTCGCTATAAAACTGGGTGTGTATATTTTACAATATTATCTTACATTAAAACATTTTGATTATTCGTACATAAAATCCAATATATAGAATAAAATGCATTCCCTTTCAGTTCATGATTAATTTTGTCAAAATCGTAACAAAATAAATTATATTCCATAAAAATAAAAGATGTATATAGTATATACTCAATAAGCTTAAGATTGATTAACTTATTTAAATCATTTAATTTGCACAATCTTTTTTTAGAACCCACTAGGGTCGCAGGAAATTCTGCCACTTGTATAGATAATGTTTTTTGTAATTGTGAAGTAAAGGTGAAAATGAATTTCGACTGTCTTGGATCTGATCATTATGGACAAAAAGTTATAATTGAAACTAAGGGATCCAAAGGGACTCAAACAATTACATGCAGACAAATAACACAAAAGAATTTGGCACGTTTTAAAAATAAAATTGAACATAAAATATCTAGTGTCATAGTACCTCAATATGACCCGGACATTGTATGTGAACATATTTTTAATTTAATTGAACATGAAGCTAACAGTGAATTTAAAACAAAAACCTTTTCAACTAGTGTAAAATCAAAGTTTTGTGACTGGGCCACGTTTGGTATTTATAAGTCTAGGGCTAATCTTTACGAACTTTACGAAAAACGAAGCTATATATCCGATCCCTTATTTCATGAACATGTAAAATCTTATTCGAAAATATTTAAAAAGGTTTGTCATACAGCTAAGTCTCTTTATTTAGGTTAAATAATAACTAAATCTAAAGATAAAATAAAAGCCTCTTGTAAAGTAATAAATAGCGAAACTGGAAAAGTAAATGTTCTAAATAGCAAAATAGCTTCAAATATTAATAACAAATTGGTAAATTCCGACACAGAGGTCGCGGATACATTCGAATCTTATTTCACTAATATTCCATTAATTACGACACAGGCTCTAAAATCTTCCCCGTCTGCTGCTGAAACTTTACTAACAGACAATGTTAGCAAGTCATCAGCTGTATTTAACTTTAGACATACATCATCAGTAGAAATAATGAAAATATTCAAACAGCTTAATAATAAAAAAACAGAGGATCTATGGGGTATATCTGTTAAAATACTAGATAGTATAATGGAAATTATTGCGCCCTCTCTTGCTTTTATTTTCAATAAATGTATAGATGAAGGTAAATTTCCTAACATAATGAAAATTAGTAAAATCATACCGCTTTTTAAATCTGGAGATAGGAGTGACCCAATAAATTATAGACCTATATCTATACTCCCAGCACTCAGTAAAATTTTTGAAAAAATAATCCTTATGCAGCTTGTCAGTTATTTCAATTTAAATAATTTAATCCACAATAGTCAATTCGGTTTTTCCAAAGGTCGTTCAACTACAGACGCAGGTGCAGAGTTGCTTAGACACGTATTTGCTGCATGGGAAACTAAAATGGATGCGATAGGTGTTTTTTGTGACCTTTCTAAGGCTTTTGATTGCGTTGATCATAATACATTGCTAAAAAAACTTGCTTTTTATGGCGTCAAAGACAATGCTTTAAATTTAATAAAATCTTATCTATCTGATAGAATACAGAAAGTGAAGGTTAGCAACGCTACGTCTGACGGGTCACTTGTGCAAATGGGTGTACCTCAAGGATCTATTCTCGGTCCATTTTTATTCCTAGTTTACATTAATGATCTCCCATATGCCATGCAGGATAGATGCGGCATAGTATTATTTGCAGACGATACTTCATTGATTTTTAAAGTTAATAGAATGACTAATAATTATGACGATGTAAATAGTGCTTTGCGGCGTCTCCTGCACTGGTTTACAACTAACAATCTTATGTTAAACGCTAAAAAAACAAAATGTGTTAATTTCTCTCTGTCTAAAAGTTTTAATACTAATTGCAATATTAAATTAAATGACGAATCTCTGGAATTTATAGAATCTACTGTCTTTCTAGGAATCACACTAGATAATAAAACACAATGGGGTGCACAAATTCAAAGCCTTGCAGCGAAACTAAGTTCAGCAGCTTTTGCCGTGCGTAAGGTTAGACAGTACACTGATACTGATACTGCTAGATTAGTCTATTTTAGTTATTTTCATAGTTTACTCTCTTATGGAATATTACTATGGGGAAAAGCGGCAGATATTAAAAATATATTCATATTACAAAAACGTGCCGTTCGAGCGATCTACTGTATGAAGAGTCGTGACTCATTAAGAGAGAAATTCAAAGAGGCAAATATTCTCACCGTTGCTTCTCAATTTATATATTCAAATATCCTATATGTTCATAAAAATCTTGACTTATTTCCAAAAAAAAGCAATATTCATAATATTAATACAAGATTTAAAGACAAACTTGCTGTCCCCAAGTATCGTTTAGAAAAAGTTAATAGGTCTTTTATGGGAATAGGTATAAAAATTTACAATAAGATACCAAAGGATATGTTGGAATTACCCTTAAATAAATTCAAAACATCTGTTAAATCATATTTACTGAGCAAAGCCTATTACTCACTAAACGATTACTTGAATGACGAGTGTGCATGGCAATAGTTGTTCATGCACTGAATTTTCATTTAATGTTAGACATAGACACCTATATAAATATACATTGTAAATAAACTGGCTTTAAAAAAAAAGTAATTCAATTGAGTTTCTTGCCAGTTCTTCTCAATTGGATCTATATACCGAACTGGACGGTAGGGAAAAAAATAAAATTATAATGTAAAAATTTGACGTTCATAAGCGGCTAAAATGTCCTACATGAATAAATGATTTTTGAATTTGAATTTGAATTTGAATATACATTTATAATACAAACCATCGTAAAATATGTCATCCCTATTTTCCTGATATCGAATCGAAAATGCTAGTCAATATTTCTAGGTTTAATTAGGCGAGCGAACCGTGACCTGTATGAAAAATGTAGACGGCACGATGTGGTATTCTCTCACCAATTACTGCGTACCAACGCCGCTGAGAGATAGTGGCAACCAGGGTTGCCAACCTTACGAGGATCTATACTCATATTCATACTGGGTCGAGGACATCCTCTTCTTT
Source organism: Achroia grisella (assembly GCF_030625045.1). Taxonomy (NCBI): domain Eukaryota; kingdom Metazoa; phylum Arthropoda; class Insecta; order Lepidoptera; family Pyralidae; genus Achroia; species Achroia grisella. Next base: position 910,652 of record NW_026712648.1, read on the forward strand.
TTTTTGGAATTATTTCTAACGCTGTAATCTGGCCTTTATAGCTTCATCGGAAGAGAATAAGAGCGAATGAAAAGTGTACTCCAAACCTGCGGAAGGAATGGAGTGACTGATTAAATTGAAAAATTATGAGTTAATTTTCCATTGCAGCGTATATTTCGTAGTTTATGACATTCAATAATCATCCATTTAAGTTAAAATCAATATCAAAAATATATATTTATATGAGTAATGAGTTATAATAGATCATAGATACACCATAATGATTAACAAATTCTAATTGTATAGGTCTCTATCACAATCCCCTTGTCCTCCCCCTTCACAACAAAACATGACGACGTGCGAGGACGGAGTTTTCAAACTCCTTTGTTCGAGGCGAAAAAGTTGAAGTTGGCAACCCTGATGGCGCCTGATGAGAGAATACGCTGAAACACGCAAGAAGCCGCTGTGAATATAACACGGGCTGGCTTTTGTGACGTTGAGTCGGCATTTTGCAGAAAGGACTAATCTTGGATAATGCTCATGTCAAGGTAAATAGCTATTGCTCCGACTTGAATTCTAAATACAATTTCTTCGTGTGAGTGAACTTATATTAATATTTAAAAACTAGGTGCTGCCCGCATCCTCCGCCATACGACCGTGGTTAAAGTAGGCTGCGCCTTTATCTCAGATATTGTGTATTTCAATTTCATGATGATTGTGCAAACTGTTATTGCTTGAAAGTATCTGAACAAACACACTTTTCCATTTAGAGTATTCGACAGGACGACAAATAATGTATTATATAACTATAACTGCACGTAATACATGATTCAGGTAAAGAATAATTTAAAAAAAAAATAGACTTATCGCAACACTTCACACATCGCTTTTGATTAGTACCTGCTTCTTCTTTTTTGTTTTTCGTCTACATCAAAATATTGTGATGTTTAGCGTTAAATAGACTTAAACTTTATTAAACACGACGTAAAAAATGTAAAAAGATTTTTTTATATTCGACAGATAGTTTTAGGGATCAGTAAACAAACAAATTTTCAGCTAAACAATACACCAGTTTTAACCTAACTTAAAATCATATCCGTATCATATAAAAATATACTATATTACCGTAGTGTATAAAAAGAAGAATATTTTTTTTAAATAACAATTTAAATGAATTTCTCTCGAAAAGCGTTGGGCTATATATTGGATTTTCAATTTAGTGAAATTTCACTTCTGGCAAAGTGTTCAATGTGCACTGAACGAGCAGAGGAGATTTCCGCTCATTGCTCCACTCTCATGGAATGAAATTGTTGCTGCTTACGTAAATTTGTTACCTATTACGTGTATTATATTAAATAAACTTTATAAAAGAAATTTCGACATATTTTTATACGTTACGTACAGGAGCCATGAGCACCACGCCGGGAGCAGCTCTAGACGCATTATTGGACTTGACGCCCCTTCCTCTATTCATACAGGAAAAGGCGAAAGCCAATATGCTCAGAATAAGTTCCCAAAGGAGGATATCTTGGCATTCCCTGGCCATAAAAACTATACAAGACTCGATTATGAGTGATCCTATTCTGGGAATGCCTGAAGACAATATGGCACCAGAGTGTAACTTTGTACAATATTACAAAATCGAAATATCTGGAAGAGACGAATGGCAAAATAACCATATACCGTCTCACTCAGAGCATGACCTAGTCTGGTTTACAGACGGGTCCAAAATAGGAGATGATGTAGGATGTGGAATATGTGGTGTAAAACCCAAAATCTGCAACTATATAGGCTTAGGAAAATACGCCTCAATCTTTCAGGCAGAGACTTACGCCTTAATTAGATGTCTGGAAGTAATCCTAAGCCTCAACTACATCAATCAGAACATATACATTTATTCGGACAGTCAAGCTGCTCTACTAGCACTTAACTCGTACGAAATCCGTTCTAAACTTATTAGAAACTGTATCCTGCTACTAAATGAAGTAGGAAGCAGAAATAATATTATACTGAGATGGGTCCCCGGGCATTCAAATATTGAAGGCAATGAGAATGCCGACCATCTGGCAAAGTTAGGGGCAAAAACCGTCCAACTGGGCCCCGAACCCTTCTGTGGTGTGCCTCGTTGCCTAAAACTGGGACATCTCAAATTAATAACCAAACGAGAAGCACTGAATCACTGGCAAGAAATGCCAGGATTAATACATTCAAAAGACCTTATATCGGGCTTCTCGACCAAATACTCCAATAGATTACTGCAATTGAGTAAAAACAACATATGCATGATGACTAGAGCCCTCACAGGACACTGCAAATTGAACAAGCATATGGCTAAGCTAGGCCTATGCACGACAAGTATCTGCAGATTCTGCCAAACTGAAGAGGAAACGCCGCTTCACATCCTATGTGGTTGTAGCCCACTCATGCATAAACGAAATATCTCCTTTGGAAAGTTTACACTCTTTCCCGAGGAGATAAAAACGATCGCTCCTAAGAATATCTTTAAATTCTTGTCTCTGACGGTTCTAGGTAGCAAACTCTGAAAAAGGGCGAGCCCAATGGATCTATGTAGGTCGCAGTCCTACAAGTCCAAGCACCTGACAATAGCCCAAACAACCCAATAAAAAAAAAAAATAAAAAATAAAAAAAATACGTTACGTAATATTTTAGATTTGAGATCAGTAGATACTTGTTGGAAATTATGATTTCATGTAAATGAAAAACAAATTTGAAATACTAATATTAATTAATTAATTGGGTTTATTTCTGTGATCGAAAGAGGTTTTTTCTAAATTAATATAAATATAAAAAAAATCTAATTATTTTATCATAATACAATTTTAAAGGCTCTCTGGCTACGCAATAATATCTTTTAACAGTGTTTAATAAATTCACTGTCAGAATTTATCTTTACCTACTAGAAACTTAAAACAAAATGTTGTTAAATTATATTATTTTACCTTTTTGCTGTGGTCAAACGACCAAAAGCCCGGTACTAACCCTGTACCCTATAGGAATTACAGGACAGACTAATTACGATCTTATATTATCTACCTAACCATAGCTACTTACCTCTATATCGATTCATGCCAAGTCCCCTGTCGGAAAGAACGAGGTGTCAAGAGTGCACTACTTCCTTGAGTACGACATTAGTATTCTCATTGCAATACTGAATCCTGTCACAAGACAATAAAGTGCATTTTTGTAGTTACTTGCTACTTCACTTTCACCGCTCTTTAATGCTTTTTTGACGTTATACTGAAAAAAAAATATAAAAAATGTATAAAACTTGTATTAGATGAAGCAAAAAAAATAATTAATAATGGCAATATGACGATTACACATAAATAAAAACATATACATTCAATACTGTTATTCCAAATAAGCATATTAGAAATCAAACGTGACAGGTGACGTACCTGACACCGTCTGTAGAGTTAATTTTTTTTGTTATCGGTTTTTCCATTGCCGGAAAGTCAGCCAGAAATATAAATTAACAGGTTTTTGGTGTCAGTTATATTCACAAACTTTTGGTATCCTAAGTCTTGATAGTAAACTCTCACGTTTTATATATTGCACTTTTGTAATTACATATTGTTTTATGTCACTTCACTTTGTAAAAAGTGTAGATACTTTTATCTACCTATTTCATGCGCCAAGCAACTTGTTTTGTAAGCTGTTTAGGTTGAGAGATGAGATACGGCAATGAAATTACGATATAACCACAGATAACATAATATTGTATAACGGTATGTCTTAGTACTCTGCAATTACATTACATGATATTATAATATCCGTAGTACTGTCCATGTACATATATGGCCGACGGTTACCACTTACCATCAGGTGGACAAAATAATTACCTACTCGTTTACAATCTTGCAAACTGAAGAATTTTGTCTATTGGAATATGATAGGATTTAACATCATAGCGGTGAAATGTTTATATTGTGTAATAGAGATGACTTTTATTGTAACAAATTGATTACTCAGCATCACGCGATGTTCTTTAGCACGAACGAAATACAAAGTGTTCTTTTACTACTTTAGAGCACTTGTCGCGGCACGTCGTATTTGAGGACGTGTGAAACGTATAAACAAACAGCTGTATAGACTGCAGTGAGGTGTGAGAGTGGCTCGGCGCTATGAAAAGAGTCAGTTAACATTGAAACTGACGAGCTCGGAAAGTTCGAGCTCATGTTAAAGAAGTAAATTCATTTCATTTCAGTTATTTCGTATGTATCTATAATATTTTATAGAATAATCACTGTTATCCGCTACTTTGTATGTTGGTTTTAAGAAATAGCCTATATTCGTCCTTGTCTTCTAATCTATCTGTTTTTTAATAGTAGCTACGCATCGACACTACTGCTTTAATTACATAAATAGCTAGCTGTCCTCGCGGTTTCACCCGCGTGAAATATATAGCTAAAGATTATTTTGATGTATAAGCTATATTACTGTAAAGTTTTATCTACATCTGTTAAGTAGTTTTTGCGTTAAAGAGTAACAAACATCCATACATAATTACATACTGACAAACTTTCGCGTTCACAATAATTTATTTAATAAGTTTATTATTTTAATAAAATTATCAATATATTTATAGATAATTAATGTTTACATTTTATTTTTGTGACTCTCATATTTCGTAAGTATAAATAACCGGGCATATACAACAACTTACTGGTACATTTATACAGACAAAGATTTAAATTTCTATTTGTATATCCGCTACAAAACGCTACCAACGATAAATATTTTCCTTTGAAGCTATGGGCATATAATTACGTTCCTTTATATGTAAAATCCGTATGTAGTTACTCTCTATAATTATTTATACTTAATGTACAGTGCGGAATATAGCCTTCTATAGAATAGCTGGATCCGTTCATTATTTATCAAACTGTTATTAGCTAGTTGAATATAGTATACACATACATGTCCGTATATATTATATATATCCAACACTATAATATATACATGTGCATACGCTATACCTCAACATCCAACATTAAATATATATTTATGATAAATACAACTATTTTTATGTATGTAATGGTAAAAAAACCAACAAATTTATAATTAAATTAAAACCTTTCTTGGTATGGCATACTGCCATAGTTTAGTTTGTCAGTGGAGAACATGTTGCAAACTCTTTGCACATTTTTATTTATTTATTTTTCTACCAATTTTAAATGTATTTTCTTTACAGAATTGTCACATATTCTTTAATGTCCCTGTTTGTACTCGTATCTTCATTATAAATATTTACTATTTTCTAAACATTGGTTGATTTATATCACGCATACGGTCCATTCATTCTATAGCCCACAGGACAGTTGTAAACTTAAATGCCAACGTCGTCATTTATTTTTTATTGCAATAATTTACTGGAAAGTAAAATGGAATCTTAGTCTTTTTTTTATAAAATGGACATAGATTTAAAGAATGACGTTTCATTCCTTTCAATCGTAATAAACTAAGTCTCCGAAATTTATTTGGGAGTGTCGTATGCTGAACTAGACTTTTTGGGAAATAAAATGACAAAACTTACGAACCTCCTGAGCTCTGATTGCCATTATTGAGGCTTCTTCATCTTCACCGCCACTAATAATGTTATAATTAATCTATCATGCAATACTGAATACAGATCTCTTTCGTTACATCATTATCATATAAAATACTAACTTGAACCTTCGTGATGTGGGGATCGTTCTAAATTGCGTGTGATTGTACGAGGTCACCATAAGAATATTTCTTTTTCACCGCATTTCAATTACTGGAGTCATATGGCCAACCACTCTCACTTGCATTATTAAGTAGATTTAAGATTTTAATTTGTAAATTTCCTTCATCAGTAAGTTACGTATTATTGTTATGATTTTTTATACTTTTTTTTTTCATTTCCTATTTGTAATTTGTCTCGAAACTATGAGCAGATTTTTCGAGTCTAGAAACTCAGAATGGAGTGTCCACCCCAGCGGGAGGATCTGTTCCTTAAGAATACGGCCAAACATTACATAATGTTGTTTCTTTTTAGTCGCTTAGGCTAATATTTTTCTTTTCAAAGGCGCTTTTTATATTTTGTTTTACAATTCAGCATCTCCTCTTTTACTGTTAGTACGCCAAGTTCTTTGTGAATTTCGTTGTTGGTGATGTACCAAGGGACACGCGATACTGTCCGCAGTCCTAATTCCTCATAATATTTATATATAATCAATAACGGTAAAATATTTATTAAGTGTGTTCAGTATTGTAAATTTCTGCGTTACGTAAGTCGAACTTACGGATGTATCGAACTTACAGCGTAATATCGGCCATTAAGTATGTCACATAACAATCCCTAATTTATCGAGTTATGATATTAGTGTCGAGACGGTTGACATCAATTTAATTCATGTCTCATCCCTCTGCGTTATTAATGGCCGCTGTAATTATGCCCTAACGAAGACGTTCACTCATTACACGAGAGGAATACGATTCTAAATACGTGTTTAAACATGATTCATCATAATTAAAACTTCGACGTGTTAATGAAAGTTGCGTCTCGCGGGGACAATGCGTTTTGTGTAAGTGACGTGTTTGCGGACTATGTTATTAAACCATATAACAATAATGATATATTTTGTTACATATTCAGATAATACTCGATGCCTACGATAGGCATTGATAAACATGTATATTATTAAATAGTACAATAAATATACGGTATGGACTAAGATCATACTTTGTGTTATGAATGGGGATATCTACGTTCAACAATTCATAGAGAGTTTATACCCGATTTGTGCCGATAATAGTACAAAATTGACTTAAGACATACAATTTAAATAGTGACCTATAACTATTAAAGTTTTCTAACACGTATCATATAATACCAATTAGAACGATAGAAAATAACATATTCAATATTAATAAAAAGTAAATAACATTCGAACTTAATATGAATATTTGCAATTTATTGTAAAAATCACAGTTTTAAAATAATTGTTTTTAATTACAATTCGCTGTAGATATCTAATGGAAAAAGCATAGGTAAGTAGGTATATATTAACTCAAAATCTATCTACCGATTGCAGTCAAACCAGAATTCAGTAGATGTATCTGCTCTTCTTTATTCCTCATAAATCCATCTTCTAGACGTCACGGTGTAGACAAACGCCCCATAACTCAAACACGCGGGGCGGCCCAAACAACGAGATACGACGTTGTGACGTCACGCTCCTGAATGCAGGAAAGTGACGCAAAACACACGGGCCGTGACCGCTGTATGATGTCATTTGTCACTGTCACTCAGCTGTAACGGTCGGTATAAATCAGTCGCGGTGCGAACTTCTAGATGACTGTTTTGGGAGATCATTCAAATTCTGTACGCTGATAGCGTTTCGGTGTACTGCCATATTAGAGGGTGTCGGGCGTATAAACTCGATTACAAGTTTTCATCAATATAGATAAGAGACTGTTATTTTAGAGTTGCCTAAACAAACGTTGAATGCAATCCTCATATCAAGATATGTCCGTGTTATAACTTCAGTCTTCATTAACCTAGGAGTAATTTGATATCACTAAGATGTTATATTTATATAAATAAGTAGTAAGGAAAGAAAAATATTCGGAGTAAGGAGTTTTGTGGAAGTATTTTCAGGAAGCTAAATATACAACTTTTTCTCTCTTGTTTTATAATTATTATTACTAAACAAATTGTACAAGGATAGACTTAAATAAAAGATATTAAACCTGTTACAATAAAACATCACATCAATGAATCGTCATACAATAATGAATCTGTAAGGTAAAGAAACTTGTAAACTATACAGGATCAAACCACTATACAATGTTTGTAATGTTTGAATAAAAAACAATTTAAACAAAAGTCCAACTCATTAATAATGATGACTTAAACGTATAGCTTAAAGTTTTATAAACTGTACAAAATTTTGTACTAATATTGGAAGTTCTCTATCTATTTAAAAATGATTCAGTTCAGTATTTCTTACATAAAAAAAACTTTCCAAATCTTACAATATCACCATTGTAAATCACTGTCAATGTAAACCTACCCCGCCTTTAAAATTACCTCCTTGACTCGCGCACATTTTTTGCGTGCCCTAAACAGCTTGTTATTAAACGCATAACCTTTAATATTTCTGAAGAGTTGGCATCTCTTTAATTTCTTTTCTCATTCAGGATTTTTCGCCGCATCAATCTTGGTAGCACGAACAGACCTCGGCCTCCTCTTTATTAAATTACCGAAGCGATGTATAGCCCGTCACGTTTAAGATTAATTTTAAGTCACGTCAAATTTACGTACAGTTTAATATCACGAATACGGTGATATGTGTTAGAATAATCACCCCTTTAGTCTACCAATCACATGTCAGCATCATAATCATCAAAACAGCCCTTTTGCAACACTAATTACCTGTTCTTCGATAACGACAGTTAATTACGTAGGTATACGCTATACTCAAATGTATTATAAGAATTTCATGTAATTATATACATCAAAGTATAAACACTACAACGTAATGACTTTTAAGTCTTTGTGGTATACGGGTATAACACACTATGTCTAGAACTGTAGACGCAGATTCTAATTTCGCACAATATATTTCTTATATTTGTTTTCTTGGTAGGTACGTACATGTAAATAATTCCAACGTATAAATTAAATAATAATAACGTATAAATTAATATTAGTCATTGACTATATAAAATAGAATTATAACGTATAATTTTATAAGTACATATATTATGTATTTCCACTATAACTTCAATCACTTTCAGTAATACGGAATGAAAATCTTAAATTTCTGTTCAGGTTACATGTTTCAAATATTTCAAGGTAAATTCTTTGTAGTGGTAAATAGTGGAAATCCATATTGACATTTGACACAAAACGAAATCATTTCTTTATCTTATTATGACATACGCTTTATATTTTAATGAGTAGAATAATATATAATTGCCTGATATGCTAAAATGTTGATTTCAGAACAAGTATAAGCTTAAATTGTTTATTCCTAAATTACTCATGAATAAAATAGGTACATTTTTATCGGTCATGTACGTAAACATGTATTTAGATACTACAATATCGAACGCAGTTTATATCTTGAAAGAAAGCAAAAAATCTAAAATTAGGATATTTTTTCTACCAAATGTAACAAAATGTTTTATCCTACCGACTAGTATAATAGAGGTTGAATAATCTAAAACAAGCGAGGATTTCCTTCGGCAAAAAAAAAATGTTTTTTTAGGTTCCCCTGACAGTGTCGTGGTATGCAGATTTTAAATACGTGATCTGAAAGTCAATGTTGGTAACCTGCGAGTGACAAGCCGATTAGTGGTTGGAGTTCGAGTTTGACAGTTTATAACTCACTATATAACAGATTTTTTATAGAGATAAATTTTATTTTCCTCAAATTTTTAACTATAAGATTTGTCGTGGTAATAATATAATTTCTGATAGTGAATGATAAACTTGCATTACATACGTTCATTACAAGGCCACCGTGATTTTACACGTAAGGTAAGTTTACGTTGTCATTATCATAGTGTTTTTAAAATTATTTTTTCTTAATGCAAAATAAAGAACAATGTTGAAAGCACCAATTTTTGTTACATGTAATACTTACCTAGTTACACTCACAATATAGTTATATTCTTATACCTATCATATAAATATAAGGATATAGAAAAGAATACATGTAGGGATGGATATATCTTACGTTAGCTAGTACACTTATATGAATATTATGAAAAGGAATCTATCAGGAAATAATCTTGATAAGTATAATATTATGTTCAATATCTAAGTAAATAAACATGTTGTATACAAAGCTAAACATTATTTTATTAGCCTAATTTGAACTTGAAATACTATTATCAAGGACAAAGACAGAATAAACGTTAACGTGTTATAGAATGACTATTTACACTATAGAGATTAAGGCTTATGTTCTATTACTCTATTACAGTTTTAGGAACAACTGTAATTTATTGACATTTTAATGTAACCACAAAAAGCAATTTGTCATTGTAACTTTGATGAATAATAAAATAGTCAGCCAATTTTGTTGTGACAGGAATTAATTGAAATCTATGACGGCGCGTGCCAGCAATGGTGGCATCTGCTCAGAGCTTTAATTAAGGAGCCTAAATGTACTGCCAGAGCCTGGAGGATGTGATTGATGATGGGCATATTCCTACATACGTATCCTGCACGTTCCAATCGACGACAAATTATTATTTCATTTTGTTTCTGTCAACGACTTAATAGATTAACCCTTTGTTTGTGGCATTTGATAATAACGCTATCGGCAACGAAGTTGAAAAAAATAATGGAGTATTTTCATTCCATAGTCAAAATTAACAAATCATTGAAAACAAAAGTTTACGGTAAATTTTTACCATTGTAATAAAATGTCCAATTGACGAATGGCTCTCAATGAATATTACTAGCATTAGAGCAATAAATTTAAATCATAAAACGTATAAAAGTTAAACATGAAATTATCTTATTCGTATTTGAAATTTAGATTATAAATTATTTATACTACGTTTATATTAAAACGTAGTATTAATACTTTTGATAGTAACATTTTTTATTCTACCACTCATTCGTCAAGTAGACTCAAAACAAGAAGAATGGGCAAAAAACTTACTTGTTGTTATATTAATAGAACGTTCCACATTTTTATTTTTTAAGATTTTCTGTGTATATTAAATAGATTACGTTAAAAGTTTAGGATACGATGTTACTGCAAAGCTTTATTAACTCAAAATTCGCATAGCTCGTAGCCGATGCAAATGCACCCCGTCGCCTATAACTCATGCGTGCGGACAGGATGTGTGGCTGACGTGAGTTATGACGTCATGAGCTGCCAGTAGACTATGACCAACTGGCTAAACTATATTCTTGCATCAAGATCTTATTTTTGGTAGGTTTCACATATACATTAATTATACATTAATTGTATAATTTTTCTAATTAGTAGAATTCATTTGTATGTGTTTGTCACGTAAATCCTGAAAATTTCATTGGTTTCTTAGATGGATTGAAAACATAACGAAATACGGTACGTGTCACTGCTTTCGGTACGTTGATAAATTTGTATTTTGGACAATTGAGAACAATTATATTTCAGCGGTACTTTTAAATGTCTAGTTAGAAAAGTAGGACGGACCGTCGTCTACCATATCCACTAGTAATCTGAATTAGTATCCATATAATCACAATGTTATGTCATTTTGGTTTCCAAAACGTCAAATTCTAAAACACTCAAGGGATTTCATCTACCATAATAATATGCATTGTAGATAAAGTAAACATATACATAGGTATTAGTGATGACCTACTTAGATAACTGCTTATATTATACTTACGTCAGGGTATCAAACAACGCTTAATATCTGTAGTCAGCTGAATGACCCTAATGACCAAACGGTGGCTATGTTAACAATATATGACTTGATCGGTTAGGGTTAGAGAACGAGCGACAATAATCGTCTAAGAGGTAATATTTGTACGTGACATAAAAACTCTTTTGTATTTATTTTTAATTTCCAAAAGCGCTACGCATTCATTTGTTTTATAAATAAAACTATTATTATAGAGATGTGAAATTATCATCAACATATTTTTATTTATCTCTAGAATTTAACTATGATTACTTATTAACAAATGATTGAATATTAGCTAGACCAAATTATACAATACGTAATAAGATAGAGTTACATATGATCATCAACACAGAAAATTACCATCCTTAACGTATTTTTATTACTGAAGTTCTTACCTACCCGGCATCAATATCTTCTTTCATTTATTAAAACCGTTTGGAATAGGTTACCTACCAAAAAGTAAAATCTATATCATATCCGCTATATTAATAGCCATACACATTTTATTCAAATCAAGGGTAATATTAACTACCGCCGTATAATAGTTGAATGGCAACGCATGAGGGCGTCATAGGCGTCAGTACGAAATGAAACACGTCCATAGTGCAGTTCCTGTCTATACTATACTTTCAGCTAAAGTTGGTTGATCTGTAAAAAATCTTGAAGTAATATAAGTGCTAAGTGTGAATGTGGATAAACTGTGTGAAAGTTATTATAACAAGAAAGGGAGTGAATAACGAGATGACTATAAAATAGAGATAAAACATATTCATAAATTAATACATAAATCTTAAACGTTCGATTTATTGGGCTACAAAGCAACAACAGGCATACAAATACACAGAAACGTCAAACTTATCATCAGATACCCCTTTTTCCATCAGAAGTTAATAAAGAACGTATGTTTACATGTAAACGGCTGTAATAACTCTCAATTAGTAAGTGATAGTGTGCCTTGAGATAGTTATCTATGAAGCAATCTCATTATGATTACAGTCATAGTTGCAAATGAATGTAAAACAACTCCCAAACTGTTTAAGACCAACTTCAACCTAGAGAACAGACGAGTCCAATGGCTAAAACGTCCAGGAAATTGCTCGTTTGGAAATCTTAAGTCTCAAATTTCATTAAAGTTTAAAGACAAAAGACATTAAATAGTACGTACTGTCACTGATTGCTTTAGGTACTGTAGCATGTGCTACGTATTATAGAACTCCTCCGGAATACGTGGCATGGTTACTACACAAGACTAGGGACCTATTCCGCACAAGTGTAATTATTGGACAAATCTCTATGCGTTTTTAATAATATACAACGCATATTATTTCTTTATGTATAAGTTAACAATTGTATGTTATGTTATGTTTAGGTATAAAAAACTGCGATATAAAAAATATATAAACACTTGTATTTGTATTAGTATTTTGAATTCTGTATTTAGGGTGTACGTATTTAATTTATTAGTTGTATCTAATTTGTTTAAAAAAGTTTAAAACAATTTTGCGGTGTTGGTTTGATGGTAATTTGATGGCGATCGTTTAAAGAGGAACTGAGGGAGGATATGAGAGTCAACCGCGAACAACTTCAAGTTATGACAGATACCTTGTCTGCGCTCATAGGCAGGATAGCTGAATGTGAAAACCGCATTGATAAACTCAATGACCGTTTGGTTCTATTAGAGTGCAACACAAACACAGATAATGAACCTGGCAACAAATCCCTAGCAGAGTCCATTAAGCAGTTAAAGGCCGAAATAAATGAAAGGGACCAAGACCTTTTACTGAATGACTTGGATATATCTTGTGTTCCGGAGACCGGTGGCGAAAGCCTGCCACATATCTTAAAAACTTTGGCTAGTAAGCTGGGAGTTACTATAAGCGATCAAGATGTCATCAGTACGGAGCGCGTGGGCCGCGTGTTGGAGTTTCAGCAGTCAGACGCGTCGAAACCGACCCAAGAGACCTCTACTCGCCCTCGTACCATTGTGGTGCGGTTGGCACGGCGTGCAGTACGGGATGAGCTGTTGAGAGCTGCTCGAGTGCGCCGTGGTGCAACTACTGAGGGGTTGCACCTCCCAGGGGTTCCGAGACGGTTTTACATAAACGAGAGATTGACTAGAGTTAACAGGATGTTGTTTCGACGAGCGCGTGAATTAGCGGAGCGGCTTAACTGGCGCTACGTGTGGACGAGAGGTGGTCGAATATTTGCACGTCAATTCCATGGCCATGACTGTCCGCGATTCCGCCTAAAAACGGAGGAGGATCTCGAACGCATTTTTGGTCCAGATCCATTTCGTTCTTCAGCCATTAACTAAGTTAAAGAGTGGATATGTTTCCAGTGACGTATCTGGCGATGACTATTTTACTTGTTATTTTCATATTTTACACTTTGTTTTTATCATTTTTTTAATAAGTAAGAGTATAATCAGCATGAAGTACAATTATAGTTATTTGTCAACTTGTGTAACACCAGTTAGAAAAACTTTTTTCCTATATATATATTTTAAATTATCTAAACTCTTCAATAGGGAATCTTATAATAATTTTGTACGTACAATGGAAAGTGTATATAAGCAGTTAGAGTGCTATATTTGCAAAATGGAAACTTTAATGGAACATATATATAGCTATTATTCTTTATTCTTTGTTTTTGATTCATTTTTATTTAATATGTCTACAAATAAGCATATTGGTTCATTGAAGTCTCGTTGTGGTATATTTAATTGTTGGACTACTTATGTTTTTGTTATGTTTGTTGTATCTAAGAGTGTTATGCAGAAACGTAAGTGTGTGTGCACAGCAATGTTGCAAAGTTTATGGGATCCTAATGTACGAATTCATGTTCTCTTTCAATTATTTGGCTGTTCTTTTTCCGTTTATTTTGTATATAATATTCACATGTATTTTAAGCTCAATTATTATTATTTCTCAAATCTAATACACTATCGTAATATACGTATTTTATTAACCAGTAAAATTCAATCATAAAACTAAATTTCTTAAGTTAGCACTATATAATGCTGGTTCTCTGAATACTGGACATGACGACTTTCTCATAGCAATGGATCGTTTTAAAGCTGATATTGTTGCGATAAATGAGACATGGCTACCAGTAGGTCAAGAGGCTCGAGCGCCAGTGGTTCCCGGCTATTGCCTACGTAACGCACCACGCCCTCAAAACATACGTGGTGGTAGGGGAGGCGGTGTTGCATTCTATGTACGAAAAGACTTAAGGGTCCGATCTGAAAAGCATGCTGACGTCGGCATTGAGCAATTATGGCTATCGACGAGATCGAACGGGTATAGTCTAATTGTGGGAACAGCATATAGGCCACCATGGATGAATATTGATATGTTCATAGATGCATTGACAGACACAGTTACACACTTTTCTAAATATGACTACGTTGTCCTACTTGGTGATTTTAATGTGGATATGCTTAATAGATCTCATAGTAGCACTTTGAAAATAGAAGACTTTTTGCAATGTTTAGACCTACAACAGGTGGTGACTGAACCTACTCATCTCTCGGTTAATTCTCACACATTACTAGACCTTGTATGCACTAATTGCCGGATACATGATGTAAATGTCTCAAACATCACTGGATCACTCGGCCATGCCATGATAAATGTTAATGTTACATTAAAAAAACTCAAAACAACACCAAGTACCTTTGAATATAGAGCTATCAAGAGGATAAATTTGAGAGGGTTCAGTCAGGATCTTATGGCCTTAAATTGGAGAGTACTTCAGATTTTGCCTAATATAGATTGTATGGTGGATAAATATAGTTCCTTCCTTATGACTCTTTTTGATAGGCATGCCCCAATAGTATCTATGACAGTGAAGCAAGATCAGTCTCTTCCTTGGATAACGGACACAATCAGAAGTATGATAGAATTACGTAATAGGGCTTATGACACTTATCGACGTTCTGGGTCTGATGTGCAAAAGCAATATTATAAAGACCTTAAGAAAATGGTAATCAATAGTATTAAAAATGAAAAGTGTGCTTATTTTAATTACTTTATCAATTCTAATGCTGACAATAGTAAGGTATTTTGGAAGAATATTAAAGAAAAAATATTAGTGGATCCTAGTAAAGCAAAATGTCTGCCAGACTTCCTTAGTGACCCCGATATTATTAATGATCACTTCTTAACACAAGCTGGGTCAGATACAGTATCTTTATCTCAATTAACATTTTTTGAATATCACAAATTTGACACACAAAAACCCCAGTTTAAATTACAACCAGTCACTGAAAGTGATGTTGCTCGTTACATACTATCAATAAAGTCCAATGCTATCGGAAGTGACTGTATTAGCCGTGATATGGTACTGCTTACACTTCCTCAAACTTTGTCTATTGTCACAGATATGGTAAATGAGTCACTCACTACTGGCTTGTTTCCTTCCCAATGGAAAAGGGCACTAATCACTCCATTGCCCAAAATTGAACATCCCAATGATTATAACGATCTCAGACCCATAAGTATTTTACCATTTCTCTCAAAAATTCTGGAAAGGGCTGTAATAATCAGGTTGTACATTATGTTACTGCTACTAATATACTACCGTCACATCAATCAGGATTCCGCAGGGGCCGTGGTACTGTTACAGCGCTGCTAGACGTGACAGACGATATACTTGCAGAACAAGATGTTGGACGTGGTTCAGTACTTGTTCTTCTCGACTTCACTCGTGCATTTGACAGTCTTGATATCTGGTTGCTTCTTTCCAAGTTGTCCTATTATGGATTCGATGCACATGCAATCAAATGGTTTACAAGTTACTTGAGCAACAGATGGCAATCCGTAAAACTACGTAGACATGATGGCTCATACTCGGTATCCACTCCGAAACCAGTAAAGCGTGGAGTTCCCCAAGGATCCATATTGGGTCCTCTTCTCTTTAATATATATTGTGCAGATCTACCTAACGTTATTAAACATTGCAAATATCACTGTTACGCTGACGATATACAACTTTATATCTCGTTAAAGCCAACAAAAATTAGAGAAACATTGAAGGCCCTTAATGAGGATTTGGGTAGAATAGCTGATTGGTCTTCTAATAATTGTCTCAAACTTAATCCGTCCAAGTCTAAATTTATGATTCTTGGTAGTAAAAAACAGATTGAAATGATCAAAAATAGCGATCCCGTTGTAAAAATTTTAAATACTTGTTTACAGGAGGTTAGTGAAGCCAGGAATCTGGGTATTGTTTTTGATTGCCAACTCCGTTTTGAGAGCCATATCCGGAATCTTGTAAAGAACTGTTTTTATAAATTGAAAGTTTTATATAAAATAAGAAATTGTGTAAATGAAAAAACGCGCATCACTCTATGCGAATCATTAATTTTATCTAGGCTAAATTATGGAGATTTGGTGTACGGACCTCGATTACTTTACAAAACTCGTCGAATGATTCAACGTGTACAGAATGCATGCTGTAGATTCTGTTTTGATATTCCTCCGCGTACACATGTATCTCCGTTCATAAATAGGGCTTCAATGCTAAATATGGAATCACGTCGAAAATTACACCTTGCAATGCTTATGTTCAACCTTACAAAGCTGAAAATCCCAGAGTATCTTTACCAAAAGCTAAGGTTTCGCACGTTCCACGACCAATATGGAGATGGTACACCTAGGACTCTGAGGCCACCATTGGCAGCGCACTCACATAAAACAATGGCGTTTAGAGGATGTTTCCGCTATCAAGCGACCAAATGTTGGAATAATATACCCCCTCCAATTAGAAGTATTCCCTCGAAACTTACTTTCAAGCAAAAATTAAAAGATTTGTTGTTGGAGGAACAAAAGTCAAGTTGATTTGTCTTTGTAACCGTTATACATATAATGTACATATATTTCTTCATTTTCCCCAATATTTGATTAGTGGTTTTGGTTGCTTGATAGTGGTAACACTCAACACTCAACACTCAACACTCCTTTTAAACACTTCACACTCTTATGCAATAATTCTATTTTCTCTTTTGTTTTTCATATTTATTTTATTATATGAATTGATAATAATTTCCTATATATTTTATGCCTATATGTTATACCTATTTCTTGTTTTAATATAGTTTTTTTTTCTTTTTTAATATATTAATATTTATGATAATGTAATAGGGCTGATTACAAGCTGTGGTCTTGTTACATGCGTCCTCGCGTATGTCTCTGGGCAGTGCCTGAATATCAGTGGTTTGCTGCTTGTATGCTGCAAACAATACACTGAGGTGCTGCCTTTTTACGTATGGGCTATGCACACACACTACGTTACTCATACCGTTTTTTGTTATCTGTATTGCATTTTATTTTATCTGTATATTTGTTTGACTTCACTAATGTAATGTGTATATCTGTTTTATTTTTGTTCTTATTATTACAGTGCCTTTTGTGTGTGTGTGTGCCTTTAACGTGAATAAAATTTTTATCTATCTATCTATCTATCTAATCCGTTTTAGGAAACTTTTGCAAATCTCGTACGTTTAAAATATCTGTTTCCAAAATATAATCTTTTATTTTTTCAACTATGTACTATTTGTTTAGATTTTACTATTTTTCTTTTTTTACTAGATATTTATTATTTATTAATTATTGTTTAAACTATAGTCCACTTTACCAATTTTTAATTTGCTTACGTAGTATATTTTGTATACCATCAAATAATATAAGTCAAGATTGCTACAGAGTTCGTTTATAAGTGAAACAAAATATACTTAGTTACTTATGTATGAAGTACCAGAGAAATTTATTTAAACACATTTGTATTTTGACTGATATTTCTGTTCTTTATAACATTAATTAAAAATATTTAATAAAATATTGAAATTAGTTTTTGATTTACAGGTAATGCAGAATTTTGAAAACTTCGGTATTCGGTAACTATTACTTTTTAAATCCAAATTCTTATCTCTTAAAAGGTAGAGCATGATTCAACTAAATTGCAAGAAGAATGTACCTCAACATTAAGAAGGTCCGGACAAGATGAACTACATAATCCTAAAGGAGTGCAGGACATTTTGCCTCTATCACGGGGAACGAAGACAAATTAAGTTCACCTATCCCATACCTTATAAGGACGGGGTTATTTCGTAATGCGAATTACTTACATACAAACGAGTTCTTGGATTATATTTACTTCTTATATGTGCTAATTAATTTTATGTTGACGGTCGCGATAGTCTAGCGGCTTAGCACACCGCTTTACTTCTGATGGTCACGGGTTTGATTCTTCGCACAGTGCAACTACTTGTATTCATGAGTACGAATGTTTGTTTCGGTCTGGGTGTTTTCTATGTATATTATGAATGTATTAATATAAAATGTCTAAGTATTTATATCAGTTTTCTAGTACGCATAATACAAGCAAGCTCTGCTTACAGTGGGACTAGATAGCGCTGTGTTAATTATCTGAGGAATAGAATAGAATAGAATAGAAAATCATTTATTCAAATAAACTTACATTGAAGCACTTTTGAATAGTCATTACAATTTTTAATCTACCGCTCGTTCGGAAAGCTGTCTCATCACAAGAAGAACGAGCAAGAAACTTGCGTGTTGCTCTTTTAAATAATTTTATTATTACTTTACATTTTTAAGTTTAAGTGTGTGAATACAAACCACCAATTAGCACTAATTCTATTAAATACTCAAATAGAAAAAATATTGAATATATAACCAACTGGTTAAACAATTAATAAGAGGAAATCAGTCATAGTGATTAGAGCAGACCAGTTCCTACAAGCAGCACCCGTTCACGAGTATGACGGATGAGCCAGCCATCACTGCGCTCGACCATATTTTAGGGAGCCCAATGACCCGGCCCACCACGCCGCCACAAGTCTGGACATTTTAGTGAGCATGACTACTCAAAACACTAGACTACGTCAAAGCTACTTACAATTGCTATCTGATAGTTATAGTATTCACATTTTACATAAGAATGCATGCGGCAATCAATACAAAAACCGCTACGCTTTCATATTTCTAAAATCAATCAATTAAATCAAGAAAGCAATGAGAAAATTAAATTATAACGTTGTATGCTAATAAACTAGTTATTTACTTGATATGTTGTCGTCTATGAATTTGTCTATCCTGTAATAGGCTTTCTTACACAAAAATTATTTAATATAAGATTTGAATTGCCTCTCTGTCAGATTTAGTGCAGATTCTGGCAGTTTATTATAAAATCTTACGCAATTACCATAGAATGAATTACTGACTTTGAGGTTATTTGTTATTATTATTATTATATTTGTTTCGACTGTATTTCCGTGCATGTTTAAAGATAAAGATGGATAAAGACCAAGATGGTCGAACGTGAATTGGTTTTGATGATTTGACTAGTTCTTCTTAAGAGTTCCGT
Organism: Achroia grisella; assembly: GCF_030625045.1. NCBI lineage: Eukaryota > Metazoa > Arthropoda > Insecta > Lepidoptera > Pyralidae > Achroia > Achroia grisella. Next base: position 930,425 of record NW_026712648.1, read on the forward strand.
ATTCAATAAATACAATAGTAATGGAAAACAGCTCAATTAAGCAAACGTTACAATATAAGAAAACAAAACTATAAGGGCGACGTAAAGGGGATGCAGAAAAAAGCTAATATAGAGGTTGATTTCTGAATAAATGAATCTCCATCGCCCTATGGAGCAATATTAAATTATTAATTTAGGTGCAATTTATAAGGAAAGTGTCGTCTCTATATAAATGATTAAATACACCTACGCATTGAAAAATCAGGTAACTGTTAAAATATTACACATAACCGTACCAAATACTATTAGTGTTTGATACGGTTATGTGTAATAGAATAAAAAAAATCCATACTAATATTATTAAAGGGATAATTATGTACATTAGACTAAGTTCTGTATGTCTATCTGTTTTTTATATTTCACGTCTAAACATACTCGTAAGTGAAGATGGATTTTCATTATGAGGAGGGACATGGATTATCTTTTACATAAGACAATCTAGAAGGAAGTGAAACAACTAGACAAGGTCGCGGGTAGAAGCTTGAGTTTAGTTCTAATAATTATGGTATTTCTTTAAAGTTCTGTTTGTTAGTTCACTGGTGATAATGTGATATTTTGTTTTGTAATTAAAAATAAATAAAACCAGGGTATATATATTATAATTTTTCCTATTCGACTTTATTACATCCACCATCAGTAACAACTAATTGGATGGATTTTGGTGTCATAGATACAAGTTCTTAAGCTGTACATAGAAAGTTTCGAAATAAATCCCCAGAAGGGTAAAATAGGGATTAAAGTTATACGAACAAACTACCTTGTTTAGCGACCCTTATTTACCACTCAACAAATTAGATATGATATATAACTTTGAATTTTGCTTTCACCTATATCCTGAAGCTATAGATAGGTAAGTAACTCTGTAACATAATCTTTGGAATCGATTCAAAGTTCAAGTAATAAATGGATTATCGACATTTCAAGGTTTACAAGTGATATCAAAGCTTTAAACTTGAGGGGCTACACGATTACACACAACTACTGTTAATTAAATTTAATATAATGCTATTAAATTTAATATTATTACTGAATGGGTACTTCATTTATCTAAATGTGAATTATTATTCTTAGTTTATCTAAATAAAAAATTTTCGACAGAGAGGCAAATCAAAGAAATGTCTACAAAAACTCTCCTTTACATCTCAGTTTCTCATTCTATGTAATATTATAATTTTATGTCTATGAAAAACTGAAGATTTTGTAAAGGCAAATACGTACCGGAGAACCCACAAGAACACAATCAATAACAAATTCTAATTCAAAATTAGAACCAGCGCCCTCTAGACAAACTGAGTTTGCTTTTATATCTGTAGTTCATTTACATTTCGCGAGATGGCACTGTACGGCAAGTTAAAGCGAAATACATTATTATACTCACCCTTCGCCAGATGGCGCTAATAAAAAGTTTGAAAAAATATTCAATACTCGATGTTACATTTAGTTATTAAAAACACTTTGTAATTAATACAATTATTATAAATAAATATAAACATGCCGTCACGACTTTTATCCAAAATAGCGTCGGAAGCTTTGTCAATGTCAATTGGGGAAGTAGTGATACATTTCATTGGGTGTATTTGAATTCAAAGTGGTAGGGGGAGTATCTGGTGCCGTCTCGAATTGATTTAGTTTCAGAGTGATCCGTAAATATAGGTAATAATAATAGACACACAGTGTTTTGTTTTCGTTTTCACCATAATTGAAATCCCGACGATTTGGGTGGAGGTGGTGTAAACTACAAGGACAGTTTCAGATATAATTGACATACCCAAATTTTGCTTTTAAAATATAAGTATATATAAATAAGTAATAAAATATTAGTATAACTAAATAACACAGTATCTAGTTTTTAAAAATAGATGAAATTTCATGAAATGAATCAAGTGAAGAGAGACCTATTATACCGTTGATTTTTTTCTGATTTAGTCATATGGCAATGTAAATGTGCGGATATTTATTTTTACGATTACATTAAGAATGAGAATAATGTTTTCGTGACTATTTATCACAATATTCGGCATAATACTTAGTAATATTATAAACATGAAAGTATATCTGTCGGTATGTTTGTTACCTTTTTACGGCTAAACTGCTGATCGGATCTTATTAAGATGTAAAGACAGATTGAGTGACAAGAATAGATGACATTTGGTTATCTTTTATCTCAAAAAGTAGTCGAATTCGCAGGTATCAGCTGATATTTGTGTACATTGTTATTTTAATAAAGTTACGTAACTTGAAATTAAATTACTGTATTTAATAATAATAACAGTAAATTTTAGGATATTGAATTATTCTAATGCGTATAATCCATAAATCTTTAGACATGTAACGCGATCCGTACCTACTCATATTCTTTTAAATTAAGGTGATAACTCGAAAGAAAAATACTTAAACTGAAATACTAACTTATAAAAAAGATAAAGCTATGTTAAGCCTACTTAACAGAGGCTTGTCTTTTTTATAATATTTATTCATATTTTTATATAGTTTTAGGTCACTATACGTTTCTGCTAGCAATTTTGGTGAGTTTAATAAGTATAAGTTGTGTAGCTATATATATGTCATATGCCTTTTTTATCGCATGTTGTATAACGCAAATAACATATTCTATATATCAGGCTATATTTGAATATCAGTGTTTTCTCCCTAAACAAAAATCATACTGAGATATGGCCTATTTGCACTACTGTAGCACACAGCATCAGTAAAATGCGAGTACACATATTGTGACATTTGCGGCGTGCACTGGTTTATTTCATTTTTATTACTGTTTACTGTTTTTGTGATATATTATATTATTTTGTTGTATGTGTGCTGAAAAATCTAATATATAATTTATCTGTATGTCTATTTCTATTTATTCAACAATAACTTGGGGGCCTCGGTAGTCTAGCGGTTTAGTACACCGCTTTACTTCCTGAGGTATCGGGTTGGATTCCACAGACGGTGAAACGTTTGTATTCTTTAGTATGATTGTTTCTATCAGTCTGGGTGTTTTCTATGTATATTATGTATGTATATAAAAAAAATATTTAAGTATTTATATCAGTTGTCTAGTACCCATAACACAAGCTCTACTTACCATGGGACTAGATGGCGTTGTGTTAATTATCCAGGATTATTTATTATGATAATATTATTCCTTTACACATCGAATTTTTAATGTTTTAACTAGTATATATCATAGATAAGTGTAAATCTAAGGTCAGCCTATTCATTTTAACTTAATTAAATATTGACAAATTACTTATTAAAACAAATGAATATGCAAAAGCCATTAACAATATTTTTAATATGATTACACCCAATAGCAACACAACAATTCGTACTATGATAACGGTCAGCAAACTGCCGAGTTGTATTCACAATATTAGCTCTTTAACACGATTAAACAATTATAAAATGAAATAGTAAGTTAGCAAAGGCAATTTTTCACAAAAAACACCAATTATACGTGGTAGATAAGGCAAACTTGGGCTTGTCGTTAGATTAGCTTCGCAGAAATATGTTTGCGTGTTAATTTATAGACCAGTGGATCTGGATATGTTTATTTGTAACTAATGAACATTTATTTAATGATCATCCGATTAATGGGATCAATTACTACAATTTCTTGATTACAAATGATTTTTCTCTTAAGACATTTTTGAATTTCGTATAATACACAACTAATACTCATATTACGATTTGATGTTTCAGATATTCAGTAAGGACCTACATAGATATCTAATGTCATAATTCAAATGTACTGTATATTTGTATTGTATTAAATATTTTTTTATAATCTCTGAACAGCGCGAAGTTTTACGGTAGAGAATGCCATCAGGCATTAAGTCCATATATACAATTTTGTGGAAATAAAGTAAAATTAATATTGTTATTATATAACATATTTAAACTATTATTACATACATACATAACATAAAAAAGCCAATGATTGAAGGCCTAATAATAACATAAGTTCAATTTAATTATTCAAGATAATATTTAATGCAGTAATAATGCAGTATTTAATAGGATATCGTTTTCATTAATCTTATTATAAACAGAAAGTTGTAGTTAGAGTTTAAACAAAAAATATAAATTTATTTAATTATAAATTGTATTTATGACAAAATGTTAACACATTTAATACTTTTTCTACTACTTAAGGTATAAAAATAGTAGTAGTAATTGCTATATTGTGCAAGTGTTACCATTGGGTTATTCATGGCATTATATTGAAAAAGTTTTCTGAAAACCTAGCTCTAGGTCTCTATAACTTAAGCCGTTGTTGAAACTTCGTCGTCACGATGCCGTAGGCATTAAGCAATTACATGGAAATTCTAAGTATTGGAAAGTATAACTACGACTACAAACATCTTTTTTACGATGGTTAAAAAATATAAGATTTAGTTTTGTGTTTTTACAATACTAATTTCCTCCGTGTGATCAAAGAATAAATATAAAAATAGTATAAACATAATTTCTTCAATTATTTATTTGTAATAATTTATTTTGTACAATTTTGCCGCAATTTCGTAAGCATGTACGTTTTTAGACCACCGTTTATTAATGATGACAATGATCAGATAATAACAATAAATAAAGTATATACCTATACCACAGATACCTACGACACTATTTATTATTTGACTAGCCGTCTCGCGCGACTCCTTTTACTCGTAGCTTGATTGCTATGTAGAGACTTTTCCAATAAATAGGCTATCCAACACTAAAAAAATTTTCAAAAGCATTTCAGTAGATCCACATAATTAAAATAATAGATGAAGTGTTCATAATTTTCTAATTTTGCCCATATTTAGTATTTACCCTGCTTTTTTAATCTACACATTTCATTGTAATTCCTCCAGCCTCTTTTACTTGATACACTAACATATAGCCAGATAGTTTTCTCTTCACTGCTTAATGAAATGGACTTCCGCAAAATAACACCTAATTCAGATAAAATTATAAAATCTCTTCAATTATAAATACTAACTTTTTAGTTAACGTACACGTTCATTATTTTCATTCTCACGGCACTACTCAACTACTATGGTTGATGTTTTTATGCAAATATAAACGCACAGGCGTAGCACCTTCATATGAGTTTATAGCATTTATGAGTATATGGATTACCCGTAGGTATATGTATTTTAAATACGTGTTTCAAAATAATTTAATATTGAATGAGGACTTTAATGATAACAGTAGAATAGAATCATACAAAGGAGGGTGATATATATGAACTATGTATATATGTTTTAAATTATGATTAGAGAATAATAAATAAAAATAAAATATACTAATATTAAAAGTTTTCTCAACAATAATAATTATTCACTTCTGGAAAAGTGGTAAGCTTAATATACATGTATCAGTAACTTCGCATTAGGCTATAAATATCAACAAATAACTTATCATTATAGAATAATAGTTTTTTTTATGTTCATACACACGATATATTATTAAACTATATCATTAAAATATCAAACAATACAATTTAATTACTATTTTTTTATTCCAATCGTTCAAACAAAGAAAATATTTTACTTTGACATTTTTAACGATTTTAAGAATAAGCGATTGGTAAGATACTTATAATGTTTGCAAGAATAAAAATGTGTTGTTTTATAAACGATACTGTGAACAAAATTAAACACAGATATTTGGAATTCGTTAACATTATACGAAAATGAATATTACCTGATTAAAAATAAAGGACATTTTTCTAAAAAACAGACCCAGTACTCAGATGCATGTTCTTGAAACATTGAATTGGTGTTTCTTTTCATTATCCATTCCCAGTATAGTATTATATATATATATATATAATTAAATTCTTAGAAATTATACCTAAGTATTGTTAATGATTCTGATAACATTAATCTGCGAACTATTACTGTATAATTACAGTTCACCGCAATTTTCAATGGGCACCGTTGTAAGCTAGGGAATGCACCGTACAGCAGTCGGAATTACTAACAACAGAAGGTGCTTAGAGAAACAATAGCCGAGTCTAATCGTGGTCCCTGTGGAAAGCTAACGGAATCAAACACACCACAATCCAAAGGGAAGCCAGACATTCCAGAAGGCAGACAGCCAGCTTATCTGACTTCAAGAACAATTGCGTATAAACATCTATCATGTGTACATATTTAAAATACATAAATTATATATATAATTTATTTCAGATATTTATGAATATAAACAGTAAAAAATTTATAATGAAATAGATGGATTATTTCGTACATTTGGGTAGATAATTTACAATAACCATTTTAAAACCTGTAACTTGGAATGACTAGCATATATAATATAAATAGAATAAATAGTCTTAATAAATCGTGTATATATATATACTAATATTATATATACACGATTAAATATAACAAATAAAATAGTAGGTATTGCTATTAGCGAGCCTATCAGAGTTAGACAAATAGAATACAGTAAAATGTTAGACAATGTTGACATCAAATGGGAGGAATACATTGATAACATATTTTTTCCAAACATTCATTTTTTTTCAGTTTCGCACTCCATATGCCCGAGTTTACATTCTGCTAATTCAATTATGCAAAGCTACCATTTGTTAACAGATTTTAGGGCAATTCACCGAATGTCGACTCCGTTTTATGCTAATCAGCTTAGTGACCATTATTTATTGAGGTACATACTTGCAAACATTTCGGTGTAATGTACCATTCTGATAATGCTGTATCGAGCAATTAATATCAAAAACACTCACTGCTTTATGATAAAGTGCCACATTAATATCTATTTTGCAGAATTGTATTTTGTTTAACGGCGATTTTGTGTTAATTTCATATACCTAAATAGCTATGTCGATGGTGCTTCTAAACTCGCAACGTAAATGCTTATCCAATTTCATTTTGTGAAGCAAATAGCATTAACGTGACTTTGACTTCATCGAATGTATTAATAAAATTACCGAATGACACTGTCGCTATAAAATTATTATGGTTGTCTCTCTTTAAGAGATCTTTAACATATTCCTACTAATTATATAATGATAATTGTAATATGTACATATGTTATTTGATACAAATTTGAGAAAAACATACTTGCATTCCGAATTTGGTACCAATTTAACCTAAAATTTTCGTTTTATAATTATTATATAATTTCATTCTTCATCAATATCAATGGTTCATTACATTAATAGTAAATTCATCAGTTTTTTTATAAATTGTAACAAGCCTACTGCTATTAATAATATAAATTCTGTACCTCTTTTGCCGACCCTTGATGTCATTAATTTTGTGAAGTGTTCTTCTGTTGACTTATTTCCTTGTTTCTTTTTGGGCTTGATATCATAAACCTACTATAGATCATCTCTCACTGTGTATAATTTTTAATATTTCTTATTATTTTCTCTCATCCAAAAATTACGAAGCATGCCCATTCACTATTAAATTTCGTATAATAAATTGAATAAAAAAAAATAAGAACAACATCATTACAATTTAAAACAATTATATTATATATTTATCAAACGTCAGATTACTATTGTTACTGACTTGATGTTATCCGTATATAACCTGACCAATTATTTGATTGTAGTCACGACAGAGGGCTCTCTTGTGTTTGCCACAAAATGTGAGCAATTTTCTGATACATATCTACCATGAAAATGGGTACGTTTGACGTGTCGTTTATAATTCCATTTGTAAAGTGACGTGACGGGGTGGTATATGATTGTGTTTTTATTCAACTGACATGAGGCTAATTAGAAAGACAACTCAGTAGTTTTAAGTCTCCCGAACTAAAAAGGTAAATGGAATTCTTGTGTTATAACTGTAATTACTATATACGTACATCCCTCTATTTGTTACAGAGGTATATTTACTAAAATAATAATGCTGTCGATTGAAAATTTGGAATTGTTGCAAGTATTGTTAGATAAATAATGATGAAAATGAAACATTTTTCAATATTTTTATTTTAGTCGTATAAACGGTGCGAAGTTTCAACTTCACTTTACATAATTACTAGGAATGCAAGCTCGCTTGCATTTCTATTATACGACTGCAGGACATCAGTTGAAATTAGGTAGCTAGCGTGTTAACATATTAGGCGAAGTCACTAACAATTAAGGATGAATGACATGCGAACCTCATGGTATTTATCCTGAGATGTTTAATAGATCGATACCGGGCTACTGGTCATTAATAACAATCCCCTTCCTCCACGTTAGAAGATGACAGTACCTAACAGTATACTTTGAATGACTGAAATTATATACTATGATTTAATTTTAAGTTAAGTATGGAAGTCAGAATGATTAAAAGTTGCCAATGAAAAACAAATATTAATGTAATATTTTATTTATTATCGTTTATTATTGCGTTTATAAAAACTTATACGTTAAAATTTGTATTTACTTACTATGTAATTTTCTTTATTCGTATATAGTTATCAGAACTTTAGAACAGCTACGAATACTGCGATATGAGTTCGTGTACGTGCTATATTTTTTTCAATCTCACCATTTAATGTAATGGAAATTGCGAAAGCCACATTACCTCTATACCATAGACACGTCACAACAAGCTCAATATTTAATTACGTCTCTCTAATAGACGTGATTGCGTTTCCTGCAACTGACATGCTCGTATTATTTTGCCGGTTTGAAACGATATTAAATTCTTGGAAGTGAAATTGAAATTGGGGTATGTCTGTAGGTATTAAAACTATAAAATGTTTGTATTAGAACCTAATATTCGTTGATTCTAAGATCGGATTGCTTTTGGATGTGCTTCCACATCCAAACACACAAACACATACACAGATTGTAAATGGTTCTGGGAAACATCAATATTAAATAAATAAATAATAAATTCATTAATTGAGAGACGACCTTCTTAGTATTCCATGGATACAGCGTGCAGGAGCCGAAACTACGAGTATTTCTCGAGAACTGTGGTCCAGTCCGCTTGTGTGTCGCCAAGCCAAGGCCAAGTTAGAAGACCAAATCGTAATACTCAAGATACCTTAGTTTCACGTACTCAGATCAACAAAAATATCCAAAGAAAACACAGTAACAAAAAAACTAAAAGTACAAGAATTAATTTTTTTCTAACGAAATATGTATAACATTTTTCAATATGAGTACTACTCGCAACTACTACTACTAATATTAGAAATACATGCACTTCTTTTTCCACGAAGAATCCTATGAATATGATATTTTTTAAATGAACTAACATATTCAAATTGTTAATTATGAACGTTCACATATTATAATTAGTAAATGTTACAAGTATTTATAATAATAGTAACAATATAAGTATATTTTAATTATTATAACATAACGCGCGTATGTAATAAGTTCACTTCATCTTAAAAGTGTAAAAATATAATATAAAGGGTTATTAATTCTTCATTTAATTATATACTTAAATTTACTATTGCAATGAAATTACTTTTTATCTTATATGCTAACATTAACAATGAACTTTTCACTCTTTACTTCATCGCGTAAAACTCATCAGTTTTAATTACCCTTTTTTTATACGCAGTATTTCAGAAATGTTATTAAGAAGCGCCATGGTGTCATAAAATAATTTTATGTTATAATAAAAAAATGAAATTAAAAATAATTAAATCAGTCTTTCCATCTAAAACAGAGCGTATTATTTTTTGTAAGAACTATCAATTTATTTATTACATACTGTTCTGACTTTATTTGAAAGCCACAAGGTCATTTTCTGTAACTAAGCACTAACGTGTAGGTATACTTGTCGAGGGATAGGGAGGATTTTCTTTCAAATAATATCTATGTATAAATATTGCAAACATATTGTTTTACTCGATATAGACAGTGTTTGTTAAATACGACTAAATAACAGTCATTTGCGTGGGTACTACAAACTCACCGATTTCAGCCTCCAAGCGGAAAATGTTTGTAGGAAATTGCATGATGATAGAGAGATGATATGAAGAAGATGCCATGCCTATGGCATCTTAATCTTTGAAAATGGCAACGCATATGTTGTATCACGGTAGTCAAATGATAACATGGTGCTCGTAGTACTGTTAATATATATACATTTAGGCGATGGTTACTTAAATCTCGCACCGTCAGCCTGTCATTTCTCTTATGTCGAAAAGTACTATATATTAGAGTTAATCAGTTTATATATATTAAAATATATGTATAAAAATATTATAGTATTTTTACATATAAAACAAAGAAAAGCTTACATTAAAAAAGCACTACCAAGTTCATTATACGCCATGTGTCAAAATCTTTCTGACTTCTCTTTTACTTAACTTATTGAATTCTCATAAATATTATTATATTACTGAATATATAATAGCTTATTCTTATATAGAACTCACGGTGAATCTCGATCGAGTTTTCGCCACTCAAATAACTTTTTCGATGACTGAATTCAAATATTTTCACTAAGTGCAGATCCACTTGTCGTCCTTTTGATGCAAAAGCAAGTCGATGCGGGAATCTTTTGCGATTTTCGATAAACATCACGATTTTACCATTTTCGTGTCTTTTCGATATCTTTTTCGTGATTTGAATATGAACATATTTTTGTTTATATAGGTACGTACTAACTGCTTTCTGCGACCTTATTATATTATACTTCATTGTAAACAAAACATAGTCTACATTCGTTCTCATAGTACCGTATGTCTTATTATCACGTTTAATTTAATTTGATTAATTAGCGTTTAGTTGTGAAAAGGTAACAGACAACTATTGTCATTTATAATATTAGTATGGATGAATATGTAACACACTTTGGTACTTTGATTCTAAGTTAATATTCGGATGTAGACAAAATCGTTCTTGGGGACGTGGGGACCACGTGGGTAAACTGATCTGACTAATCTTCTTAATCTAATCATCTAATGTTTCTCCAGCTGAAAATGTATGCCAGCGCCATTAGCGCAGGCATGTCTGTCATTCCATTATCATTTATTAAAAAAACTCGAATACCATTTGCAATTTCATGTTTAACGACAAAAATTAATATAATGCCATGAATTATCATAGATTTGAGACACATTGTATGACACCCAATATTTAAGTTACATAATGACATGGTAACAAACGTAATCAATAATATCAAATTATAATATTTTTTAAATAATTTAAAAGATAGCCAAACCTCGATAGCTATTTGATATTACTATTATTAATTTATTAATAGCTATTACTCCATGTATAAATACCAAGTACCATCGAAAAAGTGACGATAACAACTCTACTTTGAAACTATACTTTTTGTAATAGTCGTGAATATGTTAGTAGGTAGGTATCTGTCAAATTACATGCTATAATTACATCAAATTATCGCGGCAGTTGTTTTACATGGCAATTTCACATAATTAGATGCCTTCCAACTCGACGAACCCAACAGGGTGGACAGCGTTTGGGAACCAACACCATATCTTTTTAGGATCGTGTATTTTTTATTAATGGATGAATATTGGTACATGTGTTAACGGTATACGCTTGTACCTGTAGTGGATGATAGAATAAATATGAAGTCACGTCCGCCGCTATTCGTAGAGAATAACTAGGAGTTATCCGTTGAAAACTAGATGGCGCTGTATGCATTATTGAGAATTTATTGTCTTATGTACATCTATCATAACCAAGAGCGATCCATGAGGCTCAGCGAAATATGGAAAGGGTTATGCTAGATATTTCATTGCGTGGTCTCCAATAATTTAACGCATGAGGCAGGTTGAAGGTAAGTTAATTATAGAATTTAGGTAGTATCCGAAATTCCTACAATAAGATCGCATGATTCATTAGTCCCAATACTCTCGAAATAGATATTCTAACTTAAGTTGAAATTTGATGGGACGCTATTAATTAATACCGTCCATTAGCATCGCTTGCTGGCTCTCCGAGAGCTCTATCGCTCTAAATGCAATTAGTTTACGAGGCACCCCGCGACACCGCCTGCTCGCTACCTAAATATAATTCGCATTCTAATAACATTAATTCTACTGAGTGTTCATAAGAAATACTAGTGTACTATATTCTCTTTTAATAAATTTTATGTTACATAATAAATATTCCTTAAATACAATTACGTACTAATATTATGTATTATCAAAGACTGCAACGCATCCGAGCATTGTAATGACTAAAAAATGGTAGATACTCCAAAGTAACTAAACAATTTGTATGCATAAATACCGTGAATAATTTTACACCCGGTAAAGCCAATATTATAATGGTAAAAAAAACTACAAATTAATTGATAATAATAAATCATATTTCCAGTGTATTATAAAATTTCAGTGAATTTATTCTATACCTTTCTTTAGATAATTTAGTGAAGGTAGATACTACAAACACCTAATGACATTAATATTGCTATGCTTCAGTCAGTTTGTGACTACACGAATAGTATCTATGACAAGGTAAATACTTTATCTTAATGTATATACAATGTTCATCATTTCACTCCTCCTTGAAAAATAAATTATAATTCGCCATCAGTACAGCCGTGTAGGCTGTACTGATGGCGAATTTCAAGGGGTTTCTAAATGAATTGGGTTCCTTTTTCGGGCAGGAAGACATCAACAGAATCCGCTAGTGTACTATAAAATTACCCGTGTATAAAAAAAAATAACTGACTATTTTATATAACTTGAAATCCTAAAATATCTATAAATAGACACACATTTTTATTTAACATATACGTTTTGGTATAGTCACGATCGAGTAGGTAGATATCAAATATACGTTATCACGGTTATAATTTATTTTCATTTATAGTTAATATTATTTTCAAACACGTAGGTGTCAGCTTATTTGTTACTTCAATCATGGGTGAAATGTAATCGTTCTTCATTTTTTATTTAATGGAAATCTTTTTATTGAATATAAATTATTTATTGAATGACAAACAACGACAGTTCACAGTACTTGAAAAAAATAAACAGGTACACGTCTAGATCGGTGCACTGATTGGCTTAGAGGAAGTAGATTCACGAGACATCAAATTGTAACAAAGCATTATTATATAAATGTTATCCAAAAGTAAAACAGTGTTTAACGATTACAGTTCAATGCCTCAGAACTATAGATGTAGAGACTGCACCCATTGCAAGTGAAAGGCGAAATGTTTTACACGCATCTTACAATCAGTTACTTTAGTATATTCTAAATAATATATGATATTTATTAGATTTTATATAAAACTGCTATTACAAAAATAATACGGACTAGATTTCTATTATTTCTATTTTAAAACGTAAAATCATTATTATAGGACATTTTAGTCAATTTTTATTATAATAGGTACATTTTTGTACACACATACACCGTACATAGCTACATATTTTATTTTATACCCTCATATGATATTGCCGCATGAGCATTATTATTCCAAAAAATTGTGAATATTTGAGTTATCGGCACTAACTCAAATATTACAAATTTGTAATGAGGTTTAATCTTAATCCTTTTTAGCCTCTAAATTGATTTTGAAGGATATTATATTATATTTTGATTGAATTTCCGAACTATTATATTATGTATATAATATAATTGTGTATAGAGTATGTTCGGAAATTTATATTAGTCTACCTAGGTTTAATATTGATTTTATTGAAATAAATAAAATGTATAATAATATTAAAGTCGACTTATACTTTCAAAGAGTATTTAATAACCAGACATTAAATATTTTAATAGAGTCCGCTTATATTCATGTCATTTCAGTTGCCTGTCCAGATAAAAAGTACTGTATAAAAATAAACGTCCACGCCAACGAAGTAGCGGAAACTGTGAAGTAAAATAAATTTTATTTCCTGCACTGACTTCTGGAGGGTTGCTATCAACTCTTATTTCTATCATTTTTAACGGTTGAACACAGAGTAGTCTTAATGTTACTGGTGTTTTGATTCGCATTATTTATGAGTAACTAAATTATTATTATCTATTGACAGGCTATTTGTTAACTATAAATATTAAAAAATGAATTATGTTATTCTGTCCAATATAAAAATAATCTCATTAATTAGATTTATGATTATAGAAGTAGCGGAAATTGTGAAGTAAAATAATTATTATTTCCTGCACTTCTACATGATTGCTATTAAGTCTTATTTCTATCATTTCTAATACTTTAACATAGAGTTGTGATAATGTGAAATGAGTTGTTATTTTTATTAGAAATGACCCGGAACCGCTACCGCTTATTAATTGTAAGATGTACAATTGTCGAGGTCTCTATGTCGAGTCTAAACGCAAATTATTAGCGCGACAGTAACCCCTCCCCCCTTCGTCTTTCATTCATCGCATCGGTCCGCTCCGTGAACTCTCTATAGATTCATTAAGACTCTAACGAGATCTCTTTAATGGAATCAGGAATGTTTTGTTTCGTTAAATGTTATTTATTTTGTTTGTTATTTTATTTCTCTAGCCCTTCTATGATGAAAAGATAAATAGATACAAAATGTAAGGGTACATACAAAACTTTATATTGTTTTATTCTGCTTTAATTATTGTATTTAAATAAATTATATAACGCCTAACTCTTTACATACATTTCATGAAGAATATTTTGATGCTGTAATTTAAATTCTCATATCACTTACGATAAATAGTACTTACTAATAGATAAAATTAATACAAAACCAGCATTACATTTTTTCGCCTAATACATAATAAGTTTTTATAGATGTAAATAAAAAATATTATCTACAAGTATCGCCCGAAGCAGTAAAGATAGTTCCACAAAAATAAATTAAAAAACGTGTAATTTTGGAGAAAATATCGTATAGCGTACATTATACACACACAAAACAAAACAAAACAATACTATCGAAATGAGAATTTCTTTTTTAGGAGTCGCTTGAAAATACCAGTCGCCGTAGTGCAATGTGGGTTTTTATTCCTAAAAATTCTCTTTTATATTCCTAGAAGTATCTACTATTTTATTTTCAGACTAGATATTCCAAACTGTAAACCAATAAAATTGGATGTATAATAAACATTGACACTGTAATTCTTAAGTTTTTACATATGAATGAAAATAATTATTACACTTTGATTTCCTTTCATAGTCTGTTAAAACAACCGAATCCATTTGAAGGCGCTCATATTTTTTTGCTTTTATGTCAAATACTTACATGCATACGGACTGTATGCAAATTTCGACATTAAACACCTTCAGAACAGCACTAAAAGCAAATCGATCGGAACCGTGGAGTCTTCAAATCACGAATAGGGGGGTGAAAAGTATTTTTCAAGCCGACTGCAGCTACGCGATAAGCGTCGCTGAAAATGTGACCAAATTTCAATCAAATTTATGACTTATAATAATGATTATAGGTACTTTATCTGAGCGACGCATAAAATTTGCGATTTGAGTGAAAAGGTGAACTCTGGCGTTACAAATTCAGAGGCAATCGTAAGGCGTTGATAACGATTTCAAAATTAATCTCGGGGAAAAAATTACTCGGCGAATGAGAGGGGTTGCGGGCAAATGAGAGGAAGAAACATCGATTGATTACTCCACATTTGTCAAAAGTTAATATTTATGATATTTATAACAAGCGAATTATTTTGTCTTCTTTCATCACTTTGGGTCGCAATCGTCATAATAATTATGCAAGATTAAACATTCACAATGAAATCTAATCATGGTCGCATTGAAATTGTATAAATATCGTATACATTCTATAATTAGAATTTGTCAAAAGAAACCATACAAAGTTTTTGGAATGTTTATTTCATTTCGTGCACATACCTACCATGCAAAATCCATATTAACTAACTATAATAAAATAATTTTAAAACTTCTTAAAAATATATATTAATAAAAAAAAATATATTATTAAAGGCTTTATCTTTATATCTTCAGGCCCGATCTTATACGGGATAGGCAAATATAACTTTGTACGAAATGATATATATATAATGGTTACTAACCGTATACAATATTGTCTTATACATATGTACCGTAAGCAAGATCGTGTAATGTAATAAATAATGATACAATGGACATGTTCCCACATGTTGCCAGCACTGTTACATTTGAACATATATACCTATCCTTGTCTATAGACATACTACCCTGTTACACGCAAATGTTCTTAGTAAATAACATGTTAACATGGTTTTTATGTAATTACGATTTACAAGTGTATAGTTACCGTGAAACCAACTTTAGTTTCACTATACTCAGAAGAGACGTGTCCTCTGCTGTGAGTTAAACATGACGGTTTCTCCAACTCAGCATTGAACTTCCACACAACTAGTCGCAATATAGTCTACATGCCACCAACTCCTCCACATGACCCCAACGAAAGTGAAGTCCGTATTTAGTCTCTTCCATCAACTTTACGTCCATATAACTACTTGCATAGCCATTAACTATATCATTCGATCAATATTATTAGTTCAGTATCGATTTTCTAGATGATGTCACTGGGTGACTAGTGACATCATCTAGAAAATCTCACATATACAAAATTATTAATATTCATTAAGTTTTTATGTTTATCTATATTTATACGTTAAACTTTATCCCATATATAATGTTACCGAATTTCAAATTACAAGTAGTTAGTTATGCAGTTTGAGAAGTCTAATACATATATAAGTACATAAGCATGTATATAAATTGCGTACGATGTTGTAGATCTCGGTGGTGAACGGTTAAGCGCACCGCCTTACATCCTATATGATCGCGGAATCGAATCCTCGCGCAGTGCAAACATTTACATTAATGTCTAGTACCCATAATATAAGCTGCGAATAGCTTGGGTCTAGAAAGCGCTATTTATTCTAGCTTATTATTTCCTTACGAAGTTCTGTAGTTCTTATAATTATAAGACATTTTTGATAGCATAGTGCCCTAATGATTCACTACCCTTTATCCCAAAGGTTAAACAGTTAATTAATAAAACAGTTACATGTCTTTTAATAATATGTACATATATTTATATACATACATGTAATGTATGCAACTACTCATTTTCAAACGCAATAACTTATTATAACACTTAGCAAAAGTCAGTGAAATCTTTGTTTCCCGCCACCCCGGGGAGTCTGGACGCCCGCAGCGATTGAAATTTAAAATATTGTACCCTTTGCCATTATTCGAGCTTATTCACCCTTGAAATATCCCTAGGGGGCACCAGGTACAACGATTGGGGAAAATATTTTACACTTGTTACTAAGGATGTCGCTTTCAAGTCTGCCATTACACGACACTAATTGCTACAGAATTTCGGGCTTATCCCCAAAAGAGTAAAGTTCAAATTTGTTCGTGGATAACATTGTGGTGCGGGGAAATTTATGAAAAAGCACTTAATTAGTATGTCGAGAATGAAAAATTGTTATTGAAACCGGCTTGATTGAACAAGCGACTCATAACTATGTCATTATGGATGCGACAGCAATGAAAACACGATTAATCACTGGGCACACTCTCATTGCGTTCACTCGATCAGTAGGCGACGTGGACGCGACGCATGATACTGCAATTTGGATGTTGAGTGCGCTATTTTGCTGTAATTATTGACGGGTATTCATATACGTAATGCATTTTGACAGAGCATAAATTAAACACGACGGAATTAAACGAATTTATTTATACTGATTGTAGGTGACATACTATTTTAATGCCTATATTATTTTAGTTTTTCAAAATATTTTTTTAACAATGAATTAATAATGATAACAAATTGACGAATATTATAATGCAATATAAGTACTTATATATGAAAAAACGTTAAAACAAACTCGCGAGGTAATTTATTTAAAACAGAATAATTATCTTCGTTAGTATTACTCAGTAGGTTTCATACGTAAGATTTAATAAAGCTGAAACGAGTGTACGTCGTAATGAGTGAATCAACGTTATAAAACAATTATCCAAATAACTGTGCTCATTAGTTACCATTAAAATCCCGCGGGTTCTCTCTCGCCCGCATCCGTATTAGATTCAGCCCACTGAGCGGAATGCCAACGTTTACTTGATAAAATAAATTTGAACAAAACAAACGCATCGGTTACGGCAATATGAATCCACCTCTGTGAAGTTGTGCTAAGTGGCATGGAAGTGGAAAAACAGAAGCGAACCCAGGTTGCCAGCTAATATGCGAATACTTCGCATTCCGATATATGACGATACGTGGGTAATAGCAGTTTTACGATACGTTATTACCTATAAACAGTACCGTTTGCTTTGATCAATACCAAACAGTAAGTGTCTTGTTTTGTATATGCTTGTATTATACACAAATGTATCGATTTATTTTGTTTTATACTTTTACATGTGATAATTTTTATTTTATTAATTTATAAAATAAAAATTATCACATATAATGATAAAATTGTTTCTTTTGTAAAAACAATCAAGAAGTTCTCAATAATCTTTTATTCACTTATTTTTACAATTTATAAAACGTTCTTGTTTGTAATTAAGTGACGTTAAAAAGTTGCACGGAAATGTTAAATAATTGAAATATGTGTAGATACTCAGTTTTTTCTTTAGTGATGTTTTCAATCATTCGGAATTTAATTAAAAACAATGTAAAGTACGTACGTTAGAAATGTTAACGACCGTAGTCGCGCAATTGGCGATTTAAATTTCCAACTAAATTTTAATCCGAATTGAAGTGTCAAGCGTAACGAGAGAGTCACTCCGCGGTAGGGTAACCATTCGTTAGTCCAACTCTTTTGGTAAAATGAACCCCAGAATAAGCCGGCTGCTATGTTAACATTCTTTCAATAATGATGAAGGGGAGATCTGAGTACCCTGTGTCTTGTTTATTGGATTTTTTGTTGCAATCTACATATGAATGGTAACAACAATCTGTTGGACATTGAAAAGTATTGAGTCGAATACTCTTTTATCAGTTTAAATACCTGTGCCGGCGGTTTTATCCGAAATTTATAGCCTATGTGATTCTGATTCTCTATTATCTATTCTATTCTGATTCAGTAGTATTTGCGTAAAAGAGTAACAGACATCAATCATAATCAAAAACTTCCGCTTTTGTAATATTAGTAAGATTTCTCTTCACACTCAGGTAGTTTATTATTATGTAGTCTAAGCTACATAAGTTGCGGTGAAACAATACAGCACATCTAATTTATAATATGTACCTATCTATAGAATAAATTATTCGTATGAGGAAGTGACTAAATTATTTTGACTATCCATTAAGACTAACCTTTTATATAAATTCATACATTACATCCAGTTATACTTACTACTGGTTAATAGGTATTATATGGTACTATATATAAAAATATATTTTATAATATAAAAATAAATAAACGTAAGAATAAAAAAAAACAATAGGTACTAATCCATGATTCCGTACGCGTGTAAATCAGCATCAATCTATTGATGATAATCAAAGCAACAGATAAACAGATAGTTATTACTTCGACATAGTTTAAATTTAGATTAAACATATAATTTCTAAAGATATTAGAATACTACTTAATTTTATATGCCTTTTAAATTATTACTTAAAAAATAAAATGTAAGTATTAACTTCCATTTTATTTTTGAATGATTCTACAAAATTTCCACTCCGAGTTTTCTATGTCCATTTTAAAGTTTCGCCTGTAGAATAACAACACGCGTATAGGTCGCTTTAATAAGTCTCGCGCATGATAAATAGGATCAAGTGCGGGAACTTACGGGAGTGTTTCTTGTCCTTTTTATCCCAGAACAAGAGTTGCTCTATCTCTGTCATTCATGGTATAGGGGTAGCGGTTTTAATAGAACGTTTGTGGACTAGAAAACTTAATGAAAGTACAGCGGCTGTAGTCCTGAGCGTCATTATCGACGGCTTTGCTCTTAGATAAAAAGGTTTCGAAACGTTATGAAAACGTATGCCGCTTTGGGGTTAAACCAAGCGAGGTGGAACGATTCGAATATTCACTTCAGAAGTTTTTATTTATTCTCTCATAGAAATGTAAAATATTATTTGTGTTTTCTACGAAAATTAACCGTACATATAATTTTGAATAGAATTTTTGGGTATTAATAAATAAGGAATATTTTAATTAATCAGAGCGTTTGCTAAAATTTGATTTAGTGGCAAATATTGAAGAAGTTTTATTTTATTAGTTTAGAGACATTCGTTAACGAAACAGCTGACGTAAAGAAAAGGTAATTGATATTTAATTCTCTTATTATTATTACCAGAAGAATAAGCTAAAGAGCCTGGATGAATAAAATTATTTGAAAAATCAAGATAAATCTCTTGATTTCGCTGTCTTTTGTTTATATTAGTTTTGTTTGTATTAAAGATTAAGGTGCAATGGGACTGACATACTAAAATGGACAAAATTTCTAAATTAATGAAGATTAAAAAAAACATTTTGTTTCTCTATGCCCTTTCGGAAAAAAAGAGTTACGTTTGTATATGCATATATTGGTAATAACTGTGACTAAATAAATTGGTAATAGTAATTAAAAGACAATTAAAATAGTAAATATTAAAAAAGAGATTTAATTTGGCAATGCGAAAGTAGGTTCGTAGTGTAATTGAAAATATACTCAGGTGTAATCGTATAACGATATTTAATTACAACACTTATTATTGAATACCATAAAATTAACTGTCAATATTATGGATACTTTGAACATTTTTTGAATCCATGTAGATACATCATTTCGGATAGAACATGCAGCAGGACTAAGAGAAATGCGTATATATAAATATGAATCTTACACGTATAGACTTAAGGATCAAGACTCCATCATATTAAAAAGAACAGGCATTATTTCCACACATGCACTTCTCCTTAATGAGAATAGTTGGCATACAGACGACAAGTGCAATATTTAAATTAGCTACGAAGGCTACTCGTAATTAACTCTTTTGCAGTACTCGTATTCTGTAAACTCATTAAGTGATCTTAATTAAAACATATCTTCTATACTTATAATTGTTTTGTTTTTGTAGTTAAAATAGAATTTATTTGCAATGTTTTTGTTACTGACATGTGTTATTTCTGACGACTAAAATGCGATGCCTCTAAAACCTGTAATTTCACTGCCAAGTCTGAGTAAATACTAAGGACCCTTGGTCACCTACTACATCTGTTGCTAAATAGCTTACTTTATAAACTATGTTTACCATTAAAGAGATTGTATTGTAAGTTGTATGTAAAGGTTTCAGCCCTTCAACGTTGACGGCTTTGTACAAATTCTACGTTGGTGAAAATTTGTTTATAACTATTTGCTACCATTATGACTCTAACTGTACATTCACCTACAATTTCAGCTGGTGATTTATATCCCACTAGCAAATTACAATCGAATCTAGCTGAATTAAATGCCCACAAACCCTTCGGCGTCCGTTTCAAAAGGTCGCATACTGTTACCACTGTAACACGTACAAAGTTACACAGACGAAATGACCAACCGACAGAGACAAAACGAGGTCATCAATATAACCAAGTTTAGTTCGGTTCAAATGCCGCCAGAGGGCACCGAACACCGCATTACTAGTAGATTAATATACCCATATTGGCCCGTCCCTCACTTATTGGAAGTCTTTCGGTACACGCAATGCCTATTTGACTTGGTCTGCTTCGTTGAATTCAGTCGCCTGATTTGCGAGATTCATTTTTGGATCAAAGAGCTGCGCAATCAACAGGAAAGAAAATATTTTTGCACGTTGCGTTTGTTTTAGGTGTGTACACATTTTATAAAGATTGTTGATTGTATTTCAAGATTTTTTATTATAAATTCATTTCAGTTAAAAGTGTATCAGCCTATGTATAACATGTGCCTATAATTTAAGTTATTTTGATACATATGATTATGTATATCGGATAATATTTAGAATACTATTTACAGAATAAGATGTTTTATAAATTGTACTAGACACGGAAATTAAAAAGAAATGGTCCTGCCTATGTACGACTGAGTTATTCTGAGATTTAAATAAAGTCTAAAATTTTTAGAACTTGTAACAAAGAAATGTTTCTAATAAAATAACATCAGAAAAAGTAAGTTGTCATTTTGACTATATTATCATAGTTATTAAGTTAAGTACCTAATATCTTCGATGTACATGTCATAAATTGGCAATTTAATATCCTCGTACAATGTGATATCGATCACTCTCTTTAAAAATTATAGGTTAAGTTTTTTTTTCTGTATTGGTTCCATATTAAATAAATTAATTAAAAGTCTTTTTTTTTGTATTAAAAAGGTAAGTACTTTGTAAGGTACTTGACAATTATTAAATTTGTGGAAACTTAGTTACTACAAACCTACCTCTATTTTCTTTATCTGCGAACACTTTGTAACAAATGGCTCTCATCAATAGAACAGTAAGTAGGATACGTACAAATGTATCCGTGACGAGAACACGTTTTAAACTGGATAATTTACTGCCGACTCCTCGCTCTCAATGTCGCATTGTACAAATTGTCTCCCAGAGGTACACAATAAGGCTGCTATAAAAAAAACTATAAAATAAAACAAACAAACTTTGCAAAGAGTCTGAATACTGTTCCGTTAAATATCAGATCTGTTTAAAGAAGCTTAATTTATTATATCATGAAGTTTGCAGATAAAAGTATATTTGAGTAACCTAATTTGATTTGAACTGGGTACATTATGAAATTTAATGTATAATTTCATGAAGACAAATTAAATAATGTAGAACTAGGATGACTTCATGTTAAATTAGTAAAAAGATCGTTTAGGAATTTTAAGAAATATAGTCTGTAATACAAGTTGTTAAAGATCTATAATACATTAATCATTCGAGTGATTGTTCTTGATATGATTTACTTATTTCGTACTAAGAAAGATGTATACTAATGTACTCTATACTGAATTTACTCTTTCGTACATGATTTTCATATTTATTAAAAAAACGTTTTTGATGACGATCAATAACTGTATACTATAACTTTAACTAAACTTCACCACACAATAAGATCTAATGAATATACAAGATTTATTATAGTAACTTGAAGACCAGCCTAGAAATTATTAAATGTAAATAACGTAAATGGTAATATCTAGGGAGTTGAGTTTGGAATATTTATTATTAGCTTTCTAACGTAATAACTCATTAAAAACTTTTGCAAAACTTTCCAATCCTGCTGCCATTAATATCGTTAAATCATTCATTGGTACAAAATGGGTCCTTTAGTAATTAAACGGCACCTTGATATTTCGTGAAATTAATACGAAACCCTTGAAATTAAATTTCGCGAGTACTCACGGGCTTAATTTTAATATAAAGTAAAATGATTATGATCAGAGTTGTAGAGTTAAGAGGACTAGCGATGGGGTGGCTCTATTTCCCTATCTCGTGCAATCACTAATCTAATTAGAAACACGAAGGAGAAAATATTTAAAGAAATTAAACGAGTCATTGCAGCTATGATACTAAAGTAAAATAATTAGTAACTTTACAAAAACATTTTTTTAATTAAATGTGCTTGTATTATCTAGACGCGATGATATCTACATAGGTATATTATACTGACTGAAGAAAAGGTGAACGACGATTGTACTTTTATTTCCCTATAGAAACTACTAAATCTTGTCAAATAATGATGCCCAGTTGTATACAATTAGAATAAAATTGTGTACGACTATTGTGTGTATTGTTGTAACCAAGCTTATGAGTTACGTTAGATTTCAGGCGATTTTTACAGAACTGTCCTAAATCAAATGTATCTGATTGGAAACTATAGAAATGATGTAATTTAACATATGTACATATATATAAACAATATATTATACCATCATTGAGATAGTGTGAACGAACTGTCTGTTCAGAACAGAGGTAAAACCACGACCTCCAACTTACTTCAATGTTACAAGTCCTCTATAGATTTAGTTCTTCTTATGTTATGAGATTACTCCATGAGTTCGGTTTGCGTGACGAATATTAAACTTGCTCACAATTGGTATAAAGGTACTTACTCTCTGAGTTTAAAGTTAACAGTAATACTATTTTGAGAATGAAAAAGAGAGAGAAATTTATGAAAATAGGTATAACAAAATTGTTGTTTTCTTGCTACTATAGTTATAATTTTTAATTACAACAGTACAAGGCTGCTAGGGATAAAATACGAAATAGTTGTTAACATAATTCAACATATTGCTTCACCTGAATGACGGGAATAACAACATTGATATATTTGAAAGAGTAACATTAGTTAATTATTTGTAATATACAAAACGAACAATATGAAATTAAAAATCCTATAATTATTTACTTAAAAGCTACATATAAGACATAGTAAAACGTCCCTGGCATATTTGTTTAGTCCAAATTAACCTCAGTAAATTATTGATGATGTGTCGGGCTGTCAGCTAAATTTCTAAGTAAAATATTAATTTTTATTTGATCCCTTACCATATCCTTCATATAAAAAGAATTAGAGTAGGTATTGTTATTCTATCACCAAACGAAAACCAGTCGTCACACGGAGACCACTTTTTAGAAGTTTTCCATTGTCATACAATTTTATTGGACCTATAGAAAAGTAAATTGTTTTGATTAATTTATCCAAACATAGTAATGACTATTTATTGGTTACGGACAACAAATAAAGAACAAAATCAGTAAATTAAAATTATACATTACAAACGGTCGCCGCTATAGGCAATCGGTAAAAATATACAGATTGATTGTAGTTTTCATAAGCCCATAGTTTTTTTTTAATCGGCGTATTAGTATAGTATTATATTTGTTACTCGCATAATCCTCGTTGCAAAAAGCAATGTATTACAAACGTTTTAATTAATTCAATAATTAACTTTCAATGTATCCCGCTTGGTGCTTAGGGCATGTTTAAAAATTTAGCACCATTCTGTAGTGGAGTTTGTTGGCGCCCCTAGCAGCCTTCACTCTTAATTATTACTTTGGGAAATTAAGACTGTCGTTTAGCCCAGAGTGCCCACCCGGCTGAAGGTTGCCTCTTCCATTTATCTAAATGTACTTTATCTTGCCGAGGGCGCAACCGGCTAACAAAGTATAGAGTCGCTAGACAAAAGACCTGTTTAATTGATAAGAATAAAACTTACTATAGTTTTAAATATAAGGCAAATTATTTGTTTATTACCTCAAATGCCCTATTTACTTTAAATGTGTATGGACAAAAAAATATACTTGTGGCAATTGATAAGTAAAATAACAACAATACCGGTTGCGTGGAAGGAAACGCTTGCGATACTAATAAATATATTTTAATAAATATTTTTTCTTTAAATTTCAGGTAAATACATCTGATGGCGTCTATCAGTTAGGTGACTGTAAGTTTATTAATTAAATATATTTATTACAGAATTGTCCGAAAGGGGCGTTTCTAAAATAGAAAGAAATTATAGGGAGTTATTATTTCTTTTCTATTTAGAACCCATTGTAATCATTTAATATGCAGATAAGTGTTGTACATAATAAGCACCTTATTCATTAAAAAGATTACTACAAAGAGTTAAATTATCGCTCTTTGTATTACTTAAACCTATAATCATGATATAGTTTAGGTTACTACTTCAGTCGTTTGATTGAGGTTTTAATAATGAATAAAACATAATTTCTTATAACAGGCCTTCATTATATTCCTTTTTTAATTACATAGGCATTATTATTATTAGTATTCATAGTTTAATAGATTTTGTATTGATATTATATCAAATGCCGTTAATATGCATTTGTGAAACTGTATAGTTAAGAGTTGGATTTGTTTTGTTATAATTTTTTATATTCTTATTATAATAATTAATAGAAGACTAGCACCTGTTCGTTATGAAGTCTATTTTTTTTAATAAAAATTAACTTATTTCTGTTTTCGTGATAATGAAAGTGTCTTCACACCAAATATTATTAATATTAAGATCCGTTAAGTGTAAAGTGAAAACGTTTCACATTTATGATATAGTGAATACTAAGTAACAAATATTATTAAATCACGTCTACTCCATACATTCTCTATTCTATATGACGCCTCAAAGTAATGACGATACTAGGCACTACCGCGCGTTAAGTACATTACCTATTGTAAGTGTTCTTTGAGGTGCTTACACACTCCGCCAGTGTGTAAGCACCTCAAAGACCTCCGCCTTACACTCTCTGTGACGCTTTTACTCTAATTATGAGCCGAGCCATTTACATGTGGGTTCATTTTATCACTGCAAGAATTCAAAAGATTTATACATACGTAAAATATGTTATGTACTAATATTATAAACGTGAAAGTTTGTGAGTACAGGTGGATGTTTGTACTCTTTTACGCTCAAACTACTGAACGGATTTTGATGAAATTTTACAGTAATATAGCTTATACATGAGAATAACACATAGGCTATAATTTAAAAAGATTGCAAATTACGCGAAATATAATGATAAATGTAAAGTGACACAGACGAAGTTACATGGGTGCTAATATAATCATATTTTAACTGAGATGGACTTTATAAAAAGTCATCTAAACATAAAATAAAATGCTGTTATTTAAAATAGAGCAATTGTATTGTAAAAGAGCTCTATTGCGCAAACACATCTCATAGTAATGGCATTATTATGAGATACTAGCTATACCCGCGATTTCGTACGACTCGTATCTAAATAACTTATTAATATTTCAATTAATTAATGTTTTTTGTTTGTTAAACGATTGATATGGAACTAAAACAGAATGTAAAGTGAAATCTTTCTTTCTCCTAATATCACATACAGACTGCTCGTTTACAATTTCGTTATATGTGTATATGATATACATATATAATTAATATATATATATACGTATATTAGATACGTGAGTTTAGAATACGTACGTGCCGGAAGCGTAATCACATTATTCCTTTCCGTCAATTAAGGTTTCTTGAAGCTTTGAGTTACACATTCACCGTGATTTCGTAGATACATAGTACTTATTTAAAGGAAAGTTAAAATGTATTCATTAACGTAAAATTATATCGTAATTAAATGCAGTTATTAATATTTTTGATAATATTTTTAACGCTACCGTAGGTACTCTAAGAATCTTGTTCTCCACTGTTACTGTATTGACTTTTTTCTAAACACTTTCATATAAGTATATATAATATTAATTTCAATAGTATACAGTGCATTTAGAAATTCTCTAAACTATTCAATTCTTTTATAGCTGAGATTGACAAAGCCCGCCCCAATGAAAGTGATAACTTATAGGCGTTCATTCCTTATAATAAATAGTGTGAAGCTGTGGAGGTTATTAGAGGATTATTAGATTAAATACATATACTACTAGTAGGTATATGTTGTTATCGCGAATTGTGTTAAATATTTTTATCTAAATAAACGGATTACACATCTAGATAAATATTAAAAATAAAGAAAATGACAAATAAAGTAATTTAATTAGTTTCGTAAATGTAATAATTAAAATAATGTATGTTTTCTCAAAAATATATTGATTAAATTAAAATGTTTAAAAAATAAACAAGCTTTTAACAGTTGACTATGGTAGAATAAATAACCAGGCCGACACCTATACCTATTATTTATTTCATTGTAACTAACAATCATGAAAAATCGACTTTTACACAACTCACTTACTAGCACGTGACTGCATGCAATAATAAAATTCTATGCAATGCAACAAACATAATTACGTACAATGCATAATTTATACCATACAACGCGAGACTACGCGTAGCGGAATATATTTGGTAATATAGTATAGATATATGGATATTTCGTTCAAATAAGAACTATTATTTTCTTATACTGATAATGAAATTGTGCACCCGCCAGCGCTACCGGTATACGTAGGCGGGTTACTAGTAGACGATTATAACATGAGTATGAGATCAGTTAGTCCGTCATAGTGAGTTCACCATGAATTTATCGCGATGGTTTCCAGGGGGAACCACGTTGCGGTCAACCTCATATGATACATTGCTAGCAATGACGTCATAGGCACATTACTGCAATCCACTCCTCCCCTATAAGAACTACTATGTACTTTCATTTCAATATATTTATTAATAAAATAAAATCATAGCTGATCAGGCAGGTTAGCTTGAGTTTATTTAGCCAATATAAAAAAATATTTCATCTTTCAACCGAAACACATCTTACAAAGCAAGCTGCTTCTGAAATATATATTTGAGACAAATATACCCACGCAGACGATTTGATACAAAGTGTATCTCAGTAGAAATTTAATTTCATCTTCTAAAGGAGATCATTGACTGATGAAGACGGATGAGATACGTGTTTGAAACTCAGACCTTTTAATTTTTTTATTAAACTTCTTTATCCCATGATGCGGTTGAAGAAATACCAACGCTTACGCCACACGCATTCAGTTATATAGGGCTAGGGCCGTTTGATTGTTATTCGTTCATAATATTTATGCCTTATGAATTAAGCATTAGCATTATGTATTATCTAAACCAATTTTAAACCATTTACAGCCATATATTCCTTGTAATAACGACACAAATGAATTGTACGATGCAAACATGTTGTCCCTACTTTTTGTTAATGCGAGGTTTTACTTAAAATATTTTGTTCTTTTATTTTCTTCCGCCCCTGTGTTTCGGAGTAGCTGTCATACGCTTGTACAAGCAAGAAGCTATTGTAATGTTCTTACATGTTGCATCCCACATAGAACGCGAAAATTTATGAAAATACTGCCTGAATTAATCCTGTCTCTAGCTTATAATATTTTTGCCAGTTGTTCGTGAAATAAATCTTTTGGATTAAATAGATAATAATATCTATTATTTTCATAATTTTAAATGATTAGTACATTAACAGCCCAAAAATTAATCAATTCAATTATAATCAATATTAAAAATAAGCATTAGCTTAGTTACATTTGAACTTAAGTTCAACATTTAATATTTCTTATCTATATTTAATAAGTTATGTCTATAACTTTAGGCAGGCATGAAATGTAAATAGATTGCGACCGTGAAACATAGCAAATATTGCATATTTTCTATTAATATATCTAAACATCGCTCACACTTTTAGATGTTATCTATTTCTGTAAGTAACAGATATCGTTTGTTATCTACATAAAATTCTGCTATTTCAGAACAACAAATCGTTGTGAAAGATGCAAAGGTGGTGTTTTAAATGCAAACAGGGTCGTAATATAAGTTTTATGGTTGGACCGATATAAATTACAGTACAGTATATATAGACTAGTAGGTATATGCTCTACACGATAAGACCATGTGACTTCTATAAATATACATTAATAGTGATTGTACATAAATGAGAGTGAAATATATATATATATATATTAAAATACATATATATGTAATACGAGGATGACTAATGAAAAGATGTATATTTATAAGATTAGCAAGAACTTTTTTATTGAAAAAGCCTATTAGGATAGCCCATAGATGATATAAGGCATCGCGTTCCAGAGTCGTGAAGTGAAAGAATCAGATATGAAATTAGACTTGTAAGAAGCAAGACTCATTAGTACTAAGATTATGGTCTTTAAAGTACATACTTTAAATACCATTATCTTGCAAGATACAAAAATTTACACATAATACAGAAAAATTGCATGTTCAAATTCAAATTCAAAGAAGATAGCAATCTTTCTTGTTTTCGATGACTATGGGGAGTCCATTAAACTGGAACCTGTAATTTTTTTCATACTTTTTTATGATATATCGCTACCAAGAGTTCATTGCAAACTGTGGTCCGAATAAAATATCATATGGTAGAGATTACAGACAGACTTAAAATTATTTTAGTGTTGCATGGCGATTAAAATGTTTTTATAATTTTGATTGTAATGTTTATGACAGTAGATGACAATGACTATTTTCTATCAAGCAGATCACCACTTTAAAATATAAAAAATATAAAATAGCAAAAAATTATTTGTGTTATATGACTAGTACTTAGAGAAGTACCAGTCATATAACACAAATAATTATATCACAGGTATTAAATATTTTTTTTGTTTGTAATTATGCACATAGGAATGACACAGGAATGTATTGTATGTAATTCATGAATGTAATTACAATTTCATTTCCTTATTATTTGTAAAATACTGCATTAAAAAGTATAACTCAAAACAATTGATTAATTAAAAGTACACCTGAATACATAATCAATGTAACTCATGTTTAATTATATTATCATGCTGTTTATCATAAAATTCTCAAGTGGCTCATTCCTAGAGAGTTAATAATATTTATTCAGAATCTATTTACTTTGAAATACATCACATAAACAAGTCCATGGGCTATTTTATTTATTTTTACTTCAACAGAGACAGTAGAGATCAAATAACCTTTGTCCTACCCTCTTTACTTATTCAAACAAAATTACATATGCCTGCTTCTAGATCGCCGTTGCCCGAAATTTTACGCGTTCGAGATAGTGTCATGAATATAAATCTATCGTAAGGGACACCACGGAGAGGCCAGCGGAGTTTACGGCACAGCTCACTTTGCATTCTTTGAACGGCGACCCTTTATGGCCATTTTATGGACTTAGGTCCTTTTGCATAAAGCCTCAATGCTCTGGGAAGTTTTCAAGGCACGCCGTCGCCCGCCTGATGGCAAAGAAGCTTTCGAAACAATTTCGTATTCACGTTTATCTAGAAATTTATTATACCGTTAAGTAATTTTAAACATTGCATTAATTTATATATTGATTTGTTTATAAAATATTTATATAAACTTTTCTATTTATATTTTATTATTAAGAATAGGCATAATTATATAATACTTTTCGGACTATGGATACATTAAAAATCACCAAATTTTAGAACAGTTTTAATATTATTAATTTGAGTATATAAAAATGTATGTGAATATTTATATGTCGACATAGATTATGTAGATTTTATTAAAATATAAGGTTTATTTTGATAAACTATTATTATCAAAATCCAGCATGTTGTCAATTATGTACTTCTAATGGTGGTATTGTTATTGAATATTAAGCCAATTACTGGGAAAATATTTAATATGGTCTAGATAAACGGTATAGGTTTCATTAAAATTGATATAAGGTTTTTATAAAACCACTATTATCAAATTACAGCATACTGTCAATTTCGATATTGTTATTGAATATTAAACCGTTTAACGAAACAATGAGCTATAATTATCAACATAACGAAACAAATTACTGACATAAATACTATAAATACTTAGCTATTTAAATCTTGAAGTGAATTTTTACAGTCAAAGCGATATCTTTTAACTATTAATTCCATTTTCTTTTGGATAAAAGATAACGAAACTCATTTAAGATATCTTGCGAACGCCTTTCAGTCGTTTTGGGATGCAGCTCGCTAAAAAGAACAAAGGCGTCTATTGAATCGAAATGTTTTAAACTCTCAGAATGGATAAACGAATTCATTATATTAGTCTTTCATTTTACTGTTATAAGTGATACTTATTACAGTGACGCTTGCTACAGTGAAACGAAAAAAAACTATTTTATACATTACGTATTTACAACAATACTATCTGCAGGTAAGCAAAAGAATAAAAAAGTATATTGGAAATACAGGGATTTTTGTATACGTAACTTTATTTCATTAACTCGACTCTGTTGTCATGGCAGTACGATAACAGTAATATGAGGTTTACCATATATAAGATAGTATAGATGACTATATAAATCTAATATATAATACAGACAGCTGTAAGAATGAATACAGCTACATTTTCTATTATACGAGTGTATAACGAATCCGAGGAGCTCCTTGCATCCTATGTTCTTTAATAGGTATTTCGTCTTAAGAGACCAAAGGTTTCTCTTTATGTCTAATAAAATTTTCTTCAAAGTATCCTTAATTGAAAATTCAAATTTATGCATAAGCTCTGATTGTAGGAACGTCCAGGGCACTGCGTTTAAGAGATTCAAGCCTTCCCCTGGCCCTTGGCAAATTACGTTGATGGAAATTACCTCGAAGATTAAAAGGATAGAGTTGAATTAATTCAAGCTAAATTCACGTGAAAGATTACTGCATTACAACTGCAAATGTAATTAAGGTGCTCTCCTGTCAGTAACAAACCATACTAACCTCTATTGTTGCTCAATATTTAAAAAAGAACGTAGTTTACATTTATGTAATATTTTAGTACAAACTTTTCTTTTTTGTCGTAGTCATATGTCTCTACATTCTCTATATGTATTTATTTTATCTATGTTAATCGCTGACAGTGAAGTTACATATATTTTTTTAAAACAATCAAATATTTTTTATGTTTACGTCATTGAAAAAAATACAAGTAATCAAATTTTTGTTGTGTATAAGACTAGTTTTGATTCTAATCGAGAAAGTAATTTAATATTGAACGATGCATCATGTAATAAAATGTATGAAAGTCCTGACGTTAATAGACAAATTCTTTTATTTTGCATTGAAATTAAATCTTTAGCTTTTTAATGTATAATAGAATTCTCAAATCTTAACGCGGCAAAAGTTATTCGTTGTTTATTTGCATTTTACCTAAAAAAGGATACAGGAATTAGTGTAAAATTTTTACAGAATATTTCGTTAAACTTGTAGGTATATTTTAATACTCCACTTACAATTTTATTGACTATTTTATTAAGAAAATATGAGATAATTCTGTATAGTATAGGGCTTTATTTATTGTTGTCATTTGATTATCGTCAATAGGTGACAAATTACGAAATCTCGAATAAAATTGGTTTGTATAATAAAATATATGAACAAAAATTATAAGATGTAACTGTCTTTATTTGGAATAATTATCACTAAACTATTGTTTATTTTATGCCAGTATTCTTGGATGTTCAAATACGTGCAATTGCCTCGTTTAATTGTGCTACCTGTCATCTATATGTTTGTATATTTATGTTTCAGTTTGAACGATGAGAAGATTGCATTGCAATTTTCTCTGTTTTAGGGGAGCGAGTGGGCGCTGAGCTTTTCTGTACGCCGTATAGATTTACAGTCGTTTAAAAATAGACCCATGTACAAGTACAAAATAATACCTTTTATATTACTCTCAAAAATTATTTTTATGTAGAAAGTCACGTATAAAAAGTGTAATTGCAATGACCTATCAATTAAATAGATTTATTATACATAATTGTATAAAAAATGGATGTAGGCACTCCTACATAAGATATTTAATTACCAACCTATGTATATTTTCATATTTTAAAAAGTTCTCCAATCAAATTTAACCTTGTCAGTGACCACCAATTTGTATTTCAAAGGACAACTTTCAAAGGTAAATCAATTAATTATAGGAAAACTAGTTTAATTATTGATATTGGGCTAAATATAAACAGATATATATATAAACACCTCTTTGGGCACTTTGTTGATCACGCCACAACCTAAACACTTGCCGATTCCACCTTTTGCACTGAATAACTTGACCTCTATCGCGTATATCTCAGGCGGTATGGCAACGTCGCATTCTATTTTGCGATGTGGCCATATATATTCGTCGATAGTACGATATACTCGACACTTTTTTTACTAATAATTCGTGACTGAATGGCTCCGAACGGCTAAATTTTTGGTATACACAAAGACTTTTTGGCTCTGAATATATTCCAAAAATCAATTAATTATGTTGATCACTTTATATACTCGTCCTTACTGCGATACTTATTTTCATCCGAATATATATAGATACCGTAACGGTCTATCAATTATGACTTTATTAATTTACTAATGTAGATATTTTATATTCGCAATGCTCCATACATGCAAGCTCCAGCAACGGTGGAGGCAGGGTCCCCCCTGCACCGTACACCGCACCCCGCGCACACAAACAAATTAGATATTTTTTGAATACACAAAGACTTTTTGGCTCTGTATATATATTTCAAAAATCAATTAATTGTGTTGATCACTTTATATACTGGTCCTTATTGCGATACTTATTTTAATCCGAATATATATAGATACCGTAACGGTCTATCAATTATGAATTTACTAATCTAGATATTTTATATTCGCAATGCTCCATACATGCAAGCTCTAGCAACGGTGGAGGCAGGGTCCCCCCTGCACCGTACACCGCACCCCGCGCACACAAACAAATTAGAATAAATTAAATTCATAAGATTATTTATATATTTCGACTGCCTCGGTGGTCACACCGCTTTACATCCGATGGTCGCGGGTTCGATTTCTCGCACGGTGCAAACATATGTACTCATCGGTCATCGATTGATTTCATCGGTCTGGGTGTTTTATATGTATATTATATATGTATTTACAAGATAAAAATATCTATTTATATCAGTTCAGTATCAGTCTGTGTTAATTGTCCAGGGCTATTTATTATATTTTTATAAACGGTTATCTTTTTCCATCGCACCGCTCGCTATCGACAGTGAATTCATAGAAATGTCACTCTAAAAACAAAAATAGTTTTGTGTTTTGTATTTCAAATACTAAATGCAAAATAGGTATTTTCAAAATACTTTTTCAAAATAAAGTACCTTTTGAATTTTTGTCCAAACCTCAGATATTTTATTTATTTTAGGTATATCAATCATTACATAGTGTAGTATAAAACAAAGTCGATGTCGCATCTAACAGTACATAAATAAAGAAAGAAGACTTTTTGGCTCTGATACCGTAACGGACTATCAATTATGAATTTATTATACCTAATCTAGATATTTTATATTCGCAATGCTACATACATTGTAATATCCGCCTCCATTCATTGTAACGGTGGAGGGACTAAATAGTTGAATAAAACTGAATAAGCAGTTGCTCCACTCTATAGGTATGCGTCGTCGTCGTATGCTGTTCATTTTTTCACTCGTTTTGGCGCCAAGAGAGGGTCACATAGTCGTGGTCAAGTTAAGAACTTATAATTTAATTTTGATGACAATAGATACAAGTAAAAAGTAGGTATTATATTAATGTACGTAAGTACTGTACTTAAAAATATTTATTCTTTATTGTACATTTGAAAAACTTAACACTTAAGGACTTGTACATATACACGTACATACTGCCATTTTCTCTTAAAGACATCCAGAGAAGCACAATTTATCAAATACGCGGGGTGCACCGACCTTTGACCTTATAACAGCTGATTCGCGTGTAACGAATTACATTGCTACTTACATTACTATTTGATAGTGGATATTTCACTATAAAATATTATTATTTCTTTAGATTATGACATAATAGCATAGTTTACATGATTTTAAGGGAAACATACGATAAAAAAAATTCCCGTAAAATGTAAAAGATAAAAAATGGTTATTGTTGGTTATCCTTGAGAGATAGACATATACCATCACGGACTTTTTTGTTGACCTTATTTTGATACATCTCAAAGCACTAGACAATACCCATTTTCATTAAACAGTATTGTATTTTTTTATTTATTTAACTTTAATGCACAAAAAAAATTTGTACATGTGGCGGACTTAATATCTTGCCGCGTTATTTACCAGGCAACCATGAGTGGTGCAGCGAAAGATTATTGGCGGTGCACTAATATAAATAAGAAATGTCAAAAAAAGATTTATAAAGATAATAAAGATAAGCAAAATATACATTTCTATAAAAAAATAACAATATACATACATAAATATATAACCCATAAATGTATAAATAAATACATAATGATCCGATAATCAAATTATAAGTACAGTCTCAAATTGAAAGTAAGAAAAACAGAAAATATAGAGAGAACTATAGGGATATAACAGAAAGATGTGAAAAATGGAGAAGGACAGTAAAAAAGTTACAAATTTAAATAATGTTGCCGCAATTTCTGTTTAAATGAATTTATTACATTATTATATATATTAGGCATACGACTAGCCTTATGACTGTTACTTTTTTTTTAATCTATACATGTAAATAAAATTGGAGTGTCTGTTTGCAATATTGAAATAACCGTTTTTACTACTTGCATATGAATATAAATACGGTACATACACCAAAATAACATAATTTACATGTTTTGTCTGTCTGTCTGTCTGTTTGTTCCGGCTAATCTCTGAAATAGCTGGACCGATTTTGACGGGACTTTTTTTGGCAAGTAGCTGATGTAATAAGGATTAACTTACGCTACTGTTATTTTAGAAAAATAAAATAAAATTTCACGCGGACGAAGTCGCTGGGGCCAGCTAGTCTATAGATATACCGAGATTTAATATTTAAGTTGCTATTATGTTGTTGACAAAATTTTACTGTAATGTTACTATTACGTTATCCTACACAATTTGTATTATTTTGGATGAATAAATAAATAAATAAATAATAATCTATAGATCTATACATATAAATAAAATTGGAGTGTCTGTTTGTAATATTGAAATAACCGTTTTTTACTACATGCATATGTATATATATAAGGTACATATACCAAAATAACAATTTTTATAATTTTAGTCTGTCTGTCTGTCGGTCTGTTTGTTCCGGCTAATCTCTGAAATGGCTGGACCGATTTTGACGGTACTTTTTTTTGGCAGGTAGCTGATTTATAAGGAGTAACTTACTTTTATTTTAGAAAAATAAAGTTAAATTCCACGCGGACGAAGTCGCGGGAACAGCTTGTTTTTAATAAAAACGGTTTATTTGATAGAAAAAACATATTTTTTGTGGTACTTGAGAATGTTGAAGCCTGTTGTTTGTAATATTGAAATAACCGTTTTTTACTACTTGCATATGAATATAAATACGGTACATACACCAAAATAACATATTTTACAATTTTTGTCCGTCTGTCTGTTTGTTCCAGCTAATCTCTGAAATGGCTGGACCGATTTTGACGGGACTTTTTCTGGCAGGTAGCTGATGTAATAAGGAGTAACTTAGGCTACTTTTATTTTAGAAAAATAAAGTTAAAAACCACGTGGACGAAGTCGCGGGTACAGCTAGTGTATAATATATTAGAGATACCTACGTGTTTTTTTATTGATGACTAGCTGTACACGGGATTTCGTCCGTGTGGAATTTCACTTTATTTTTCTAAAATATAAGAAGTTAAATTCCACGCGGACGAAGTCGCGTGTACAGCTAGTTGTCGGTAGTCTAGCGATTTAGCTAGCACACCGCTTTGATTCCTGCTTGGTGGTCGAGGGTTCGATTCCTCGCACGCTGCAAACATTTGTATTCATGAGTATGATTGTTTGTAACGGTCTGGGTGTTTTCTATGTATAGATAATATATATGTATTTACGACAAAAAATCTTTGTATTTATATCAGTTGTCTAGTACCCATAACATAATCTTCAGCTAGCATAACTTGGGTCTAAATGAAGCTGTGTGAATTGTCTTGAGATTACTATTATTACTATAATAAATCTTTTCAAATCAGCCGATGTTTATTTTTGCCATAATACGTGCTGTTACCATGTGATAATATTACGTACGTACTTATTAAACTATTAACTTATTATTAAATTATTAACTATTTATACTGTTTTAAATGTGATGCGTTCATTATTTATATTTCCTTTGAATTAAAGACAAATGTATATATATATATATACATTTATATAAACTTGCACACTTAGTTGATCCAGCCACGATCCGTAGATATTGCTGATTCCACTGTCTCTCTCTTTCTACCACTATCTTTGTATTCTAATATGCGATGTTGCCGTTCCGGCCGAGAACATGCGTTGTTGCCAAATGTATTCGTCGATAGTAGTAGATACTCGATATATATTTTTTCAACAATTTCCTGCAATAGTGAATCCGTGTCGGCAAAATTTTTTAAATGCACAAAGATTTTTTGGCTCTGAATATATTTAAAAATCATTTACTTGTGTGTTGATGAATTTATATACTAGTACATGAAGTACCTAATACTTGTTTTGATTTGAATAGGTAGCGATATTATGAATTTATTATACGTAATCTAAAGATTTTGACGAAATAAAAGTAATTAGTTATCTGTTAACCTTGACTTCATGCTGGCACCAATATTATCAGATGATGAACATACTCTTCGAAAACTTACAGCAGAAATATCGTGTTTGGACTCATTAGATAGGTCTCGATGAATAGAGTTTAAAAAACTTAAAATAAATGGTAAATTAGAAATAATGTATAAATACCCCTTACGTAAAATTCAACCACTTTAAACTTAATAATAATAATAATTAGGAAAAGAGAAAAGCTATACATGCACTGAAAGTAATTGATGCCTTCCACACAATATTTTCAGTATTAAACAACTCTGTTTGTTCAGTAAAAGTGTAAATACACTGGTAACCTTTAATCATATTTTATATGCAAACATTACATATACAAACCCTAAAGTTTTATTTCAGAATAGCCAGTAGTTTTCAAGAAATAAGTCTTTGAAATTGTACGTGTAACTTATATATATACTAGTTTTTTCACCATAACAAACAACACCAATATGGCCTAGTTAGTAGTTTACCTGTGTACCAATTAATAATAATAGTAATCTCAGGACAATTCACACAGCTTCATCTAGACCCAAGTTAAGCTAGCTGAAGATTATGTTATGGGTACTAGATAACTGATATAAATACAAAGATTTTTTTCGTAAATACATATATATTATCTATACATAGAAAACACCCAGACCGTTACAAACAATCCTACTCATGAATACAAATGTTTGCAGCGTGCGAGGAATCGAACCCTCGACCACCAAGCAGGAATCAAAGCAGTGTGCTAGCTAAATCGCTAGACTACCGACAACTAGCTGTACACGCGACTTCGTCCGCGTGGAATTTAACTTCTTATATTTTAGAAAAATAAAGTTAAATTCCACACGGACGAAATCCCGTGTACAGCTAGTCATCAATAAAAAAACACGTAGGTATCTCTAATATATTATACAGTAGCTGTTCCCGCGACTTCGTCCACGTGGTTTATAACTTTATTTTTCTAAAATAAAAGTAGCCTAAGTTACTAGGTAGTAGCCTTATTACATCAGCTACTTGCCAAAAAAAGTCCCGTCAAAATCGGTCCAGCTATTTCAGAGATTAGCCGGAACAAACAGACAGACAGACAGACAAAACATGTAAATTATGTTATTTTGGTGTATGTACCGTATTTATATTCATATGCAAGTAGTAAAAACGGTTATTTCAATATTGCAAACAGACACTCCAATTTTATTTACATGTATAGATTAAAAAAAAAGTAACAGTCATAAGGCTAGTCGTATGCCTAATATATATAATAATGTAATAAATTCATTTAAACAGAAATTGCGGCAACATTATTTAAATTTGTAACTTTTTTACTGTCCTTCTCCATTTTTCACATCTTTCTGTTATATCCCTATAGTTCTCTCTATATTTTCTGTTTTTCTTACTTTCAATTTGAGACTGTACTTATAATTTGATTATCGGATCATTATGTATTTATTTATATATAATATTTATACATTTATGGGTTATATTTAAATGAATTTAATCGATAAAATCGTTGTTAAGTATTAAATTAATTGTAAGTGATATTAACTATTATATTATGCATAAAAAATATTTGTAATAATAATGAAAATACATTTAAAATGTTTTACTTGTTGTGTTAGTTATTTATAAGATCTTACTATAATTGTTAGCTGCTTTACAATTTAGAAAGTACAATAGGTAATGTAAATTAAAATTAATTGAATACTTAACAACGTTTTGTTCGATTAAATTCATTTAATTATTAAAATAGTTAATTTAAAATTAGAATAAAGACAAAAAAAAATAACAAAAAAAATCGGTGGCGGGAATCGAACCTTGAGCGTCCGTTTGGTAAGTTGATTCAAAGGCTTATTAAAATCAAAATTCAAAATTCAAAGGCTTATTTCTTCGAAATTACTGGTCATTTTGAAATAATACTTAGGGTTCGCATACCCTTATCGGATACTACTACTACACGGAGTTTCGTCAAAATAGAATATCTAGGTTAGGTATAATAAATTCATAATTAATAGACCGTTACGGTATCTGTATATACTCGGATCAAAACAAGTACTATGAAATAAGAACGAGTATATAAATTGATTAACACAAGTAATTGATTTTTGAAATATATTCAGAGCCAAAAAGTCTTCTTTCTTTATTTATGTACTTGTTAGATGCTACAGCGACTTTGTTTTATACTATACTATGTAATATACCTAAAATAAATAAAATATCTGAGGTTTGGACAAAAACTCAAAGGGTAATTTATTTTGAAAAAGTATTTTGAAAATACCTATTTTGCTTTTAGTGTTATAGTACTTTAACTGTTATATTTTAAGTAACAATGTTTAATTATAATTAATACTACTGCACCAACACTCCGATCGTGCAAAAAAATTTGCTGTTTCATTATTTTTTAGTTCAATTAGTGGTCTACCTAAGTCCTGGGCTAAGGGGGGGGGGGGGGGAGAGTCATGACGCCCCCATGACTCCCATGACCTCCATGACGCTCCCCCCTGGATCCGCCGTTGCGTCTTCTCTTTATTTGCTCAGTAACGTTGTTACAAAAGAAAAGATTCCCGTCCAAAAAATAACAAGTATTGAGGTTTGATCTGGAGTCACGTTACTCCAGACTGATTTCTATA
This sequence comes from Achroia grisella, assembly GCF_030625045.1. Lineage (NCBI taxonomy): Eukaryota > Metazoa > Arthropoda > Insecta > Lepidoptera > Pyralidae > Achroia > Achroia grisella. The sequence continues at coordinate 970,957 of NW_026712648.1, forward strand.
AATATTTAGATTAGATAGACTATTATTCTTGAAATACTAGCTAGACATTATTAAGTTACTGTAGCCATAATGTAGTAGCCCAAACGTGCCAATGAGGAAGCCCTTGGCAAATGCACTTGTTGATCCGGAGGCCTTTTGTTGATCTAATGCCAGATGACCATATATAAATGTTGATCCGTTTTGAGCCACAACTGTCACGACGAGTAATAATAATAATTAAGCGACTTATACACGATTTTATACAAATCCACCTTTTTGGCATACGAGCAGTTCTTGATCCAATTCAAACGGGCCAATCAGGGTGCAGCATTTGCCAAGGGCTTCCTCATTGGCACGTTTGGGCTACTACATTATGGCTACAGTAACTTAATAATGTCTAGCTAGTATTTCAAAAATAATAGTCTACCTAATCTAAATATTTATAGAAATCAGTCTGGAGTAACGTGACTCCAGATCAAACCTCAATACTTGTTATTTTTTGGATGGGAATCTTTTCTTTTGTAACAACGTTACTGAGCGAATAAAGAGAAGACGCAACGGCGGATCCAGGGGGGAGCGTCATGGAGGTCATGGGAGTCATGGGGGCGTCATGACTCTCCCCCCCCCCCTTAGCCCAGAACTTAGGTAGACCACTAATTGAACTAAAAAATAATGAAACAGCAAATTTTTTTGCACGATCGGAGTGTTGGTGCAGTAGTATTAATTATAATTAAACATTATTACTTAAAACATAACAGTTAAAGTACTATAACACTAAAAGCAAAATAGGTATTTTCAAAATACTTTTTCAAAATAAATTACCCTTTGAGTTTTTGTTCAAACCTCAGATATTATATTTATTTTAGGTATATCAATCAATACATAGTATAGCATAGTACAGTCTGTCTGTCTGTCTGTTTGTTCCGGCTAATCTCTGAAATAGCTGGACCGATTTTGACGGGACTTTTTTGGCAAGTAGCTGATGTAATAAGGAGTAACTTACGCTACTGTTATTTTAGAAAAATAAAATAAAATTTCACGCGGACGAAGTCGCTGGGGCCAGCTAGTCTATAGATATACCGAGATTTAATGTTTAAGTTGCTATTATGTTATTGACAAAATTTTACTGTAATGTTACTATTACGTTATCCTACACAATTTGTATTATTTTGGATGAATAAATAAATAAATAAATAAATAATAATCTATACATCTATACATTTAATAAAAATTGGAGTGTCTGTTTGTAATATTAAAAAAACCGTTTTTTACTACATGCATATGAATATATATAAGGTACATATACCAAAATAACTATTTTTATAATTTTAGTCTGTCTGTCTGTCTGTCTGTTTGTTCCGGCTAATCTCTGAAATGGCTGGACCGATTTTGACGGTACTTTTTTTTGGCAGGTAGCTGATTTATAAGGAGTAACTTAGGTTACTTTTATTTTAGGAAAATAAAGTTAAATTCCACGCGGACGAAGTCGCGGGAACACCTTGTTTTTAATAAAAACATCTTTTTTGTGGTACTTGAGAATGTTGAAGCCTGTTGTTTGTAATATTGAAATAACCGTTTTTTACTACTTGCATATGAATATAAATACGGTACATACACCAAAATAACATATTTTACAATTTTTGTCTGTCTGTCTGTTTGTTCCGGCTAATCTCTGAAATGGCTGGACCGATTTTGACGGGACTTTTTTTGGCAGGTAGCTGATGTAATAAGGAGTAACTTAGGCTACTTTTATTTTAGAAAAATAAAGTTAAAAACCACGTGGACGAAGTCGCGGGAACAGCTAGTGTATAATATATTAGAGATACCTACGTGTTTTTTTATTGATGACTAGCTGTACACGGGATTTCGTCCGTGTTGAATTTAACTTTATTTTTCTAAAATATAAGAAGTTAAATTCCACGCGGACGAAGTCGCGTGTACAGCTAGTTGTCGGTAGTCTAGCGATTTATCTAGCACACCGCTTTGATTCCTGCTTGGTGGTCGAGGGTTCGATTCCTCGGACGCTGCAAACATTTGTATTCATGAGTATGATTGTTTGTAACGGTCTGGGTGTTTTCTATGTATAGATAATATATATGTATTTACGAAAAAAAACTTTGTATTTATATCAGTTGTCTAGTACCCATAACATAATCTTCAGCTAGCTTAACTTGGGTCTAGATGAAGCTGTGTGAATTGTCCTGAGATTACTATTATTACTATAATAAATCTTTTCAAATCAGCCGATGTTTATTTTTGCCATAATACGTGCTGTTACCATGTGATAATATTACGTACGTACTTATTACTGTTTTAAATGTGATGCGTTCATTATTTATATTTCCTTTGAATTAAAGACAAATGTAAGTATATATATATATACTTACATTTGCACACTTAGTTGATCCAGCCACGATCCGTAGATATTGCTGATTCCACTGTCTCTCTCTTTCTACCACTATAACGGTAGCGTGGCGGAACGGCAACATGTTGCCGTTCCGCGTTCTACCACTATCTTTGTATTCTAATATGCGATGTTGCCGTTCCGACCGAGACCATGCGTTGTTGCCAAATGTATTCGTCGATAGTAGTAGATACTTATACTCGATATATATTTTTTCAACAATTTCCTGCAATAGTGAATCCTTATCGGCATTTTTTTTAAATGCACAAAGATTTTTTGGCTCTGAATATATTTAAAAATCATTTACTTGTGTGTTGATGAATTTATATACTAGTACATGAAGTACCTAATACTTGTTTTGATTTGAATAGGTAGCGATATTATGAATTTATTATACGTAATCTAAAGATTTTGACGAAATAAAAGTAATTAGTTATCTGTTAACCTTGACTTCATGCTGGCACCAGTATTATCAGATGATGAACATACTCTTCGAAAACTTACAGCAGAAATATCGTGTTTGGACTCATTAGATAGGTCTCGATGAATAGAGTTTAAAAAACTTAAAATAAATGGTACATTAGAAATAATGTATAAAAACCCCTTACGTAAAATTCAACCACTTTAAACTTAATAATAATAATAATTAGGAAAAGAGAAAAGCTATACATGCACTGAAAGTAATTGATGCCTTCCACACAATATTTTCAGTATTAAACAACTCTGTTTGTTCAGTAAAAGTGTAAATACACTGGTAACCTTTAATCATATTTTATATGCAAACATTACATATACAAACACTAAAGTTTTATTTCAGAATAGCCAGTAGTTTTCAAGAAATAAGTCTTTGAAATTGTACGTGTAACTTATATATATACCTACTAGTTTTTTCACCATAACAAACAACACCAATATGGCCTAGTTAGTAGTTTACCTGTGTACCAATTAATAATAATAGTAATCTCAGGACAATTCATACAGCTTCATCTAGACCCAAGTTAAGCTAGCTGAAGATTATGTTATGGGTACTGATATAAATACAAAGATTTTTTTCGTAAATACATACATATTATCTATACATAGAAAACACCCAGACCGTTACAAACAATTTAATAATAAGTTAATAGTTTAATAAGTACGTACGTAATATTATCACATGGTAACAGCACGTATTATGGCAAAAATAAACATCGGCTGATTTGAAAAGATTTATTATAGTAATAATAGTAATCTCAGGACAATTCACACAGCTTCATCTAGACCCAAGTTAAGCTAGCTGAAGATTATGTTATGGGTACTGATATAAATACAAAGATTTTTTTTCGTAAATACATATATATTATCTATACAAAGAAAACACCCAGACCGTTACAAACAATCATACTCATGAATACAAATGTTTGCAGCGTGCGAGGAATCGAACCCTCGACCACCAAGCAGGAATCAAAGCAGTGTGCTAGCTAAATCGCTAGACTACCGACAACTAGCTGTACACCCGACTTCGTCCGCGTGGAATTTAACTTCTTATATTTTAGAAAACTAAAGTTAAATTCAACACGGACGAAATCCCGTGTACAGCTAGTCATCAATAAAAAAACACGTAGGTATCTCTAATATATTATACACTAGCTGTTCCCGCGACTTCGTCCACGTGGTTTTTAACTTTATTTTTCTAAAATAAAAGTAGCCTAAGTTACTCCTTATTACATCAACTACCTGCCAAAAAAAGTCCCGTCAAAATCGGTCCAGCCATTTCAGAGATTAGCCGGAACAAACAGACAGACAGACAAAAATTGTAAAATATTTTATTTTGGTGTATGTACCGTATTTATATTCATATGCATGTAGTAAAAAACGGTTTTTTCTATATTACAAACAGACACTCCAATTTTTATTAAATGTATAGATGTATAGATTATTATTTATTTATTTATTTATTCATCCAAAATAATACAAATTGTGTAGGATAACGTAATAGTAACATTACAGTAAAATTTTGTCAACAACATAATAGCAACTTAAACATTAAATCTCGGTATATCTATAGACTAACTGGCCCCAGCGACTTCGTCCGCGTGAAATTTTATTTTATTTTTCTAAAATAACAGTAGCGTAAGTTACTCCTTATTACATCAGCTACTTGCCAAAAAAAGTCCCGTCAAAATCGGTCCAGCTATTTCAGAGATTAGCCGGAACAAACAGACAGACAGACAGACAAAACTTGTAAAATATGTTATTTTGGTGTATGTACCGTATTTATATTCATATGCAAGTAGTAAAAAACGGTTATTTCAATATTACAAACAGACACTCCAATTTTATTTACATGTATAGATGTATAGATTAAAAAAAAGTAACAGTCATAAAGCTAGTCGTATGCCTAATATATATAATAATGTAATAAATTCATTTAAACAGAAATTGCGGGAACATTATTTAAATTTGTAACTTTTTTACTGTCCTTCTCCTTTTTTCACATCTTTCTGTTATATCCATATAGTTCTCTCTATATTTTCTGATTTTCTTACTTTCAATTTGAGACTGTACTTATAATTTGATTATCGGATCATTATGTATTTACTTATATATAATATTTATACATTTATTGGTTATATTTAGATATATATTTATGTATGTATATTGTTATTTTTTTATAGAAATGTATATTTTGCTTATCTTTATTATCTTTATAAATCTTTTTTTGACATTTCTTATTTATATTAGTGCACCGCCAATAATCTTTCGCTGCACCACTCATGGTTGCCTGGTAAATAACGCGGCAAAATATTAAGTCCGCCACATGTACAAATTTTTTTGTGCATTAAAGTTAAAGAAATAAAAAAATACAATACTGTTTAATGAAAATGCGTGTTGTCTAGTGCTTTGAGATGTATCAAAATAAGGTCAACAAAAAAGTCCGTGATGGTATATGTCTATCTCTTAAGGATAACCAACAATAACCATTTTTTATCTTTTACATTTTACGGGATTTTTTTTTATCGTATGTTTCCCTTAAAATCATGTAAACTATGTTATTATGTCATAATCTAAAGAAATAATAATATTTTATAGTGACATATCCACTATAAAATACCAAAAAGTAGCAATGTAATTCGTTACGCGCGAATCAGGTGTTATAAGGTCAAAGGTCGGTGCACCCCGCGTATTTGATAAATAGTGCTTCTCTGGATGTCTTTAAGAGAAAATGGCAGTATGTATGTACGTGTATATGTACAAGTCCTTAAGTGTTAAGTTTTTCAAATGTACATACAGTAAAGAATAAATATTTTTAAGTACAGTACTTACGTACATTAATATAATGCCTACTTTTTACTTGTATCTATTGTTATCAAAATTAAATTATAAGTTCTTAACTTGACCACGACTATGTGACCCTCTCTTGGCGCCAAAACGAGTGAAAAAATGAACAGCATACGACGACGACGCAGTACCTATAGAGTGGAGCAACTGCTTATTCAGTTTTATTCAACTATTTAGTCCCTCCACCGTTACAATGAATGGAGGCGGATATTACAATGTACGTAGCATTGCGAATATAAAATATCTAGATTAGGTATAATAAATTCATAATTCATAGGCCGTTACGGTATCAGAGCCAAAGTCTTCTTTCTTTGTTTATGTACTGTTAGATGCGACAGCGACTTTGTTTTTATATTACTATGTAATGATTGATATACCTAAAATAAATAAAATATCTGAGGTTTGGACAAAAATTCAAAAGGTACTTAATTTTTAAAAAGTATTTTGAAAATACCTATTTTGCATTTAGTATTTGAAATACAAAACACAAAACTATTTTTGTTTTTAGAGTGACATTTCTATGAATTCACTGTCGATAGCGAGCGGTGCGATGGAAAAAGATAACCGTTTATAAAAATATAATAAATAACCCTGGACAATTAACACAGACTGATACTGAACTGATATAAATAGATATTTTTATTTTGTAAATACATATATAATATACATATAAAACACCCAGACCGATGAAAACAATCGATGACCGATGAGTACAAATGTTTGCATCGTGCGAGAAATCGAACCCGCGACCATCGGATGTAAAGCGGTGTGACCACCGAGGCAGTCGAAATATATAAATAATCTTATGAATTTAATTTATTCTAATTTGTTTATGTGCGCGGGGTGCGGTGTACGGTGCTCCCCCTGCCTCCACCGTTGCTGGAGCTTGCATGTATGGAGCATTGCGAATATAAAATATCTAGATTAGTAAATTCATAATTGATAGACCGTTACGGTATCTATATATATTCGGATTAAAATAAGTATCGCAGTAAGGACCAGTATATAAAGTGATCAACACAATTAACTGATTTTTGAAATATATATACAGAGCCAAAAAGTCTTTGTGTATTCAAAAAATATCTAATTTGTTTGTGTGCGCGGGGTGCGGTGTACGGTGCAGGGGGGACCCTGCCTCCACCGTTGCTGGAGCTTGCATGTATGGAGCATTGCGAATATAAAATATCTACATTAGTAAATTAATAAAGTCATAATTGATAGACCGTTACGGTATCTATATATATTCGGATGAAAGTAAGTATCGCAGTAAGGACGAGTATATAAAGTGATCAACATAATTAATTGATTTTTGGAATATATTCAGAGCCAAAAAGTCTTTGTGTATACCAAAAATTTAGCCGTTCGGAGCCATTCAGTCACGAATTATTAGTAAAAAAAGTGTCGAGTATATCGTACTATCGACGAATATATATGGCCACATCGCAAAATAGAATGCGACGTTGCCATACCGCCTGAGATATACGCGATAGGAGTCAAGTTATTCAGTGCAAAAGGTGGAATCGGCAAGTGTGTAGGTTGTGGCGTGATCAACAAAGTGCCCAAAGAGGTGTTTATATATATATATATATATATATATAAACACCTCTTTGGGCACTTTGTTGATCACGCCACAACCTAAACACTTGCCGATTCCACCTTTTGCACTGAATAACTTGACTCCTATCGCGTATATCTCAGGCGGTATGGCAACGTCGCATTCTATTTTGCGATGTGGCCATATATATTCGTCGATAGTACGATATACTCGACACTTTTTTTACTAATAATTCGTGACTGAATGGCTCCGAACGGCTAAATTTTTGGTATACACAAAGACTTTTTGGCTCTGAATATATTCCAAAAATCAATTAATTATGTTGATCACTTTATATACTCGTCCTTACTGCGATACTTACTTTCATCCAAATATATATAGATACCGTAACGGTCTATCAATTATGACTTTATTAATTTACTAATGTAGATATTTTATATTCGCAATGCTCCATACATGCAAGCTCCAGCAACGGTGGAGGCAGGGTCCCCCTGCACCGTACACCGCACCCCGCGCACACAAACAAATTAGATATTTTTTGAATACACAAAGACTTTTTGGCTCTGTATATATATTTCAAAAATCAGTTAATTGTGTTGATCACTTTATATACTGGTCCTTACTGCGATACTTATTTTAATCCGAATATATATAGATACCGTAACGGTCTATCAATTATGAATTTACTAATCTAGATATTTTATATTCGCAATGCTCCATACATGCAAGCTCCAGCAACGGTGGAGGCAGGGGGAGCACCGTACACCGCACCCCGCGCACACAAACAAATTAGAATAAATTAAATTCATAAGATTATTCATATATTTCGACTGCCTCGGTGGTCACACCGCTTTACATCCGATGGTCGCGGGTTCGATTTCTCGCACGATGCAAACATTTGTACTCATCGGTCATCGATTGTTTTCATCGGTCTGGGTGTTTTATATGTATATTATATATGTATTTACAAAATAAAAATATCTATTTATATCAGTTCAGTATCAGTCTGTGTTAATTGTCCAGGGTTATTTATTATATTTTTATAAACGGTTATCTTTTTCCATCGCACCGCTCGCTATCGACAGTGAATTCATAGAAATGTCACTCTAAAAACAAAAATAGTTTTGTGTTTTGTATTTCAAATACTAAATGCAAAATAGGTATTTTCAAAATACTTTTTAAAAATTAAGCACCTTTTGAATTTTTGTCCAAACCTCAGATATTTTATTTATTTTAGGTATATCAATCATTACATAGTAATATAAAAACAAAGTCGCTGTCGCATCTAACAGTACATAAACAAAGAAAGAAGACTTTGGCTCTGATACCGTAACGGCCTATGAATTATGAATTTATTATACCTAATCTAGATATTTTATATTCGCAATGCTACGTACATTGTAATATCCGCCTCCATTCATTGTAACGGTGGAGGGACTAAATAGTTGAATAAAACTGAATAAGCAGTTGCTCCACTCTATAGGTACTGCGTCGTCGTCGTATGCTGTTCATTTTTTCACTCGTTTTGGCGCCAAGAGAGGGTCACATAGTCGTGGTCAAGTTAAGAACTTATAATTTAATTTTGATAACAATAGATACAAGTAAAAAGTAGGTATTATATTAATGTACGTAAGTACTGTACTTAAAAATATTTATTCTTTACTGTATGTACATTTGAAAAACTTAACACTTAAGGACTTGTACATATACACGTACATACTGCTATTTTCTCTTAAAGACATCCAGAGAAGCACTATTTATCAAATACGCGGGGTGCACCGACCTTTGACCTTATAACACCTGATTCGCGCGTAACGAATTACATTGCTACTTTTTGGTATTTTATAGTGGATATGTCACTATAAAATATTATTATTTCTTTAGATTATGACATAATAACATAGTTTACATGATTTTAAGGGAAACATACGATAAAAAAAATTCCCGTAAAATGTAAAAGATAAAAAATGGTTATTGTTGGTTATCCTTAAGAGATAGACATATACCATCACGGACTTTTTTGTTGACCTTATTTTGATACATCTCAAAGCACTAGACAACACGCATTTTCATTAAACAGTATTGTATTTTTTTATTTCTTTAACTTTAATGCACAAAAAAATTTGTACATGTGGCGGACTTAATATTTTGCCGCGTTATTTACCAGGCAACCATGAGTGGTGCAGCGAAAGATTATTGGCGATGCACTAATATAAATAAGAAATGTCAAAAAAAGATTTATAAAGATAATAAAGATAAGCAAAATATACATTTCTATAAAAAAATAACAATATACATACATAAATATATATCTAAATATAACCCATAAATGTATAAATATTATATATAAGTAAATACATAATGATCCGATAATCAAATTATAAGTACTGTCTCAAATTGAAAGTAAGAAAATCAGAAAATATAGAGAGAACTATATGGATATAACAGAAAGATGTGAAAAAAGGAGAAGGACAGTAAAAAAGTTACAAATTTAAATAATGTTCCCGCAATTTCTGTTTAAATGAATTTATTACATTATTATATATATTAGGCATACGACTAGCCTTATGACTGTTACTTTTTTTTTAATCTATACATCTATACATGTAAATAAAATTGGAGTGTCTGTTTGTAATATTGAAATAACCGTTTTTTACTACTTGCATATGAATATAAACACGGTACATACACCAAAATAACATATTTTACAAGTTTTGTCTGTCTGTCTGTCTGTTTGTTCCGGCTAATCTCTGAAATAGCTGGACCGATTTTGACGGGACTTTTTTTGGCAAGTAGCTGATGTAATAAGGAGTAACTTACGCTACTGTTATTTTAGAAAAATAAAATAAAATTTCACGCGGACGAAGTCGCTGGGGCCAGCTAGTCTATAGATATACCGAGATTTAATGTTTAAGTTGCTATTATGTTGTTGACAAAATTTTACTGTAATGTTACTATTACGTTATCCTACACAATTTGTATTATTTTGGATGAATAAATAAATAAATAAATAATAATCTATACATCTATACATACAAATAAAATTGGAGTGTCTGTTTGTAATATTGTGTGTAAGTTTCTTGCTCGTTCTTCTTGTGATGAGACAGCTTTCCGAACGAGTGGTAGATAAAAAACAAATTGTTATGACTATTCAAAAGTGCTTAAATTAAGTTTATTTGAATAAATGATTTTCTATTCTATTCTATTCTATTCTATTCTATTGAAATAACCGTTTTTTACTACATGCATATGAATATATATAAGGTACATGTACCAAATTAACAATTTTTATAATTTTTGTCTGTCTGTCTGTCGGTCTGTTTGTTCCGGCTAATCTCTGAAATGGCTGGACCGATTTTGACGGTACTTTTTTTGGCAGGTAGCTGTTTTATAAGGAGTAACTTAGGCTACTTTTATTTTAGAAAAATAAATTTAATTCCACGCGGACGAAGTCGCGGGGACAGCTTGTTTTTAATAAAAACTGTTTATTTGATAAAAAAACATCTTTTTTGTGGTACTTGAGAATGTTGAAGCCTGTTGTTTGTAATATTGAAATAACCGTTTTTTACTACTTGCATATGAATATAAATACGGTACATACACCAAAATAACATATTTTACAATTTTTGTCTGTCTGTCTGTTTGTTCCGGCTAATCTCTGAAATGGCTGGACCGATTTTGACGGGACTTTTTTTGGCAGGTAGCTGATGTAATAAGGAGTAACTTAGGCTACTTTTATTTTAGAAAAATAAAGTTAAAAACCACGTGGACGAAGTCGCGGGAACAGCTAGTGTATAATATATTAGAGATACCTACGTGTTTTTTTATTGATGACTAGCTGTACACGGGATTTCGTCCGTGTTGAATTTAACTTTATTTTTCTAAAATATAAGAAGTTAAGTTCCACGCGGACGAAGTCGCGTGTACAGCTAGTTGTCGGTAGTCTAGCGATTTAGCTAGCACACTGCTTTGATTCCTGCTTGGTGGTCGAGGGTTCGATTCCTCGCACGCTGCAAACATTTGTATTCATGAGTATGATTGTTTGTAACGGTCTGGGTGTTTTCTGTGTATAGATAATATATATGTATTTACGAAAAAAGTCTTTGTATTTATATCAGTACCCATAACATAATCTTCAGCTAGCTTAACTTGGGTCTAGATGAAGCTGTGTGAATTGTCCTGAGATTACTATTATTACTATAATAAATCTTTTCAAATCAGCCGATGTTTATTTTTGCCATAATACGTGCTGTTACCATGTGATAATATTACGTACGTACTTATTAAACTATTAACTTATTATTAAATTGTTTGTAACGGTCTGGGTGTTTTCTATGTATAGATAATATATATGTATTTACGAAAAAAATCTTTGTATTTATATCAGTACCCATAACATAATCTTCAGCTAGCTTAACTTGGGTCTAGATGAAGCTGTATGAATTGTCCTGAGATTACTATTATTATTAATTGGTACACAGGTAAACTACTAACTAGGCCATATTGGTGTTGTTTGTTATGGTGAAAAAACTAGTAGGTATATATATAAGTTACACGTACAATTTCAAAGACTTATTTCTTGAAAACTACTGGCTATTCTGAAATAAAACTTTAGTGTTTGTATATGTAATGTTTGCATATAAAATATGATTAAAGGTTACCAGTGTATTTACACTTTTACTGAACAAACAGAGTTGTTTAATACTGAAAATATTGTGTGGAAGGCATCAATTACTTTCAGTGCATGTATAGCTTTTCTCTTTTCCTAATTATTATTATTATTAAGTTTAAAGTGGTTGAATTTTACGTAAGGGGTTTTTATACATTATTTCTAATGTACCATTTATTTTAAGTTTTTTAAACTCTATTCATCGAGACCTATCTAATGAGTCCAAACACGATATTTCTGCTGTAAGTTTTCGAAGAGTATGTTCATCATCTGATAATACTGGTGCCAGCATGAAGTCAAGGTTAACAGATAACTAATTACTTTTATCTCGTCAAAATCTTTAGATTACGTATAATAAATTCATAATATCGCTACCTATTCAAATCAAAACAAGTATTAGGTACTTCATGTACTAGTATATAAATTCATCAACACACAAGTAAATGATTTTTAAATATATTCAGAGCCAAAAAATCTTTGTGCATTTAAAAAAAATGCCGATACGGATTCACTATTGCAGGAAATTGTTGAAAAAATATATATCGAGTATAAGTATCTACTACTATCGACGAATACATTTGGCAACAACGCATGGTCTCGGCCGGAACGGCAACATCGCATATTAGAATACAAAGATAGTGATAGAAAGAGAGAGACAGTGGATCAGCAATATCTACGGATCGTGGCTGGATCAACTAAGTGTGCAAGTGTATATAAATATATATATATATATACATTTGTCTTTAATTCAAAGGAAATATAAATAATGAACGCATCACATTTAAAACAGTATAAATAGTTAATAATTTAATAATAAGTTAATAGTTTAATAAGTACGTACGTAATATTATCACATGGTAACAGCACGTATTATGGCAAAAATAAACATCGGCTGATTTGAAAAGATTTATTATAGTAATAATAGTAATCTCAGGACAATTCACACAGCTTCATCTAGACCAAAGTTAAGCTAGCTGAAGATTATGTTATGGGTACTGATATAAATACAAAGATTTTTTTTCGTAAATACATATATATTATCTATACATAGAAAACACCCAGACCGTTACAAACAATCATACTCATGAATACAAATGTTTGCAGCGTGCGAGGAATCGAACCCTCGACCACCAAGCAGGAATCAAAGCAGTGTGCTAGATAAATCGCTAGACTACCGACAACTAGCTGTACACGCGACTTCGTCCGCGTGGAATTTAACTTCTTATATTTTAGAAAAACAAAGTTAAATTCAACACGGACGAAATCCCGTGTACAGCTAGTCATCAATAAAAAAACACGTAGGTATCTCTAATATATTATACACTAGCTGTTCCCGCGACTTCGTCCACGTGGTTTTTAACTTTATTTTTCTAAAATAAAAGTAGCCTAAGTTACTCCTTATTACATCAGCTACCTGCCAAAAAAAGTCCCGTCAAAATCGGTCCAGCCATTTCAGAGATTAGCCGGAACAAACAGACAGACAGACAAAAATTGTAAAATATGTTATTTTGGTGTATGTACCGTATTTATATTCATATGCAAGTAGTAAAAAACGGTTATTTCAATATTACAAACAACAGGCTTCAACATTCTCAAGTACCACAAAAAAGATGTTTTTATTAAAAACAAGGTGTTCCCGCGACTTCGTCCGCGTGGAATTTAACTTTATTTTTCTAAAATAAAAGTAACCTAAGTTACTCCTTATAAATCAGCTACCTGCCAAAAAAAAGTACCGTCAAAATCGGTCCAGCCATTTCAGAGATTAGCCGGAACAAACAGACAGACAGACAGACAGACTAAAATTATAAAAATAGTTATTTTGGTATATGTACCTTATATATATTCATATGCATGTAGTAAAAAACGGTTTTTTCAATATTACAAACAGACACTCCAATTTTTATTAAATGTATAGATGTATAGATTATTATTTATTTATTTATTTATTCATCCAAAATAATACAAATTGTGTAGGATAACGTAATAGTAACATTACAGTAAAATTTTGTCAATAACATAATAGCAACTTAAACATTAAATCTCGGTATATCTATAGACTAGCTGGCCCCAGCGACTTCGTCCGCGTTGTATTTTATTTTATTTTTCTAAAATAACAGTAGCGTAAGTTACTCCTTATTACATCAGCTACTTGCCAAAAAAAGTCCCGTCAAAATCGGTCCAGCTATTTCAGATTTTAGCCGGAACAAACAGACAGACAGACAGACTGTACTATGCTATACTATGTATTGATTGATATACCTAAAATAAATATAATATCTGAGGTTTGAACAAAAACTCAAAGGGTAATTTATTTTGAAAAAGTATTTTGAAAATACCTATTTTGCTTTTAGTGTTATAGTACTTTAACTGTTATGTTTTAAGTAACAATGTTTAATTATAATTAATACTACTGCACCAACACTCCGATCGTGCAAAAAAATTTGCTGTTTCATTATTTTTTAGTTCAATTAGTGGTCTACCTAAGTTCTGGGCTAGGGGGGGGGAAGAGTCATGACGCCCCCATGACTCCCATGACCTCCATGACGCTCCCCCCTGGATCCGCCGTTGCGTCTTCTCTTTATTCGCTCAGTAACGTTGTTACAAAAGAAAAGATTCCCATCCAAAAAATAACAAGTATTGAGGTTTGATCTGGAGTCACGTTACTCCAGACTGATTTCTATAAATGTTTAGATTAGGTAGACTATTATTTTTGAAATACTAGCTAGACATTATTAAGTTACTGTAGCCATAATGTAGTAGCCCAAACGTGCCAATGAGGAAGCCCTTGGCAAATGCTGCACCCTGATTGGCCCGTTTGAATTGGATCAAGAACTGCTCGCATGCCAAAAAGGTGGATTTGTATAAAATCGTGTATAAATCGCTTAATTATTATTATTACTCGTCGTGACAGTTGTGGCTCAAAACGGATCAACATTTATATATGGTCATCTGGCATTAGATCAACAAAAGGCCTCCGGATCAACAAGTGAAAAAGGATCAACAAAAAACTACCTATACGGCACGTCTGAGCCACAAAGTGCCCAAGGGGATATTTATATATATATATATATATGTAGATATATCCCCCTCATTACACTCATCATACACATCTTCTATACATTTTTATACCCAATACAAATTATCACATGTTTTAAATGCAAAAAGAATTAATATTAAAAAATTCATGAAAATTCATGAAGGATTTCTTCATGCATTTATTCTACATATATTAAAATAAATAAATATATAATACATAGATTTATGATTACATAGTATTTATGATTTCTTCGACAAATTATATTTTGTTGCATACCATTAATCATATAAAGGAGATTAATATTTATATTATTTTAGAGCTCGCTTTTATTGTAAACTAGCTACTCGCCCCGACTTCGCACGTGTGTACATGTATTATATATATAAACCTTCCTCTAGAATCATTCTATCAATTAAAAAAACCGTTTCAATCCGCTGCGTAGCTTTAAAGATTTAAGCATATATAGGACAGACAGCGGCAGTGACTTTATTTTATATCTACTATGTAATGATAATGAAGTTGAAATGATATAGTCAGTGTATTTTGTTTTGACAATCAAGGTGGGTAGTAGTGGCAACGGCGTACATAAGAAAAGCACTAAAAAAGAGTGCTATCTGCAGTCATTAACAGCGTCGAAATAGCGGAAGTTCTTAATCAACATTATCATGATATACTCACATTCAAATAATGAGTACAATTGTACACAACAGTAAAAAGAAGTTTCAAACAGTCTTTAAATGAGATGTTGCATAGACATTAAAAAGAAATTAGATTTCCAAGAGGACAACTAATCTATAAGAACTTCCAGGTAACCCAAAATGAGTGAAGTTTTTGAAAACTTTTACTGCTAATACATTTTCTTAATTCACCTTCCCCGTATAAAATAGTCTAAGTTTACTATATTAATATAATTGTTCTCCATTTGACATAACCTACTAACATTTTTCCTGAATAAAATTCTGATTAATGTATTCAAATCTGACGAGGCATTGTAGTACACCCTAATTGAACCGAACTGAGGTGCGAGACGACGTAATGGGGCGTGGATAAAACAAATCGTTGCCAAATGATAATTTAGAATTCAGTTCAAAATATCTGTTTCATTGGGGCGTCACAATCGGATGCGTAATCTACCGATGCGCCCTCTGTCGCACATAAATAAAATCTCGTGACATTAATTTCAAAACGACGGAACTGTGATAAGGGAGACTCCGTGTGTTTCCGTGAAACTTCTACAATAACTCCCACAATATAATTTAGGATAATGCAATTTGTAGGAGTACAGCAGAGCCTCTATATAATTATGATCGAAATTATTTCACATCCACAAAACAAATGAAGTTTTATGTTAACAAAATTAACAGTTGTATAGGAGTATAAACTGTTTGATTGAAACAAAAATCATGGAGCCCAATTGGCGTAGACATCGAGTTTTATAAATATAACAGACAGCGTAATTACAATTTCAATTTTAAGGTCTGAGATGAATTTATCAACAACACAATATGTTGACAATGATAATCATACTTAGGTATGTATGTTGACAAGATAAATATAGGATATCAAATACGAATATTTTACATATAAACGAATTATTGTTACAAGGATTAATGTAACATGTACAGTGAATATATTATTTACTTTACGAAGAGTAATATTGTAAAAGCTAATATTGTTATAAAGAAGATCTTTATTTGCTTACAAAATTGCTAACGAAATAAAGCGTACGAAATATTAGTGTCGTGAATTATCTGAAATTAGATTTTTACAGAGAACAAAATTAGCCTCGAGCCCGAGATAAAGAGCTTTTTAAAATCACGCTCTAACATACAGCAGGTGTCGCAGAAACGTTAGGCTCCGCATTAATCCCTTTGAGTCGTTAATTTTTTCGGTCATGTCCGTAGCAGTTAGTTATAAAAGCTGAAATAATTTAATAAAAACGTTATATCTTTCTTGGGTCACGTAAGAGGACGCTTTGGGGGGGAAAATTACATTTTGTTTGGCCACGTCCAACCCGCCGACATGGGACAACTCAGTTAACGAATGTTCTGGATTGTTGGTAATTCTTTCATATCTCGCCGATCTCTTTTGAGATAGGCGAGTTTGCTGCGTCTTCATTCGAAACGGTAATTGGATCGTGTTTATACTTTAGAAATATTTTATATTCATTAGCAGCAGCTTTATTTATTAAATAACATGTTGTTCAGAAAACTAGTAAATAAAAGCTGATTTTAGCATTAACTCTGTAAATACAGATGTAATAAAGACTACTATACTATAATGAATAATTATCTAATATAATGTTTTACTTAGCTATGTACATTGTTTTCACTTCAGTATAACAATAATACATTTATAAATAAAAAAATAACAACGTACTCGGGTTTAGATATAATTTGAAATAGCTATTTTAAGTAGCTATTATTATTTTTATTATGTCTACTCACTTCTCGTATAAATTGTAGAATATGTTGAAAACAAATACACTTTCTGAACACAAATGTAATATTTTTTAATAAATCAGTCTCTGTTTGAGTATTCTTACTGTTTCTCCTCTTACTTCTTTTAAACTACGTAATTAATTTCTATTACCGTTTAGAGAATTTCGTCCGGAGATTTATACATTTGAAATTGTTTATCACATCGATCTCTTGATGTGGTTAAACAATATTTTCTCATAACCATGATATTAATTCCTACTTTCTAAAAATTACGCACAAACCGTTGCGGTCTGTTTGTTTAATTTAAATTTGAAGTCTGCTGTTTATGAATTTGAAATTGTGGTGAATGGGGATGGAAGAAATTAGAAGGGGTTGTGATTATACACTTAGAAATAAAATTAGAAAAAGATAAGATGAGAAAGATATTTTAAGTTTCAACACTCAATGTTTTGTTTTTTCTGGTAGATAATAATGTGTGTCAGAATAAAGAAAAAAAAGATTATTTTTAAACATTTTGTTTCAATGAACTAAAAATTCTAAAGTAGGTATAAATTTCTAATCTAAAGCGGACACGTTAGGCACGTACTTAATAGTCCTAATGCGAGTTTCAAAGAGGGGAAAAGTAATCTCCTGTAATGCCTTGTTTTAATTTCGAACCGTAAATAATAATTTGGTCAATTTTCCCTATACAATTTCGGTTGCGTGTTCAAAGTTTTTATTAGAATTTTATTGTTATTTAGGCGTGTTTGTTCCTTGTTTCAGATTACATCGGAGGTTTTAAAGGAGCCTGGCGCTAATGTGAGTTTCTGAATTTCCCTTTTATTTATTATACTAAAATATAATTGAATTTGAACTTCCGAGATGTTCGGAACATTATGAGGCCTGTAATATTAGTAAAACTCTTCGTCCAGTATGTGTAATAGCGTTGTAACGGGGTCCCAAAGCAGATAGGCTCATAATGTGAAACGGAGCTGGCCGGTAAAGTTTTCTGAGAGGAAAATTTTAGTCAACGGGAAGGTTGCTCAAACTATGAGCGTTAAGAAACTTTTATGAGGGGTCGAGCCATTTAACCGCGAGTCAAGAGCTAATCCCACTAGCCGGCCAGAGGGAACAACACACCTGAGACCGAGCTTTTTATTTCTGCTTCACATTCCCACCTAATTTTAGCCCACCGCAACCTGCAGAGGTGGGCTGAACTTTGTCGGGCGTCATAAATTTATTTAACGGCCCGAAGGCAATAAGAGGCAGAGTGTAAAAAGAAAAATACGATACCAACGTGCCTAGCCGTTATTGCAATTAAACAGAGGAAGTAAATCTTTCAATACGAGCTCTGTTCGCCTCCCGTTTCCTGCCTTAATTTATGGCTTTGTTTTAGTCAGCCGTCCCATTGACGGATTGCGATGTGTTTGATTAAAAATGCAAGTTGATTTCATTAAATGGATTCTAATCTCTCTTTGTTTCTGATTTTGTACAATTGAATTGTTATGATACAAATATAATCTGCAGTCGATACTGTACGTCACACTTAAACATTGTCTATAATTATCTTGCGAAGTATTAAGAGGAATGTTTCGAACGAATCATAATTGAATGTAATTATCACACAATCCAAACTTTTAACCTATTTGTTTTCATCTATGTGTATTCTTATAGTTATAACCAATGAGACAAAAATACATGAAAGTTCTAGATTACCATATCAGCGTATATTTACGCCAAAGGGCTCGTGAGTTGTGAGTAAGCGCGTAATTTACGTGGTAATAGGAAAATGAAGGGACGAGTGTTAAATTCAAATTGCTTAATGGTTCGGAAGCAGGAATTTCATTTTCCATTCGAATTGTTACGTAATTTACTATACTGCGTGCGCGCGTAAACGACGCGAGACTCGCGCCTTTTATACGGTGCTTGTAGTGGAAGATTAATTTTTTTCAAGAAATAATGATGCAATATTGTCATGAGCAGTGTCTTGATTTATAGATTTCTTTATAATGAATAGAAACTTGCATTTATAATAGAAACCCTTAATTATGTCACACTAGCATACTGCTGCATTCTTACATTACTGTATACAACCACGACTGATTGCAATTAAAATCCAGAACACATGTAATCTCAATCAAATATTCATGTACAGATAAGACTCAGTAGTAATAATTGATAAATAGTCTTAGGTAAATTACATAGGCAGATAACTGAGAGGAGGTATAGAAAAGGTTACCTACCCCACTGGGTAAATAATGATACACTGTAGAGTAACCATAATAACTTGAGCTTTGAAAAATGAGTCTACTGAATTTATTCCCTAGAAAACTATATGATTTCTAAAATTATAAAAACAAATAAATATTATGTTTACTGAAATCTTAATTTTACCACTTCCAGAGAGAAAGTGAATTCTCGAATTATGACACTTATTGTCCTAAAACTATTCAATATATGGCGAATACAGCACATAACATGATACGTTTTTTTAAACTTACACTAAACTAAAAACCGTTTACAATCTGATTAGCCATAGGCTTGATTTGACTTGACCACATTAATATGTAAAATTGACATAATAATTTACTGTCACAATAATATTTTCATTCATAATTTATCTAAGATCTTTCAATTATAATCATTACCCGGCACCAAAGGGTCTATTGATAAACAAAACCATTTTAATTAACCGATAGCTAGCCACAAAAGTATGGACAGCACAAAAAGTATTCAAATATTCATAGAGCAGCATATCGATTACCCGCGTTCGAGGTAACGCTTCTACGTATGCTAGGGTCATCAGTACAAGTAGTTTTAGAGCTAATATCTTCTTTACATATGCAGAGGCTTGGCTGATTGACTAGGTCCACAGACTCTATTTTTGTCATATAAACTGCATGCCTACATGAAACTAAATACATTTTTGATATTGGTCCATTAAGAAACAATTTTATTTGATTATTGGGATAAAGATAGATAGGGTGGTCATAACTTTGTAAGATTTGTATATATATCTTATATATATATACATATATACGTGACACTCTGGAATAATGTACTTTCAAAAATGAAAGAAGTTTTCAAATTGGTACAGTGCAAATGTAGACTTTTTTACCATTAATATGGACGCCAATTATAGTTACATAACTTTAAATCGGCAACATGGTGATACTTTTACGAGCTGTCAGATATATAGAGGTACATATATTTACATTCTAGTAGACGTCAATTAATTAAATACATGCTATTAAAACACAATATTACGATATTATTTATTTATATTGAATTTCTGGCAACCCTGAATTCACCCCATGAAAGATGGTATCGCAACCGCGCCCGTATTATTGTGCGATATGATGAAAACACAAACATATCTTTGACCCAGGAATAAATAGAGTGTATAATTCTAATAATAGATTTAACATTCACAAATGGAAAATTATACCGTATTTTCCCGATGAAAACTCATACGATGTATTGGGTAAATGTAAAAGCAAAAATATGTAGTGATTTTGTTTATTTCTATTCGTGTATTTTTTATACGGAAATCTAATGGCTGCCAAGCTTAAACACAAGTAGAGATATTAAAATAGTATTAAATTAAATAGAAATAACTATTAGATATACTTGAATACTGTTTTTCTAAATAGGTATTTAGAATACATACAAAATAAGCCCAAAATAAAAATGATAATGAATCTCTTACGTAATGTTCACATTAACATTGTTAGAGTCCTTCTAACACACTATATCGTAATAAGTAATGTCTGTTACCTAATAATATGCTTATAGGTAATGAGTTTAATGACCTCTTGTAGTAAAGATAAATGATACACCGTGAGCATTCAGATAGTATTATAAACGCGTAAATCTTGGAAATGTAATTCAGATATCGTATTGGACAGTGCGAGTTACGTCGGCCGAGCTATTACCCGCTGATATACGGCCTTTTGTCTCGATGATAACTCGATTGTCTTTATCGATAAACACATAGTTGGGGTGCGGCATTTACCGGTAAAAGTTGTATTATTCATTATAAATAGTAATACCTATAGGCATAATTGTATATTCTCTGGAAGTTATAGGAGATTTCTTAATGTAACTGAAATTAAAAACAATCTGATAGTCCACCTAATGGAAAGTGGCAACTATCACCTACATATGTATCAGAGTAGCAACATAGACATCGTGTAATTACGTGTCACTTATGGAAGCCATATAACACTTTTCATACTAAAATACAGGTCTATATCTAATACAAATAGAACATAGTTAAGCCAAAAAATAACATTAACTATTAATACGACAATTTGAATTCATAAATAGAATCATTTTTATTCTAATACAATTCAAAAA
Organism: Achroia grisella; assembly: GCF_030625045.1. NCBI lineage: Eukaryota > Metazoa > Arthropoda > Insecta > Lepidoptera > Pyralidae > Achroia > Achroia grisella. The sequence goes on from NW_026712648.1 coordinate 992,701, forward strand.
TATTCCTGTTTATAATTGCCGGGTAGAAATTGTTTTGTGAGATTTTTGTATGGTATTTAGGTACTATCAAAGTAACTCTAATGTACAACTATTTATTGTTGTTAGTAATATCTTTACATTACATAATCATAATTTTAATTAAGACGCCGCGCCAGTATGGCTAGATATAAAAAAAAAAATAGGGTATACTTACCAATTTAATTTTTTAATTATTCATCTGTCTCATATTTTATAGTTCAGTACTATTATTTTGATGGTATGTATATGTTCGTCAACTCCAGACTTGTTATAGATTAGAAAAAAATAAACTTAGATTGTTCCATAAATGAATGTAAATGAAAAAGATTATATAAAATGGTATAAGAAACCCTGTTGTATTGTGATATAGTAGATATTCTAAAAGGGACCATTTAGACATCATACACTCTCCCTCATCCTGAAAACGACACTCTTACGTTTAGGTGCTATTACATGGTCATTGTATTATTTATGCTACCTACCATTTTCTCCTTAGGAGATCATCGTAGATTATTAAGCGACTTAGGCTCCAAAATCGTGAGTTCTAATAATCCGACCAAAAAAAACTGTGTGTTTATATATTCCTGACCTAAATGTCGTCCACATAATATAATAATATATAATCATATATTATATAATCATATAATATATGATTATATAATCTATATAATCATATATCTTATTGTCTAATATCTAATATTTTTTTTTTACAAATACAAATAATACAAATAATTAAGAAGTCCCTGAATTCTGAGGTAAGTATAGAAAATACCTGTGTTTCAGAAGTCAGTGTCCTCTTCCATATTGAGGTGTGCTTTAAGTGAGTTTGTTATGATATATTACAATTTAAGTAGGTTGGTGTAATCATAGGAGTGTGTGTGTGTATGTGTGTGTGTGTGTGTGTGTGAGTGTATGTGTGTATGTCTTGAGAAATTGGTGATAATCTAGAAACGCCTATAGAAGTGCTATTACCGTATCAATAATTCTGTCTGTTCATAATCTAGTGTTAATAACCATTTCTTAAGGTTGTTTTTGGCTATATGGTGTGTTTGACAATGAAAATTTATTTTTTTGTTAATTTTATTATATATATATATATATACACACATGAAAAATTGTTGGCGTCTTGCAAAGGCTGTACGACATTTGATAGGAACGCAAATCTAATATATTATCTACTTGATATAGCCACACCAGTAGAAAAATATCTAAGACAGTATGTCATGTTATTAATGTTTCTTATTACCTTTGTACATATCTACTTGTAGATACAATGGTTAATAGATGCTTAATAATAAATATTTTAATACCAAAATATGATTATTGAATAGATTACTAATTTTGACATTACAATCTGCATATTATGGTAACGTTCTATTATGCAAATGACATATAGTGTGCGTATGCAAATCCATCTCAAAGCAGAGGTGTCTGTTTATCCAACTGATTTAATAACTGGGCTCATACTCGCGAATCGAATGAACGCCGAGATTGTGTGTGCAGTATCGATACACTGATACAGCGCATTAATGGAATAGACAGCAAATAGTGCAGACATGCATTTGAAATGGAAATCAAATAGATGATCCTTGCTGACGCTGATGAAATTGTAATGCGTTTCTGTTGAATTAGAAAGCGTATATATTAGTACAGTTTAATACGAGTATGAAATGAGCTCATTTGTGAGATTGACAAATGTGTTAATGCGATTATTACTGGTATTGATGCTTTTACTCATTTTAAGTAAAATATCAGAGTAGGACTTTTGTGAATTCATAGAGAGTAATATATGAAATCACTCAGCTGTTTTATAAGTACTATATATTTCATATTAATACATTATTCTAAGTTCGTCTCTTTATTTTTTAGCTTAAATTCAATAAATCGTTACGTCTTTCATTGCATTTTTTTTAGTTGTCAATGAGAAGACAACTAATGGATGGTTAGATACACTTTCGCCATTATAATACTGATATGCAAAATACAGCTATTGATATATCGTTTAATCAGAAATATTTTAAAGCAAATTTTGTAAAGAAACATATTATTTGTAAAGAAACATTAACAACAAAAAAATGTATTTAATGTATGATTGTAAATAAAACATGCGGTTACTTTATATACTCGTAAATAAATAAAAAAAATATACGATTGAATGGATTCAGCAAATTTTTAACGTATGCGCTTAAACATAATTTTCAGCGGCCGTAAAAAGGCGGTGTGTCCGCGCCATTATCCCAACAGGAAATGTAGCAAACATAAAATTCGTGAAAAATATCTACGTGTCATTTCCTTTCGTATCTCGAGTTCCGCCCTGTGTTCGCGACTCAGTACATCAAAACTGATAAGGGAAGGGTGAATGCACGAGTGCGTCCAGGTACTTGGAGCTATAGGGGAGGGGTGGGGGGTATTATGGGGTGATGAAGCCTCCGCACGATTCAGGAATACCAACGTGATTAATGGATTCCGAGCGTTGCGGTAATGATAATGACCCCTGTCTGCGAGTGCATCATCGGAATCAGCGATCTGTTTTTGCAGATTTTTGCATATTTACGTATTGTGGTTTGAGATTAACAGCCTCTAATATCAATCGCAAAACTAGTGTGTTTTTAACTTTTATATATAACTTCACAGATTCATAGAATTTTCTATTTTCATTTGTTATCAAATCAGAATGAATGTATTATATGCTTTACGAACTGTAGTTTAGTGGACTATTACAAATTTTTTATTGCAATTATATTTTTTATTATATATTAAAAAAATATGGAATAATATACTTAGTGTTATTACTTTTTATTGAGAATATTTTATAAAAAAAATGCCAATTTCGCACACATACATACATTTGATCACAGATAGGATTTATTATTATAGATAGTACTGATGAGTATTGCACGCTTATTTAGTAATTTTGTTAGATTGTTAATTCATGATATCATAAGCAAAAGTAAATTCAGAATGTGGGTACAACATACGTGATACATATGCTTTTATCCCGATCAGTGTGGTACAACGAAAAGCATAAAGTTAATGTATTAAATAATAGCAAAAAACATTGCATCAACTTATTTGCATTCACTTATGAATTCATCACATTCAAACGGGTCTTTAAATCCCCAAAGACTGAAATAGTCAATGCATTTTCGGTCCGCTGATATATTTATTATCTCGACTGAGAATGCACCCTCATATTTAATGAACGAAATGACAGTGTACTCATATGGCTTAGCCCACATTTATAGCTTGGTTTTTTAATTAATTATGATACCACAGCCGATATTCATTCATTTGTCAATGTTTCATTCTGTACATATTGACGTAAATCTATTTTCATGAGATAAAATGGATATAATAATTTCTTGCTACCATTAGGTTTGCCTAAGTAAATAAATTTGTCTAATATATATTAGGTACTATCTTTTTCTCGGGCCTCGAAAAAATATTCAGTATTCCTTATATATTAAGTTTATTTGAATAAATATTATTACTATTTGTCCGTAACTTTTGCTGCTGGCTAACTTTAGGCTGATATATTTTTATATCAAATTCAATCAAGATTAACTATTTAATCGTGAAAAAATATCAAACCATCGGTGTATGAACAACAATGCACTTTTAGGTCTCGTAAATACCTAATCATTTAGTGAGTAGGTAGGTACTACTTTTTGCAATCAATACTCTTTAACTTCAGTAATTGCAACAGAAAAGTACCAGTCTCCTTAAACCAATTAAAAAGTTACATCTCTGGCAGAATTTTGTAATAAAATAGTGTTACTTGTTGTGATTTATATTCTAAGAGCAATTTCTTCGCCGATTTTTAACACATTTTAGTCAAAGTTGGTATACAATTCTTCTTTTCCATTACAAAAAGTTCAGAACCCCACATCCAGGGTCCGTATTCCATAAGTCAGTTGTGAGGTGGGATAAGCCGTAAGTAAATCATCGAGCTATGAATACGGCGGGAGTGCGCGTTGGCTTGATAACGATTAAATATGGCGCGGCCGCTCATATTGTGTGTACTTAACGTGCTGAATGGTGGCCCAGTGGAAACGAAGATTTATATAGACATACTACTTAGTAGTCTTGAACATTTGTAAAATTGATTTTAAATTATTTCCATAAAAGTATTCCGCGACGAAAATGTAATTTTCGTTATGTATTGCAAATTCGTCAATGTAAATACATACATTTACTTGAATAGTACATAACGAACCAAGAAGTATCTTATAGAGTAGTTATTAGTTTTGTATACATTTTTGTATAAATTACACGACAAAACCTTAGCTAAATTTAGCAGATTACTAACACTAGATTAGTAATCTGCGTGTTTTTTTATAATAAAGTACTTAACTAGCCCTCGGTTTACTATGGACTATGTATCTGTGCTACGGATTACCTACTTCAACTTAATGAAAATATTATATTTAAAAAATATATCTTATGGTCATATTATGAAATAATTCTACAGGCCAAATTTTAATTTCTTTACTTAATAGTTCTGTCTTTGTTAGAAGGTCGATAAAAACAAAGATTAACTATAGATTATATCTATCCTTGAAATGTTGAAACTAATTTTACTTAGGAAAGTGGCGATTTCATATTTTATATTTATATTAAAATAGGAAATCTCTTTTAAAATAGAGAAACCATATTTAATATATTATTATTTCGATTAGATATACTTACTACAAAATATTAGAAAAAAAGAATCAGAACGCTGCCAAATCAACGTGAATACGTTATACAAAATATGTAAGTAGATAGGAAAATGTGCTTAAAAAAGGGACTGTTGGTTCTTGATTTTCTTTGCCTATCCACAAAGAACTAGGTGTATACATATTAATTAACCACTGTAGCATAAAATAATAATATAATATCCTAATTAAATTCTACCTATAATTATGTATACTCACTAATGTAACCGAAAATATCTGAAAATTACGATCAATTTACCCTTCACCACAAATGCATTCGAAAGTTCAGCGTGCACCCTCCCGGCTCAATAACCAAACACGATTAACAGAATATAAATGTCGCTTTGATATATCGGTCCGTTAGCGCTAACTGCTAAATAGCGTGTGACTAATGACAACCGTTGATACATTCGAACAATATAAACTGATATCTGCCGCCTCCATTTAATTGTATGTATTCATAACTCCGAGTACACCGATAAGGCATACGTTATGGGTGTATTAATAATTTCAGTTGACTTTTGCATACAAATATTATATTCAATAAAGATGGGTAATATAGGTACTTGATAGATTAACAATAAATAAATAAATTCATATGATAAAAAAGGAAATGTGACTCGATATTTTGTTATACATATATTAGGTACATTTCAAAGTTGCCTTCTTAATGTTACATGCGATTAATGATATGCTATGATTTACTAATTATAAATGAAAGAAATATTTTTTACACTTTTTAATTATTTGTCTAAATTTGCTTGTCAAAACTTAGTAAGTTAAACATCAAAAGCAAATGTATGTATGCTATTATCTATCTCATTTCGTATTTCGTATTAGTAAATGTTAATTGTTGTAAGTCTATTCTTACTCACAATTTCAATTTCATAAAGCTAGCATTTGCGGTCACTGCAACGTTAAAATGCGGTTGTCGTGCTGCTGTGCTTACTATACGTGTATGTCGCCGATATATTAAACTACATCGATTACTTATCACCGCAAAAAGCGGTAACCGAAATTGTTTGCAACAGCAATTTATTATACCTGCCCTTATATTATACTCTACATACAAGTATCTTCGCAGCCATTTTTGTATGAATATTAATTTACAATTATTCACAATCTTGTCCCAAAAATATCAAAATTACTAATTTGTTTATATTTAATAGCATAAAAATGAAATGTATTTCCTTTACATATGTACCACGCATCATTCAGCATACTTGTTATATAAAAAGAACTAGTTGATAACTAAATATTCTATTGTCGAAATATCGTTTAAAATATTTCAATGATTCTTTTTTCATATCATAAGTACTTATGCAAAATCTAATATGACTTCCTATTGATTTTGTCAGGATTAAATGTGTTTTTTTTTATTAAACAACATCTCAAATAATATGAAAAAATTCAATGTAATGCTAATATATAAATAGAATTTTCATAATAGAAAATTATTCATTAAAAAATATATGTTGTTCGATAACTATATATATATAACTAGGGTACTTTTATCTGTTACAATGTCATAAAATAAATAAATCCAAGTCCATTTTATTAATACAATCACCGTTAACCCTCCATTTACTGGCTTTGTTTTAATAAAATCCGAGGCATGGGCAAGTTTTCGTATTACTTCCGCCGTAGATGCGCTTATGGGCTGTTTACATGCAACTGTACCAGTCTATTTTGTTACATAACTGTGATATGTATTAGAATAAATTAGGATATCAACTGCTTATTATTTTTTTTATTCAAAAATTAATTTATATAAAAGTACGACACTAAAACATAATAAATCTTGCTTTAAAGCTCTATACAGTAAGGAATTAAATAACCCTGGACATCCCACGCCTTTTAGGACTAAAATAAACAGAGCTTGTACCATGAATACTAAACCAGTGACAAATACGTGTATACTAAAAAATATATATGTATTTCTTTTAAGTATATATAGAACATAGAGCCAATATAAATTATTATGTTGTATTACGTTATATTCTGTTCGCTGCGAACCTACAAACATCAGAATGTTAATCTTTGTTATAGGGGAGGGGGATAGACCTGATTTCACCCTCATCATATCATCTTCCATTGGTGCTCCGCCAGAGCACCAATTCTATTATCATCCGTAAAAAAATTACCTTTACACACCATCCCTCGTGGTTACCCGCCGTAGTTAATTCCTGATTATCCGCCATGATGTCCTAACTGACCTGACATCAACCTCTTAGCAATAGTCGAAAATAGGTTTTCCATACTGACGTCGACTTAATAATGACTAGAATCGTATAAATAGCTCCTTATAGTATATCTCATAAAAAATATACAATAACTAGTTAAAAATAGCCCGCCCGCGCCGTTTCCAGGAAGGGAACCCAGTTTTCCCTTTACTAAAATTGAAGTGAACGCCTTTCGCAGTATCCCTCCGGCTACGTTCGCAACCGAGTTTCAGAATCAGTTGTCAAATAAAGGAATCTTTTTGTACTACCTTAACTTGACACGAGATTTAACACCTTAATTTTCATCTATCTATGTATTTATTTATTTGTGACCAACAAGACATACACTATGAAGTTACAATTATTATCCCTTGCAAGAAGGTCAGGTATATCGTGTTGACTTAATTACTGGTTGCCCGGCATGCTTAAATGTTTACAGAAATTTACATACACATATATATTTATTTATTTATTTGTCTATCATTGATGTTGTATGGCTATTATATTATTGTATTGGTAAGCAACTACGACATAGTTTTTTTTTTATTAAAAATTCATTAAGAGCAATTCAGCCGTTTAGTCATAAAATGATAACAGATATGCAGACATACCTTCGCATTTAGATACATAAAACTTCAGTACTAATATTACAATATAAATTCGAAAGTTTCGAAGATGTAATGAACAATAGCTATACTATTCATTATATCTTCAAAACATTCCCTAAAATAGCTAAATAGCATGAATATTTATTTTAAATTTACAAATACATTAAAAATAAATACTTTTATGCACTCTTAATTCGGGTCGCCAGAAACATAGAAGGGTTAAAGCCGAACACAAATCATGAACTCGAATGTAAATCGACGCTAACAACAGGATTACAGAGTAACATCTGTGTGCGCACTCGGTAATGAGATTAGCAACACCAAGTGGAGCATCCGCTGAGTGCATTCTATTAACGGTTGAAACAAAGTATCTCTAATAATTTGAGCACACGTGTCATAAACTTAACATCTCTATTGTGTGCTGCATAATGATTATGTTCTTTACGGCATTCTCATATAAAGTTTTCATTGGATTCTAAACTTATAACCGATGAGTTAAGGCGCATAATAAAATGGTACTGTATGATTTTATAGTCAGGAAGGATTATAAATATAGAGAAGTCATTAATGTAGTCAAATTGGTGTCATGTCAGTATAGACATGTTTCAATAACGATAACGATTTTTTATAAATATATATAACTATATATAACAGGGATATTATAATAATTAACTGTCCAATTAATTATCCAACCTGATAGTTGCGACCGTTGCAAATTATAAAATTCTTATAAGACCATTTACGAATTAGTCTTGCTTACAGCCCAGTAATTCCACTGCCACATTTCACCTATCAAACTAGAGTACCTACTTACGACATGCAAGCAAGTTGCGCTAGAATTAAAGGTGAAACAAAATTAAAGAATACGACTTCGCAAAAAGTCTCAAAATTTTTTTTCTTTTTAATTCCGAATTTCTTTTATAACCCGTCAGTGTTTCTAAAATATTGCCCAATAAAATCAAACAGAATAGTCACGAAATATCCATACATACTCAAAGCTGACTAACTACAAGGGAAAATAACTGCAATAGCCTCTAACATCCCCTACAGAGACCCGTGATTTCACGTAATGAATTGGTCTGAGTCTTGTTTACACTGAATTCATTGATTTCTGAACCAACGCTAGTTCTATTCAATCACAATCACTGTTCGGATTTATGACGACTCTTCGATCCTTTTTATACATATACTAGTAAAGATGTATTCTCAGTAGTGCAGAGTATTGGCCTTAATATGTAAGTGCGATCGTCTTGGAAAACAAAGTGTTCGTTATAAATATTTGTGATAAATTCAATATATCAACTGAAAACTGAATTCATAGGCACGTTTCACTGTTTAAACATAGCAAGGTACCGTTTATCAGGATTTCTCGTTAACATAAAAAATTGGTTAGAAATATAAATTGATAATGACGCTCTCTTAACTTATATGATTAACTATTTAGTCATTATTTAAATCAAGTTACTCTTAAGTTATTTTTAAGAAATCATTATCATATATATATATATATATATATATATATATATATATATATATATATATATATATATATATATATATATACGTACCCTCCTAATTACTCGAGGAATTCCATCGTACACATTTAATTCAATACCATTCAAATAGACATCTTATCTAATACCCAACACTCTAGATATAATGCACTTACTCGTAGGTTCGTAGTTGATATAATTTACCTATTAACATATCGTGTGGCTTGTTGTGGTCGATCCAATTTAATTTATCGACGTAGTGCACTATGTACCAAACATGAGCTCGCCAGAACCCTCAATTTCTGTTTACTTTATTTGCTCCGTAGAGTATTAGAGTTTGATAATGATTAATTTGCTTTCGACGGTACCTAATGCTAATATTTTGCTATTATTGCGAATATTAGTTTTCAGTCTACTTGAAAATCAGGTATATTATTTATTTAAATTCATTTATTACACTTTTGGTTAAGTTTTCCTAGACGTACATATGTGTGTATATAAAGGCTCGCATATAAATTGTAAGAACATTTTATATGCGGGCAATAAATTGTCATGGATTTATTACTAACTTTTTCCACTTTAAGCACAGCAATCATAATCTCCTGCCTCTTTAAAAAAAAAGACAATTATCTTGTTTTTTTTTTATGTCAGTACAATGAGAACAAGCTGATATCACACCTGATGGTTTAACCTCGTCTATATACATAAATTGCGCGACAGAGATCAGATTGCCATGCGTCCCCGTGTATTTTCATTCCGAAGGACAAATATGTTATACTTCCTTATCCAATAATTTCATGGCCATACCTTTCTGACACATAATAACAATACATGCTTCCTGGTAGCTGAAATGAGTGAGAAATACTCATGCAGATGTCTGTATGCAAAGGCTATCTCTATTAAAACTCACTCAGTTATTTGTTCAATGGTTATTGGTGTAAAAAACCATCGAACCATTGATTTGAGCAAGTATCAATGAATAAATGCCGATAGTTGATAAAATAATATCTTGATCATTACGATTTATATTGTTATTATAATGCTTCATTTGACGGCCTCAGTGCGGCTTACTTCCAATGGTCGCGGATTTGATTCCTTGCACTGAATAAACATTTGTATTCATGAGTATGATTGTTTGTATCGGTCTGGGTGTTTACTATGTATGTATTTACGGGAAAAAATATATGTATTTGTATCAGTTATCTTGTACCAATAACACAAGTTTAGCTTGGAACTAGAGGGCGCTGTGTGAATTGCACCGAGACAATTATTATTATACATTTACACTAAAGTAATTCTCAATGATGACTAATAATTGAAATGTCATCGATCTTATCCTGTTTTAAAAAGCCTGACAAGACTTCTAAAACGAGGCAGCGAACAAATGGATGCCATTTCACGCCTGCGTTCAAGAAGTGTCATTCTATCTTAATATTCTTTCCTGTATCTTCGTATATTTCTTCATTATATACGACAGGTGGCATTCTGTGCTCTCTCTGTCTATCCTAAGGAAAAAGATGACGTGATTTAATCATAATCATAATAAAAAAATGTAGAGCGTATCATGTCTTATTATTACGACGTCGTCGACATTCAAATAAGATGAGATTTTAAATAAAAAGTAATATGAACAAATACAGTATATATTATATCCATGTAATTTCATGTATTAGATTTTGCATTAGATTAAAGACACGAAACAAGTGTATATGTTATTCTGATGTATAAACTATATTACTGTACTATTTCATCAAAATCCGTTCCGTAGTTTTTGCTTGAAAGAGTAACAAACATCCATACTCACAAACTTTCGCGTTTATAATATTAATTAATAATTGAACAGAATACCTTTTTTTTTTTTTTGTAAATGACCTCATTTACAATGAAATTAATAAAATAAGAGAGAATATCATTCTACGCAAAGAAAAATATATAGGAAATTATACGATTCAACCAAATATTCATAATTGAACAATAGTACAGTTAACTAAAAACTTACTTGTGAACAAACAAATAAAGAAAAAGTAAACCCCTTGAGTAAATCCGCATACACACTAGCGAATCGAATCGATAGCGCAGACGGAACAACCCCTTATCTCAACTGTGCGCACGTGTGAACCCCGTTCAATTTTAATTTCATGCTCAAACAATGACGCTATCGAGTCGGCTATTATTTTGTATCGCCGTCGAGGGCTCAGTTCATCTAAATCCAACAGATAAGCCCTGAGCTCTTTGTCGGCGCCCAACCCGATGGCTAATTCGGGACCTTTCGGGACACGAGGTACCTTTTGCTAGTATTAAAAGCACTTGTCATTAGAATATCGGATTGTTTATAGACTTTGCTTTATCTCGCACCCTCGTTCAGTTATCTATACTTTTACATGTTTAATTAAATGGCCAATTGTTTGCGTAACTTCAACAATTTTCAACTAAATGGAACGTGATTTGCATCGCAAATACGATCGGCGATATTGGGTAACGTCTATACAATTAATGTTGTATACGAAAATATTGACTGGTTTCTATTATATTTTATATAACGTACTCAAAAAGATATTTATTGTGTATTAATATTTTTATTTATAAAATATATTTTAATTTCGTGCCTTACAAAAAAAGTGGTCATAAACTATCAATTAAAAAAATATATAAAATATATACAGAATAGTTTTTAATATATCGTCTAAGGCATATACATAAAAAAAACAATTAAGAACCTTTATACTTCGGCAATAAGGTGTTATAAGGTAAATCTACTCGAATATCCATTCTAATATAATAATATTATTCATCCATTCATTAAAACAGTTATTTCATATGGTTGTAGAATATCATATTTCGAAAACTCTGTCTATATATACCATTGCTATAAGTCCTGTATGGATTTGTAAAGTACTTATCTATACAAAATAAATAATAAACTATTTATTAATTAAATATTCAGCATAACAACCCATTTGATCCCACCGCCGGACATGAATCTTTTCTAAAGAAGAGAATTACCTACTATTACTAAGTCGTAAGAGAATTCGTGCCAATGAAATTGACAGAGATGTACTTATACTTTGTTCCTAAAATCAGCTCTTACGCGATACGCGAGTAATGAAATTGAGATGTGACTACTGATGAATGAATATTTATAGTTATAAAACCTGAATAAATTCTTCACAAAGTTAATTTTACACTTACCTTGTTCTCAGGTACTTATTAATTTAGTGAAGTTAAATTAATTTATCAATTCCATTTCATTCATTTAGTTTTTAATCTAATTATTTATTGATGTTACTGTTATTGAAATAAATGTATTTAAAAAAAGTATTAATTTTGTGCCATATACATACACATAGAAATTCACATTATTAGTTTGCTCTGACAATGCTTAGTTCGTGTTGATAAACATAGCTCGCAATTCAAATCAGAGAACGTGCTTCCCCAACGATGATTTACCAAATTTCCAACTGAATCGCATCATCGCTAAACCCCTCGTCTGTGTTTATCAAAACACTTAACAATTTAATATGTTCGCTGAACTCTGCCCTCCCCCAAACCTTTATTATATGTACCAATGTTCATATTATAATTGTTAAAGAAGCACACGTGTTACTTTTGCTGGGTCCACCGATAATTTATATACTACTATAATAAAAAAATCTGTTATTATGTAATTAAAAAAAAGACGCGGTTTACAGATAAACTGCGTCAATCGTAATATATCCAAAAAATACTACTAATAATGAACTAATAAATATACTAGGAAAAATATCTTTTATACTGCGCATATAGAGGAAAATATTTTTTAGGAATAATGCGCAAAATTCATATAAATGAATATTTCTAACCAACATTGGATATTACTTTGTCTAATTATTAATTAATTATTTTATATTGTTGTATTATTATTAATTAATTGTTCTATTATATAAATGATAAATTGTTAACTAATAATAACTTTAATAAATATTTAATTTATTAATGGAATAGATTTGTGAAATAATAGAGAAAAGATCAAAATTATTTAATTTAAGTGTTATAAGTGTATACTATGCATTTATAGTATGATTATACGAAAATAAATCTTACTTATTGAGTAAAAAAGTATTAATATTTATGAAAGGTTAATGAAATTTCGAATAAACTAAATATATTATTAAAATTATTCAATTGGGAACAAAATAGATAACTAATAGGATTTCATGATTGAGGCAATCATTATGAATGCTTATTTTTTGTACAAACATCTGTTCGATATTCAATATTTGAATTTAATTAACTGTCTAGACTCAATGAGAGTGGAATACGGGGATTCAACACTTGACTTGGAGTGCTGCAGAAATATCACCTCCCATAATATTAATGATCACTTCACTGCCTCCGCTCTATTTCACGAGTCGTAAATTTTTAGTGATCTTTAAAATAAATTGTTAAAATTTAACACCTTTCCAGTTGTAAAAAATGTTACTCTGACAATGTTTTCTTATGCAGTGAACTGTTTACTTAAATGAAATACTTGAAAGTATGTAGTTAATATACCATCTTAACAGTCTTGGTCTATAAAGATAATGGAACAATGTCGTATTTATTATTATGTACATCTCCTTATTCGTCTAATTTCACGGTTCTTCCAATGATTGCATTCTGAAAACTATATATAAGAGGTTAATTACAAACATCTCATTACAGAATATCCCAGTATAGGTCAATCTACGAGTATGTTTATTTATTACGTGTTATTGAATTCTGACAGATTCTCATTCGAATAAAATTTTTAGTAATAGAATATAATAATAAATAAACTCCTTTTAATTACGAATGTACGGTTTGATTTATTAGTATTAAACAAATTGACAACTATTTGTATTTATATGCTCTTTTATATTCATTTATTGATGTTTATATACTGTAGACAAATTTATTTAAATTGACTATATAAATTTTAGGCATTGACTTAACATCTTTTTTAATCACTAAGTTGTAATAATAATGCCTAACCTCATAACAAAAATAGAACTCTTATGTAATACAAAAGTTTCCAAATAAGAAAATGAAAGTATGCTACGGATGTTTGCTACCTTCAATTTTCCTTTTGATTTTTATCGATCGAGATTAGTTACATCTAGACAAGTTGTAATAGGGGAACTTCTAATAAGAAAACTTGTAATAGACCATTTGAAAGTCCGATCTTCACAGCGATATGGAGCTAATGAGCTACACCGGACTGGTCGATGATTGCTGGCTATCTTACTGATACATCCCTCCATATTAGTTATGGATATTGTTATTTATAACAAACCCTTGTACTAGAAATTGCTTTCGGTTTAATTTTGTTACTGTAGCGTGAACATATGTATAGTAATTTTAGTTCAACATTATTTAATCTATACGGCATAAAATATTTATAATTGTCTATTTATGACCTACCATAGACTTTCATACCATATGACATAGACTGTCCATGATTTTACTTGATCAAATGATTGTGAACGACCTGTTTTGTGTTTACAAATATGGTGGGCTTAAATAAAAATTTGTTTTTTTTAGTATGTCACATTTAAAAAGTATTTAGTAGTTTTAAATTGTAAGTACCATTATATTTTATTTGTTATATCTGTCCATTTAAACTTTCTTTCAAGGGCTTGTAGGTGGATAGGAGTTTATAAGTGAAAGATTTTTAATACGTATATCCCTACCCATAATCGAGTAGGGATAAACGCAATAAAAATCTAGTAATATAATAAAAATCTACTTATATTAGTTTGAAATAACACATAACAAACACAAAAACGTGAGAGAAAATAATAATTGTTGTTATATAAAATAATAGGTTTTGTGTGTGTTTTATGCTATATAGAAAGTAATCATAGATTCGACAATTATATTCATATTTAGTAGTCTTAGGACTCACACAGGACACAGATACTGAACAATGATCGGGATCTGTTGCTGCACGCTGGCGGATCATTAATGGATGTGGATTAGATCAAGTCACTTAGCTCATCGTAGCGAATTTAACAGGAATTAACCACGTTGGTTTGGAAGGGAAACCCCGCCAAGGTCGACTTGACAAGATTTATTGCTAGCTATAGGGCCAATAATCCCTATTCTTAACTACGACGACCTTGGTAGTTTGACGGTTTAACACAATGCGTCACTATAAATAATGGTATTCAAGACGATATCCAGTTATATACACGTGAATGTATGTAGTTTGTTTTTACAAAATAAAATAGATATTTTTATTGACCGTCTAGTGTATCTATATATTATATTATCTGTGGTATCTATACTAGTTACTTGAATAAAATTAACTTAATGACGGTATATGATATGTCAATCGGTACTTCAGATACCATTTAGATTGAATTTAATCAGTGAATTAACAAGTAACCATTATATACATTTAACTGAAAAGATAACTAACTAACATTATTAACATAAAACTAAAAACCTTAAAAATATATAATATAATATCGTTACTTACTTGTACATCTCTTTTTTGTTACCGATTAGGTATTATATGTACTAACATTTAATTAATAATAATAATATCTCAGGGCAATTTAAGCTAAGCAGAGCTTGTGTTGTGGGTAGTAGACAATTGATATAAATACATGGAAACATTTTTTTTTGTAACTAATATATATTACACATAGAAAACACCCGGACCTATACAAACAATCATACTCATGAATATAAATGTTTGTACCGTGCGCGGAATCGAACCTACGACCATCGGATAGTAAAGCGGTATGCTAAACCACTAGACCACAGAGACTGTCAAAACATTTAAATTGATATATTTAACTGTATTAATTGTAAATTGTTCTCTTATTTAGTATACAGTACTTTTAAATAGTATTTATTTCACACTTCATTATTCAGTGGACACGTACTACTTCATATAATTCGAAAATGACGTTTCATTAAAACAGCTTATAGGAGGTTGCGGTACGACAAATACAGGATATTGCTGGAATTACCTTTTTGGACGTTAATTAATTTAATAAATAACTTCTAATTATTATTAAATTAGAAGACATTTCGTGCTATTTTCTACTCTCTGGTGTTAAAATAGTATCTAATAAAACTTTAATCTCTCGTCTCGCTTTTATGGGATATTTTATCTCATTGCTTGTACTATAAAGTGGCTTATTGATGTTAATGAAATGAATTCTAGTTAATATGAAGTTTTATTACGTCCAGACAGACGCCCCGGGTAGGAAGCAAGTTTTAACTTTTACGGACACCCCCCTGATGTTGCATCATAGTATAGCGATTTGACGAGATTTACTTAAAAAAAAAATATATGTCCACGTTTCGCTGTGTATGTTGTAATATACTATGGCATCGGGCGAGTCTACCGTCATCTCTCACATAAATTTTTGGTTTGATATCGATACTTCTTTACTGTAAATAATTAGCATGAACGAGTATAACTAATTTATTTATGGTTAATTTGTCATTACTATAAGATAGTAATTGTTTTGTATTTAAATAGCACATAAATTACAATATGATAAAGATATCATGCATAATACATTTATAATAGTAAGATCAGTCTATCAGCTACATTCTTGACAGATTAAGCCTCTATGGTTACTTCCACCACTTGCTACGTCGATTTTCTTGACTTCTTATTTCTATCAATCATCTCGAAATATCAAAAAGAAAATGACATTTATTGTTATAGTATTTCTACTATAACATATATTCTTTTATATAAATAATTTATATATATTAAAATTTGTAGATACTATGTTTTTCATACAAGTTCGGTTTGAAGATTCGACAACGCGCACGTGTCTCTTGTTCAGACGTCATATAACCGATTACTATCAGATGGGACGTATGCTTGTTCCATCTACATAGTATAAAGAAAAGATTTTTGTGAATATAGTAGATTAGTAGTTTTTATTAATTTTAATCAATTTTATTCACATAATGAAACTACTTGTGTTCTTGATTTCTACTTGTATATAATCCATAAATACGTAGTCTACCATTAAACAAATGCCGTTGCATGCTTGAAAGTCATTTACAACAACATCGAAACCACAGTTAAAGTTGCTCGGATGTTATTTTGTGCTATTCAGTTCATACTTATGATTACTAAATCACTATTTGCAACAATTCAAATTGCACTAACAATGTTATAACATACTTCATTAATTAACGAAAAAATCTAATAGATATATATGTAGTCCCCATTAAATAATATTTACATTCATGCTAAGATAGATATAAGAACATATTGAAAAATCATTTCTGACTCTTGATTTTTAATTAACATTTAACATACAGTCTCGGAATATTATAAGAGTTTATTTTATTCTAAGTGTTATTATAGAAATTTATATTATAACAATTTAATAAGGAAATTGTGAAAAAGTGCCACACGTACAAAGTTTGATAAGCCTTTGATCGGATGGGACAGCTGACACCTACTCGCTGTGACAGTTGGCCAAAGTTCTTTAAAACTTATAATTGTTGAGTAAAATTTCTACTTTACTTTGCTGACGATATTTTAAGGAAAAAGTACAGTCAAAGTAAAGAAAAGGGCAAGAGTTTTAATCTTCTAAAACGAAATGTTGATTACAATTCTTATAATGTATGTAGAATTATTTTGATATTAAACTACTGTAATGATATCAAATGGTTTCAAAAATGAGTGAGTACCTTATCTTAAATAAATAAATAAATAATCTAAAGTATTCTAAATTTAACAGACGTATGTTACGTAATAATAGTATATTCATTGAATCCGAATCGATTTTGATAATTCAAATTTTAGTAGAAATAGTAATTTATTAATTATATTATTAGTCACATATATTTTTTCACACTTAGCCAGTTTTGTTTTGTTATATAATAAGTTTAAACCTCGATGCGAAGAGAGAGGTGTAATAAGTTTAACGCATCCGTGTATCAGTGTATGTATGTATCTGTCTGTAGCATCATAGCGCCTAAACTAATTGATCAATTCCAATGTGTTTATTTTTCTTTTGAAACTTTGACATTATGGAGATCTTTCATGGTCTTTGTTATTGGGGGGTTATTTATAATTTTTAATTTAAAATCATAAGTAATTAGTATATTATTAGCGTTTATCACAATGGTTGTAGACAATTAATAATTAATCATGTAATTCAATACAACATAAATGAAATTTCTAAATGTATAGTATTAAATTATTACGATGCCATCGATACAATAACACTATTGTAAACTATTTCCAATGGACACTTGAATACAAATGGAAATAATATATAATCGTAGTATGGATGAAAATTCGACTAATTCCATTAATCATCTCCCGTATACAATACCTATATTGATGTATTGGCTGTACAACGGATAGGGACCGGCAGTTATCTGCATTCCATAGATTTTATGTTTCCGCCTCTATAGCAAACAATGGCGACCATAGTTGGAATAACACTTAAGGAATTCTAGTATGGAGTATAAAGCCTAATTTACATTATTATACTACAATTTATAAATATAAGTGATTGTTTTGAGCGATAATGCCGTATTTTGTTAGTATATTTTTATATAAAATTTACATAATTATTTATTAATGTCTTTTTGTAAATTTTTAATATTTATGAACAATTCATAGTATTATTATTATAAATTTCATAAGTTTTTCAAAATATATTGTAATATATACTACTAAAATCGTAACGTTAATACTAAATAGATTTATATCTCGTTCGTCACAATGACATAAGTTGCAATTAGGAAATGGGACAAAACAGGAAAATCTTTTCATATCGCGAAAATGGAAATTTCTTTTATGAGAGAACTTTTGCTCTGGAAGAGCTTGCAAATTGTACATTATTAAATTTGAAATTAAGTTTTATACTCACATTTTGTTTATCTATAAATAGGAAGTGGAATACTACCTATGTGACATAAAATTACATAGGGCTCGTGAAACTTAACTTAAAATCTAGTATAACAAAAACAAAGGAAACGTAATGTAAATTCGGGTTATAGGAATTCGAATATGCAGAATAATGGTATGCCTGAAGGGCTACTTGTAGTTGTTGACCGTTGTCCGGTGGAAACCTATTTGCGATCGACTGTTGAATTATTCAATACGTGCAAATTGACATTTGTAGTAAAATTAGCAGTTTGCAATCAGGAAAGCAGTTGTAATTCCTTTTACCCATATTGAGGCCATGGCTTCAACTTTGTCCACATGAAGTTTGAGCGTAAATCATTCAAAGAAACCTATTTTGAAGATATTGTATTTTATTATTTATGTGTCGCTAGTTGTATTCGCGGCGTTTTCCGCCTAGATTAGAATAAAACTATTTATTGGGGTAACCTACCTACTATATTTTCTGAATTTAATTCTTAATATTTAATTAAAACATTAATAACACACATTCAAAATATACATAGGACTGTTATTCCAATTGGGGTAGATAGGTAGGTATTGTCAATAATAATAATGATAATAAAATGGGTGTATTTAAAATGGTATGGGATGAGCCTACCACCATCTCTGGGTTTAATTTCTTTTACCTAAGTGTCAGAAATTTTAATGGAGGCAAATAGTTTATTTGTGTGGCATCGCCATTTTTATTCACGACTTCTAGAATGTAATTTATTGTACAAAACCACTAGACTACGACACTCTCTTAGGCGAAGCACTTCAAACTTATGTACATTTACAAAATTCCAACAAATGTGCAAATGATGTTCTAAAATTCAATTTAAAATGTTTAATAATTTCCAAACTAACAATACATAATATCATGTAAAATGATTAATCCATTTATTACAGTTGTATCACTGTTATTCTAATTTATAACACTCGTTAACGATGTACATATGCAATAGGGTTGCTTGAAATTAAATATTATAATATACAGTTCAAAGGAAATACTGAGAAGGAATAGTAATACTTTGGAAGCACTTTATGGATTTAAGCGCCACATTTTTAAGGCGACGAAACGTGACTGGCATGGCCGTGGGTCCATTGTTCGGTTTCAAGCAGTTCGACTGAATTTCCTAAGTTTTTTTTTTCTTTATACAAGCGTAAATTCACTTATTTGAGTTACAGCCACGTAATTTAGGGATCCGGGAGCTAATAAAATGAGATAACAATGAGTGAAGCCTTCCGTTTGTTGATTAAGTTACAGTGAAGGATTATTAAACACTTTTATAATTTGAAGTTTGCTCATAGATCTTAAATATATTACGCTACAAAGATTATAAATTCATAAACACTTGTTCACATCTGTTTTTAATATTCTTACGTACTTTAAGTTACAAATGCAATAAAGAATATATATAAACCAGCATTATAATATGGTCTGCCGCTCATATATTTATTAAGTATATAGTTTCTGTTAAGAGTGTCACATACGAGTTGAACTGAATACGAATGATAAATTTGTTTGTAATATTATTTATATATAACTATAACTGTTATTACTATATTCAGTAAACATATTTGTATGTAAAAATATTATTTCACCGAATATTATAAAGCTAACTGAGACAGATACGATTAGAAATGCAGCAATCGAAACAATATTATGGTGAATCTGTAAAATCATTAGATATAAGAATCGAGAATTAAAACACATTTAAATTGGATTTCATGTTAATGCCAGACGATATGTCTCTCAGACGTGTAATCCCTGCTATAAAATTGTATTTTTAAATTGGAAGTGGTCTAGTCTGCTGTGATTCTCCGCAATCGTTGCTTAATCTTTGTTTGATTTTAATTAACACCCCTATCTGGCCCGCGTCCATTGCATCGCTCGGAGCTTCACTTGTTGTTTTAATCGCGGACTAGGAAAGCGAAATTTGATACGCTATGCAAAAGGTATTCAAAAAGGAAACTTCTGTATATACATTTGTTTTTAATGTTTTGTCTTTTATTTTATTGGTATAGATTGATTAATCAAATATCATACTTATTTGTTATACGATAATTACTTAATTCTGAATTTTTGCGATAATTTTTCTATTAAAATTCCACATTCCTTTGATTTTACATCTGTCACCAAAATTCGTGATATATGTTTACTCCATTATTGTGCATGACGCACATCTTTATATATTATTTCTTTTTGTTTATTATCTGATATAGAAATAATAATAATAATAATAAAAATAATAATAAATAGAAATGTTATATTAACATTGCTATTCTCCAGTTTTTCCTTTGATACATACATTTAAATTATTCTTATTGTATTATTATTGTAATAAAATTAATATAATTTAAAAAAAAATTCTAAATTAAATATTTGTAATCTGTGGATGTTACCATAGAAAAAATAATCATATATTTACAAAATATGCTTGTTTTTTTATTGAGTTACTCAATATCAGTATAATGTACTCCCTGTACAAACGTATTGCTAAACCGCAGCTCTATAAACCAAGAGAGCAGAATGTAATATATTTCTATGTGAACGGAACAAAATAGTTTGATTTCATGTGGATTAACAGGATATAACAGCAGTGGAGTGCAAACAAAATTCTCAAAGTACTGCTTTATACAGAAGCGGAAATGTAAACAAAACGTAGACTTAATTGAGATAATGTAAACAATGAATCTCCATCAGCGAACAGATAACAGGCTGCATTGCTCGTTTGCTTATGTCCCTATTTATATGGCGTGGTAAATATTACATTATTATTCATTTACCTATTGAAAAATAAGAACAGAGCTTATCTATAATTTGAAAATATCATTATTATTATTATTTATCTAGTGGTGTCCGCAATTTGTACTGATGTACATTTGTAGACTGCATATATATATATACATAATATTTTATTAATTAATTATTTACACATTTTAACATATACTGTGTAACTTTCAAGAAAATAATGTCTAAATTCTTACAGGTTTAGTATCAATGTTATTGAGATAAGATATAGTTGTGAGGTACATTTAACTACAGTAACATCCATTAATTATGACTCATTTAGCTATAATTGCAATTCATTTAGATAACTAACTTTATTATTATTTTACGACAAATCACAAGTATTAAGTAACCTGCTATTATGTACTAGTATATATGTATATTAGACGTATTGCAAACTTGTACGTCATGCCATTAATATTTTTTCTAACCAAAACCTTATTTCACACAGTGTGCACATGACGGTGTGTCTCCAGATTTCTCAAGAGTATAACAAAAAATATTATTCACATCTCTGAATTTTATCACAAAATTAATATTATACTCGACAATGTTAGAAATAATAGCTTTTATATGAGAATGGTATTTTTTCTTTAATTTTACTATACCGCTCGTTATTTTGAACTTGTGTATGTGGAAAAAATATTATTTAGTAGTTTTTGTATGTCGCGAGATCTCAACATTTCACACATCACTTTGAAACTTTGAACATACTTTGAACTATTTATCTACAGTTTGTTTCCGTTTCTTAAATACCTAAAAGTGTAAAAGTATGTAAAAAAACATATAAAAAAGGCATGTTTCCCACATGACAGACATCATCGCAGACAGAACCTTTTTTTACTCGCTACCCTTCCTGTAAAATGAGGATAGAATTAGGCTATCACTTCGCAGAATTAACCCGTGTTGTGTTCCTACTTATTTGACAATTTAGGAAAGGTTAAAAGCCAGACCATACCATAAGCTTAATACCCCTAGCTTAATTACGTCTATAGAACGTATAATAAACTTTTACTAGTGCTAATAAATTTGACACTCTGTGTGTCTCTAGTCACTTCTCTGCGCTTATCCAAGTAATAATGATATAATTCATCTGGTACCATAATAAAAACATTTAATAAATATAATTAAATTATATTCTTATTTCGATTTCGTCATCTTATATAAAAGTTGGAAAAAAAGCAGTTAATTGGGACTAACCTAGTAACCCTAACCACTATTACCAGTTATATTACCACTATTACACAGTTAAACAACAAACTATTGTATTTTTATGAATTTACCATGTAATTTATTTGAACACATGTCTTTTTAAGTAATAATAGAATTTACTTTCATAGTAATAAATGTGAAAGTAATACAACCGAATTGAACATCCTTCTGTTTAATGAATTAAAGAGAAATAGTTTCCAAAATTTGTTGGATGTATTAAAATTATATCATAATAGCGCGAGAGGTTTGGTCACAGCTGCTATTCTAATGTTCGCATTTCATACTTGCTCAGGAATGTCTGCTTTGAATTATTTATTGGTCAACGACAGGCTATGTTATACTTTCATACAATAAAACACTAACTTTGTCTGTAAAATAATATTTGCCAGAGCTAGACTGTAAAATGTCGTCTACGTGTGTTCCTCAATCTCACGTATTTCAACTGTCAAGCAGCTTGCTTTGTAAGCTGCTTGATGTATTTTAATTGTCGAGTACAGATTAAAAATTAAAATTACTGAATCTCTTATTCAGTAATTTAAATTTTTGAAAATTTAAATTACTGAGTTAGAGATTCAGTATTCAGTATCAGAATTAAAAAAAAATTGCATGATATCTCAAACCGTTGCTATGGCATGAGTGAGACGGTTACCACTTACTATCAGGTGCACCTTCAGTATTTATATGAAATTATGTGGCAATTACATAAAAAAAAAGAATATAAACTCAACAAACTTGAATATATATATAATAAAATACAATAATATTTTGTTAAAAAAAGATTTCATGATTCATCCTATTGAAAACATAATAGTTTAACGGATACTTTCTCAGACGTGCGTCTCATAATTGGCATTGGGAATATAATATCTATATTTCTTATATATTATATTACCAATTTGAAGTATAGGACAACCACCGTTTAGATAGACAAACAATTTTAGATTCAGTATAAACTTATATTTATATTAAAATAGATTAAACTAATTATTTTTAGTTATTTCCTTATCAGAACCATAATGTGCCAAAGTTCTTACTTGTCAGATAGTAAATACAAAAATCTTTCTGTAATGCAGAATTAAGAATATTTAGTAAATGAATGTACAATAAAATTGCTAATTACTATTTCTTCATCTAATTATTTGAAAAGTCTTTAACAAAAATAATATAATCCTTCTATATTATTTTGTAATAATTTTATGATTCCCATGTAACGTTGAATAGTTTGATGCCTTTTAAACTGTTAAGGCAAAACGACGATGTCATCTTATATCTATAACACAAACAAAATATTCCCACACAGCTATCAAAAGTACCTTACCCATCTCCATAAAAAGTGTGAAAAAGGTAAGGCTCTGTTCAGAGGTGCGAATCGAGTCTCATATTACCGATAGACAAAACGATCTGACAGCGACAACTACTATACATGCCTTGCCGTAACTCCACAACAACCGCCAATGCATTTTCAGTTTTAATTCGATAGTAATAGGACGTTATTCTAATAATATACTCGGAGACTTGCCTCTAATGTATTCCTGCAAAATATACTTTATTCTCGAAGACCGAGAATAGACAAAAGTCACTCTGTTCCTTTAAGGTTGCCACAGAAAACTGAACTTTATTTAAATAGGAAGTAAGAGTAGTTTGAAAGTTATTTAACTTCCATTGGAAAATGTCATCGCGACAGGACTAGGCGTAAGTGAACGCGTCAAAGTGTAAAATGAGGGGTTTTGGCGCCGTGTCAGTGAAAGTCATTAGGAATGGAATGGATGAAAATTGCGTGCATATTTACCTCTCTAAGTTAATATGAACGGCGTGATAAAATGAAAATGTCCCAGGGTTTTTCGTTTAATATTTGGCATAATGACTTGAATGATTTTATTGAAGATTTGGCACTTGAATTTATAGAATTCGTGCAAATTGGAGTCGGCAAATATTATTTTCGACCGATTACCAAAAGGAGGCGTCTAAATGACACGCGATATCTATACTAGGATTGAACTATTTTATTAAGTATTTAAGCACTCAATTTTTCACAAAATCAAAATATATCTACCATGAAAGTTAGAAATATGTTTTCTTGATGTTTGACCATTCATAAAAACGAATTTCTACTATAATATCTTCCGAACGAAGGAATACGTATATCTTCTTTCAAATTATGAATATATATATATTGAAAGAAAATGAGTAATAGCCCGACAGAATTATGACATTGTGTGAGTAGGAAGTTTTTTTTTATAAATAAGGCAGTATTTATTTTATAGTTTTAAATAGATGAAAAAATTTAATACTTTTAAATAGAAATCTGATACTACATGTTGCTGGCAGCTTGTCTATCATTCTTTTTATAAACTTTATATTTTTATATCTATATTTTTATACGTCACTTTTGACTATTACATATTGTTTTTGTTTACTTCTTGCTGTGAGCCCTTTTGGGAAGAATACACATTTTTGCTAATATTTGGATTTTATTAAAATAGTAGTTGTGTTCCCGCTCTAGTAACATTGATCCTTCGCATATTTACCAGTAAGTATTGTTTTAATTTTTTCTTATCCTTTCCCGTCATGGAAACAAGATCGATGGCTAGAGCGGCAGTAAATAGAAATACTGCCCCATTTACTCGAGCGGCGGTGTCCGACGACGCTGCCCCTGTTGTTCGAGTGGCGATTTCTAAGAACTCTGCCCCTATTGCTCACCATCATGAACCATCGGGTTCAAAGGAAACTGTATCACAGTCTTCATCTAGAGCTAAACGTCTGGCAGCCCAGGCACGGCATGCCCAGACTTTGTATGAAATAAAAGCCGAGCGGGCGGCCCAGGAACTGGAAGCCCAAAGACTCGCTCAGGCTAGAGAATTAAGTTTATTGAAGGAACAGGCCGAAAGAGCTAGGTTAGAGGCAGAAATTGCTGAGATAGAATTGGAGTCAAGGAATAGCTTTAATCCTTCCGTAATAAGGTCTAGGACCTGTTCTTGGGTTCAAAGTTTACCTGACAAGTTCTTCGACGTACCTGAATTACCACCTCAGATACCAATTGAAAATACGACACATTCAATTTCAAATAAACGTACTCAGGGTGATATAAATAGTATTTCTAGCCAACATGTATTAACATCTTGTCCTCTTAGTACAGGTCCCGCCTCAATTCCCATGGATAATCAAACGTCAGTATATAATATACCACAGGACAAGCAGAAGTTACGGAGTGATTATGATGGTCGCCAGCCGCCGACCACACAGATTGTTACACAGCCGGAAACTTCAACCGAGTCCGATTTAAAGCGTTTGGGTGACATTTTATTAAATTTATTTACAGGAAATAAATATCATAGCAAAGACATTAATATTTTACCTTTCAGCGGTAGGGCTTCTGAGTGGATTGCCTTTAAACGTGCCTACAATGATACTAAACATAATTATTCTGCAAACGAAAATATTACTCGTTTACGTTACATGTTACGTGGTGAGGCTGCGCGCGCAGTTTCTGCTCGCCTACTGTTATGTGACGACCCAGAAGAGATTATGTTAGCTTTAGAGGAACGGTTTGCCACTCCTGAGACTATAGTTATGGAAGAGTTGTCTATTATTCGCTCACTACCTAGGTTACAGACAGATTTAAAAGATTTAAATTCATTTTCTTGTACTATACAAAATACAATTTGTACAATTAAACACCTTAAACAAGAACATTATCTTTATTCAACAGAAATTTACAATGCTATTTTATTTAAATTAACACCATTCTTGCGTTACATTTGGCCAGGTTATGCAGCATCACATCAATTCCAGGGTACAAAGTTAGAAATATTATCTAAGTTTCTTTCCGAGGAAGCCAGTAATCATAGAAAATTCGGAATACTTCCTCAATATTCACTCTTAAAACCTACTGAACCATTTAAACATCCAAAACGTATTGAATCCTGCAATAACACAAATTTTCTTTCAACCGATTCATGTATATTTTGTTCTTCAAAACACATCATAACAGACTGTACACAATTCAAAAACCTTTCTGTCGCCGAGAGATTTGATTTTGTCACAAAGTCTCGACTTTGTTTTAAATGTTTCGGTGATAAAAAACATAATTGGCGCAATTGTAATATGAAGAAACGATGTAATATTGATGGTTGTAAGTCATATCATAATTATTTACTTCACGGTGCCATTATGACAGCAACGTCAAATAAATTTTCACCTACATGTGTCACACCAATTAATTCTTTACAATCTCAACCAAAAAGTTTAAAATTAGAAAATAATTGTACATATACAAATCGTGATTTCAGTAGTACAACTGGGTACACAAATAGCGCCTTACTTAAAATGATTCCGGTAGTAGTCCAAGGGCCATTAGGCAGCATCGAAACTTTGGCTTTATTAGATGATGGTTCGACTGCTACTCTTATAGATGCCTGTATTTCTAAATGGATAGGTCTCAGTGGACCTAAGGGGCATATTCGTGTACAGGGTGTTGGCGGTATGGTTCGAGAGGACGAAGTTGAATATGTAGATTTTAATATACACGGAAAATTCGGATCGGATATTTTTACTATTGAAAATGCTAGGTCTATAGACAATTTAAATTTGACATCACAAACTGTTCGGTATTCTGATATTACTAAGTATGATTATTTGTCAGATATATCTCAGGAACTGGTATATGATGGCATACCAACTATATTAATTGGAGCTGAAAATTGGCACCTTAGTGTATCACGTGGTATTAGGTCGGGATCACGTTCACAACCAGTTGCGACCCTTACTAGTTTAGGTTGGGTATTGCATGGTGTCTTTGACAGTCAAACTAAACCCGTCGAAGTTATTAATCATGCTAGAGTTGTTGATAAAGAACCTACTATTAGTTCGTTTCTGAAAGTGCTGTTTAGGGGCCAGTTTAGATTAGAGGCACTTGGTGTATTGAAACACCCTCATTCATCTGGCTCTCTTCGTGATCGTACTATTCAAAATTTAGATACTACTACTTGTAGGTTCCCAAACAGCAGGTTTCAGACTAGTGGTTTATTGTGGAATCGGGCCGATTGTTTATTGATTGCAACGGCTGATTGTTATTGGCAGACCTACAGACAATTAAAATATTTAAAGCATAAACCTTTTAAAAGGTTTACCATGAAACTCATATAACTAATTTTTTTTATAGAGATAGAGATTTCGGGTAATTTTTTTTATTAGAGGTTCCATATGTTTCACTATTATCTCACGTCATGAGATTATATGACCCATAAGTATTCTCTCTTCAATAACAATTCAAGGTAGAGTACTAATTTAAAAGATTTGGCATTCTAACATGAATTGAGACGATCTGCTAGATCATGATCAATCTAAAGTTTGGCAAATGTGATTCAACGGCTTAAACAGTTTTCTAAATTCTAAAGTATTCCTTATTGATATCTTTTTGATCAGTTTAATATAGAGCATATTGAATTACACTAGTAAATTTGCTTACGTTTGTGTTTGTTAAGATATGTGTAATGTAATGAATCGGGGTTCATAATGTATCTAGAGCTTCAGGCAGCATTATTAGCTACTCGTTTTTTCAGTCACTATTTTTTTAAAAGAACACAAACTGTTATAACGTTTCTTTTGCACAGACTTTAAAAATATTTTTGGGTGCTTGTGGACTGAAGCTCGAGAATTTTACACATCATTCACGTATTTTACGACGAAATTTGTCATCATCATCTCAGGTAGTATCGTCATCATCATCACCTCGTCTTTCATTGATACCATTATCTGCAGAAGAATTGGCCAAAGCTGAAGAAGACATATTACGTAAGAGTCAGATGGAATCCCTTCATGAAGAGCTAGAAGCACTGAAAGGCAAGTTCCCCTCAAGGCTCGTAGCCATTTAAGGAGATTATCCCCATTTTTAGATCCGCGGGGTGTCATCCGTTTATAAGGCAGAGTCGGAGCTTCTGATATTCCAGATTATACAAAGTGGCCTTACATTCTCGATGGCCATAACTGCACCGTACGTCTTTTGATTTCATTTAACCATTGTCAAGCTGTTCATGCCCAACCAAATCTCGTCATCAATGAATTACAACAAATACACTGGATTCTTGACAACAAATACACTGATTCTTGATTTTAAGGAATTCTCTTCGTGCCACTGTCCATCGATGCCCGAGATACATTATTTTGAAGTCTATACATTTATTCGGCGACCTACCAGCGGAATGATTAGCCCATTAACGTCGTCTATTTACTTTCGTTGGTTTGGATTATATGGGATCGATGTTGGTGACAGTCGGAAGGAGAAAGGAGAAGAGACACGTTGCTTTGTTCGCCTGCTTAACGTCTGGATGTTTTAATGGACCTAGGACCATGCTTCTTTATCCACCTACAGTGCGCTCATATGCCTTAAGCGTTTTATAAGCAGAAGAGGATCCCAGACACGATCTATTCGGACAACAGGACGGCGTTCGTTGGCTCTATTCGCCCGCTCTCACACATTTCATTTTAGTTGAATCATTCCAATATCATCTGGTCTCGGTTGTTTTAGATGAGGGTGATTTTCTCAGAAGAAGTGATTACCGGAAGACTCATTGTTTAGTCGACGTGTTTTGGTCTCGCTTTGTTAAGGGGTTTTTACCAACACTAATTCTGAGGAGATCCCCTGACCACAACCAGGACCAAACAGTGACCGTAGGAGGTAACACCTCTGGCCGTATGGAGTATACTGAAAATGCTGGTCAAGTTGCCAGTAGACTTTCAGTAAGATGTGACTATGTCACAGGAGGGTGGGATGTTGCTGGCAGCTTGTCTATCATTCTTTTTATAAACTTTATATTTTTATATCTATATTTTTATACGTCACTTTTGACTATTACATATTGTTTTTGTTTACTTCTTGCTGTGAGCCCTTTTGGGAAGAATACACATTTTTGCTAATATTTGGATTTTATTAAAATAGTAGTTGTGTTCCCGCTCCAGTAACACTACATATAAATGTCTGTAATATACTATCATACCTGTGGTATTTCGATTTACATCATGAAACCGATTTTTTGAACCCGTGCAACAAAATTATTATTTGTACTGAAACAGAATACTGGCTTTCTCATAAAATAAATTTCTGTAAAATGAGGCCAACTTTTGTTTTGTACATTTATGTAAAGTTTGTAATTATTCATCATTGCGCAATAAGGAGTAATATTATTATTAGACCGTTCTAAATTTTTGGACTTTATTAAAACTATTATTACACATATGTAAATATAACCAATACACCAATACATGTATGTATTTCTATACATCTACGAGATAGTCTATAAGCCTGTGAATGGCATATGTGGTGCGATGTACCGTGGCTAAATCAAAGACAACAATGGCGGTTCGGATTGTGTGTACGGTGAGCACTTCGCGACACTTTCGCTACTTTGTAGATGGTGGAGAGGCGCGCCGGAGGAGCCGGCACGTGAAATTAGATGGTATGGTCAGAAAAATAAATAAGGAATAAAAAAAAATATGGCAAAAGTAATACTAATTAAATTTATTGAATATAAATCGTAATATACCTTTATGATTTCTATCTGGACGCTACAGTCAGAGGCATTGTCAACTGTGATTGTAAATGTAATTATGCACATTACAAAGTACTTTACATTGCAACGTAGCAACAATCTCTGGATCAATTCGATTTGTAATCTGTGTTTTCATAACTAAAAGAACAGTCAGAAATATTCATTGATACAAAGTTATTTGAAGTGGGTTCGATTTTGAACTCACGTACCTTTCAGTCTAAGTTGGGGTAGTAAACCACAAAACCACGATGCCGATAAAAAAAATATTTTATTTGCAGCAATAATCGTTTATCGTTTGCCATAAGTTCAGCTGTCCGTTGACAAGCTCGATGTCACAGTGTTGTAAAATATACATTATTTATATCATAAATCATTATTTATATCTACACAATTATCTTTAAATGTAATGGATTTAAACACATTTTTCTCGTATATATTATACAAGAAAGTTAGAAAACTTCAGTATATATAAACATCAAATTAGAGTATAATTCATCACAGTAGAGGCTATGAAATGTGGCAAAGCTAAAAAATCATAATTATCTCTATAGTATAATAATAGTAAATAATTTTAAAATAAATGCCTCCCCACTCCATCCGCCTCCTTCAACCCGTTTAAATAACCGATTTGAAATAAGATAACCAGTAAAATGATTTATAAAAATATTAATATTTGCTTACAATAATATTCATTGCCTTATTATAAAAAATATTATACACGTCAATTCAAATTTTTTTGCTACCTCTATCTGCTAAACAGACCATTAAAAGCGAGGGTGTGAAAATTTGCTACTTATTTTCATGTAGATAAGTATGAAAATATATATTTTATATGTGCATGCAGCATATATTAACTAGTCTAGACAAGAATGGATTAAATCAAATTAATTTAAATGAAATAATCCCATTAAATATATGTAAAGAGTCATTGCTCTGAATAAAATCAAAGCATTGCGATAATTTTATTACAAAAGCTCTTATAAAGAGCAATCATGGGACGGAATAAAGTGAGATATAAGAAAATTAAAAGGCAAGTATGTTGAAGACGGAATATTTTACATCGTTTTACATTTTTATCGGATACTTTCTGGCGTGGCGCTATCAAACTGGCAGTTGTGTTGACTTTATCATTCCCCACTGCTGTTTTGGCATGAGACTTATTCGTGATAGAATTAGTTAATGTGATGTACAAATGGTAGATTTTATCTCTTTTAAAATATACTTGGAATGAGTCTGTCTGTCTGTTAGACGGATCTTAATGAAATTTTACGTTGAGATAGATTTTATCACGAGGTCGAACAAATATATTTTATCTTTATAAAAGTAGAGAAAGTTACGGGAATGTTACCCATTATATTTTATTATAATTACAAATACGGTGTCGAACTGACACAATAAAATGTTAGGTAATTGCATCAAAAAGTAAGGCGTGTTGTATACATATCGAGATGTAGAGCATCGTAGTCATTCGTGGTACAGTAGTTTATTACCCTTGCTCAAACCAATATGCAATGACTGACTGACATCAAAAAACTATGTTTATTCCTTACTGACTCATCGGTGATGGAAATACAGATTAAAAAGAACTTTAATCCAAAAGAGAACGGTAGATTCACTGCTGCATTGGATTTAAAATTACTCAGCGAAAATTTGGCATGTCAGTCAATTTGTGTTTACAATTGACAATATCTTTGGACTGGAATAGTCAAAGATATCCGTCGTAATAAGATATACATTATTATTATATAATTTATCTTTAATTTCTACAATCTTAATATTAGCTAATTGATGACATTCTCATGTCACATTTCGACACATTTGATGTCTAAGTACTTTGAAATATTTAGTATTATTTAAATCTACCATTTATCTTTAAATATAATAAACCTAACTATTTTCAATTTCTATAATCTGAACAATAGATAATTGATGATATAACAATAACATTATGTTGCCATAAATATTTGGAGTGATTGTTGAAAATATAAATTTGTATCTACTCTATTCCCATGATTCCAGAAGAGTACCTTCTGTATAGGACTACTTTGTTGCCGACAGGAGGCCCACTGGATTTCTTTGTACAAAGGCTCACGTCCGCTGCACATGCATTTATTCGCATCGCCTCCAGAATATCGCACCTTTGTGCATATGTAAAGCTAGAAAAGTCTAAGTTTTTGTTTATCCCTAAAACATTTTCAAGAATAATAAAATAAAAATATGGTTGAATTTAAACCACGTTGTTTGATATTTTTGTTGAATTCATATTACGGGAATATTTATTTGTTTATTTAAGTGTATCTTTCGTAATAATGTCTTATATAATATCATTTCTTTAATTATAGATTCTAGCAGGTAATATAGAGATCTAGTAATAATACGATACTTTCTAGGCGGCACTACATTTCGGAGCAGAGTAAACTTTATTGTAATAATGTTTACGTTGGAGTTAACTTAAACATTAAATAATCACGAAATAATATATGTACATTGGGCTTTAGCTACAGAGTCTAGACTGCATAAACAAGAGTTTCTCAGAATTTCTTATATAATTTAAATGTTGCCAATATAATAACGTTCTTAGTAGCACCGACAATATTCCGTTCATAAAACGCAATACAGCTCTTGGGACGAAGCAATTAAAATAAGATGTCGCCAGCCAGCATTGTCTTCCTTATTCCCGTCTATAATTTTGATAATAGGCTAGAAAATATTCTTTTGTCTTCGCCCGACTATCCGCCTCTGTTAGTGTCGTCCAGGATTATTCAATCGGATCTCCAAGGATGGGATTTTTTATTTAAAATAAATCGTGAAAGATTTTCTTTCTTCCGTCTTTCTTCTATATAAACACTAGCTGTTCCGGCGACTACGTCCGTGTACAAAATTATAGACGCCATTTATTGATGATAACCAAACCGTAACAAACATTAAAATAACTATACTAAAATAATACATATTTTAGTAAAATGGATAATATATTTTAAATATTGATAAAACTAATCATTTTACATCTTTGGGGGTAGTTATCTATAAGTTGACCCATAGTTGACAACATATTCTGTTATAATATGATAGTATACTCAAAAAAATTGAGAATATTGTTGCCGTTTGTGTATACGACCCCAATATACTATATGTATGTATAAAATATATTGTATACATACACAGTTTTCATGTCAGTATGATTATAATTACCTAATACTTATTTTATGATTTCCTTTTTTTTATTAATTTATAATTTTTAAATGTCGATTTTATATTAATCGTTATCTCCCATATTTAGCGTAAATTTATTTCGTTAATCAGCTATTTTTTTTGTGTATTCTTTAAAGTACCATGAATTAACCATGTAAATTCTGTAAATACTCGTATAAATATTTATTCATACTTAGATTCTAGCAGCGCATCACTAGTCGAGATGCGCGATTATTTCGCGAAATAAGACGTCTGTGACCGTTATCGAGGCTGTTTTATTGCGTCAATAATTCGACAAAGGATTCTAAGGAATCTTGCATCTAATGGTATATCATGACTTCATTATCTTCAAATATAACTTCTATTAAGTGCGCTCATTTATATCATATTTCTTAAAATAGAACGATAAAATACAGTTAGCTGAATAAACGATAGCATTAATTAAAAAGAAAATTTCCTTTTTAAGACAGACGGACTCTGTGAATGAAAGAAATTAATCATCTAATGAGTATTAATTATGGAGTGAATGTACCAAAAATACGGATTTTAAGTAACACTTCTCGTAAAGCTTTTGAATTTTGTATATTTTGCTATTTATATGAGTGGTATGTATTAGCGTCATCTTAATAAAAATTGTCACTAGTACCAAAACTAAATTATCGGTCATCATAATATTTACTTAATTATTGTGATATTTTTACTAATATACTAAACATATATCCCCGATTTTGTTCTTTACTTTGCATCATACAAGGAATTCTCCTTTAATAGGCATACGTGTCTGAATACTTATAATATATTTTAATTTGAATTCATTGGATTTATTCAAAATAAATCCTTTAATATATTTATATATCACCATTATAACATTTTACACATGAGTTCAGTCATTTAGCTTAAAAATTAAGAGAGTTTCATGAATTCATATTATAATTCTATTATGCTTTATTTGTTAATTTTAAACTTAATAATAATGGACAGCCTTAAAAACTATGAATATTACGTATAATTTGCTACGTACTAAAAGCTTCATATTCGCAGCGCAATGAGTTCTTCTTTAACTATTCTTAATGACCCTACAAGGGTATAATTACATTTTTTCACACCCCACTGAACTGCAATTTCACTAATTTCGTAGGTTACGCGCACTCTCGCGACAAAAGTTTTTATGAAGACTTTAATTGCATTATATTCACTTAATATTTATATACAATAATATACCTTCACGACTATTATCCTCGATGGAGTAGTCAGAATCATTGTCAACTGTCTTTGTCATAGTAAAGGATTTTTCACACGGCAACATTTCGTTCGGTATATTTGAATTCCATAAGGCAGGCTCGCCCTACAACCGTCTAGGATTAAGATTGTTAATTGTATATATTTCGACCTGGAAAGACAGTCCCAAATATAAATTGACATGACTTTTTCGATGTTGGCCATATATGAAATCACGACTTTTCTATTTATTATTTATATAATAAATATTTCTTATACACTGATTGTAAAATAAGCCACTTCATTATATTTACAAAATATTGCTTTTTTGTTTCTATTGAGCCCGAATTGAACCCAAGATCAATGAAAATAGGTCACTACGCTACTGATTAAACCACAGAAAAATGTTAAAGTAATTTAAAAAATATTACGTGAGACTTCTGATAAAATATCTAAAAATATGTTTTTGTGAATTTATTTGTGTTCCCTTTCCTTTTAATATAATCTTCTACGCCTGCAATGCGTGGGCGACTTGTATGAAATAAATAATCTAATTATTACATATTCTCTTTCTGAAGTAATTATGGAACAACATCTGCAAATAAATCTCTTAAACCAGCGTCGCTCACCGTGCTCAATTACGTTTATAAAGATAGCAAAGCTTTTATAACCTTTCTAGGATGTTTCATTAAAAATTTCCGTTAAAGAGACAGGCGCTTGTCTCGTTATTATGTAGGATTTGAAGAGGAAGAGATGCGACGGACGGAACTCTTGCGGCTTAACTAAGACGGAATCTAATGGATAATTTTATATTTTAATACAAAATTAATACTAGCAGTGTAAAGATAATATTAAAACTACATTCGTGAATGGGTACAAATTAGTTTGTGTAGTAGTCCTCCAACACAATATATAAACCTACTATTGCCTCTAGCCATCGAGTCATGTCTTTATTCTTAAAATAAATGTGCAATTATTATGAAAATAACGGACTTTTAAATTTATTAAAATTTATTTTATCATTTCTAATAATACTAATCTCAACGATAGAATAACAAATTACATTACATTACATCTGCAAAAATACTGATTTAGCAGTCACCAAAATAGCGGGTATTGTGGTACCACTAACATTAATATCTGTGTTCGTAACGTTACTGGCAGTGGCAGAAAACCGGTGGTAAAATGATTATTCCAACTGTGGCTATTTAGATAATATACGAGTATATTAAGTAGATTTATTTAAAATGTGAGTTATATACTTAGAAGATATTCGGTTCCAAATAACAGGCTTAATATTTCACTTGTTCACATTGTAACAAGTCGAAAGTATTGCCGCGCGTATAATATATGTAAGTAAATTCTCCACACTGATATTTGTAATCATAACATAACTCATACACTATCAGTGCATATATTCATCTCATTGGCATAACTAAGTACATAAACATGTACAGAGGAAAAACTTTTCAGTCAATGTTCATTTTATGAAGAACCGTCATGTCAAAACAGGATAACTATTAATAATAGTATTATTCACTACTACGATTATTTAATAATGTTAGAAACAATGAAATTGAAAAATATATCAGTCAAAAAAATAAGTTCACCATCACATAAAGCTGTGAATAAGCCAAATAATTAGGAACTAGCTGACAGCAGAATCTTTGATGTCTTAATCAGGTGTAGAAAGGGGAGGGGGGGCAAGCCTGCTGCCGTAATTAGAAACTCTCCCTGTATAGCTTGCACCTGTATATTGCAGATAAATAGGTGTATGCAACCGATGAAAAAATTCGCATTGATTAAAAATAGTGTATAGATCCTTTTTTCGATTACGGGCATTTCATTCATGAGGTTTATGATCCATAAAAGAGGCACACATAAACAAGTCGCCAATCATCTTTAATGTATCGGTATAATATGTTTGCTATACTTGATATATTTGACCAAGAATTGTAGTATATACCTATTTCAAACTAAACATTTTTCATGACTGTGACGCTACTTTTTGATATTATAGTGTAAGCAATACTTGACATTGCCACTATTTGCTGAGAATATTTTAAAACATCTGTCATTCAGATTTTAACCTTTAGAGTGTATGTCTGGGTAGTACAAACGACACTCGCCTTAACTTTTATCTACTATATATTTTTTTATATGAAAAATATAGTCATGGATAGTTTTAACACATTATTTATGCACAAGCTGTTTTTTTATATAATTGGAATGAGAAACTGGCCGACTACTCAACTGTCAATCGACAATCACTATATACCTAAATAGCACCAAGAATATCACGCTATCACGATACCACAGGTGCGTCACCATTTCGGAAAACTACGATATCATGCCCCTTGTAATTTCACTGCCGAAACTACCTTATTTCACCACTCAACTGAAAGCCAGCTAGTTGGTGGTAGAAATTGGCGAGTCTACGGTACTTACGCAATTTTTTTTTTACTAAATTTATCTCGATCATTGCACCTGTATAGACATTAATTGCTTTGGGAGAAAATAAAAAGATTTTATTTACATAGATAACACATTAAAAGGGAATTATGAATCTTACTTGACTAGGACAAAAATATAACCGTCTCTCTCACTCCAGAGCATTGCACTAATGATGCACGTTGCAATTACACCGGCTTACCAGCACACAATTACAAACAACCATCCATTATTACTGAAACCACCTTGTGCGACACATTTGCTTATTCTCTTCACACATACAAAGGATTTCGTACCGTTGTCAAGCACATAACCTATAAAATAAGTGATGCAAAATCTGATTGTTTAGCATAGTAATTAAGAAAGGATTTCAGTCTTAATAAATATATATACCTATATATATAAATAATATATATACCTGTATTTATTTAAGAAATTATAATTTTGTTTGTCTCATAAATAACTACAACGTTGTAATTTTTCATTCAAATATACATATAAAGGTCTTACAAAGGTAACCTTTTGTTAGATATTCCATTAAAACATATTATTTCCAAAGTCTTACGGTATTTAGGTCACCCCAATCGGATTACGAACCGATTTCAATAACATCCAAATGTATGATTACCTACAAATATTTTTGTACCCTATAAAACAGTAGTTTTAATTAAACGTTATTTCAATTCTGTGAAAAGAAAAGTCGGATTGCAATACTACTTATACAAATTCTACATTTAATTCATCTATCTGTTGACTAATTGACATTGTGTATATAATTATATATATAATAACTAACGTAAATTTTCGGAGAATCTAAAAAATATGTTGGTGAATTTTCGATATCATATACATATATGTATATGCAGTGTAATATTACTTCGTCAGAATAATACTAATTCTCACTCAAGAAAGGCATATGAGACGGGAGATTCAAACAAATGATAAATAATATAAATTCGGTATGGTAATAATTGATTATTACTACAAGAAGAGAAGACTATATAATATATTTCCCAATGTTAGGAAACGTACCTTTGCTACCAAAATGTTCGGGAAAATACTATGTATATATATATATATAGGGAAAAATATGTGGAAGCGTCTGTCACGTACCTGTATGGTTCTGCGGATTTCTTGGGCTTCAGGGTCTCGAAGATATCTTCGCTATCTTTCCAGTTTCACAGTAGGTTTCACTCAGTTCTAATTTATTTTAATTCACAACAAAGTGCGCGCGCGCGTCATGGCCGCCGTACGGTCAGTTCAGTACTGTAGGTAAGGGAGGGGAACAGAAACCGCGGGAACAGAAACTAACGGACTCTAATATAATAATCTGTGCTTACGATGGTACAGGGTAGATTTTGAACACCCAGTATACCGACATATTTATACGTATATATTTTTATGCAGGATCCTAAAAATAAAGGTTCATATTTGTCTACACGTTATCTTACGTATTCTACAATATTAAAAGGAAAGAGGATTGATACATTTAACTTTTTCCAGTTATTATTCATAAATGCAAAGAAGAGAAATGTTTGACGAACTCACTCCAGAAACTCGAAGGATTGGATTTAAGAGTTATATTGGAACTCGTCAATAAAACATCGGATCGGCCCATGTTGCCACTTCTTTAACATGATACTGTTGTATTTCCCTAAGTACTTCGTATTTTATATTCCACCGGATTAATTTTTTATTTCTTTTTTGTATTTGTAGGTTTGTTACTTATCTGGTATATACCTATATATGTTAAGTACTTTATATAATATTATATTCACATTGGGATCATGAGTAGGTATTCGTTACCAATATTTTCCTTCATTTGATATATATATATCATTTGATATGAATTCCGTGATTTGATAACAACTCTCAAATTCATAGGATTGGAAATAGTTCTGTTTTTATACTTAATACATCGCCAGAAACGGACTAAAGTTAAAAAAATATTATTGCCATA
Organism: Achroia grisella; assembly: GCF_030625045.1. Lineage (NCBI taxonomy): Eukaryota > Metazoa > Arthropoda > Insecta > Lepidoptera > Pyralidae > Achroia > Achroia grisella. The sequence goes on from NW_026712648.1 coordinate 1,031,996, forward strand.
GATGGAAAGAAATTTGATTCCATATATATTATCTTATCGGGTTTGGTCGGTTTTTATTTTCTAGAATGAAATCTAACAGTTCACCAGACAGATGTAAACTGTAAAAAGTCATCTGCTTGACTGTAACAAGCAGTCACACTGATTTGAGCCACCAAGCACCTTGTTTTGTGTGCTAATTTGAGTTTTAGAATCCGATTAAGAAGTGAAATTACAAGTTAAGAAATATGATAAGATGGTATCATTGATAGCTAGTAGTGTTGTTCTCATATAGGTGGTGGTTACTACTGGCCATCAGGTAGCCATTAGCATGTTTATCAATCTATTACAAAAATATGTTTCACGTACTTTTTAACACATAAATAACTAATATACATTGAATGTGATACCTAACTCTTTTTTTGTAAATATTTTAAATGATAAACATTATTGTTTCAGAAAAATGCTGCTGATGTACTTATAGATGCAAAATGGATGAAGTAACGAGGTTCATCAGCGGCATAGCCTTGCTCTGGCTAACAGGGCTGGCATCCGTCAATGGCGTAAAGGTTGTCATTGAACCACTACCAAAAGGTAAGTGCTTTTTATTAATATCCATATAAAATTTGCCGTTTATCAACAGTTCACTCTCAGGATCTCTTTATCTCATTTTCCTGTACAAATTTAAAGAAGGAAATCCTTCCTTGTAGAAGTATACGTCATAAAAGAAATCTGTAGTAAAATTTGAAATAATAAATTTATTTTAAAATAGTCAGTCAATATGGACGAGGCATTTTATGTTTAGGAACGTAGGAAGTATCTTTGCCATTACAGATTAACTAGCAGACACGCGTCCCATTGATTGGATAAGTAGTATTATTGTGTTTTCTAATTATCCAGGAATCGATCTTAGTTTAGGAGGAATTAGGTAACAAACACACATGCAGTAGAATTTTTATATTAAGATGTTTTAATTATCTACTTTATGGCTAAACTGTTTATTTATTTGTTGTCTAATAGGTAACTAATTTTAATAAAAGCATATGGTAACCCGACATTCTACCTCAAAAATTATAACAAAATTTTGAACTGTGATTCTATGCCCTTGACATATTATACATAGTTTTTGATAACTGAAAGTGGTTCATATGTATTTAAATTAGTTATGTTAATTTAAATGCATATTATCTTATCATGGATTAAAGACATATGAAAAAAACATTATTGGAAAGCTTTATCAACGTTATTGAACCAGAACAATTTTTTTTTTTTTTTTTATTTGTTTGTCTATGCATTTGTGCTCCATTTATTCCGAAATGGCTTAAACGATTTGGGTTCGATTTTCAATACTTACGAAGTCCGTGCCTTCGTTAGTAGACATTAAATTCAAATAATTTCAACAAATACATCTATGGATATAATTGTAAATGTATAGAAATAATTCAGAAAAAGGATTAAAGGTTTAATTCTATTTTAAAGAATAAACGGTACGAATATTAGATTGAATCATTAGGCGTATAACTTACAGACGACTTTCGACCGTGATTAACGGTGAAAAATAGAAGCGTAAGTCAGGAACAAAAGAGGTATTTTTTTAACCTGTCGCTCACAGAGTGTAAATAGAATCGGGCGCCGAACTTAATTTGGTTTTTTTAGACTTGGAACAGGAACGAGCTCCCCCAAAGTTCCTCCCCCAGATGTTGGCATGACCGACTTTGCTTTAGTTTCGTTTAATTTCCTATCTCTCTTGTCGTGACGTTTATTACTGCCTCTTTCACCCACACCTCTTCACTTTTATTCAGTGGTACTAATAATTATTTCAAATTATTCTCTACTAGCTATGCCCGCGGCTTTGTGTGCGTTGTCAGTGATAACAATAGGTAAACATAAATTTTGTGAGGTTACTAAATACGGTTTTATTTTAAATACGGTAACACTGTCTAGCAGACAAACAGACAAAATACCTATTTATTTTTTTGCTGTGACTATTTAAATTAATCTTGACCGCTTTTTATATTTTATTAACAGACACGCATCGCGTACAACTTTATTATATATATGATTCGCTCCTCATCGTTTATTTTCGGACGACGTTCGGCTGCTTTATTGTTTTCGCATTAATTTACAGTCCGCAGCTGTGGGTAACGCTGATTTCTAAGGAGTTTTTATCTGCTTTCGGTATTCTTTCTTTTGAAATTGAGATCTCCTATTAATATTAATTAAAAGTTTTAATAATTGAATGGATTCTCGTTGTTGAGTTTTGTCGACAGTGAATCGCGGTAATAATTAAAATTTGAGAGTTCCAGTCCATTCATTATTCGGTGTCTGAAAATGACAGTTTTTTTATGTAAGTCCTCCACACAATCACAATAGTCGTCATTGTTATGCTAATTCTATAAAAAAAAGTTGCATTCGTCTTAATATATTTCTTTATGTGACTAAGAAGCTGATGAGCTATCTTATAAAATGTTGCAATTATCGCCTAACTACATGAACAGGTACTAACTTGTCACGCTACGCCCATATTCAGCTTAGTAGCTTTGCTATTCCGAAATAATAAGATGATAAGATCTTCATGCCTCTGTACCCTGTAATTTAACTGTTTCATACGTCTCAAATAGGAACACAGCTTAAAAAAAAAGCTTCTTAGCGGCAGAAATAGAGAACAGCAGAAACGAGACATGGGAAATAAGATTTCCACGCTTTGTATATTATTTACCTCGGTAAAAAGAGTAACTTTCGAATTCAAAATGATCCTATAATCCTTTAAAAATATAAAAGTCTTATTTGATTTTTTTGTGAAAAATTATTTTTTTATTAATATTATATTTTACTAATATATTTGGTAGAAACAGTACCTTTATATGGGAATAATTGCCTGATACATAAGTGTGAATATCAATATGTTCTTCTTATTGATATACACATGTTCTTTACTAAATACACTCTATTTTTTTCTTTTATGTAGCTACGTATTCTTTTTCTAAGTAGGTTAGCAAACCCAACGAAACAAATAACAATGTTAACGTTTAAGAAATCACGAACTTACTAGTAAAGTAGTTACAATTAAGAGCTTAACCGTCGCCATAAATAAAACACGCGGACGAATTCCTTTTTGTTTTCAAGCAATTACTTAGCGAAGAAAAAAATATTAGCACATAAACTTACACAAGTTACGCGTTCGAGAGTTAAACTTCCACTTAATTGCTGAGCTGCTCAATTCTTCACCTCGTAAAATATATGGGAAACCCTTGTTTAATGTATGTATGTAGTACTAGTATAGTATCATGTATCGATTCACGATGAATATAAATCAAATATACCTTCTCAATTTTAAAAAAGGTAACCCAGAATTTCTTCTCATATTTATTTATATTGTAATAATTACAAAATAAAATAAAAATGAAGTTAATTCCGAACATAAAAACACTTATAAATTGCAAAGAGAACCGAAAAATAGATCATAATAGGTCTATGTGTTTAGAAAAAACGATGCCACAAACAGACACAAGGTTACACGGACAAATCAAAATTAGAACACCACTCTTTTTCCATACGTTAGAAACAGAAGAAAATTTCTTCTCTATATGTCCAAAGTAAATTGAAAATTGACTACTTTTATCACATTATATTACTCAGCTTGACTTTGTTTTTAATAATTTTATATACAATATTAACCTATTTTAACAAAAACACTACACAAAAGATCGAAATAGGTATCTTTTTCTGAAAGAAAAACCTGCATACTGTAATAACCTGCGCAGAGTAAATCACCCTCGTCGCATAATAACCACAGATCACCATGTCAGATGGCTGGAGACCAGATCCAGTACTCCCAATTAAAAGTATAGATTGGTCTGTCGACGACAAATGGTCAGCTCGTATGTTGTCAGAAGTTTTATGTTCTCTAGATCAGGACATGAACATCGGATGCATACAGGACGATCTAATTTGTTTCTTTGTCGAAATCTTTGATAGTTATTATCAATATTTTTACCATAACATATACACATAATAGATGAATTTAGAGAATGCTTTTCAGTTATGTTATTATTTTTGTAAAAATAAAATATGTTTACACACATATGGGACTGATTCTATGTTTAGTATTTAAATAATACATGTTATCTAATTCTTCTAATTCTTGCTTCGAATACTAATTCAAATTCTAGTAAGAAATTATTCATAATCTTTAGTAATGTAATAATATAGAGGTATAATAAAATATGTTAATTTGTTTCTAAATTTTAGGCCACTATGAGCTCATATTGATGATATTAAATTTGGATTACATGTTGTTTTCGAGGTGAAAAAACAGGGATATCTAGACAAACTGAATTTGAATTAGCTATGAATATTGGTATCATCAATTCCAAAATATACTTGCATACAAATTATTGTAAATACATTTAAATTATACACACACAATCAACTGTAATAGACTAGCTAGAGAATAAAGAAAGGTGAGACAATGTCAAAATGCTATATTATCGAGGTTGTTTGTTATAACATAACTTATTATTATAATGGAACCTATTTGTCTAATATTCTGCCACGTACTGAGTACGTTATAAATTTCTAGATAGCATACAGCTATGCTATCTAACCTGACCTGCTGTTGCTCTATAGCAGACCATTATACAAGATTGGTTCTCGCTGCAGGCATCGCAACATACTATTAAGATCGGTAGGTTAGGTTGAATGCATACGTAAATTGTTTAGTTACGTGAGGTCAATATAATTAATACAATTTAACACAAAAATCGTATCTATATTATTATATTCTATACTCATAATATATTGATACAAATAATTTTCCATTTCATTCTTTACCCTCGAAGCACAAAACGTAAATCTAACAAAGATTCTGAGGAGCTTTTACTTAACTTTTACGACGACGCCTGAGTTTAACGGTTAGGTTTAATTACATTTGTACTGTTCTGGGTAATTTCATGCCTCGCCTTCGCATTTTGGTTACATTGTTTTAAGTTGATATTCTTCACATAAAAGATACAGCCACTTCTCTTCTGCTCGCTCAAAACTAATTTGGCTAGCAGACATGGAAATTACAAAGTTCGGAAAATGTTACACGAACAACAATATTGCAACAGTTTGTGATTTAAAAAAAACTCCTTGGCTCTGGAACTTTCTTGACATTAAGCATTAATGGATTTAGTATGACCTCCATGCTGTAATATTTCGTATTATTATATAAATGTACCTTAATTTTACCGTAATCAATGTAGAGCTTATACTGCATTATTTATTTCCAAACATCAAAATATGAATATAATTGTCTAAAATTCGTTATCTAAAATTTATCTAAACATAACATTTTGCTAATAAATGCCGAAAAGTTCAAAATAATACATCTTTCTTTAAACATGTCAAAAAATACTTGTAATTTTTAAAATACGGCTTTGTTTAGAAACACTCTGTTCTTGTTTGCGAGGGGTTGTCCCTGTTGGGGAGCGATTTGCCACTAAAACAAATGACGCGCTTTGCACGGCCGATTGACGAGTCCAACACGAACAAAATTGCAGTTACATGTCGATTTCGACGACTGTCGACAATTTATATATCTTATATAAAAAGGGCATGATAATTTTCGAGTAGGTATATAAAAGTGATAATGGTCAATGTTATGAGAAGTTTGTCAATAAACCTTTAAATACTGAATTCAAGCAAAATTCAATCTAAAAAAAGTTATGTTTCGCGATATCTTGATTATGAGAGACAGTCTATGTATATTTATTTATCATAATCTATAGTAATATTATAAATGTGAAAGTAAGTATGTCTATATATATTTGTTATTTTTCCAAGATTAATTAAGGAACGGATCTTAATAAAATTTGACATGAAGATAGATACCTTCCAGGTAGGATATCATGACGTAAGGGATGAAATTTTTGTATAGTTGTAGTCATAGGTAATATCTATCTTATAAAATAATAAGCCAATGACTTTGACTGTAATAAATAACCTGTAAGTAATCGTATGTATCATTACTATTATTGTGTTGGTAACGATCGCCTTGACATATTTTATATTAATTTCTATAATATATCGCAATCGTATCAATCTCATATGTATCCCTTCATATATTTCTCATATGAAACCCTTAGAAACCCTGAGAAACCCTCATTCAACAGCTAACTTCGATACCACCTCTTCACTATTTATAAAAGTTGTATGCTTAATCAAAGTCATTAATTATATGGGCAAGTCTCTGTAAGTAAAATTAAATTCTCAGCGCTATAAATATTGCCGACATTCTTAATTTAATAATTTCAGATGAAATGACATAGCGCGATAATACTGTTTACCTAAGAGTCGGAAACACAAATGTCCTAAAGGAAATGAAGGGAAATATACAGAGAATGAGAAAAAGCCTCCCCAGAGAGTGCAGGCGTGATGATTAACGTCCTTTACAAGATGCTATTGTGCCAACGTGTTATTGTTTGTCGCGTACACGTAAATAGTTTTATTTGATTGTCTCTGCCCGCCTCTGCGATTATTAGTGTCAAGGAAATGTCTCGTCTTTGATGCGGTATATTAGCTTGGATCTGTATTTGACCTTTCGTACTTAATGAAGTTAATCAGATAATTATTGTATAGCTGACTATTTTATCATTTATTTGGTATAACAATTTACTAACAATTGAGTTTATTGTTTACTATCTAGAGGCCACGGTTTCACATCCCTGATGTAGTTATGTAATATTGTTTTTTCAAGATTCATTTTTAAGCATAATTACACCTTTTTCTTCTTTAGTAACCTATAAATAAATAACCTATTTTTATGTCAGAAGAAACTTTAAATCTTTATTATTACTTATTATTATATATACAAAGTAACATATATTATAAGGCATTTAACAGTGCAGCAAGTGTATGTAAACCGCTGGTTGACCACAGTTTGTAAATACTGTCGCATAGCATTCCGTTGTATTATAGTAAAGAATGAACGTAGTTTTAATTTTATGTAATGTTCTACAATTTGCACTTGCTAATATTAACTATATTATATACCTTTATTTCTAGTTCGTAATTTGGTGTTATAAAAAAAATCTTAAACCTTTAAATGACCTATATTCCAATATTTACCTATCTAGTAATTAGTAGTTTTGCTGTATATTCATATTCAAGAAGAATAAGCTTTATATAAGTAAAATAAAAGAGGACACATTTCAGAAATATTCCTAGAATATTATTGAGTATAGAATAAAACATACATAATATACATACTTTATCAAATCCTTAATTTGCAACAAATACCATCTTGTACATTAGTCCATGATCACCTTTCAAATTCTGTTTTATACATTCATAATTTATAAATATATATGTATATATATATATTATATAAGATAGAATATAAGAAATCGTAGTCAAAACAAAAAAGGTCGTTGAAATCATTCAAATCTGAAAGAAAAGCAAAAGAAATTAACTGTCAAACTTCAAAACCAAGAGATCAAGAGGCCTCCGCCAAGAACAATGGCAAGAGATCTCATTTCAACCCCAAATTCGTTTCCGATATTCAATAAAGCGCTTCAAACGGATCACATAAAACTCCTATAGATATTTCGTTATGTATATAACGTTTAAATATCGATATGCAAACAGGTTTTCGTGAGAAAGTCGATTTACTCTGGCCTATTTATATTATCCTTCCCAATTTACTGGCGTTCGACAGCTTCAAAACATCTATCGGACGTTTGAGTTAGGGTTGGAAAAACATCTTTACCGTCATTAAAAGCACTATAAACCCTGATTTTACTCGTACTGTTTGCTACGACTACAGAAAAGATATTTTTACATATTTTTATACATTTTCCGAACAATATTAAAACATCTTATAGTTTTACGCCTGTGATATAAATTTGCCGGATTTCTTGAGGGGCTACTTTAAGGGCAAATATTTGGCTGGTCGAAATAAAACCTCAGGACTACTACATGCCCGATGACCCGATGATGACACATATCAAAAATAAATTCACAGTGAAAAGCACTGTGAATTTATTTTGACTCTATTTGTCTTCATACATAAACTATGAAGGAATGAACATTTATTTTAAGTTATTTTCTCTTTATTGCACTTTAAAAAGTTATTCGATTTTATTGTGCTTACTGATCTGACTCATGTCTAATATTTATTTTTAATTCAAATATATTTCAGGTTTATTTCTAGTTTATACTATGGTGATCGTCACTGATATGTAAATTATGTAATACGGAAGCGTAGCGCCATTACATATATGCTAGAAAATCGAAATGGTTTTTACTGGGTATGAATTCCACATTACCCATTCATCAGCCCGCAGGCGGTTGTATGAGTTACTGAAAAAAATTCCAAGATAAAAATGATATAATATTCTTAAGCTAAATTACGTTTGTCGAAAATTACAAATATGGTATAAAAGCTTCTTATTACTAATAGTATGTTAGTATATTTTATGAAAAAATCTTTAGTAAATTATAAACTTAAAATATTTGATGAAACCCAACCCTGTATGGTGTATGCCATACAAAAGAAAATGAGACCGTTGTTAAGCTTAATTCCTCACGGGATTGAGAAAAATTGAGCTTCACTTCGTATCGAACCAGATTTTCAGATATTAATACGCCGTATATTAAATAGACGTTGTTATTTGTTTTCCTATAACAATAATAATCAAATTATTGATGTCATTAAAAATAAGTAATTATTTTCTGAACAAATTGTTTTGTAATATGTACGGTTTGTTTATATGTTTAATTACAAGAATGAAATACATATATTCAGCATTACCTACTTCATAGGTTTACAATATATAGTTTTGCTAAGATCTAATAAATAAGTATAAAATTCCCACTAAGCATTCCTACAACGCTACGTAGATTACAGCAATGCTACTTGCTATAGTATTTAAAGAATAATAAATAATTATAGACAATTAACACAGCGCCTTCTAGTCCCACGGTGAGCAGAGCTTGCGTTATGCGTACTAAACAACTAATATAAATACTTATATATTTTTATTAAATGCCCAGACCGATACAAACAAACATACTCATAAATGTTTTCATCTTACGAGGAATCGAAGCCGCGACTATCGGAAGTAAAGCAGTGTGCTATACCGCTAGACCACCGAGGCCGTCGTATTTATGCAATAACATTCGTTGTACCATCATCATCGTATCAATCTATTCACCATTGAATAAAAGTCATCTTCAGTGCCCTCCACGATAACATATGCGACTGTCCGCTTTCCCAATTTATCTGCTTCCGGCTGTCTTCTTTATGTCATTGGACTATCTACGGACATAGTATCGCGAAGTATACAAACTTACTGATTTGACCTCGATTTGTAATTTAAGAAGATATTTGTCATGAAATGTGCAACCCAATTTTGGGCACAAAGATTTATTACAAGTTTTACAGACTCAAACTTAGTTCATGTGTCTATAGTACAAATACTCATTCACACTCATTACATTCACTAATTAACAAACAGTAATTTCTTATTAGAAGATGGATACTTTGAAGTGTATCACGAATATTCAGATTTTGGTAAATTAATTAACTTACCGTTTCATACGCCGTATATAAAGTATGGTATTACTATTTTTATAAGCTTGTTGTCTAAACCATGATTATCCTCTAAATGCAATGCATGCATTTCTAAATAAAAATAAGTACTAAAAGCGTGCATCACTTCAAACGTATTACTAACGGATTGTATATACTTAATAATATAATATATAGTATAAGTCTCTCTAAAATAATGTATTATATATTTTAAACGGTTAAAGAATTATTAAAATGGGCCACGTAATTTTTTTTATCGATTACGATCAAACCTTTTCTCTTTATATATAGATGTATTTATTCTGTGGATCGTAAAGCAACTCGAAGTACTTCATAATAAGACGCATACTTGTATTGATCACATATCAACGTTTTCGGTTATTCGATATTTTCCTTTGATTGCTGAAATATTATCACGTTGTAGAGAAGACTTATGAAAATGTATTTGGAATGAAGTTATTGCTCTATTCTCGAGTTCGCGAAATTCGATAATATAATATTACGATATAAGTTGAGCTTCTTGTACTTTAAGTACGTATTACGTTACTAAATGTGCCTTTTACTTTTTAACAAGACTTTCCTCACTTCTTGTTTTTTATCCGAAAGCTCAGAAACTATAGGAAGTCATATTAGTTATTTTATAGTTATTTTACTTTAAAATAGTACATACTTAAAGTAGGTAGTTAAATAAAATTACTAATATAAATAACAACACCAAATTGTAGATAGAGGCCTATTACTATTATATTATTACTTACAATCCCATCAATCAATAAGAGTGTGTCCACAGCGAGCCATTTATTCGATTTGCGGTCACCCCGCACCGTTCATGGACTGAGGGCTATTGCTACTCTTAATGTATTCTGGAACGCAACCTGGCCTTTCAATATCATTCGGAACAGAACCGTCTGTGTGGAAAAAGGAGCCGATTACCCTTGTTTACGCACAAAATAAAGTTTTCTTCTCATTGGCTCCGAGATAAAGCAGGGTAGAGATTAAATTCGGGTCTTGTTTGCAGTAGGACCCACGCGCCCCATGTAAACGACCCTAGTAAGGAGTACGGAGACAAAATATCATTTGGCATAGCCTAATGGCCTCTGAAAAGGTTGCTTTACGACTTCTTATTTGGCGTCTTGTAATGAGTTTTGTGAGGGTCGTTGGTATGCAGCTTTGATGTTAACACAGTATGAAATAGGTAATCATAATTTGAAATTAAAACTGCTTATTTCCGCATATTTATTTTGCTACTGGTGTTAAATGGCCTAAAATATTTTTTTTTAATGAATAAAGTCGAGTTATTCTCAACTTCGTTTATAATATGATATGAGACATACAAAGTCCTACTTTAAGTTTAATTTTAACAAAAAAGAAACAATACTGTGTTTTTCACATTATTCTTGCTTCTAACATGGAAAGAAGCCGCACTCTTGACAGTTAAACTCTGAACATAGTCTAGTAAATGTATGAAATTATAATTTAGTCTTCTTTGATTGCATATATGATTTTAAATGCCAATGGTTAAAATTAATCTCGTTAATACGACGAAATTATCATAAAACATTATATTGGACATAGTATGTGGAAGAAACAAAGAATGCTCCCTTACTTTCGGCTTTGTCGTAAACCGTGCAAAATAATGGCGACGTAAAGAGAGGCAACAAGGATTGGACGCCAAAACCAAATTCAAAGTGACAGGATTACCGTAGCGTTTCGAATAGGTTCGAAAATTGCAGGAATAAAAACAACGTCAGTTTACTTGTATCACAATGGTATATATTTTGTAGTTACCTGCTGATGGTCTATGTGGATAGAGACAGCCTTCGCTTAGAATATTTTGTATAACTGTAATTACAAAGAAGGTTAAATTTCACATAGCGAAAAGTAGCAAGCGAGAACTTTGTTGTTGTTGTCGAACATGTATTCGATTGTGGTCATATATGTATACGTAGATTACATAAACAGTACGTAACATAACTTCATCTCGTGACACGTATTGTATGTACCCATCGTGAATTACCATTCCTACTCGTATAGGTAAAGGTATCATGCATCCGACAAAATACAAACAGCACCGTAATTATAAAAATACTATTATCCTCCTGAAATCATCATGGTGCTAAATTGATACCACCTTAATTTAATAATATCTTAATATTAGATATCTTTCAGGAATCAACAAAGAAATAAATGTCCTATGTCGATATTTTGAGTGGACCATTACAAGAGACTCAATAAAAAGTACCCCTAACCGGCTAATTAGTATTAATATATTTATATATGAATATAGAGGAAACAGAAGTGGTACAAATTGGACCATTTAGCTTTACTTCTTTAATTCCTAGCTACCCCAACGAGAGACAGGCATGATGATAACATTGCCTATATATGTACATTTACAAACAAAATTGAATGTGATTTCTGCATTTTGGGAATTCTGAAAATGTGCCTCCGTAAGATGTAGTAGATAGGTAGATATGATTACATCTAAACAGTGGTCAAGCCCGCGGGACAGCGATATGATCCCCAGTCCCTTAGAGACCGCGACCCTAATTCGACGTGGTCCGACTACCAAATCGGATGTCGATTATTTAATCTTCACTGCCATGTCTTACATGAGTTTTATTAGATGTAACACTGAATACGTATGTATACAACCTAAATGCAATGTAATGTGTTGACGTAAAAAAGAGGCCATATAAAAATATAAGTACTAAAGGTACTTATATTGAAGGTACTTATACAAGAAAATGTAAATAAAAAAATGGTTTGTTTAACACTCCAGTATTAAAGTGTAATTTTATTGAGATATTCAAATCATATCAAACTGTTATAATAATCATATTTTTCATGTATATTCGTATATTTCCGCAATCAACATTATTCTCTTTAAAAATTAAATTTTCTCTTTAACAATTAACTTTTGTTAAAATGTAAGATTTTCCGCAAACATGTTTTAAGAAACCATTATTCATTTTAAAGACTTCTTTGTAGATGTTACCATAATAATTGTATGAATTTTATTTTATAAAGGACTAAATGAGTAAATGGTATTAGTAAATGGTAAACGGTCAATAACCATTTAGTTCCCGATAAATATCGAATTATCAGTTGATAAAGAATTATGTAAACATGGACTCTTTCTGTATATACTGACTTCTAGTAGCTGGATAAACATTCATGGTAAATATAAATAGCTCGAGACTAACAATAAATACGACTAACAGCTAATTATTATTGTTCTAGAATAACTTGAAGTGAATGGTAGCATTGGATTAACTACTCAGTACGAATAGAAACTTCGCGGAGGGCGAGATCATTCTCTCTAATATTCAATTTAACTTTGACACTTCTCTCGTCTTACAAAACCACTGTCAGCTCTTTAAGTGTAAGATTTTGGATATAGCTTTGTTCAATATCACGCAGCAATTACAACATTTCCATATAAAGAGTCATAAATTTTTGTTAAGTAAAATTAAACTAATTGAATAAACAAGAAATAATATCTATATTCCAAAGGTAATACAATAATTGTTTAAGGATGAATAACGTATTGAAAGATATAATTAGATATACATATGCAATATATACATACAATATCTATATTATGCGTATTTCGAACATTTGATGAACTAATCATAAACTTGTGCCATACGCCGAATGAAGCCGCAAGTTAGGTAACAATTTCCTAAGTGTAACTAAGTCTTAACAACTCCCTTTGAATAGAAACGCAAGCTAAAATAGATTATTGAGCAGTATTCATATAGATATACTACACACAATGACATTTATGTATTATACGGCTACGGCTCAACTGTACTAATCTAATATTGATCAGTAGACATCTAATGTATAACAAAATCGTTATAATTTTGCATTTTATATTCATAACATTGCTCGTGATCTCGTACGCTTAAGTTGTATGCGGCTATTATTCCCCCATACTATTAAATCAGTAATGTATTGACCTATAAATTATTCTAGCTTTAAATCAAAATCTCGTTCATTATTTATGTGACCCTTATGGACTAAGTGAATAGAATCGAATGATCTCAATAAATTTGTCTCCTTAAGACATCTCTAGCTTTAACTTCAGTCATTTCTATACATACTTGCACTTACATTTAGTCTCTCAGATGTATTATTTTTACTAGTATTTCCTTTATTTATAGAACAATAATGGTAAACAAGCAGACAACCCACTAGATGGTAACTGGCTACTGTCGTTTATATTACACGAACGCTATTCGGTTTGACCCTACAGTCCGCAGTCTTTATTCACAACTCGTCTGCTTATTTAAAGATATATCACATAAATAGTTGCAGTATTCTGTAGATTATGATATGTTAATTAAGCCCGATTTGTTTTTTTCTTAAGAGCACAACCTCTTTCTTTATCCTTTGACCATGGTGTGTGTGTCTGACAGGCAATTTTCTACGGTATTATAATGTGTCTACTTTCCTTTATAACGCTTCCTCTCATGTACAAGTAGGTATGAAAGATTTTTCATTCGCCTGATATGCATTGAAATATTTTATGTGGAATAAAATTTTTAATTATCACATATTTTGACATTTTACTTCACATGAAATAACGTAACCTACAAAAGTTGTAGTCTGCACTAGAAATTACTGGCCAGTAATAATTTATTATAATTTAGAATTGGCAGAAGAAGACATATTATATCCAACTGACTGTCTTTTATTTGTGTAGTCAGTTGATTATAATCAGGAGAGTTAGTTAGATGCAGATTTGGCTAGATTTAAATTAAAAATTAAAGAAATTAGAATAGACCTTAGATGTTACGTATTCGAATACATCGCTAGGTTTAAATATAGCCTTAGACGTCTGCCAATAAAAATACTCCAGTTTAAGCTACGAGCTTTACTTTTTCGGACTAAATCTGAATTAAATATATAAAAGTTCTAAATTGGTTTGACTGTAAATCGATTCTTTCTCCGTACTTCTTTGTGCACTGGTTTTGTCATTTTCTAGGATTTTACCGTTATTTGAACCTCAGATACTTCGTATCTACCAAAATACTGAGACATCCAGTCTAAACATAATTGAAAAACGATGCGGCGAAAAATGCGAGGCCATATGTGTCTATACTTTGACCCATTTCTATTATACTTGAAAACTTTAATTTCAACTGAAGATATACAATTACTAATCTAAAAAAATAGCCTATAAGTCAGTACAATATATTTATTGTCTGTTCTTCTCCATTACAAATAATACATATGTAACAAACGGTCTATGTGGTGATTATCAAAATTTAAAAATATGTTTCTACGTTTTTATTATTATTGAGGTTTCTTTACATACAGCAATATTTAAACACACAGAAAATTAAATAAATAAATAGGCCATGACAAAATATACAAATAACTCATACAGCGCTATCTAGTATATTTGACTTGAGAACAACTGATAGACGTATTTACATCTGTCAGTCTACATATTTTACGAAGACCTATGTGAATTTATAATTCAGTAACATAAATATTTGTATTATGCGGGAATCTAATCTACAATATTCAGAAAGTAACACCACTGTCTCCAAACCTGCTTAATCTTTAGAACACAGTTAAATTGCAATAAAATAAAAACGTAGATAAGTAAATTAAATGCTTTCTTACCTTTTGTTGCTATTGAGGCGTACGTTTACTTGAACAAATAAAGAGGTATACAATTTTCTTTGAGCAACGTAGCTCTGGCCACTCAGTGCACTTGCGAGTTGTCTTGTTCGCCCAGTATTGGCCACGTATCACGATATTTTCCAGGCCAGTACCTACGTTTACCTGTAGTGTGTGTAGACTTAACAATTCTCAGACACGGCTAACCGTCCACATGGATGAAAACTCTACACGAGTCACACTACACTAATATACATAATTGTATAAGTGGCCGAAAGTGTATTATATTAATAAGTTATATTGATTTTGACGTTGATTATATTTTTGATTGTTTATTAAACTTAAAAGTCACTACACTGTAATAAATTACTGTATACATTTATATAAGTTTATAACGGATATTAAATATTAATTTTTATAGACATCAAATCCGTCATTATCAGAAATAAACAGTATGCAATTCACTGATATTTGGTGATCTGTAAAAATATATCACAAGTGTTGGTTCAATTCAGAAAATAATTTTAAACACAATATATATTTGTACAGTATTTTAGTACAATGATAATAATTAAAAAATAGGAAAAATAAAAATAAATTATTATACGTAAGTAAGATATAATTGAGATTAAAATAAACCATGTGCGTAGGTTACTTAATGAGAGAAAGCAACGGTAACATTATTGTTATTCTTATTTTAATATTACAACCGTGACCTTTCCTCTCATTTGGTGAACAAGTCCTATCAAATTTTATCAACCGTCCACAATGTACGTCTTTTATAATCAGAAATATAATAAATATTCTAGTGTACTTAACTGCCGTATAGCCGAATACAAAATGATAATAACCAACAAATATTTTGCTGTGTTACAGAAAAAAAATTATTAAGGTAACTTTAGTATTAAAAGATAATCTATGCTAATTTAAAAATGCCTGTTTCTTATTTTTTCACACCTAAAACGCTTATAGTTATTGATTGTATTAAGATGGATTGAATCTTAGACTGAACGTTACATAGACCTTGCATATTGATAGTAAAATGTAGAAAATAAAGTTTTAAGGTGTTGAAATCTTCTTATATATAAAAATTAAATGACCAATATGTCTAATTTTGGGTTCGTTAGAAAATGATAACAACAATTGTATTTTGTTGTTGTCAGATAATGTTACAGCGACGCTGTACTGCATACATAGCGTTTATTTAATAACTCCATAGGCTCATGTAGATGTGAATAATAGGTTTTATCTACTCTTATGATATTGTATTAACCTCTCATTTTTTAAAAGAAGTGTAATCATCCTAGTAAGTTAGTGTGCCAGCCTGACTAAACAAAATCTAGCGACAAACTACTACCTGTATGTATATATTTACTGGAACTTATTCGAGCTGTTTTTCCCCATTTTCCTTATCTCCACTGTATACATTGAATAACTTTTCATATTGTTTTTTACATTCTGTGCTTATTTGATACCTAGTTGGCGAGTATTATTCTTAATGATGTACGTACTTACGACAATGGACCTTGCCCATTTCTATATTGTTATTTGGCCTATAAATTATATCTATATTTTCATATTATGAGAACAGAAGTGACGAGTAAATTTGTATAAAATGTGACAACTCAACGTATGTTTCTATTCGGTAGTCTAATGGTGTAACACCTTCATTGGTCACGGGTACGATTCTCACATGATACTAGACTACTAAGATTATTTATATTGGGTTGTGTTCCTAAACAAATTAATTTAATAAATATATATTTCATTGTAATAATCTATGTTTAAGATTGGTAATGGTTTAAATTTGTCGGGAGGTCACCTGAGATATTTATTCTTAAGACTGTCATATCGGGCTCAGTCGGACATGGAAGACAGTTTTGGTTTCGTGATTTCGTTACTATTAGGGAGGCCGAGTCGTTCCACGTTTATTGTCCGAGATACGAGTGGATTTGTGGAAGCAATTTCCTTTATACATTTTGTTTTGTCCTTTTTCCTGCAGTTTGATGGTCCACTCAGTGAGTTGTAGCCCGACTTCGATTTAGCAAAACTACCTCAATCGATACCGATATTCCGATACGCATCTCAACCGGTGCCTGAGAACAGAAAGGGATAAAAAATAATTAAATAACCTGATCACGTATCTCAGATTGAACGAAAACTAATTTAGCACCGAAGTTCTTTTCACAAAAATTAAACATTACCTTCTGTTCGGTTGTATTACCACCCCAGTTTATCGACAAATGGTACCGGCTGGAGTTTTATGTTGGGAAGGTATTGAGGAGATCTGATTAGTAACAAAGGAAAATACTGATTTGATTATAAATACAAATAGTAAAATATTCACTAGTTTCTAGAATCTAGCCTCTTGCGTAAATTTTGTAGCATGTATATTATATCTATGCATGTAAATATAAAAAAAAAATGTTTTAGAGTTATTTATGTTATATATCAGTTGTATAGAGCCCTTAATACAAGCCCTTAATTTAGATCTAAATAGCGTTATGTGAATTTTGTTTAGTTATTGTTATTGTAATATAACATAGAAGGATACACAAAATATCTTTTCATATATATACCCTATCAAACAAAGAATATCGGATAGGAAATTTAAAACCGTTTACCCCAGTCAACCCATCTTATCGCTCTTAAACATTTATATGCAAGCTCCTCTTCACTGTCACATGCTTTTCAAGCAACATGCCTCTATAGTGTAAAGGTAAGAAAGTGTGCCTCCCTTTTTAAGCCAAATAAACATGACATCGTCATTCAGGCGGGCGTCTTATGCGGGGTCTCTGGTCGTCACGACATTCCCTTTTATTCGCCGAGTTTTTGTCAAGTCCACCCCGACTTCACCCCGCACATTTGTTGAGAATGTCGTTTCAACCGGGCACATTTACCTCGCATTGACATTGAAACGTAGTTTGGCTGTATAAGGTGAACGGTTAGGTTACTGTTCGCGATTTCCCAAAATAGGACTTGGGGAAACTGCATCGATTGATTGCCGACAATGAAACTACGAACCTGTACACTAGATTAGCGTCTAACCCATATCACTGTCCAATTCTATAGATCGTAAAACCTACATTATTCAGCGGTAATTATACTCAAGCTTGTATAATTCATAATGTATACTTCTACATTGTTTCATTATGTGTACCTATTTGGTTGTATTAGTCGGATTATATGTAAAGTTAAATTCCATAAAAGTATTTATTAAATCAATTCAATTATTTAAAAGTATAAGGAATTAAGGAGTAGGAGAATTACTCCCTTGTTGCTCTCATAATAATTTTTGCCGATCGGAGTCTTTGTTTTCTTATACAAATTACATACTTACTACTTGTCTTTGTATCTTATCATACTTAATAGATATCAATTTAAATTAAAAAATATCTATGCACATTAGTATATCGTAAAGATCAAGAGTATATTACTGAATATAAAACAAAGTTGTCATGCCACATAGATCTACCGATAGAGCTGGCATTAACAATGATAGAGTTGCACCGTAACCGTATTAACAATGTATCGATGTGAATAAAGTGATATCCGAAACTGTGCCATTTGAGGAATCAATCAAAGCCAAACGTTCTCACAATCAGCGTGCGTGGGTCGATGGAGCTAATCAAACTAATGGCTAGCGTGGAACGACCGATTCAGAGTATTGGCGCGGGTTTCGAAACACGGCCGTCCAATAAGGATGTGTAAAAATAATCGATTACGACAATATCGGTTACTTTTCTAATCGAATTATAATCAAATTTTATATTTATCAGTATAAGTATCAGTATTAATTTTTTATTCACAAATTAAATAAGAAGACCAATTGGTTAGCTAAAAAAATAAGGACCCACATGCCAACGGGCCCAACAGTTAAGGTTGTGGGAAAATAATCAATTATTATTTTCTGTTGGTTTGTCCCCTGGCTGACTTAAATGTTGAAGTATTGCGTTCACCAAAATATCAACAGTTGACAATAACCTTTAACCATGTACTCCATGATAAAAGTCATGATGTTATGCGACTATTAGTTTATGAAAAATCGATTACATATCGATATTATACCATAAAAATACTCGGTTTTATATTCAGAGAGTCATTCGTACCGCCTAGTGGCAGCGCGCCGCAACAAATCACAACAATAACTCTGATGCCTGATTGATTATACTCAGTTACTAACTCAATTCGATTTCAGTTAAACCTGATTGACTCTTCATTATATTTTCACGGTTATTGTAGGAGAATATTATGGGAATATCCACCTGTGGTATATATATAGTTATATAAACTGAATGAAATTAGATTAATATTATAGTTTCAATTAATATTTTTGTGTTGTATTATAGGTATGATTAATTGCTATAATTAATCTACAATTATCTTCAAAAATACTCATCCAATTTGGATACCCACAGTAAATTACAATGAAAAGTTACTATTTTATCCAAATATAAAAGTCATCGATGTATACATATGATTTATCATATTATAATTTATAGGCATATATCGATCGATGATGATTCTAATAAATATACATTCACATAATTTACCGAGTATTCCATCATGACATAATATTATATTTAATATTATGTCATGATGTGTCATATGTGGGTTTACCATAATTATACATGTATTATATATACGACATTCGAGAAAAAATATCGCATTGATAGTGAAGACCATATCATGGTTTAACAGAATGACTTTGATTTATAATATTTACCTATAGATTGTACATGGTATATTGAATATATATTAAATAGGCTTTACAGACTATGATACTCTGCCCTTAAGTACATTAATGATTCCGGAATAAATTGTTGCAATCAAAAAAGTTGACCTAATTTAAAAAGAAAGCATTTCCTAAAATATTGGTAAATGTAGTAGATACTATAGAGCTGATATGATGAATTCTATCTAATATGCAATGAAGCTATTTCCGTTCCATTTGCCAACTCAGTGAAACGCCAAGTGTTGCAACTGAAGCAACTCTATCATTTTTAGCCCACAGTGTGCCGTCAGACTACTGTCGAGTTAGCATTAGTAACGTCTGACCCACGTACTCGACATTTGGACGTTTATTAAGTAGGAAATACGAAAAGAGACAAGTGTTTAACTCCCTTGTCCAAATAGCTCTTTGCAGCCTGTAGATTAATTCGTAAACTATTCTGTTCCCTGCAGTTGTTTGCAAACACTAATCCAGCTGTGTTCACTTTATATGTAAATAATTCAACAATATTTATTGCCTTTTCTATGTTTTTATGGATAATGATAGAATGGTAATATAGCTTTCACTAATAGTATGTGCTGTTGCGATAATTGTCAATGCCATTTAATTATAGTAAAAAGAGACTGTCGGTCTACAACATTGTATGCGACATTATTAAAAGAATATATTGTAATTATTACACCAATTTAATTATAACTAAGCCGGCTGTATATTATTAGTTGATTTTATAGATTGAAATTAAAAAAAATATTTATTATGCAGATCTAAACATTCAAATAGTTAATGTCACAATATATGTTATGCTTTTTATATATGGATTGAAATGTATCCTTATATTCATTATTATGCATGATAAATTTTGGAATAAAATTAAATCTTCGCTGCCAATGTATTACAGATCACCCTGCCACCTATTATTATCTACAGTAAACTGCCTGTGCACTCGACAATAGAATAGTTCTTTAGTATTCACGTGTCGTGAAGCAATAATTCCATCATGTTCGCCGTTATAGAGCATGCAGGTCCCGTATTTCGAGTGACATGCTGTGGCCGGACTTGCGGATATTACACAAAGGCACTCATATTTTTTGCACCTAACATGAAACTCAAATCAATGGTAAGCTTGCTTCGCTTTTGTTATTGCTCCCATTATGTCCTGGATGGTCGTCGAGCAGACTATTGGAAGCTTTTTGACCACGGCGTAACCTGCCATTCTGTCGATTGCTCTACTCATATATGGACGAATTATGAATACCACTTTTCTGTTTATTTCGTATTCTGGATATATTCACGGATGTGCGTGGTAATTTTGTTATGCCAAACGTATTTTATAATTCAGTCCATTATTATTATTATATAATATATTATTTTGCATACTAAAAATCCTATACTTAGTGCTTACGAATGATAAGATTTTCGATTTATTGAATGATTGGTGATTTAGTTAAAGTGATTTTGCAGTTTAGATACGTCTTTGTTCATATGTGATTTTTCAAGAATATTCCATACTTATGTTATAAATACGATAGTGTAACTATCTATCTCTCTGTTTAGTATATTTTCACAAATAAGCGTCTAAACGAAAGATCCGTTATTTGAACTGATTTTGACATATCAATAGGACTATGTAATATTATGTTATCTGTGCTAGGACTGACATAGACTGACGAAGTCACGGGTGTTGTATAAAATAAGTCCTGATATTCATTCATTATTAAGAAATAAATGTTGGTTATAAAAAAATGGCATACACTTATGCTTTCTGACACTAAATTTAAATGCCAAATATAAAATGTCGACTTTAAATTACTAAAGGCTTTCCATTTTACAAAAGAGCATATGTAATACTTTATTTCAATAAATAGTTGATATTTGAATGCGTGAAGTCTATTCAAACGAATGTAAAACTTACATTCTGTTTACTAAAATAACAGAATACACCTCATATTTTTATGATACTTAAATTTGGAATTGAATAGCAAGCTTACGTCCACTACGTCTAATATTGCTTTTTCAAATATGACAGGTTGCTTACTGCTCAATACAAAGAAGACATAGAATATAGCGTATAAGTACTCAGCCAATCTTTAAGACAGGCCGTCTACCTAGCTCGCAGGTACTTTACAATAAAGCAAGAACAGCTGCTTATTGTATCGCTGACAGCAAAGCTCTGGTACCCATTGTGAGGTTCCTACGGAGAAATATAATAGCGACTTACTTGATCCTAAGGAGCCACAATACGTTGTCATTATTTCGCGCTTATGGAGTCAGAAGGCCTCTTTTCACTCCATTTGCACGGTCTACGACGCGTTGTGTCATAACAATTGGAGGTTATATGGTAAAGCTAATTGTTTTAACAATTATAACCAGAGTTTGTAGGTACAAATCTGTGTTAAATGTATTATATAACAAGCAAGTTGTTTATATAAACACTAATATTTAGGGTGTACGGCCCTACTTACGTAAGACCTACGTACGTTAATAAATGACTACAAATTATTATTCGTTTAAAATATTGCACCAAACTCATTTTATAGAACTAATTTAGTAGAGATATGAAGATTGTTAGTAATGAGATCTAGTTGCCCCTTTACTAGCAATGCATATTTTCGCGCCAGCCTCCACGCGGTTCCCAGTGGAACAATGAGAAATGACTGACCTGACTTCATCCTCATCATATTATTCTACACTGGAGCTCCGCCAGCGTTAACCATTAGCGCAGGCGTGTGCACCATTCTATATAATACTTTAAAAATGTCAAAATAAAAAATGTGTTTCTGTTGTATATAAATCATATTTCTTAAAATGTTATTGTATGTTAGCAGGTGTTACATAAAAGTATGTAACACATGATAACTAACTTTTTATGTAAAATACTACAATAGTCTTTTTTATCAAAGTAATCAACATTTTCAATATTAGTAACGATAATATTATGCTGTAAAGCCTGGTTTCATTATAACCCATCTCTTAACGTTAGCGGACTCCCAACAAGAATAAAAAAATAAAATATCTCTATAAATTCCCTTTGTGCGCATATTCCGCTGTAAGTTTACAAAATTCCAACCCAAAGTAATATTTACGCAAATTTTATTTCTGTTCCTGAAATAAAACATACTTGCCTACGTACAAAAAGTGTTTTTTTTTTTGTTGAAATCATTTATCAGTAACTCACTCATGATTTCATAGTCTGGAAACAATATTGAAATGTACCACGAACACTTTACCCGTGTCAAAATGTCAGAAACACGTCATATTTTACATGTTTTTGTTTTTTAAGCGCCACGTCTATCGTGATTAGGATAACAGAGTTGATAACGCGAATCCAAAGAGGGTTTTAGTCGGAATCAACGGCTGCTAAAGTACAGATCGCAAAATGGCCTGTCGTTTCGTATGAAGAATGAAAAAGGTACGAGATGTAGAGGCGGAAACATAATACTACACTAATTTGTGTGTTACCTACTTGGAAGGGAACTGTATATTGTGATACGGTGTCGAGGCGCATTAGCATCAGCCCGCTGAACCAACACTACTACTGGTATTCAGTTTCGTGGAAGTGTTACACTTTACGCTCGTGAATATATTTTTTATACCATTTGACCGTATAGAAACATTACGAAATGTACTTGTTCACAGCTTTTTCTACGATATAAACAAATGTTCATAGCTTTCATCATTTTTAGACTGAGTGTACATATATATGTAATTAATTACTTATTTCCACTCATGCGGCACCTACTATATATATTTTTTAAATACTGTGTTGAAAACACACAAACGAAGGTTGTCAGGAAGAGATTTCATTAGCGTTAAGACCGCCTTTTTTACTTATTTTTATTTTTAATATTGTTCACGTCCTTCTATGTTGGTGCATATAAAAAATAGTACCTACCAATTACTGATTGTATAAAATATGCATGTACTATATATACTGTCTTAATTATAAGAACTAAAGTTTTAAATGTTCTGTTGCATTAGTTATTTTCTAATTATAATTAAAGGACCAAACAAACAAAATTAATACATTTTATTTAATAACATAGAACAACAAAGAAATTATGGACTATAATTAAATTTAAGACCCATTTGAAGTTCTACAAAAAGACTGTGAATAGAGATAGTACTTAATTATTCCAATGTTTTTTTTATAATATATGTATTTGTTATTAGCAACAATACGTAGTGGAGATGTGTAAAGACAGAATGCTCTAAAAAGAATCTAGCAAGACGATGGTGCAAAAAACGTTCAAAATTTTACAGCCAGTCTTGCATTGCTACCTGCTATTTTGTGACATCTTAACATAGGGTTGCTACCCATTTATTTCCTAGTTAATTGTCGTACAATTTTTATTTGGTATATTTAAGAACAAGTAAAAAAACTAATACACAATATTATATTGTGTCTCCTTTTTTTTAAATTAAATTGAAGAAAGTATGTAGTATAGTAAGTATGTAGTAATATTCATAGTACCTATTCATTCATACAATTAAGTAAAAATTATAGCATATTTACTAATCTTTATATAAAATATTATTATCAAATATATCACTAGAACTATAAAGCTCTTCAAGAGGAAAAATATTTTTTTTTTCTATAATAAATATATTTATGAATAACGGTTTGACATTGATCCTAAGTTTTTTCTAAATTGGAACTTGCATATGAGAACTGTTACCTTAAAAACATATTACAAATCTATGAACAATATAAGAATGTAAATATAAAAGTAACATTTACCATAGGTAAATACGAGTATGGGAATATACTTATAAGTAAAACATAGTTATATATTATATAGAAAGAGAGTGCGCTATATAATATCTGTATTTTTAGCTTTAGCACAGATAACATAATATTACATAGCTTGAACTTGACCTTTATAAATTAATATTAATTTTAGTAATTTTTTATAATATTTTTTTTCTAATATGTTTAATGTCTGAAATCTGTCAATTTATAACATGTTAGATCTCTTGTGAGAAAAGCGCAGAGACAGACTACTAAAAGCACATTATAGATCTGACTAGTCAGTCAGATCTATTTTAATAACTCGTCTCATGCTTTACGCCGATTCTAGAGACTATTACTTACTCATGAATATATGAATCTCTTATCAATTTATCAATAATCAGGTGTCAACCCTAAAAGCTACATCTACCACTTGAACGATCGAAAGGTACGACGACGGCGGCCCGCTAGTATCAGGAAGGAATGTACAGTGGGTAACTTGAACAGTTTCCAACCCGCTCGCACTCAACCGGCGTTCCATACGCTAAATTTGTCTTCCATCTCAGTCTCACACACAACATTTTCGATACTTACCTGCGTAAAATGATATACATCTGTTGCGGTATTAGCCTCTCACTCGCACTTGAAATTTGGAATGAATTGTTGATATACATGTCCTGCTCTGGTGTCTCATGAACAGGGGGTAGACGGTGTTGGCACGCGCTTGTGTTGGTGTTCGTTTATTTAGTGAACTTGGAAGCTTGCTTTCGTGTTTGTGCATAGGGTGTTGGATTCATTTGTGTGCGTGAGTTGTAGAGGCGCGACATAGCTTTGCCGTCTCCATGACTTAAAAGTTTTGTACGGAATGGAACCAGAGAGCCAGTTCTGCGCCGGCCGGCACGCCAGATGCACGCGTGTGACGCGATCGCTTCTAACTTATACGTGACACTACGAATACAAAAACTTGTTTTCTAACAGAAAATTATCTGAAGTTAACAAATATATTTTCTTTAACCACATACTTTTGTTATAATAAAGTGATCATACTTATCTGACATAGTGAGTTGTTTATTTTTTTGTGTTAACTGCAACGTGTTTGGTTCAACGGACTACGGAGGAGGTTGGTCGTCGCTCTATTCGTGTATAGGCCATTGTGTATCAACCAAATAACTCCGACACACTTTGTATTTAACATGTAACATCCTTCACTTTTAGCATTTGTTGGACATAGGAGTATTATAGAACGTAAATAACTACGGACCATTGTTTAATCTAAGATTATGAACCAGAGAATGAGAAAACATGAATATCGAATCTAGATATTTAACTGCAATTTAAATGGTATACAATTTACCTAAAAGTAATCGTAACATTTGTAGTGGAAAAGATAAAATTTAGAAGTATGTTAGAACATTTTGAAATATATTGTATTATTGTTATTGTTCTAAACATGTTACAACAATACTATCACTTTCCTAAAGTAAATTTAAACTTAAATTTTAAAATTGAAATCAATTGAATAAGTGTACGAAATATAGGTTTTTAAATTAAAGTTGTATTATAAGTATTTAATAGTCG
The DNA here is from genome assembly GCF_030625045.1 of Achroia grisella. Classification (NCBI taxonomy): domain Eukaryota; kingdom Metazoa; phylum Arthropoda; class Insecta; order Lepidoptera; family Pyralidae; genus Achroia; species Achroia grisella. The sequence goes on from NW_026712648.1 coordinate 1,058,222, forward strand.
AGAAGTATTTCACTTTATTTTAAATTACATATTATAAGAATACATCTATCTAGAATTTAGTAGCATACAAATTGTGACGAATATTAAATCATTACTAATTATATAATTCAGCATTATATTTATTGGCATTAAAGAAATCCACCTAAGTTAATATTCACTAAGCAAGTAAGTACTTAAATACCAAGAAGTCAGTAAAAAGTTCAAAATGATAAGTCAAAAAGATTTTAAACCGACCAGCCCCGTCCTCTTTCCATTGCGGAGTTGAACAACCTTAACATATAAATAGAATACAAACATCTCAAAGAGAAATGCCGGCAAATGAGATCGTAGTCTCCTTTCACAAATCTTTAGTTGTTACATATACATAATTTTCAATAAAATAATTTAATTAGAGAGTGTTTTGTTCAGCATGAACATGAAACATGAGTTGCTTCCAAAATATTAAATTTTATGGATTAATATAGAAAGGATGTAATAATATAATAATATTATTACAACCATCCTGAACTAATAAAATGCATGAACACGCTGAAAACAAACTAATTAACCAAAATAACGAGTTCAAATTACGATTATCTGTATAATATAAAACATTGTACATGTCAAGGTGAGATAAGTATAATCATCATATTGCTGGTTTTATAAACTAGTCATCAAAGTGTACTTATATTAAATAAAATAATCTGGACGAATAATACGTAAATTGACAAAGTAACATAAGAGATACAATACGTACCAAAAAGGACAATAACAATACATTCCGTAGTGCGTAAAAATCTTATTCAATATTATGACAACATTTATCCCACAGATATCATGGTCATAACGCTCCCCAAATTCCGTCCGAAGAATTACTGCCATTGCCACGTTGTTGTTTCTCCTTGTCCTAAACAATTGATATGTCTATTTGTATCAATAATACGAAAGGCAGACGTTTACGTGCATTTCGTACGTGGTCTGAATCCAGTGGCGTGAATCTTCCCTCACTAGAGGCGTAAGTGGCACAGAAGTCATATTTATTGAAACTATTGGCGTTACAGTGAAGGAAAATCTTTATTTAAGAATTTATTTTTGTGCAAAAGGAATTTTTGCTGAGTTCACGTGTTCAATAAATTACTATTTGACTATTATTATACAGCAACTCAACAACACAGGGTTTGCAATATTCTAATACTCTTGTCTTGTTATACAATCTTTGAAATATCTATCTGCCTACTTCTTACGGATAAGCAGATAGAATCTAAGCCTTTAGCTTCTGTACTTACAATTGCATAAATAAAAGGAAATTTGAGATTTGTTGTTAAAAATATTTAGCTTAATATCCATAATTTAACTAATAAAACTAAATACTGAAGAAATCATTATCTAACATAGTAATTTAATTCGACGTTATTAAACTAATTAATATGCTTAGTAGTTATGAAATTGACCTAGTCTCTTAAACCAATAAGCTACGCCTACATAATAAATTAAATTATCTTAAAGAAGCTGTAAAATTCTATAAAACTTTTCAACTTAATATAGTCATATAATATTCGTAAATATATTTTTTCGTATATTGTTTTAAAACCCATCACGATATCGTCTGTAAATATTATAATAATATTATTTACCAAATTAAACCAATTTTTAGTGTTTAACGTAGGTAATTTATAGTGTATGTCCGAAAGTAATATTTTTTGCATATATGATATGAAATAATATCATATATAAATAATCCTCTTTACAACTAAGTATTAGTTATTAAAAATCATTCAATAAATTAAAACTATACTAACATTACATTTAAATCTGCTTTTCTTAATTGCAAGTATATTTTATTTTTTATTTACCCGACAAAATAACCTACATCTTGAGTTGACCACAGTTAAATATACAAATTTTGTGTAATACCGTGCTATCTTTGTAAATTTTTTGCAGGCTAAATACTTTTTAATAATACAAAACCAGAACTAATACTCTAGATATTGTTAGCATATTAACTGTACATATAAGTAAGATAAAATGAAGTCGCTTTCGCTGTCTGTGCGCTTAGATCTTTTAAACTGCGCAAAGGATTTTAATGCAGTATCCAGCAAAATATAAGAGTGATTCAAGAGGAAGGTTTATATGTATATCAATGTAAAACCGGGGCGGGTAGCTAGTATAAAATAAAATAAATAATCCTTCGCCGCATCTGTTTGTCTGTTCGCGATAATCTCAAAAAATATTTGATATATTTTCATGTGGATCTTATCCACTAACAGAGTGTTCCCAGACAAGAGTGTACAATTTCTTAGTTTTCTGCCAATCAATTTAAATACTCGTACAAACCTGGGCGGGTTGCTAGTATAGGATCCAGTATAAATATCCAGAAGGCATTATATCAAATATTGATTTAAATAATATCGTTAATCTTGTTGGCTATTCACTCTTATCATCAGAATATATTTTTACACATTTGTAAGTATTAATGCTATGTCCTTTTCTACTCAATAATACTCTGTACAATAAGATTGCAAATAACATCAATATTTGGTTTAAGGACAAAAACTGAATGTATCCTTTTGTTACTCTTTGATCTACCATGGAAATCAAAGATAACTTATATGATATGCCACTTAAGAAACTGATATACCAGCAAGGGTACTAAAAGGAATTTATTAATTTACCAGATATTTCTTACTGGAGGTTCCAGAATCCCTTTGAATACTCGTAGAACATTTCTTGAGGTTGCGGTTGGGGGGAACCAATAACTCCATTAGTACCATTTAATTGATTTTGTACTCCAGAAACTAATTAGACTTGAGGTTTATATAACCAAACAGTATTAATAACTTCAGTGTGTTAGCTCTAACACAATCTCATCTTAGTTATCCATCTTGATTAACAGAATTATTAATAATGTCTATCTATACGTATTCGCACGTCAAACCCTATGATATTGTCAAAGTAGGTGCTTGATTACACTGTGTATGGTGGGAGTGTATATTCGAAGTTGAATTTGATGTTAATAGAATAAGAAAGGGCATATTACGTTTTTAGGCAACTGAAATCGTGTTCATAGACACGTCATTAGACGTTCTAAGATTAAAAATATATTGTAATGTGAAAGATTTAGTAATACTCTTCCGATCAGTCAGCAGACATAAAATAACCTAAAATAACGTACCTTCTAGAATAATGTATTATGATTATGATAAGGAATTCAATTCTTCGAAACTTATTAAAATCTTGAGATGTATTATAAAAGAATGATAAGACATTGAAGTAAGTACTTTAAAGTCTTTATTAAATAGGACCCGGCACGAAGTGATATAGTAAAAATATAAATATAATAATTTCTTTTATTACTCGGAAAATGTTAGATAGCTTTAAATTTTGGGAAGACTTTATCTTCTTAGACAAGACTCGAAAACTGAATATTCTTACTTTTTACCTCAAACGTTGAAACAAAGATAGATAAACAATATAGAATAAAATCTTCGATGAAATGCTGTTAGTACTTAGAATTTAAATGGAGTAATTATTTAAAGAGTAACTAAGCTCACGTCTTTGATACGTTGAAACTACATTTTAGTTTCACATAATCCATAATCTCTTATTCGATGAATTTTTTATCTAGTATCTATATAGCTATCAGCATATCCTGTATTATTTGTATTTTGGGCGGCTTCCACTATCGGCTCACCAATATTTATTCAGTTCCCTTGCTAAGGAGCTTACAATTCGCTGCTGTTACAGTATTGTATTAATAATTCAAAGCGAATTTCCAGGGCTCGTACCGTATCTCTTCTGGGCAGCCAATTTGTTCGCAGGATTACCTACTCCACATTTACGTACCCATTGATTACTCGATTTATTCTTAATTAACGTTTAAATTTCTCCCACTAACGTTGATTCCCAAAATTCCCAAAACCAGTCAGAATAGCGAGAGGATTACCTCTCGCTATTAATATTTGATAAAGAATATGAAATAAATGTATATACTAAAACATCAGCAACATTGTTGTCAGAACGAAACAAATATATATATATATAAACACCTCTTTGGGCACTTTGTTGATCACGCCACAACCTACACACTTGCTGATTCCACCTTTTGCACTGAATAACTTGACTCCTATCGCGTATATCTCAGGCGGTATGGCAACGTCGCATTCTATTTTGCGATGTGGCCATATATATTCGTCGATAGTACGATATACTCGACACTTTTTTTACTAATAATTCGTGACTGAATGGCTCCGAACGGCTAAATTTTTGGTATACACAAAGACTTTTTGGCTCTGAATATATTCCAAAAATCAATTAATTATGTTGATCACTTTATATACTCGTCCTTACTGCGATACTTACTTTCATCCGAATATATATAAATACCGTAACGGTCTATCAATTATGAATTTATTAATTTACTAATGTAGATATTTTATATTCGCAATGCTCCATACATGCAAGCTCCAGCAACGGTGGAGGCAGGGTCCCCCCTGCACCGTACACCGCACCCCGCGCACACAAACAAATTAGATATTTTTTGAATACACAAAGACTTTTTGGCTCTGTATATATATTTCAAAAATCAGTTAATTGTGTTGATCACTTTATATACTGGTCCTTACTGCGATACTTATTTTAATCCGAATATATATAGATACCGTAACGGTCTATCAATTATGAATTTACTAATCTAGATATTTTATATTCGCAATGCTCCATACATGCAAGCTCCAGCAACGGTGGAGGCAGGGGGAGCACCGTACACCGCACCCCGCGCACATAAACAAATTAGAATAAATTAAATTCATAAGATTATTTATATATTTCGACTGCCTCGGTGGTCACACCGCTTTACATCCGATGGTCGCGGGTTCGATTTCTCGCACGATGCAAACATTTGTACTCATCGATCATCGATTGTTTTCATCGGTCTGGGTGTTTTATATGTATATTATATATGTATTTACAAAATAAAAATATCTATTTATATCAGTTCAGTATCAGTCTGTGTTAATTGTCCAGGGTTATTTATTATATTTTTATAAACGGTTATCTTTTTCCATCGCACCGCTCGCTATCGACAGTGAATTCATAGAAATGTCACTCTAAAAACAAAAATAGTTTTGTGTTTTGTATTTCAAATACTAAATGCAAAATAGGTATTTTCAAAATACTTTTTAAAAATTAAGTACCTTTTGAATTTTTGTCCAAACCTCAGATATTTTATTTATTTTAGGTATATCAATAATTACATAGTAATATAAAAACAAAGTCGCTGTCGCATCTAACAGTACATAAACAAAGAAAGAAGACTTTGGCTCTGATACCGTAACGGCCTATGAATTATGAATTTATTATACCTAATCTAGATATTTTATATTCGCAATGCTACGTACATTGTAATATCCGCCTCCATTCATTGTAACGGTGGAGGGACTAAATAGTTGAATAAAACTGAATAAGCAGTTGCTCCACTCTATAGGTACTGCGTCGTCGTCGTATGCTGCTCATTTTTTCACTTGTTTTGGCGCCAAGAGAGGGTCACATAGTCGTGGTCAAGTTAAGAACTTATAATTTAATTTTGATAACAATAGATACAAGTAAAAAGTAGGTATTATATTAATGTACGTAAGTACTGTACTTAAAAATATTTATTCTTTATTGTACATTTGAAAAACTTAACACTTAAGGACTTGTACATATACACGTACATACTGCCATTTTCTCTTAAAGACATCCAGAGAAGCACTATTTATCAAATACGCGGGGTGCACCGACCTTTGACCTTATAACACCTGATTCGCGCGTAACGAATTACATTGCTACTTTTTGGTATTTTATAGTGGATATGTCACTATAAAATATTATTATTTCTTTAGATTATGACATAATAACATAGTTTACATGATTTTAAGGGAAACATACGATAAAAAAAAATCCCGTAAAATGTAAAAGATAAAAAATGGTTATTGTTGGTTATCCTTAAGAGATAGACATATACCATCACGGACTTTTTTGTTGACCTTATTTTGATACATCTCAAAGCACTAGACAACACGCATTTTCATTAAACAGTATTGTATTTTTTTATTTCTTTAACTTTAATGCACAAAAAAATTTGTACATGTGGCGGACTTAATATTTTGCCGCGTTATTTACCAGGCAACCATGAGTGGTGCAGAGAAAGATTATTGGCGGTGCACTAATATAAATAAGAAATGTCAAAAAAAGATTTATAAAGATAATAAAGATAAACAAAATATACATTTCTATAAAAAAATAACAGTATACATACATAAATATATATGTAAATATAACCCATAAATGTATAAATATTATATATAAGTAAATACATAATGATCCGATAATCAAATTATAAGTACAGTCTCAAATTGAAAGTAAGAAAAACAGAAAATATAGAGAGAACTATATGGATATAACAGAAAGATGTGAAAAAAGGAGAAGGACAGTAAAAAAGTTACAAATTTAAATAATGTTCCCGCAATTTCTGTTTAAATGAATTTATTACATTATTATATATATTAGGCATACGACTAGCCTTATGACTGTTACTTTTTTTTAATCTATACATCTATACATGTAAATAAAATTGGAGTTTCTGTTTGTAATATTGAAATAACCGTTTTTTACTACTTGCATATGAATATAAATACGGTACATACACCAAAATAACATATTTTACAAGTTTTGTCTGTCTGTCTGTCTGTTTGTTCCGGCTAATCTCTGAAATAGCTGGACCGATTTTGACGGGACTTTTTTTGGCAAGTAGCTGATGTAATAAGGAGTAACTTACGCTACTGTTATTTTAGAAAAATAAAATAAAATTTCACGCGGACGAAGTCGCTGGGGCCAGCTAGTCTATAGATATACCGAGATTTAATGTTTAAGTTGCTATTATGTTGTTGACAAAATTTTACTGTAATGTTACTATTACGTTATCCTACACAATTTGTATTATTTTGGATGAATAAATAAATAATAATCTATACATCTATACATTTAATAAAAATTGGAGTGTCTGTTTGTAATATAGAAAAAACCGTTTTTTACTACATGCATATGAATATATATAAGGTACATATACCAAAATAACAATTTTTATAATTTTTGTCTGTCTGTCTGTCGGTCTATTTGTTCCGGCTAATCTCTGAAATGGCTGGACCGATTTTGACGGTACTTTTTTTGGCAGGTAGCTGATTTATAAGGAGTAACTTAGGCTACTTTTATTTTAGAAAAATAAAGTTAATTCCACGTGGACGAAGTCGCGGGAACAGCTTGTTTTTAATAAAAACTGTTTATTTGATAAAAAAACATCTTTTTTGTGGTACTTGAGAATGTTGAAGCCTGTTGTTTGTAATATTGAAATAACCGTTTTTTACTACTTGCATATGAATATAAATACGGTACATACACCAAAATAACATATTTTACAATTTTTGTCCGTCGGTCTGTTTGTTCCGGCTAATCTCTGAAATGGCTGGACCGATTTTGACGGGACTTTTTTTGGCAGGTAGCTGATGTAATAAGGAGTAACTTAGGCTACTTTTATTTTAGAAAAATAAAGTTAAAAACCACGTGGACGAAGTCGCGGGAACAGCTAGTGTATAATATATTAGAGATACCTACGTGTTTTTTTATTGATGACTAGCTGTACACGGGATTTCGTCCGTGTTGAATTTAACTTTATTTTTCTAAAATATAAGAAGTTAAATTCCACGCGGACGAAGTCGGGTGTACAGCTAGTTGTCGGTAGTCTAGCGATTTAGCTAGCACACTGCTTTGATTCCTGCTTGGTGGTCGAGGGTTCGATTCCTCGCACGCTGCAAACATTTGTATTCATGAGTATGATTGTTTGTAACGGTCTGGGTGTTTTCTATGTATAGATAATATATATGTATTTACGAAAAAAAATCTTTGTATTTATATCAGTACCCATAACATAATCTTCAGCTAGCTTAACTTGGGTCTAGATGAAGCTGTGTGAATTGTCCTGAGATTACTATTATTACTATAATAAATCTTTTCAAATCAGCCGATGTTTATTTTTGCCATAATACGTGCTGTTACCATGTGATAATATTACGTACGTACTTATTAAACTATTAACTTATTATTAAATTGTTTGTAACGGTCTGGGTGTTTTCTATGTATAGATAATATATATGTATTTACGAAAAAAAAAAAAAAAATCTTTGTATTTATATCAGTACCCATAACATAATCTTCAGCTAGCTTAACTTGGGTCTAGATGAAGCTGTATGAATTGTCCTGAGATTACTATTATTATTAATTGGTACACAGGTAAACTACTAACTAGGTCATATTGGTGTTGTTTGTTATGGTGAAAAAACTAGTAGGTATATATATAAGTTACACGTACAATTTCAAAGACTTATTTCTTGAAAACTACTGGCTATTCTGAAATAAAACTTTAGTGTTTGTATATGTAATGTTTGCATATAAAATATGATTAAAGGTTACCAGTGTATTTACACTTTTACTGAACAAACAGAGTTGTTTAGTACTGAAAATATTGTGTGGAAGGCATCAATTACTTTCAGTGCATGTATAGCTTTTCTCTTTTCCTAATTATTATTATTATTAAGTTTAAAGTGGTTGAATTTTACGTAAGGGGTTTTTATACATTATTTCTAATTTACCATTTATTTTAAGTTTTTTAAACTCTATTCATCGAGACCTATCTAATGAGTCCAAACACGATATTTCTGCTGTAAGTTTTCGAAGAGTATGTTCATCATCTGATAATACTGGTGCCAGCATGAAGTCAAGGTTAACAGATAACTAATTACTTTTATTTCGTCAAAATCTTTAGATTACGTATAATAAATTCATAATATCGCTACCTATTCAAATCAAAACAAGTATTAGGTACTTCATGTACTAGTATATAAATTCATCAACACACAAGTAAATGATTTTTAAATATATTCAGAGCCAAAAAATCTTTGTGCATTTAAAAAAAATGCCGATACGGATTCACTATTGCAGGAAATTGTTGAAAAAATATATATCGAGTATAAGTATCTACTACTATCGACGAATACATTTGGCAACAACGCATGGTCTCGGCCGGAACGGCAACATCGCATATTAGAATACAAAGATAGTGATAGAAAGAGAGAGACAGTGGATCAGCAATATCTACGGATCGTGGCTGGATCAACTAAGTGTGCAAGTGTATATAAATATATATATATATATACATTTGTCTTTAATTCAAAGGAAATATAAATAATGAACGCATCACATTTAAAACAGTATAAATAGTTAATAATTTAATAATAAGTTAATAGTTTAATAAGTACGTACGTAATATTATCACATGGTAACAGCACGTATTATGGCAAAAATAAACATCGGCTGATTTGAAAAGATTTATTATAGTAATAATAGTAATCTCAGGACAATTCACACAGCTTCATCTAGACCCAAGTTAAGCTAGCTGAAGATTATGTTATGGGTACTGATATAAATACAAAGATTTTTTTTCGTAAATACATATATATTATCTATACATAGAAAACACCCAGACCGTTACAAACAATCATACTCATGAATACAAATGTTTGCAGCGTGCGAGGAATCGAACCCTCGACCACCAAGCAGGAATCAAAGCAGTGTGCTAGCTAAATCGCTAGACTACCGACAACTAGCTGTACACGCGACTTCGTCCGCGTGGAATTTAACTTCTTATATTTTAGAAAAATAAAGTTAAATTCAACACGGACGAAATCCCGTGTACAGCTAGTCATCAATAAAAAAACACGTAGGTATCTCTAATATATTATACACTAGCTGTTCCCGCGACTTCGTCCACGTGGTTTTTAACTTTATTTTTCTAAAATAAAAGTAGCCTAAGTTACTCCTTATTACATCAGCTACCTGCCAAAAAAAGTCCCGTCAAAATCAGTCCAGCCATTTCAGAGATTAGCCGGAACAAACAGACAGACAGACAAAAATTGTAAAATATGTTATTTTGGTGTATGTACCGTATTTATATTCATATGCAAGTAGTAAAAAACGGTTATTTCAATATTACAAACAACAGGCTTCAACATTCTCAAGTACCACAAAAAAGATGTTTTTATTAAAAACAAGGTGTTCCCGCGACTTCGTCCGCGTGGAATTTAACTTTATTTTTCTAAAATAAAAGTAACCTAAGTTACTCCTTATAAATCAGCTACCTGCCAAAAAAAGTACCGTCAAAATCGGTCCAGCCATTTCAGAGATTAGCCGGAACAAACAGACCGACAGACAGACTAAAATTATAAAAATAGTTATTTTGGTATATGTACCTTATATATATTCATATGCATGTAGTAAACATTACAGTAAAATTTTGTCAATAACATAATAGCAACTTAAACATTAAATCTCGGTATATCTATAGACTAGCTGGCCCCAGCGACTTCGTCCGCGTGAAATTTTATTTTATTTTTCTAAAATAACAGTAGCGTAAGTTACTCCTTATTACATCAGCTACTTGCCAAAAAAGTCCCGTCAAAATCGGTCCAGCTATTTCAGAGATTAGCCGGAACAAACAGACAGACAGACAGACTGTACTATGCTATACTATGTATTGATTGATATACCTAAAATAAATAAAATATCTGAGGTTTGGACAAAAACTCAAAGGGTAATTTATTTTGAAAAAGTATTTTGAAAATACCTATTTTGCTTTTAGTGTTATAGTACTTTAACTGTTATGTTTTAAGTAACAATGTTTAATTATAATTAATACTACTGCACCAACACTCCGATCGTGCAAAAAAATTTGCTGTTTCATTATTTTTTAGTTCAATTAGTGGTCTACCTAAGTTCTGGGCTAAGGGGGGGGGGGGGGGGGGGGGGGGAGAGTCATGACGCCCCCATGACTCCCATGACCTCCATGACGCTCCCCCCTGGATCCGCCGTTGCGTCTTCTCTTTATTCGCTCAGTAACGTTGTTACAAAAGAAAAGATTCCCGTCCAAAAAATAACAAGTATTGAGGTTTGATCTGGAGTCACGTTACTCCAGACTGATTTCTATAAATATTTAGATTAGATAGACTATTATTCTTGAAATACTAGCTAGACATTATTAAGTTACTGTAGCCATAATGTAGTAGCCCAAACGTGCCAATGAGGAAGCCCTTGGCAAATGCTGCACCCTGATTGGCCCGTTTGAATTGGATCAAGAAGTGCTCGTATGCCAAAAAGGTGGATTTGTATAAAATCGTGTATAAATCACTTAATTATTATTATTACTCGTCGTGACAGTTGTGGCTCAAAACGGAGCAACATTTACATATGGTCATCTGGCATTAGATCAACAAAAGGCCTCCGGATCAACAAGTGAAAAAGGATCAACAAAAAACTACCTATACGGCACGTCTGAGCCACAAAGTGCCCAAGGGGATATTTATATATGTATATATATATATATATATATACATATATATATATATATATATATATATATAATTTTATAATATAAGATAAACAAAGTTAAGATACATCTAAATCTATTAGCGTGAACGTGCGTATTTCATGTACCAGCTCAAAATTTTAACGATTTGAAAACTACTACTACCTAGGTATTATTTGACTCTGAAATTGATAGTTATGAACATCTTACCTAAAGATTAATAATTGATTAATTGAAACCACACTACTAAGTATATTATATCAACAGAGAATGATCATGTTAACCAACCTCGTAATTCATATCCGACTTAACCTTAATTTGGTTAACGAAGATGTGTCGGCTGATATTTTTGCATGGTTTAATGGCGTGTCATGGATATGGGTTGAGGAGGAAACATCAAGTATTGTGTTACGGGCTCACTGGTCTTTATCGAGGCGAAATTTCATTATACGTACCCCTATTCAATTGGAACACCTTCACACAATTGGAAGGGCGGCCTCAATGGGTTGTCGGATGAAATTTCTTAACATTCTTCGCTCATTATGAGCATAGCCTGTCGTGCAATAGGCAGGCAGCAGTAACGGTGTAATCGTATTGCGAAATGAGATCGACAGATATTAAGGGAGATTAAAATACGCTTAATGAACCTTGATAATAAAATTACACGTTGATGTTTCTAAGGTCTAATTAATTTCTACCTCTGTTACTATTAACAGATTTTATTTTTGGAACTACAATTTGTTCTCATAATATTCAATATATATTGCATATGATTTGTTTATTTAGATATTTTATAATTTGAAAACAAAGATTTTAATGTAAAAAACTTTTAACCGTATTAATAAATTTCTGGCTTCGTTAAAATAGTTTATAATATAGTAAATCCCATATCAAAGATGTAAGTGGTCGTGTAGTAAATCACTAGTAATGAAGACATCATTAAGAAACCGGTTTATACGGCTAACCGAACGGTCGAGTTCAACATCTTTTTCTCAGAATGTAGTGTGACCAACATGAATCACTGAAATTTTAGATACCCATCACATTCACTCGGTTATAGACTTCATAAAAACAAACATTAATCATTACCTATGTATTTATTTTCAAAGAAAATTAAAATTAAAAATCAATTTTTCATGTGAGGTTGAATATAAATCCCATTGCATACAAACAAAATAACCAGTGTATAAAATGTTGATATCCCTTTAGTATCATTTGAGAATGGGGGAGATTTAAAATATTTACTCCAAAAGATCTACTGTCAATTGAACAAAAATCACTCATGCGCTAAACCAACATCATTAATCATTGCGAATAAAATTTTGAACTTGACAAGCCAGTAAGCCCATAGGCACTTGCATATAATTTAGGCATTTTATAAATGTATGTTGACATTTTTCGAATATTTATTTTTTCCTTTCTATGTTTTCTTTGCCTGTTGTTTTAATTTAATTGGCAATTATTTTTAAGTATATTTTTATATTAAACTATATGTTTTCTATATTTTTACAATATATTTATTTCAATTATCTATTAATGAAATTGTCCCATAGTTTACATAATAAACATGTAATTGTATCTATTCACATATACCCCTTTCAAGTTCTGTTTTTTGAGGTCTGTTATCTGCTTAATTCATCTTGTGGACTCTTTCAAGGGGCGATCCCTGGCCGCATTCAGAGCAAGATATCGGTCACATGACGAAGGAGCGACATTAATGTTAAATTTACCAGAAGACATTTATTTAGCCACTGATATTTAGGATAATCATCTCTATGAGAAGCAAAATTGTAATTGCAAATTTTCTCATGTGATATTTATTATCATATTCATGAATAAAATTAATGGACAACTATTGTTATAATCCTGTTTAAAATAATTACACAATCAAAAATAAATATGACACATTCTGTGCACTTCATCTACTTTTAATGTGAAGTGGACTAAAAGCACCCAGAAATGATGTTTAATCCTTACATATAACTCTATAGGTCTTTATTATATTTATTAAACTTTTATATATATATGTGTATAAATGCAAATCACTTTTGGAGGTTTTTAGATTATTCGTATATACGATCACATCAATTTTGAAAAAAAATATTTTGATTTCATAATGAAACTCTCCCAAAATCTAAAAACGGCAACATTTTCAAAGGAATAGGTATATACTCGTATTATATATATGTTATCAATTAACATATCGTCATTCTTTTTTTTTTATTTCATAACTTATGTGAATGTTTTTCCTAAATAATCTCTATATAGTTTTTATTAGATAGGGCGAAAGGGGTGACTGCGTGCGTACCCCTGCCTACATATCTCAATGCGGTTTTCATTACTGAGGTGTGTTTAATGCCACTGCTAGCAGCCGTAATGGTCTTCGTAGCCATTACGTACCCCACAACGACACGTACTATTTTTTTAACACAAAGTCAACATTAATTGTCATTTTTATTGTGTAATGGGCGTATATTTTGCCATTTTTACTTGCCTATAATATAATTTTATTAGTTCCTTTGTATCAAGTCATATGGACAACAATTGGTGTAACAGTTGTTTCCTAGATACATTACGACGATTGCATTTACTATGATTTATTATCGTTTATGTGGTGTATTATTTTTAATAATTTATTCAATTAACACTCTATTGTTCATAGGTAATTATATGAAGTCAGATTAAATATTATAAAAATATATTTTTAATAAACAAATTGATTATTCCGGGTTAGTATATTAGTTCTATGACTTTTTTTAGTCAGGTTATTGCAACGTTATCTAATAAAAACACCATTAAAATAATATTACTATTCGATATAATATTTAGTAAGCGATACAGGTTTAAGTACATACATTGTAAGCATTAAGGCTTAAGAGCCTTAATACTTACAATGTACTAGTAGAAGTAAATTATCTTGTGTGTCAAATAAAATACAATATTCTTTAATACTTAAACATACAATAATAACTATTATGGTTTATTAAGCATACAATTTGTCTGTGAACGTCAAAATTCAACTACGGTATAATTAACCATATGTCAATATTGACACAATATAATATTTAAATCTTATTTTCAACATATTTCATAACATTCTGAGCATTTAACAAATTCGCGAGCTATTTCATCTTTTGTATTCGCTGCACGCCCGTCGCATTTTATACAAGCAAAATTAGGCCTAGGATAGGCCTAAATTATGCGGCACCTCAAATTTATTATTATTTTAAACTTATTACTGTATTTTTAATACCTAAAAATGTTAATTACAAAATGTGTCTGGAGTTTATTTGTTTAGGCATATATATTATTAAATATATTTTTTAAGACAACCCTTTCTCTTTGCAGTGTATTCGAAGATATGCCCTCGAACAATGTTATTGATCAGACTCTCACATAATTAAAGTGTTCAGTGATAAATTACAGTTTCTGAAAATGTATCAATTGAACGTTAGGACTATGGGGGCCTCAGCAGTTGTGGTACGGTGGTTTATTTACCTGCTCGTTGGACTAGGGTGGCAGGTTCGATCACAAACTGTAGAACAACCAACTATAGTGGACAATTCCTATAATATGTACTACGAGCAACCATGCTGTACTGGAACAATTACTAAAAATAAATACCACATGAGACACAGGCGAGGTAAGTCAATTATTCATATTTTTCTTTAGAAAATTATATCTAATATTATATATCTGCAAGTTTATAGAATATTTATAATTAAGTATATACGATTTAGTATACATTATATATTGTAGATAAAGTTTTATGTACCGATATACAAAATATTACCAAAGTTAAAGAGTATTGAAGAATATTATGTATAACATTAATAGTTATATCCAGTAATAATTTAAAATGTATTTATATAGTTTTAGCTTAATTTTAGTTCATTTACCTGTTATTTTTCATTACTTCAAGCTGGTTTATTTTTATGCATTCATGATGACGAGACACTGATAACCTTGAAATACTGGTTTTATCTAAATCTACATCGGGCACCAGTGTCGCACAATATACAATACAGGTCTCATAATGTAACAAAAACACATACGCAACTTACTACTGTCATTATTTTTTAATTTTATTTAGATAGTACCATAGATTTTGAATAACAATTAATTTAAGCAGAAGAGAAGAGAGAGAAGGGAAAATAAATGTGTATGTTACACTTTTATTTTCCCGTCGCACACATATACTAAAAAAATTGGACTGCTACCTTTTTCAAATATTACAGTGATTTTTTTTTTTACCAACAAACCAAACAATTGTTAAAAAAGAACAATAATAATAATAAGAGAGAAAAAATAATTAAAAAAGACTAATATTAATCTGAATTTGTACCGAACAGAAATTTAATAAAACAATTAACCTATTAAAAAAAGTTCTGGCAAGGTATACCATAACTTTTTTTACCATTACCGTATATATAGGTATGTGTGTATAAGATTTTCTTGTGACAAGTGTAAAAATTTATTATATTTAACATTGTAGGATTATTTTTATATCAATTAGACTATATAAAAACAATATAAAGCTTAGATACAGACTTAAATTACTGCGATTATTATACGCTACTAAGTACTAACTGAAACTAAACTCAAAAATGATTTGTATATATAAACCAATTTTATCTCTGTTCTCTAATGTAATTAAAATAATAATAATAAAAATAATATTTTAATTTATTGTTCTCATCTCATACATAAAAAAAAACCAATCAAAAAATAATTAAAATTATACCCATAGCATGAACCTTATGATTAATAAAAACCTCGGCCTTATAGAAATATTAATATCATGTATATACTATCACTAACACATTCATAATAAGGGACTCAATCAGGGGTTCGTGATACGAGACAAAAATATGAACATCGATAAGAGGAAATGAGACAAAAGATATCTTTTGTTTCATTGCACCCCAAGAGAAGATGTCGCTCATAAAGATTTTAATACAATCGAACTTAATATTTCCTTTAGCGTTCATTTCTGGTTTATGCGTGATTTTCTTCACTCATTTGTACTCTAACATACAATGGAATTTGAAGCTTTGTGAATTGAGGTGAGTATTTATTACGCAGTATAATTTAAATTATTTTTCTTTAGTGTTAGAACATTTTCTGATGTAAATTACTAAGTTTACATATATTCTTTTTAAATATTAAAAACTGTAAAAATATTCAGTGTTTAGCAAAAATATCTATATTATAAGTTCGTTATTAACTTATTATATATATTGATATATATTTAGATTACTTTTAAAATTTCAACATAAATCCAACAATAAATATTAGACTTAATAATTGTAACTTTAAATATAAATTTAAAACCATATTAAAAATATTCTTAGAAATAAAATAAATTTATTTAAGAAAAAAACCACAGTGTTTAGCTCAGATTTAAGAAAAAATGTACATGTATATAGAATTAGGTAGCTTACATAAAATATCATAACTAATGCTGTTGCGTACAGCTTACGTTGGTTATAACTAAATTTAGAATCAATCTTGAAATCCCGGCAATAAAATTGTCAACGATTCCAAAGTGTCGTCCTGACAATATTATTACGAACATGTTTAGAATTACATTTCTATGACAAAGTGACAATTAATATTTTTATGACTAATTTAGAATGCCATTTCAATGAAAAATGTTTACAATAATTAGGAATAGAATCGATGTCGATATTTTAAGAATCAATTGATATCGATATATATTATTCCCAATAAACTTTTTACATCTCTTGCACAAGTCTGTGTCCAGTAAAATATTGTAATCCAGTAAAAAAAAAAAGTAACATGAGCAATTCTTATATTCAATAAGAGTCAACATTTGATCAGAAATCGCTAATCAAACAAATTTGTTATGAATATCAATTACAAATAGAGTGTTATCGCTTACCAACAAAGTGTGAAATTAAAATGATAATTTAGTTACTACTAAATCATACTTATAAAAATAATTTAGAAACAAATATATTACTATAATAGATATATAATTACGTTAACTTATAAATATGTTACAAGTACAGCTTATGTAAGAAGTCTAATTGATATAAATGCAGCATATACTTAATAATATTCCTAACTAAAGATTCTTGTTTAAAATTGTCATCCACTTATATTTAAAATAAAAGATGGCCTATGGACGGACATATTTTTGTTTTAGCATGAATAATTGCCATTATTTATCTGCACGATCCGTGATCATTCTGAATTACAATATTAATGTGAAATTCTACACTGCCATTTAACATTATGAGCCTAAACAGTATGCTGAGGTCTTAATTAATTTGAGAACTTCCATCATTAAGACTCGTTACAGTTAATGAAAATCCACTAATCGCATGTGTTTCATTAATAACAACCCGTCTTTTCATACTATAGAAGATTGATATTTTGTAAATTAATACATTAATTTAATATATAATGTACCTACTCTATTAATATCATCATACAAATTGTATTAATCCCCAATAGTATCTTTGGAATTAGTATTAGTCAATACTAATACGTTATCAAGTTTTATAAATATTTATAACGTTAGAAAGAGGAGAGAGGGGATATAATTATGTACCTATATTTATTTTTATACGTTATATTCTACATGATTTTCCCCTTGCGTTTGGTGAACAAAATCAGGGGTTTTCGGTTCAACTCAAACGTCACCAAAAGTGTCAATCATGGATGTTTTCGAATAGCAAAACCGATTATCGGGCATATTAAGTCGGTTATTGTTATCGACAGCGGCATCCCGTCCACCCGACCGTGAAGTAGATTAGGGCCATCATAATAATGCCATATTTTTGGCGTCAGCTGCACGCATCGCATGCAAGCCTAGCAACTTATTTTTTGCACAAATTTCTTATTAAACCTCCACTTTGCAATTCAAGACGTTGAATTTTTTACATGCCTATTCTTAATCTGTTTTGTGTATTCAAAACGGAATTGAAGTATTTACATATACTTAGGGGATGTTAGAAGTGCAAAAATTGGAAAACTTTTGCGAACGATCAGAAAATTTATCTCAATTCTGCGTTAGGTTAATTTTAAAGCGAAATTGTCGAGAGAGGCGGATAAAATATCTGTGAATTAAACAGGAAAAGCGAAACTAGCTACTATTATGTTACTAATTGTAAGGGTTGAAGGCTTGGACGATAATCGGGTGAGGCTAAAAGGGCTGAATAAGTTTGGGACGATTCTTTAGCGAAGTAAACGAGAGGATGGACAAACGCTGCTAGCGTAGCCTGTCATTAGTGAGGGCAATGTTTTACAAAAGTTGTCCGCACGCTGTGTAGAGTTGAATAGCGTTTAATGAAAGGCTCGTTCTAATATATACAAATGTATATACATAAATTCATATAAAGCTCTCAAAATTACCCTTAAACATTAAATGTTATTATTACTATTAACACATTTAAAAAAAAATAATTGAAGGGATTGGATTTATTGAAATAATCGTATAATTTATTACAGAGTAATACATAACGTAGATATTCACTTTCTTACCAATATTTTTTTTCTATTAGTTTCATAAAATTAAAATTGATGTTTAAAAACCTAATTAGACATGATTTTTAGTGGTTACATATATGGTCACAATTTTCCAACAGAATAGCCAGTAGTTTGTTAGTTATTTTTAGAAATGGAAATATGTGCGAGAGAAGTGAATACAGTAATAACGAACTCATAGACAGAAATGGAAAAGTAAAAATGTTGTGCTGACTCCAAATGGAATAAAGGGAAGAACATAATCAGATGTAACAGGATGATATTGTTATTTTCTGAAATGCGTAGATATAAAAACTTTAATTGTATGATAATCCTAAGAATACAAGTAATATATTATATTGGATAGTTATATTATGACTTTTACAAAACAGTTTAAAAAGTAGCTAGTTGATTTGGCCGTGTGTCAAGATTATTCTAATCCAGCCTATGACATTGTACCATATTAAACCGATCACCACGTGTCCTGGAAATCATCATATTTTATTGCTTTCCAATTTCTGGTGCCACTATGGCCTAAGTAACCTGACTTAAGGCTCATTCTATTTTTCCTCTGTTATGATCCAGTGTATACTGTTAGCGCAGTCGGGTGGATCATTCTATAGTCATCCATTAAAAAAATTGTTTTCTGTCGTATAATCATCGGAAATTTTAAATATCCTACAAGTTTAAATTTTTAACAAAATCAATATTTCAACCCGAACTAATATCAGTACTTGCTATACCCTAAACAGCGATTATTGCAATTGGAATAACCTGTTCTTTTTATCCTCTTAATTTATTAAAAATGTAGAAAACAATAAACTTGTTTAAAAAAACTCGACATTTAAATGGTTAAGTAACCATGAAACACTAAGGACTTTACTGTTGTACAGCAGGCTGGATGTCACAGAATTCCAAGTTAGTGGCGACTAAACAAAAACTGTGCAGGCCGAGTTCAAAGAAAGAGTACTCGACCAGGCGAAAGCGAAAAAGGTAAAAAGCACACAATAAGCCAAGGAGACGCGCGCGAGGCGGGTCTCGACTCCACTGTAGCGTCCGTGAGCACTAAAGTTATATTCCTTTGACAAATGACCAGAGCTCGTTTTGTACTAGATCATTCGTATTTATAATATTTATTATGCTTGTCTAGTGTTTGAAAAGACGACTTAAGTAATATATCACACATACAAGTGCAAGAGGCTGGTACAAAATTAAACCAGCTTTATATTATATACATACCTTATGTTAAGAACTCTTAGTATGTGAAGAAATTTACAAGTAAGTCCAACAGGGATGAAATGTGTGTAAACATTTGTTATTCCTTATTTCTATATTCTATTATAGGGGGTTTTAATAAAAATAATGGTTACATTTATTTTTTGTTTTATTTTATATTATTTTAATTTGAAAATACGCTTGCATTAGATTTGTAATCAACCATTATGTAATTTGAGATCTCTTGAAAGTTCCTTCAGGAACAGTTTTCTCAAATATCAACACCAATATTATAACTGCCTATACTTAAAAGCTTAACCGACCCCTCCTAAGTTGCACTGAAGACGATAGACGACAAGTCTCCGAGGGAGATGACATTACTTATTTCGACGTTGGTGCGGCACAAAATTTTGCTCAAAATTTGGTCACGTAGGCGCAGGGTCCCATATCGCATCTACAAACCATTGCGATTGTCCATTGTATTCTCGCGAGACAAAGGGTTGAGGACACTCCAAGGTAGCTTACCTTCGTCAAACCGCTTTCTCGAATCAAACGTTCAGGTATTTGTGATATATCGAATATTTTACTTATATTCATCGCTCCGTTACTGTCTATTATTTCTTTGTTGTTGCACATACAAACGTAGGTATAATAATAACTTTATATTTAATCTCCATAAAGAATATAGTTCTGGTTTCAGATAATACAGGTAAAAATTAAGTCATGTTAGAATAGTAGGCATATGTTCACAACATAAATTTGCACACAGTAAAACATCTACTTAATTATTTTTTACAGTACCATGACAGCAAACAAGACGATAATCATAGTAATACTGACTACATTTGTTTAAGTGCATATAAATGTAAGTTCATATATATTGTTATATGTATGTACATCTGTGTGCATATTATAATTAATTTTTATATACCTATTAACTTGTATATACCTACGCCTTGCTTATTATTAATATTTAATGTCGCATTGGCTATAAGTGATGGGTAAAGCCATTAAAATAATAGTGGAAAAATATTTCAAGGTATCAGGCACAAATTACAGAGTCCGCCACTATTAAATAGATCTAAGTGAATATTTCTTCAACTTATTTTTGTCATCATAAATTCCCTTTAATTGAAAGTACATATATCTTTAAAAATAAATAGTTTTACCATTAAACAAGTTACTGTTGAATTATTATAATATCATTTTTAACTTTGTAACTTGTGTACTTTGTAACTTTATAAAGCATAGATGCTTTAGAAGTAGAACTTAATCTTACTTAATTATGAGTAATTATGTAATTAAGTTAAGATATTTAACTTTTAGCTTAATTATTTGTCGGTTTCATTAACCAAAAGAATAAGTCTCAATTTATATTTTATAATAATAAGAATGAAATATGGGACTGTATTTTATCACTATTTTATTTACAGTTACAAAATTTCAAATCTGTTGAAAACAATTGTATTTAGTTCACTAAATTATCACACTTAATATACATTACCTTTTGTTTTATAATGTTTTAATGCTAGAAATTCCGCAAAATAATCACATATACTTGTGGTGTATATAACTATGTATTTGTAATAAGTTTTATTTTAATATAATTCGTTCTATACGTTTGCACCATATTTTCCGAAATCTAAATAATACTGATATTTATAAATTTAGAGGATTAAAAAAATCAATGCCATACGAAACATCATTACTGTATGATCCCAATGGTATAGGCCTACATATTAAAACCTTTTTTTATATTCCTGAAATGATAAATAAACTGACTAGCCTTCAAACCGAAGTGGTTTTCTAGGAAAAATATACCATGACGCCTTATACGTTGATTATTACTAAATGGCAACGAGTTACGTGCTGTAAATCCATCAGTATATCATTTATTATTGAACTACTGTTATTGGCGACAGCTGTAGTAATATTTTACACAAACGTACTAATTAGTAACTGATTTGCGAGGTTCATTACGCACGGGAACAACTGCATTATGCCCCGGGTTATTTCATCGATAATTTCCATTTGCACGATGTATATACAAATGAATGAAATTATATTAATTTGTATTCTATACTTAGACATAGTAGTAGATACCATAATTTTATATGTTTTCATATCTAAGGTCATCAATTGTAATCCATTAGGTAAACATAAAAAACTAATTATTACTCCTGCTTTAGACTTTAAAAGTGTGATATCAAGCATCCCTAAATTCCAATGGTTAAACTTTTATCACAAGCTCCGTATTGAGCTGCCATTGTTGGTAAAGCATCATTTTCTGAAAATTTAGCCTCTCCGCTATTCGACAGACTTAAAAGTATTGCCACCTAAGTGATAATAGCGCTAGAAATGGCAGATTTAACTTCCTTTTGGTCATCCAGATTTATTTCAGACTAGCTGTTCCATCGACTTCGTCCGCGTGGAATTTTACTTTATTTTTCTAATTTAAAAGAATTCTTCTAAAATAAAAGTTGTCTAAGTTACTCCCTATTACATCAGCTACCTGCCAAAAAAAGTCCCGTCAAAATCGGTCAAGCCGATATAAATATAAAGATTAGCCGGAACAAACAGACTGACAGACAAACAGAAAAAAATTTTTGTATTTTGTATTTGTATTAATTAAATGTATGCATATAGTAAAAAACGGTTATATCAATATTACAAACAGACACTCCAATTTTATTTATAGATAACTAATAGACTTTTAAGGAAATCTCTTAATACTTACGATAGTAATGAAATAAAAAAACAAACAACTATTTACAGCACATTACAACGTAGTGAATATGGACATGGCATAATACTGGAAATATTATATTGATCGTGGATTTTCAGTTATTTACATAAAAAATATTATTAGAAAATAAAAAATTATTGCAAAAGATAAACTTATCCCATGGAATTAGATTTTTGAATTGTTAATATTCCTAATTTGTATACAGTGTATAGGTGTATTTTGTAGTATGTTTATTTAATTAAAAATATAGATTTTATAATAATTTCATTAATATACTCGTACTTTCAAAAATCTGATGCCGTTTCGATGATTTTATGTCGAGCTAGTCGACTTGCTCAAACTTTGATGGCAACACTGGAACTCAATATCTAAAAGTTACTTATTTAATCTCTGGCCATTCTTTTATGTTCACTCATCAGTACTTTTGGAATTTCTGCAAAATTGACTTCTTAATGAGAATAATTTTTGATATTGAACGCTAGCAGACATTTCATTCATAAATGACATAGGACATTTCCATTAAAACGAAAATAAAACGTACAATTTACTGCATCAGAGGATAATTAAGGTCAACCAAATATAACTCATGTCTCGTGGGTGAAGGGTTAAAATCAATTAGTACTGTACCTTTTCAATTGTATTAAGAATGTACAAACCACACTCGTTTTAAATCGAAAATGTAATTTTTCAATCGAATGATACAATATATTATTTACGCATTATTGATTATTCGTACCAAATCTATGTTAACTACAAGGCTATGAGTCTATAATATCTACAATCAAAAAAATCTACTGTTTTCATTAATTTTTTTGTAATTATTTATTTAAATTTTATATTAAGCACTACCACAGATAACATAATATTCCCACTACCAAAAAGCTAACAATTTTATTATTTAATCCATAAATCAGATAAAATTTGTCCTAATATAAAAGAGTGTTAACCATAATAACAAGTTGGGAAAACTTTTCTGCAAGCTAGCAGCAGTTGGCGTCCGAACGTTGTGTTAAAATTTCGTTTGTAGAAATAATGGAACACGTTTAATTAGTTTCTTCTGAGGTGCCGCCTAGTCTTAATTAAGCTTTAGTTTTTAACATATTGTTAGAAGAGCCTGTTTGTAGTAATAGTCTGTAATTTAAGTTTGCTGTTCAAATAGTTAGTTTGATGCGTATGTATAGGCTTTTATTTAGTTTAATTTAGGCTTTTGTTTAGTTTAAGTTTAAACTGATTTTAATTATTTAGTTATCAATCAACACATTTTTATCATGCCTTGGTTTTGGTTGTATATTAATTATGTAATGATTGTGATTTTGTTTTTTAAGTAACAGTAAGTGCCACCTACCCTACTTTACCTGCAATATTAACTAATTGTCAGCCAATTGCTAAACATAATATATATATATTTGTTTATAACTTTAATGCCAATGTATATATAAACCACTCAATTATGTAAACGTGTATTATGTTAACAGACTGTTTTTTAAAACAGCAATATTAAAGTTCTTTATTTATTCGTAGCAACTGAAATAACGACCTGAACTTAAAAGTATCTTTAACGATAATAATAAAACTTATATCTATAAGAGGCTAAAAACGCTTATTTATGAACAAATGCTTTTAAATTTGAACATTTTACACATAATATATCTGTTAGATAAAGAGGCACTTACAAAGTTAACCGTATTGTCCCAGCAACAAAATAACAAACTATGCAATAACAATAACGAAGCGTGTACGATATGGAATCCTAATACGGTACAGGGTAGATGCACCTGTGCACCGGTGTACGTGTGAAATACGACCGGTGGATTCAGATAACTTTAAAATTACTAGTGTACACGATATTTTCGTTTACACACCATTAACTTAATAGTTTTGTTTAATATCTATACTAATATTATAAATTATGAAGTATGTATATCTGTTTATTCAATATCCTTCCACGACTTGACGTCTGAACAGATCTCATTGATCTCAAATTTTCTCTCAAAAAGGAAGCAGACTAAGTCGTGATGTTATTTTCTTTTGCGTCGCTACAATTGTTTTACACATATAAATGCTAACGGAATTAATCATAATATATGAATAATATCAATTAATAGTATTGATTATTAAACTAAAAACAAACTTATATCAAACATATATATAATAGACGGCCTTGTCTTTACTTCATATATATTTTAGAAAATATGTACGCTTTATGTTACTAAAATAAAAAATATATTTTTGTTGTATTTTTTTGCACCGCGCATAAAGCATTATAATCTTAGTAACGATTCAACTACATAATTTAAATATCGCCATTATCATTTTTTTTTCTAGAACTTTCAGTGTATTTACGAATCCGATTTCTATTGTATCAGTTTTTAACGTATTTATATATACCTAAAAAAAGTCATCATTAGTCTAATAAAGTAATTTGGCATAATACTATATAAGCATAATAATATAGAAGTTATAAATAATATTAGAGAATACGAAACATTAGATGAAATAAATGAAGAGTCAATACAATTTATACAAAGCAGCGATTATTATAACTCCTAAAACGATTCAAACATCTGTCATATCCTCGGCTGAGCAAATAACATGTGAATATTGTTAATGCAACTATTTATAAAGTACATTTCGATCTTTTATTCGATTTATTTCGAAAGCCGCGCTCGAGTTCGTAGGTAATTCGATACGGAATCCATCGTCGTTTTGTTTTCACACTAAAGCATTGCGCCTTTAGTTTAATTTACACGGTAACTCTAGACGGCGTGGTTCGCGCCCCTATTGACAGTTCCTATCAAAACATACAAGGGAATTAAAAGATAAACAATGAAAAAACGTTCGAAGAAATTAATTTGTGAGCTAAAGTAAAAGTATTGTCAACAGTTGCTGGTTATGTAATTAGGTCCCTGGTTTAATGGACGGTAAGGTCGGTTGGAATCAAAAATTTTTATGTTATAATGATCAATTGTTTGTCAGTATATTACTGCAATTCTATAGTAGTTTTACTAATATTATAAACGTTAATTGTATAACAAAAGTTTGTTAGTATGGATAAATAGATGGATGTTGGTTACTCTTTCGCGCAAAAATTACTGAACGGATTTTGATGAAACTTTACAATAACATAGCCTATACATCATAACACAAAGGCTACAAAATTTCACGCGGATAAAACTGTGGGCACAGCATACATTATTAAATTTACATCCACTAGAGTTGAAACTTGTTGACTTAAGAGGCTCTAACCTATATATGAGTAAGTACCTGGTTCATTTACTGCTGATAAGTCAAAAGCTTACTCTTAAGAACGTTCCATCCATATTCAGTGTATACTTAAGTCCAAAAACTAGGATGACGTAGCCAAAATCTTGAAACCAATACCAGAGTCTTAGTAATAATAATAATAGATTCCGTGACTAAAATAGCTTAAATAGAAGGCTAATGCGACATACCGTATATATTATCTCGCCAATATCATATTTTATAATACACTATATACATAATTATAACACTCTACAATCTAATTTTACTAAACTCCCTGAACTTAAATTATACTACTCATCAGTACAAATGTCTGTATTATGCGTGTATCGAACCTGCAATCGTCTCAAACAAGTCGGTACAACTGCTAAAATAACAAGGTTAGCAAGCATAATGTTGCCTGCTGCATACTGACAATCTGATAAAAACAATCGAATTAATTACATATAATTAACGTGAAATTTTCGTGCAGATATATGGACAGTTACATTTTTTGTATACCAAAATAACCCCACAGGAAATCAGTTAGGCGAACATTTTCATTCAATTCGTGAATTAAACATTGATCTCGACTGCATTAAGCGTACGTTTACGATCATCGATATAAATTATCTGATATCGATGCTATAAAACAAACCGCGGGATTACCGATTTAAATTCGTCGATAGCAAAGCAGTTATAGGGCCTTTATAAATTAACGATGCCAATTTCCCTAATGACATTGTAAAAGGAAAGTTAACGATTAATGATTTTAGTATTCACCGTTGTATCGTAACTGATTTTACGAGGAAAACATTGTAAAATCGAGTATAATCCTACTGATAATTTGTAAACAAATGATTAGGACAGATATACATAAATTACGTTAATAATAATTATGTATATTGAATTAACATAGTACGCTTCTCTGTAATCAATAAGTAGGTATCAGTGATTTTGTATTACATACAAAATTAGTTATTTTTGGCATATTGTATTTTGTCCTTACTATATATACTGTACTTCTTTTTATCCGCGGTCTCAATGATCCATAATAATATTAGTTCCCAGTGATTCACCTATGACCTTTTTAACAAAAAATGTGTTCTTTGTAATTAAAAAACAATGGATATTGCCATACTCACCTCGACTTACCACTTTCTAGAAGCCTTTAATTTTTCTTTATTTAATAACAACATGACTTTTAAAATCTAAGAGTATAACAAGAATTTTAAACAACGGCAAGTGAAGATGATAGCATCATTAAACTTTAAATAATTAAGAAAAGAGCTCTCGGTAAAAAAATCTTGTCCATTATAAACAGCTATTTGTTAAGTATGATGACTCGTCTTAAGTTTTAACAAAACATCACTTGAGGGTTACTTGCGAAATTAATTAAGGACTGACTCTATCAGCTGCCTGCCATGCCTAAGGGCTATAGACATTTCAACGGTTTTTTTTCTCTAGCTTGCTCCTACAGTTGTATCAAAAAAACAGTTATAAAACACCTTAAAACTTATTTCTATATATTATATAAGTACGTATGTAGTATTTTCCTAGAAATGTATTAAATTTAGTCGTATTTTGCTTTTCTTAAAGCCACTTGCTTGCACACATAAACAAGCTTTAAACCATCTTAGCGCAGTATTTTAAAATAGATAGATATATTTTAAAACTTCCTATAATAATTCACATATTATTGTAGCGAACAATTGTTTAAATTTGATTACCTAATTATTGCTATACAATAATGATAGCAGGGAATCCCACTCGTTCATTAAATTACGTGGTTCCCCTGACACAAAATAGGTAACGACGTCGCCCGCCGTTACTCCGAAATTATATTACTTTATTGTTATTCTTTTTTTAGTTTGTTCCCCCAAACTAACGTAAATTGGCTTGGGATCATGCTAGTACAACGATAAACTGTAATATTGGATTGGTTTTGGGCCCTTTAATAGTATTTTTATGTGCAGTTTGCTTTTCATTTTTTACTGTATCATGTTATCCATTACCGACTGTCTAACATTTGTATTTTGTTACTGTTTACTTTAACGTCAATTTTAGTTTTATAATCTATATTTCAATATGTTATACATTTAAATATAGCTCATAATTTTTTATATGCCTTCTATGATACATCGGTATTAAAAAGAATTACTTTCTTACGTTTTGTTTTATTGGAAACTTTCCCATTCAAATGTAGGAGGTAGTGTAAACGCATGGTCACTAGTAAAACTCATAAGTAATGGCTGTATTTTTATTATTGCATTACATCATAAACTACCTGTTTCCCACGGTTTTGCCTGCTTAAACAAAAAATATATCTAATCGTCATCCAATTATATTAAATTCCATTAAGATCCGTTTACCGTGTTACCACTAGTAAAAAGATGACAAGCAGACGGACAGACACACTTTCGCGTTTAGAATATTAATTTGGACAATCTCACTATGGAATAAATATATATTACACACCTATTGATAATCCTTTTTGAATTGCATCGACGTTGATAAAGGAATTTCAGGGATCGTTCAGTAATAATCGATATCAATCGTGATTCGGAATCGGTTATTGAGTGGTTCAGAAGTACACTCGATAGCGTCCACATAGCGAACTTGCGCATACTAGCATCCTTGTGTTAAGGCAATGTCCAAAACACATCTATTCGGGTTCGGCTTTAGAGTGCCCGTTAATTGAATCCAGAGGTAGACGATTCCACATTTGAACAATGTTTTTTTCTGGAATTTTAAACTTCCGATATATAAAATAAACCGATTATGTCTGCCTTTTTAGTGGATAAAAATAGCCTATGCTTATTCTCATGCTATAATATGCGATTAAACTTTACGTCAAGTATTAAGGTCTATTTAATCGCTTAATCATGTTCAGAAGCCGTGATGGAAAAAGGCATATGTACCACAGGTATGCCTTTTGAATTTAACTGAACTCAATATACATCTAATTATAAAATTAGTTTGCAATTTAATTTATAATGTACAAAGTATTCGTACTTATATGTAACATGGTTATTCTACAATTCTTTCGAGGTAACTAACAAAAAAAAAAGTTTAGTAGATATGAGTTTTTCGATATAGTTACGCCTAAAATCTTCTAATTTAATACTATTTTTTTGGTATCTGAAAATAGTTGCTTCACATACTCGAAGTAGATAGGTAGGACACCTAAGTAATGAAGATGTAAGAAACACTTAGTAAATACAAAATATTATCTATTAAATGAACCGATAACTTATTCGTTTTACATTCATAAATGTAGCATTTCGATAGAAGAGATACTTCATTATCATAAATTGTAACTTTGAAATAACTTCTTTAAACCAATTAAGAAAAGTACAATGAAATTGGTCTAATCCTTTAATATACTTTTATTATTCTCGTTTCATCTACCGCCTCGAATATTTCAATGTAAACACTTTATAATTTCTTCAATTAAAACATTTTAAATAAAATAGGAAAAACACAAGAATATAACCAATGTAGTCAATTACGAAAGCTTAAAAATATCGTTGGTATTTTCCGTTGTAATACAAAAAGAAGGGTTCTCAATCCTTTAAACCGCTCGAAACAACTTAAGATTTATTCCCATTAAACCTGCGAAATCTGTACCGCCGAATTGGAATTTTTTACAAGCGGCTTGCCACTCCACTAACCCTGAATATTTCAGGCATTTTGCTAATATCCTAATCCTCCTTTTTTCCTCAGTTCGTAGTCGGCGGGATGTCGGCATTCAGCGTTAACAGTTTCATGATTAATGACTGAAAACTCTTTGATGGCTTTTTAATTAGAGCTAAAATAGGGGTGTAATACTGGGTGCAAGCGAGCGTCGGTCTCGGGAAGGTTGTTGCGGCCACAGCTATATTTCATAGCGGGGGAGCGGCTTCGAATTTGCAAGGCTAA
Source organism: Achroia grisella (assembly GCF_030625045.1). Taxonomy (NCBI): domain Eukaryota; kingdom Metazoa; phylum Arthropoda; class Insecta; order Lepidoptera; family Pyralidae; genus Achroia; species Achroia grisella. Next base: position 1,088,266 of record NW_026712648.1, read on the forward strand.
TAAATTGCGGAATACCTAGGCCTTATTGGCTCAATGTTTAATCGTCCTCGGAGCACTGCATTATTTTTCGCCGACTTCCTCGCGGAATTCTTTCGTTATTAACGCAACTGAAAAGTGAAATGCTAAACGTATTCTTACCTTTATTCCAAGCTCTTCCTAAGAGCGTTTACTTATCGGCGACATAGGAATGGAATTCCTAACTTTGCATTACAAATTTATTTTCCTCCTACCTTCACGACTTGCCTTTCAAATTATTCTCATTCGTCAGTGAAAATGGCTATTAATATTCAATATGAACAGCCTATTTGAGTGATTGTTTCTGTTCGACTATACAGATCGAGATCGGCTTTGAACAATGAAATAATATTAATTGAAGAAATCGTTTGTATTCGCTCACCAGTTTCTAGAAACAAATATTTGATTTGTAAAATTTGAATCTTTGGTTTAACTTAAATACTCACTTCTTTGTTATTTTAAACGTCAAGAATATATTCCACAAAGTGGAAACTTCAATAATTTAATAAGTTTCATAATTCAAATCTGAATAAAGGCAAGATCATTAAACATTAAAGTTATTGGTTCTTCGAATTAATATTATATTGGTGACATTGTAATTGTTATAGTTAACAATTGAGGTAAGCTCAAGTCACCTTGTTCCAAAAGTGGTCATATTGTCTTCAAATATCTCCTATGGGCTTGGTTAAAAAACACTTTATTTATTGTTGTTTTGGTTATCAAATTGAACTTAGCATTTAGACACATTAGTAATAGTTTCATTTTCTTTGCATGACATATTTAATCACTTTATTTTTGCTATTTAAAAAAACTCATATGTAACTTCACAATTCCCTATAATATTACAGGAAATTAATCTGTCACACAGATCTAGAAAATATATATTATTTATATAATTGAAAGTATGTCAACTAACTTTAAATAAATTTTCACAAACCTAAAAAAAAAGAAAAGACGCCAATAGCGTGTCAAATGCTACATATTATTTTTTCATAACATAAACAATATATTCATAATTCTATCATTCCTGCATCAGTAAACTTTGATTTGCGTAATGTATTCGAATTTGGATTGATACCGGCTTACCACACAACAACAAATACGGCTTTATACAGATCTCGGTTGCCACCGGCAACGGTTTTCGAAAGTCACGAATTTCTGTACAGGGGACGCCACCCGAAAATATTCCTATTACAATACGAGCACGTCGAAAACAATGACTTGTCAGAAAGTCGGGCTAAGCAGCCACTTCGAGCAATTAGGACAAACAAAACATTTTTATGCGGCTCGCACTTCGGTCGGCAGTACTTAGAGCCTCGTCATTGTGAATCATTTGCATAAGAAGATTCCGAACTTCCGCAACCTCCTTTCATTTTAAACTAAACACTCCATTAAATAATACTTCAGTAAAGTCCATTTTTTCCATTGCCGCCGAAAGAGGAAAAATTTTCGAGACAACTAAAAAGTAAGATTCATAACAAGACCATCTTTTATCTTTTCCTTCATTATCATAAAAACATTATTATATTTTTTTTTTTTTTTTATATTTAAATACATTTTTCCACAGACATATTCGTCCGTGCCTTTTTTAATTTACTTTAATATTATTATATTTATTTAATTTCCATTTTTGTACAACTCCAGCCGAGATGTTACAATTTGCCTAACAGTGACACCGAGGCAGACCTTATCCGTCTGGCCCAGAACCACCGCTGGCCGGCCGGGTGAGTTGACAACATGCAGTGTCACCCATCTTTATTTGGAAGATTAGATTTATCAATATGCATATACAATTATATAAATCTTACACTACTACTAATTTCACAGTTTTCATTACATTGTGCAATGTAAGAATTCATAATGTAACAATACACATTATGAATTCTTACACTGCATATACAATTATATGAAATCTTATTCTAACACTATTTTCAAAGTTCACTATTTGTTATAGTCCAGGTTTTGTTTAATTATTGATTGTTTAATTTCACAGTTCACTTTTTGTCGTAATTCGGCAATTTTTTTTTTTTTTTTTTCCCTTTTTCACTTCCCTTTCCCCTTTTTTCTTTCTTTTTTTTTTTTTTTTTTCCTTCTTCCTCCTTTTCTTTTCCTTTCCTTTTTTTTTTTTTTTTTATACTTTTAGCGAGCATGTTCCGGCCTTTCCAGTCCAAAGCGCCCCGACGATGCATCAGCTGTTCTGGTTTTCTTTGTGCTGATTATTTTAGCGCAATCAGCGCATCAACGATCGCCCTGTCTCTATTTTTAATCGCCATCTGCAGTGAGTACTCACGAATGTCCGAGTGAGTCGCGCCTTCGGCCTCTTGTATAAAACGAGCAACTGCGTCTTCTCGATTTCTCGTATAATATACGCAGTCGCCTGTGTGCCTGGTGATGGCTACCACGGCATGAGAGTAGCTGCCATGCACTTCCAAGGGTTTACTTCTAGTATTGATGATAATAACCCTCTCCGATGTCAGTCCCTGGGCCTCATGAATCGTCAGCACTTTAGACTCCTCGTCCATTCCATATCCCTCGGATATTAGCTTTGCTTTCTCCGCTTGGGTATGAACCAGGTATAGAGTCCTGCTTTGGTCCGATGGTATGACTTTGCTGTCGTATTCTAACAACATTATTATATTGAGATATAAATGACTAAGAACTTCTACATTAAGTATGAATGTGTAATTTTGATATACTTGTGGTCTGACTTGTATAATATACTATCCATAATTAGAATATAGTTTATCGCGATCATATCCTAGACATAATATTAAACATTGAATATAGCTGTATCACTGTATATCATATATATAGCAATGGATCGCTGTTGTTAGATTTGTTGATTGTTTATGGCAATTGTTTATAATGGCACCTCAGGTTACGACATAGACTGAAATAAACATGTTGCAACCTTGTGTGAATACTGAAATAGTTAACCATTACAAGCCGAGTCAACAGCGAGAAATCTAATTAAGAGTAAGTACATATTATATATACGAGTATCTTTAGTCGGAGCTTGCCACAACGAATTTACAATGTTTCTTGTTCAGACTCTAATCTGAAATATACATTAACATTTCAACCGCACGGGACTCAGATGCGCCCGAGAGGCAGCCGTGATATATCGTGCTTATTGGGAAACAAACTTTTAATTGCCTCCAAATCCCTTATTGCCGTACTTTGATGTATTGGCCATTGTTTTGTTCCAACGGATGTTTACCTATTTTTCCGCTTTTAATTTTTAGTTACCTGTTTACTGTCAGTATATATTACCTGTGTATTATCAGTGTATATTTTTTGTAACATTATAAATATTAATAATAATAATAATAATAATATATTTATTTGTCAGAATATGGTATATACAATGGTGGTAAGTATATTTAATATATGTTTCATCATATTCTGCTGTTTCCAGCGTACAAATATTAAATCAATCAAGTCATTATAAATTATAAATATTACTCATTCACCATAACTTCTTACTTTAAAAACATTATGGAATATAATAGAATGTCAATATTTCATTAATTGTCAACATTTTATTTTAATTCTAAATAATTCAATTGATTGATACTATTTTGAAATACATCACAATCACATTAGTAGCCGTTAATATACACCGTGAATATACACGTTTTTTAAAGAATGTGGTATTGAGACTTTTAAAATTTTCTGGTAATTTATTATAAATACGGATCGCCATGCAATATACATTATTTGAATAAATGGTCAATTTCTGTCTAGGATTTTGAATTTTATAAATATTAGTACTCCTTTTGCTCAGTGTCGTGCTTTTCTGAAATGAATTTATATATATATATATGAACAAATACACATATGTGATAAATATATAGACTGGGTAACGGTAATATCTTATTTGCTATGCATAATGGCTTGCAACTATCCCGCGTCTTGGCACAACAAAGAGATCTGATGCATTTCTTTTGTGTCTTAAATGCCCTATGCATTTCTACTGAGTTGCCCCATAAAATTATTCCATATCGCAGGTTAGATTCAACGTAGCCTCGATATGCTGAAAGGGCTGCTGAAAGTGTTACTGTCTTTCTAATACGATTTAGAACGTATACAAATTTGTCTAACTTTTTGCATATGGTATTAATATGTTCATTCCAACTACAGTATTTATCCATTACTATTCCTAAAAATCCTGTGGAGCCTACTGATTCAATTTTATTTTTTTTATAGGATATATTCAAATCTATATCAGTTTTTTTTAAGATTGGAATTGAATTATCTTTGTTTTATTCATATTGATGTTCAAATTGGTTGGTTACTAGCCAGTCTATTACCGATATTATTGATTGTTTATTTTTGTTTCATAAGATATTTCGTTTTTATTCTGAATAAGTAAAGTAATGTCATCTGCATACAATACACACTCACAGTTAACTATAAATATATATTATATTAACTATAACTATAAATATATAATTATTCTATAAATATATATTTACATACTCGTATTATTATTATTTTTTTATTAATTTAGTTGCTTTACAGTATTATGATTTAATATAATAGTTGCAGAATCAGAAATTTAATAAAATCAATATCTGACTCTTATTGTAGTACAACTACTTTTTTAAATTGGAAAAGGAAAATTCATCATGGATATGAATTTACCCAATTTAAAAAAGCCTTTGGAGTTAAAAGAGCGGGTACTGCTGGACTACTACCGCATAAAAACCATCACGATATTCCATCCCACCGCCATAATACCATAATAGGTCGCTTGCGCATTCTACCGCGATCCCGGAGGCAATCTAGTATACATAATAAGTACTTATTATAAATACCACACTCCGAAAACTAACTAACAAGAACAACAAAACTCAAACTTTGGGAGAATTAATTTACTAAACTTCCTCTAATTTCCTAAACTCAACTGACAATCGAACTCGGAATATTTGTACTTACCTGGCAGTAATTACACTATTACCACTTAAATTCAAATAATAATGAATTGTATCTACCTAAGACACATTCTTGATGGAATTTGAATGCAATTCTTTGTTGTTCCTCTCGTAGAAATAAAGCTACTTACACAATTATGGGTAAGAAGATAAACAGAATACTAAACAAGACAAAGAGGTAACGATGGGCGGCCTTATCACAAAAAAGCGATCTCTTCCAGGAATATTTGGATCAGAAAGCAGTAATATTCTAAAAAATATCCGGACTTAAGATTATAATAATGGAAAATCTCATTTCAAATAATACAGCAGTTTCTTTTTTTTCTTCACAGCTCTTCTCAGCTCAATCTACGTTACGCACTGATGTTACATTATTATTATGATAAGTCTGTAATAAGCCTAATAGAACAAAGATACTTTCAATTAACATATTAATAGCTATAAGTTGTAAATAAACTTTAACTAAATTTAACCCCGTAAACTCATTCAAATGTAACAATTAAATTCACATTAACACATAAAATATGAATCGTGCAAGTTTGCTTCCAAACTATCTACTGTAAGCAATTTGCCTAAGCTGGTGGCAAAATGTTTTCCTTTTCCGAACTCACACAAAACAATTTCTCACAGAGTCGACTCTGTCCATTCGGTATCCGGAGGAGTAAGTTTAACTCCAAACAATAGTTAAGCATCAAAGAAAGTTGTGAAACTGCGGCGAGATATATGCGGACCGGCTTTATATACACGTTTACTATATACTATTTGGTTTATATGAGTCTTATTATGCTTGACTCCAAATAATAAAATATTGTACGATTTCTGAACGAATTCTAAAAGTTCTTTCATTATTCCTGTGAATTAAACATTAACTTATATAAACCATTTCTTCATGGGATTAGTGAATTACCTCAAAAAAATCTTATCAAATTCACAATGCTGATAAATTTGCTGTACAATTTTTCGGAATAGCATCATTAAGTCGTCTGTGACATTTCAAGGGTCTAAATACTGTTATATTAAGCTTTAAATATATTAAAATCACTATTTCAAAGTTATGCTGTTGCTGTGGCGCGAAGATGTGAGCCTACCAAACAATTGTTATGGTCACTGTCTTATAAGAAATATGACACTCTCTGAGTATCTTCCAAATGAGCTAATCCACAAATGGAAGATTTTTTGTCGACTAAGGCAATTGTAATCAAGTGCCTTTCTCTACATATTATCTCATTAATATTATGTTCTACTAACAACGTTAAAAAAAAATAAGGTGTTTGTTAAATAGAATAAAAATCATATATCTACAGATGTACTTCAAATTGTAGCAGTTGACTTTAGAAACTGCGAGTTTAACATCGGTATCACAGTGTCTTGGCCGGAGCCACTGATTTATTTGCGGGTATGAGGCGTGAAGCAAATGAACTGCCCGTGTTACGAGATATACGAGAGCGGAGTGCCGTAACTACGAGGGTGTGTGCCCACCTTATATCATGGAGAGATACGCGCCAAGAGCTCCGGGCGTGCGGGAATTTTCGATGTGTTCGGAATACAAGACACGGCGACCACTTTAAAAGATAGCATTAACTATACATATGATAAAATTCATTACGTTGGTTTGTGTATGCGAAAAGAATGTCGAATGAAAGATTAACGAAACACATATCAATGCGGATGGTACCGGGGGAAGCAAAAAGCATTAGCAGGAGATGTACGTAATGGTAGAACGATTATTATTTTATATCAATTCTTAAGTATTGCAGGTAGTAAATTGAACAAAACAGGTAGGTTTCCAAAACAAAGGAGGCTACTTATTTTTACATTTTATATAACTGTAGCGACGTACCGCATGCTAACCGTCGCAAATAAATTTTAAATGTTACGCTAAAACTGATAGCAAATATATTTTGATAAATGATTCGAAAACACTAATACGTTATTCGAGAGCAGTTTGTCACCAAACGCATTAACGCTTGCAGCGGTGACTGCGGCCGCCTTGGCTTGCGGTGAAGAAGCTTTACCCAAATTCCGCATTTCGGCCAAGTGTCATTGCCGCCTGGCGATTAGTCAAGGAGCTAAGTGCTACTTTCAAATTGTTTTTCTCTTTGCCACCGCCGGAAACAGTAATTTATGCGACTTTACAGTTTCAGTCTGCCGTCGAAATTTGCAATCGAGGATCCCAGCAAAACCGAAGGTTTATTTATGGGATGGCGAGTTAACTTTTGAACTGAAAGTTTTGCTGTAACGGTCGCCAACCTTTTTTTGTTTGCAGTTGCTGCCTCTGAGGAATAAACTGTCGTGTACACTAAGTGACAGTTTTTTTCTGTACTTTCAAAGGTATCTGGCTGTGATATATTTTTAGACTAGTGCTCTGTTTTTATAAAGCAATGAACTATTTATATTGATAGTCTTTGCGTATATAAATAAAATATTTACATACTTAATGTTTTAACTATTCTTAGTTTGTTACTTTCAACAAATTTTGGAAGTGAAGTTTATGGGTGTATATTTTAGCAATGTATTGCAATACTGAACCTATTTGTTTATTATTTGGTATTTCGAATGCACATTATAAAAACAGAAAGTAATAACAAACTTTATAAAATATAATTATATTTATGCAACCAAATTTCATTCAAATAATATTAAATACTTTCACTAGTAAACATAGAGACAATATAGTTTCTCTATCTCTTATATTATTATATCTTTTTTTTTTATTTTAGTACGATCTACGTATGTACAAAAGTAATAAATAGAGCCAACAGTAGGTACATATTTCACGCGACATAGGTGCAAAAGTATTTTACAAAACGTAGCCGGTGCAAATAAATTGTTAACATCTTTGTAGTGTTGCTTCGAGCTGTTTATTCTGTATATTGACAAGCAATCTGTTCTAAAAGAGGTCCAAGCAAACAGGATCAGCCGTGATTGCGCTAAGGAAGCTCGCCAGAATGTTTGTATAATCTTCAACCTTTGTTTTGATTAGCCACCCGCTACTGCACTGGCTGAGTCAGTGAAGCGAACCAATTGAATTATTTTAAAAAGAACAACTCTCTTGTTAGGATCTAAGCTGGCGAGAAAACTTTTTAGTACTATTCCTATATTTCTCATTTAAGTACTAAATCCTCTTCTGAAACAGGATGAATACAGCTTCTATAAATAATAGTTTAGCCAATTATACATACAAGTTTATAATACTTAGTATGCAATATCATAATCCACACTATTATTATAAAAACGAAAGCATATTTGTCAGTCTATTCGTTACATTTTCATTTCGACTATACGACTAAATGCATCCTAATGAAATTCGATACGAATATAGATTTTATCACGTGGCCGGACATACGCTATCGTTTGTCTAAAAAGTCAGAAAGGGGATAATGTAAAAAGGATGTGCAGACAAAGTCCCGTGTAATAGCGAATAGATAATAATAATAAATAATATTCATTCACAACTGTCATTCAGATGAATTACTCAGAGACATTGCCAACTTTCGATGTTATGCTACATTTAAGATGCTAACCATTCGCTCGGTAAATTTGAATCGAATAAAAAATTGTTTAATTTTTATGCTTTAGCGAATCAAATTACTAATAATATGTAAAAATTATTAAAAAAAATTATATATCTATAATTTAATATACATAATTGCGAATATTTAAAATAATTTTCATAATTGCGAATGAAGGTTTTAAGGCTTTTCTGTATTCAAGGTATCTTTAGTAGGTAATACGGACTAGAAGCTCAATATACCCTATTAAATTACCTACCTCTAGGACACCACAAACCTTAGTTTCGTTAGTTCCTGGAGCAATTACCACAATGACTAACCTGACTTTATCGGGGGGAAGGGGATTGTTAGTAATGTGGACTAATGATCCCATTGCTAGCAATGTGCTATGTCAGATCGACATCCACACGGTTCCCCCTGGAAACCATCGTGATACATTCCTGGTGAATTTGTCACGTTGGGCTAACTGACCTGACCTCATGTTCATCCTATCATCCTCCACTGGTAACTGCCAGCGTAAACCGTTAGCGCAGGAGGGGACACCATTCTATTATCATCCTTTAAAAAAAAACCTGACTTTATCCTCATCCCATCATCTTCCTTTGGTACATATCTAGTGATAAATGAGTTAACGAATTGACATGCATACTTAGCAAAAATTGTCCTACGTTAATACTTTTGATTTTCGCTTGTAAAATTAGCAAAGATATAAAAAATAGTAAAGTAGAAGCCTACTGGACATTTAACGTCGCTGAGTAGCGGTCGGTCGCTCTCACAGTCACTCGAGTCAGTGCACTTGTTTCCGACCTTTGATTTATGTTCGACAACCACCGCCCCGACAAGTGACCCAGTACTAGTTGGACTTTCATTCAATTATTCTATGATATTTCAGTTTCATCCATTACCAAACTTACTTTACGGTTCTACATAAATACTTAGTCTACGTGTTTTGATTTACAATAATTGTCCCAATTTTATACTTACTGTAGACCATTATCTCTATTTTAGACACATATGGCAACTGTAGTCGTAAACTTTGGATAAATAGGTTCAATATAGTTTTTTAAATATATAGGTATATTTTTTTCCTTCTGCGCTAAGAGTATATTTTGGAGGGCACCCTTAGAAGATGTAGGATGAAGATAAAGTAGCGGACTCAGTTAATCCATTGTTGTATTTTGTACATGTATAACATTACTTTGAACATTCATTCATATATAAAAAAGAGCACTTTGAAATACATTACTTTTTCAAGTTTTCCTAAATATGTTTTCCAAAACTAGTAATAAACGAAAAAGGCATTTTATTTTTTATTATTTACATAGTCATTAATGCATACTATATTTTACCTAAACATTGTATTCACACTCATTATATAAAAGAGTGGAGTGTTCAGAACCTCCCACCTCTCAGCGGCAACAATTAAAACATAAGGGCTGGGGTGTCGAGGAACTACTGAGTGGAGCCATGATTGTCTCTAGTCCGTAGTATACACAGACACCTAAATAAATGCGCACTTATGTAAATTACTTCACACCTCGCAACACCGTTACTGCATCTAATATGACATAGATATGTACATATTTTTAGGAGCGTCATGTTTTTTTTCTTATTTCTCGGAATGTGTTGTATCGCTATTTTTTAGAAATACTACGGATTGCAAATGCGTGATCCAATAATCGATGAAATATTGTTAATGTAATTTTGAAAGTTAAATTTATTGCAATAATTGTATAATTAATATATTATTATGAAGTCGAAAATTCGTTATGTTTATTGAAACTTCATTCCGTAATTCCTATTATTTCTGCTCTATTATTCTGTCAAATATATCCATTACATCTCATACACATCTATTACAGAAAATATATCGCAAAGAACAATAACATACTGTTAACATACTATACTACTTAATAATAATACCCCAGACAATTTTTAGACTCAATAGATCATTCATATTTTTATCAATCATTTAAGTTTTACACTTTGAATACAAATGTTTTTGTTTGTTTTAAGCAAAAATATAAATTTCATTTGACATTAATAGGTATCGCAGATCATTAATATACTTTTTTAAACCACTAACTGTTTTTAAATTTTACAATAAATCGTAAATTTATTGGAAAACAACCCAAAGCGACCTTTACACATTTGCTTTTGCACATAAAGCCGTAAAACAAACCGCGTATGTTTACTGCACTACTAAAACAATGAAACCAATGTATGCAAAACGGAGGGTGTGCTACAACGATAGTTCTCATGACGACCCACCGATGCGGAAGGAAGCCACACTCGAGATTTTTTTCAAAATGGCTGCCTGACACACGTCAGACTGACGGGCGAAACAAGATGGCGACGTGAAAGGGGTTAGCTTAGTGTTTTGGAGGGGTATATGTAAAACAATAAAAGTACTCACAATTATCAATATATTCAGATGACTACCGGTGAAATTTTACTACAGGTGAATAATACATTTTTTCAATACAAGTAGGCATAATTAAAAATGTAATTGTATACTTACATTAATATTTATACTTTTATTTATACAATATTTATTTTCCATTGCACTGTGTTTCTTTTTTATTATAAGTGAATATCTTTGCATATGTACTCTCTTACCAAATTACAAGATTATTTCGACGTGATGCTTAATGTAAAATATTTCTTTTTATATTTTATAAAAACCCACATGTTAAACACGCGCGTACTTATAACTTATACCGATTATAAATGTTAGAATTTTCGTATGAACCGTTGCTTTCAAGTTTATAATCCACACATTATTCTTTTTTTATAGAATATTTACATATATGCATAGAATTACAATAAAGTAGCGGCAAAAAGGCTTTTTCTCTTAAATCAAAGTGAAGCATCTCTCGGACAGCAGGCAGGGCAATATGAAACAGGTCGAGCCGAGATCCGCTCTCGAAAGGGCCCGGCGTCTCAGATGTCGCACAGAGAGCCCATTCGTGAGCCTCGGCCACACCCCCCACTTGACTCGCACATAAGCCTACGAACGACCCGCTTTATTTATTATGTACAGCCATTAACGCCACTGCCAACATGGCGGCAAGTTTTTCAATTTTTAATTTCCCTCTTACACCGCGGTGGAGGTACTTGAATTAGTCCTGATTGACACTTTAGTTGTAACTCATCCTTCATTCCCTTCTCTTTACGCCTACGACTAACTATAATCATAAGATGTTATTATTAATATTTTTATTAATTTAAGAATATTTAAGTGTTTCATTATTATTTTTGTTAACACTTTTTACTAATATAATAATATACTGCTACGAATGTTCCCCTGTATAGTCGAGGCAATGGTGAACGCGACACTTACAATTCGATGGGCTTACTGTTTATCTTAGATTAATTTTTGGTTTTATGATCGCTGTTTCCTTTACCGGAGAATCAGTCAGAAATATAGTTAGACAGACAAAGTTTTTTTTTTTTTTTAATGTCGGCTAGATTTAAATATGTGATCCTTCTGGGTGTCAATTGGGTTAGTAAATAACGCCACACCACTCTATACATTATATAGTATATATGGTTAACTATTCTCTACTTAGATTATACTCCATGATTAATTAATTAATTAATATATTTACATAAGTGATCCTTCATTGGAGAACATTATTACCACGTAAGGATATTTATAATTGGGTATTGTCGCTTGTGTCGGCTTCGTCTCGTCTACCCCTAAATACGATCAAAACTTCTATGGGTTCTAGACTGTCTCAAAATGGCGTCCGTTTTTCAGTGGTTGTACTAATCCAAGACTAATTAAGTTTTCAGTTAACTATACCGAATAAATAAATGTTTGCGGTCCGGGTTCAAAGTACAAGATAGACCCAAAACTTTTAACTAACATGAAGGGTCATCTGTTGATCGCCTCTCCCTTGATGAGACCAAAGTCGATAACGGTCAATCCTCTGGCCACACAGAGATCATCGAAGTATTATGTAGGTACTAAACTAACTTAAGTAGAAAATACACTTGCTGACTTTATCCAAACTAATTGCGGCACTATCACTGCAAATCATTAAGCTTTTCCTACGCTCAAAGATACATTCTATTTCGTTAATTAAAAAAATATATATTTGGATAATCCATCCTATGAGTAAAGTTACTATGTATTAATATAACGAAATTACTTTTCTTTTTTCCTTGACATGTGAATGGAATTTCTTTTCTCTTTCTCTATAGGTTAGTACAATATACATCAATGTTAGGGCTGCACGTTTTGTATGTTTTACTATTGAGGCAACCTTAACTATTTCCGCAGATCTCGACGCATAGCCTCTCCCCATTGCGGGCCGAATATATCCCAAAGACAACTTTCAACTGCTGATTCTCCAAATTTATTTCATTAAATTTAATTCTAAACTCTCAAGGGCGGCCGACTGGGAATTCGGTCAGAGGCAAACGAGTTAAAGTTCACGAGTACCTACCTACTCGCCAAATTAATCTTAAGGGAGTTTCGATGTTATCCTGTTCTACGGACTTAGAGTGCGCTAAGTCTGTCGGACGTTATAAATTAACAAAACCCTCGCCAGTAATTAAGCGGGAGGTGTGCTTCACATCGAGTTTAACGAACAAAAATTCAATTAACCCAAATTGTGTTAAAGCAATTTTTCAACACAGCGGTCTATTTACATATCTCGTAAATTTAAATCTGTCGAGCCTTGTCTATCTTCCTTATACGCAACGAAGAAAATTAATATTTACCAACAAATCCTATTAATTAAATTTATTGATCCCTTAGCTCAAAAAATAAATATAATTAATCTTCCTAAAATAATTATGTCTTTGGCATGGCATCAAAGACGATACAATCCGTATTTAGAATATAATTTAATTATTTTGCTAACAAATTGGTTTTTTAAAACATCGTGGATAAATTTCTTCAGCATGGATACTGAACAAATTAATCCACTAAATTTATGCTTTGACAAAATTATCTTATTAATTTATTTTTTTATTTTTCACAGGTAAGCAATTGGGATTAAACGTTGCACGCAATCGCAAGGTAACCAAAAATAGTCTTAAATACCATTGAGATCTATATTCACAACTGAAAAAACATAATCTATACACTTTTTAATTGAAAATAATATTCATATTTAAATATATGTTATCATAGACTACAGAAAATACGTCGTACGTTATATACTAATTCGTTCAAATATCTACACAGTTAGTTGGTCAGATATCACATTACAAGTCCAAATATAATTTAAAATATACCTAAGGCTAGAATACCGATTCACTTACAAGCGTGAGAGACTAAATTTTACTGATACGAAAACAGTCTACATATTTTCAATACAATTTCGACCAGAATACATTTACGTGTATGTCTGCTGTGAACGGGGGCATTTCTACCAAATTAAGTCAAGTTGAAACTTTATAATTAACACAGTTAAATATCCATTAAAATTCGTCAAATGAGTCGCCACTTCATTTGCATATTTTGCAATGTCGGTCTAGTTTTGGACGAACTAATGCTGTTGGTTAATTTTCTAGGAGTCCCTTGGCGCTCGTACGTGCATCGCCTTTACTCAACCGTTCGCGATGTGGAATTAAATGTTGATTAATATACTGCGTTTTAGGAGCCCGTAGCGGGCTAAGGGCCGAAAAGCCATTCAGGTGTTCAATTTAGAGGCACTTTGCAACTACAAACTAGTTAGCAGTTAGACGTCACCTGGCCCGCCGTTGAACGGGTACGACTTACGTAAACCGCCGATACATATGGATATAGTTTAATTAATTGCTCAACGTTATACGGGTTGATATTATTAATTAATTAATACTCCTTATAAATAGTTCTGTGAATAGATTGTGTAACTAATATGTTTATACCTCTATTACAGATGTGACCCTCTTTGTATAAGAACTGATTTGTTCACGATTGTTAATCAGTACTATGTACTTTGACTTATGTATATATTACCGCTTATTTCGATCCATAATTATTATCTACAGATGTTTCCACAGTGCTTCTTATGATGTAATTATAAACTACGATTTCTTAGAAAATCTTAAAGTGAACTGGAGAAAATATATATCGCGCAGATATGATAATATAAACAGCAGCAACATATTGAAATAAAAAATTATGGTTTTCGTCTAGTACTTGTCATTTTTGAAATATTGAAGACCCTGCTTGGACCACCTACATTTGCTAGGTTTTGTGTACCTACGAGCGTATATGCTAATGTACCAAATATGATTAGCTACATTTAGTAAGATTGAACTGTTATAAAACAAAATAATACCACAAGTCGCGGGTCTACTTTCATAACGTTATTAATCTACACAAAATTGTAAAGATCTTTTGTAGATGAAAAGTACCTACTGAATATGATTACACAAAATTAAAAGAAATGACAGTGTATCTATGCGCTATGTTAAATGTTTATTTTAGTTTATGCTTAACCATATGAAAATCTTGTGATATATATATTTCAAAGTACGTAAAGCAATTCCATGTAAATAACGACTACATCAACAACGTCGTACATCGCCTCCCAATCACTAGGGACGTTCGCTGTCAATCAGTCACTGATTTCGCATTAGATCGAATGAAATATTAACAGAAACAATTCTGTATAAGCGCTAAGTCCATTATAGATGGAGTTTTATAAAAGTACGGCCCATCATATCGACAAGGTAACGTTTCGAGTGGCTAATAACGTGCATCGTTATTTATTGACGCCTTCATGTCTAGACGCCAGCATTTGTTGTCACGAAATCGTAAAATATTAGTCTTTAGGTGCAACAGCACTTGTATTTCTAGTCAACAATAAACCTTATTTTCAATTATTGTTCCAGCATTTCCATAATTTAATATACGAGTACTACAATATTAATTGTGTAGCATATCTAATAATTTCTTTATCAATGGTTTAGCAATAGAATATTTGTCCATTATTGAGTATTGAGCTCAATTTATGAGTGAACCTTATACCTATGATTTAACCTAATATTACTACGTTAGTATGGGTGTCAATAGAGAACTCAATTCAATAGTTCTTACAGCTACCTATCAAAAACCACATGAATGAAACATAAGAAAAAATCTATTTAGTAATAAAATTATTTAGATTATGCAAAATAAACTTATATGCTTAACTACTTGGATGAAAATATGCTGACTATTTCTTTACGATTTTATTATATAGTAGCTATTACTACACAAACGTAATTTAAAAAAAACATGTTATAAACTTTCTTTACTAATATTGTATAATATAATGACAAGTCATTGTAAATCTTGTCTTACCAATCTTAACCAGAGCTGTGATTGTCAATAATATTTGATCAATGAGTCACCGATGCGCGCTCATCCATTTCATCATTGATCATTGTCAGAAAGTAATTGATGTTTGACAAAGTGACATCACCGCTAAAGTAACTCAAGAAGCTTTTAAGAATAATTAATGTGCAGACAACTTGCGTAGAAAATTTAAATTTGTCATTGATAATAATCTGAAACGATTTTATAATTGATGCCTCCTCGTCTTATCTTTTAACCTTAATGTAAAAGTACGAAAGTTTTTTTTTATTTTCTTCCGCGTATCGTAGCATAATAAGGAGGAGAGTGTTGTAATCCAGTTGTTTATTACAACAAACAAACACAAACTGGAGTCAATTTTTATTTCCGTACACAAACTAAATTAATATAGCGGTACGTATTCCTTACGCCACATTGAAGACGCCAAATTCAAATATGCCCAGCGAAATGTGAGTATCTAAAGTGCTGTTTTATGATCAACTTCTGTTCAAAGAGCGTAATAAAGTATATAATATAAAGTTGAAATATCGAGATCTAAATTAAAGAGATTGTCAGTCAGTGTTATCGTTTAGAATAATTAATCATCCCGATATTTGTTACTGTACTGTACATAATCAAAGTTATGTAAAACAAATAATGTTATAAAAATAGCAATGATGATTTCTATTATTAAAAATACATTTGATTATGATATAAAATATTAAATTTATTAAAAAATATAATATTTGATTTATTTTACATATCTTAATAACGTTTCGTCTGCCGCATTCGTAAGTGTTCAAATAACATTTGTTCATTTTTTTATACTATTATACAAATCAAGTTAGTAGAATTTCATTATATCACTATATGTAATGTACCCAACATTATACCAATAGGCGTTGGAGTCCGTCAAATCAACTTGTCAATGTTATGATCTTCTCAAAGTCGTACCTTGTAAAATTTGGAAGAAACTTTTCTCATTTCTTTATCAAAATGAAATTTACTTTATCATTGAACGATATTTTGATAAACATTTTCCCCCAGAAATGTTACCTGGATTAAACACACAAAATATTTGCGCCATTATTTACGATGCCGTAACTTCACGGAAAATTAAGTTCTAAATATAGAATCCTGTATATGGATTGACTTGTATTAAGTACTTGTCTGTTACTAAAATATTAAAAGGACTTGAATTTGTAATAACATTTCGTTTCTTTATTCGTCACTTTTCGTACGACTCGGAAATACAAATAAGTATTGAGGCAACCTAATGCTGTATGAGGTAACCATATGTTATGCCTATAAACAATAGTATAAATACACTATTATTATAAATATTATAAATATACTGAGCAAATGTAGCATAGTGTGTTTCCGTGGAGTAACCTTATTTACGTTCTTTGATAAATAAATGACGTTTATCAATCTGCCCACAAACACCTAAAAGAAATAATCACCATACGATATATATCAGAATTCCTTAGTAATAATATACAGCGTATGATAGTGCGTAACATTTCCAAATTTCGCAACCACGTACTCATCCAGAACTCACCGTATGACAGTGCTCTTATGTAACAGAATTTATGTATTGTGCTACGTAATAAATGGTAATAATAATAATCAAGCAGTTCTTTTTGTCATTAAAAGAATAAAAATAAAATTTTAATAACAACCATACTGAATATAAATACTTATAAAACCCTTGCTTTTCTTTTTCTTGTTTGAAGAATTTCACACACTACCATAATAAACGTATTACAGGAACTTCTTCATAATTGACATTAAAAAATTTCGTCAAGCTTAATAATGTACAGGTATCACGTACACTATACTATTGATCATCTTACTGTTACTTTAATTTTAAAATTGTAATTTTGATATTTCATAAATTAAATTATTAAGAATAATTAAACAATCGTTTTTATAATTATATCAAAATTATAATAAAAATTTGGTTATGTTATGTAATTAAATAAATTGTATTTTTTTATGTAAATTGCGTTTTTATTTCAATACGAAATACGTAAAAACTTATTTTCTTTAATCAAAAATAAGCAGATCCTAAAAAAGCAACAAGAAAGTTCAGCTTACTTATTATCCATAAGAACGCATAAAAGAATTTCTTCTGTTTAGACATACTTATTTATACTCTCATTTCTTTGGCGAAAACTGAATCTCATGTCGTAAACGGAGGGACCTGTGCCTGGTTTAAAGGGCTATTTTCAATTTTCTTTTTAAGCTAACGAAATCCGCCTAAATCTCGAAAATTCTTCAACCTGCACCTTAAATTCGTTCTTTAACAGCAAATGTCGTGCTATCAGCTCTCGTCAGAGTAAATAACGAGTTGAAAAATGACAGTAATAACTATTGGGGATAATGAGTGGGGAGGAAATGCCCTCAGGAATACACGGGGAACTGTACACTGAGCGCACATGTTGCAACGACGACGCACTGCCGCCGCCGGGAGGTAAACAAACAAAAGTGGTATTCTTTGGACAATTTTATATGAATGAAAGTTAATTATTGAATAAATCAATAATATTTTGTTATAATTTATTAAAACACACTACGTAAACTTAAAGAAATTATGATTTGATTGAATAACACTTTTGCTATTTTTCTATTAATTGTATATTACAAGTATTCCAATTAGGTACGCATCATTTTACAGCTGCAATTGAATTTAAATCTACGAATATAATTAAGTTTTTATTCACAAAGATTCGAATAGCCATATTATACTTCTATCTAGTGCCGTAGGCCGTTTATATTTCTTAACGTGATCGTAAAACGTAAATCAGTTGTAGTACCTAACCTCTAAAATAAAACAATGTTTTACGGCATGACATAATTAGATCAAATGACGAACATTATATTCCAGTAAAACAAAACAACAAGTATATAAAACATTAATAATTAAACATATATAAAATAGTTTGCATTGTTGCAAACTATTATCCTATTTGTTACTAATAATGAAATAATAATATATTGTAGTATAATTCATGCACAAAATAATAAATATAGACACTCTTAAAGAGATCATTTAAAAACTCCAATCGACAAATACGTCATCTATATCAATATTACGATTTTTACTTTCCATACATTCGGCAAAGCGAAAAGAAACGCCCTTATCACATCAGCTCATTTCCACACAATCCTGTTTCGTGTGCCATCATATAATACATGACACTCAGCGTGACGCAGATTTATGGTTCCGCGGTCACTAACAGTTAGCAATTTGCATATCGTCATATTTTTTATATTCTGACCTGAGCCTGAATAAATATTTACATATGTGTACGTAAACGTATATTTTTTACTCAGTGTTAGACTGAAACACTGCAATGCACGCTTTGTTAGTTATGACGTCCATAAACATTTTATTTATTTATTTACTAAATTTCATTGAAAATTTGTATAATAAACAGGCTTAATGCTAGCGTACTTTACCGGAATTTGAAAGTGTGGAGGTAGTCGTAGTAAATAACTAAGTTGTATTAGTAGTAAAAGAAGTTTCAAAAACAATCTTTACACATCAACTTCTAAATTAAATAAAATGTGCCTTTTATTTCAATAGTATGGGTATTTGGCGCTATATGCCATTCAGTTACTCATAAGTACACAGACCTAAAAATATCGAAAAATTATTGGAATATTGCAAATGAATAAATTATTAATAATTTAATTTATTAATTATGTAAAACAAATATTTTACATTATATACAGCAAAGGCATTTTATGATATATACCTATTGTAGTACATTGTATAAATCTTCTGTAAGATCTAGATATAAGTTCTAAATTATGTATATAATATTTAATACCGTGATTGCTCACGTTGATTACTTTACTATTAAGAAAATTTAGATCACTTAAACACAACAAAATATTGTAATATGAAACTCTCGACCACGGCGCTCTACTCACACTTGTCTTTTTTAAACTCATAGCTTTTGGGGGAGAAACGAGCAGGAATTTATCAAAACTCGGTGTTCTTTCCATTAGCAGCATCTCAGATTGTCAGTTGTAAGCGAGCGTGTTGCGCGCATAATGACGTAATATACGAGACCGTGTAATGACACCTTTTGATGGCTTTCCTCCCGCTGTTACAAAAGTCACCATGACTACGCGGTGCTTACCGAGTATAAGATGTTATGATGATGGGCTTACTTTTTAAGGACATTATTTAATACTCTCGTAAACTCTTTTGAGATAACGTCTCAATTTTCTCTCGTTATCAATGATATTATATTTCATGATTTTTTTTTAATTATTTGAATATAACTTTTTACTAATTCTTCAATATCTACAAAGATATTGAAGAATTAGTAAAAAGTTATATTCAAATAATTAAAAAAAAAGTTATGCTGAGTACTCTTTATAATTTAAGTTTTACCAGCTTCGTTACAATCAAAACCATTGTCTTGGTTTTTTATACTACGACGATAGCAAACAAGCATATGGCCCATCTGATGGTAAACGGTTATCATAGCTTAACTTTTAGCAAGTTAAGCTAAGCCTAAGTAAAAAGTACGAAAATATTTTTTTACTGACCGTTTATAATAGTCATCATTTGAAAACATTCATTGACATATTCTATGTCTGCACGGTTAACTAACTGAGCTATCTTCATACTCAACCTATCACTACCCATGTGACTGTTGCTCTGCCATCACATATTGTTAGCGCAGACAGGAGCACTATTCCATCGTTATCCATAAAAACGTCATGGCATTTTTAATACCGGTAAATAAAAACAATAAGAATATCTTATCAAAGAAAACCAACAATGACGTTAAAACAGGTGTCCCACTGAAACGCGACGTAAAATATTTCACATAAATTTATATCATTTTCGTGGACAAAACAAGTTTGCAGAGGCACGAAAAACCCAATTAAAATTGTTTGCGAATCGCTGAGTAAATCCGAGCAAAAATTGCTACAACGCAAATAAGGACTAGGTAAGCTCCTTCTCAATTTAGGATCATAATAAGATATTCATAAAGATGTTCCGAGGACGACAAAAGATGTTAAAGAGACAAACCATTTTTCAACTAAAATGTTAAATTACAAGAAGCCAGCTGTTACGGATGAAACATATCATACAACTTATAGAAGGCAGTGTATTAATAAGTAGTACTTTATTCACATTATATAATAATTAAATACTTATATAATACGTCTTGTCTATGATTATTTTATGCTATTAGATATACCATACACACACAATCCAAACCATCTAGAAAACTTAATATTCGTGATGTATTCATTATATATAGTACCTAAATAGTATATAACATATATGATTTCATTTTTTGAAGTGTAGACTCTAATAAAATTCCAATGGAGAAATAAATAAAAACGTGACTTGATTCAGCGATATATGTATATAATTTGAAAAACTCTACGTGATTATCGTCTTGTCATTTTGAGACGCATAATATAAATTATGTACATATATCCAAAATGATATAAGAAGGAACCGAATAAGTACTTTTAAAATTCTTTATTCTTATCCGCGTTAAAGGAAAATGTGTGCCGTTATACGCTTAACAAGCCTAGCCTGCCTTTTGCTTTTACCTTTTGATTTAATTTATTTTCTTCATCCGCATACGTTTCTCATTTTGTCAAATCTTTAAACGTTATCATATTTCTTAAAATAAATATTCTATCTTAAATAAAATGCCTGAAAGTAGTTTATTTAGAAAAAAACTCTTAATCCTCCACAATTCTCATCAGGCATACCGTAATTTCTCAAACGGAAAATTAATCAAAAGCTATTAATACAAAAGACGTTAATCGTGCCCCCTCGACGACCTCTAGACAAGAAAATCTACCCATTTGTCAGGGGCCCCCTCAATGGTCCATCAGATGAACATATCAAATATCATTCGAAATTAATCAAAGCAACTACAGAATCGCATTTAGAGTCCCGTCTCGAAATGTTGTCATGGTAACCATTGATGTTTGCAAACAGGACATTATTAATATTCCGTTTCTTTTTTGCAAACAAGCTATTTCAATATACCCCAAGTATCCTGCAATAATATAATGTTAGGTTATGTAGATACTTTGAAACTATTAGTTTTTATGTACCCTTCTGTATTTAATATCACCTGCTTTTCATTTATTTTATTTCGATTTAATGTTATTGATAACTGATAGTAAATATAGTTCTTTTATATTTTCAAATCATAAGTTATAATTTTAAAATTATATTCGCAACAACTTAAACTGGCTTTATATTTTTAATATAAATATTTTTTATACAATTTTATTTCTTCGGCTGTTAAGTGTACCATATTTTACGTACAGTGCACTTGTCACTTAAAATTCTCTTAGAGTTATACTATTGTGCCCTATAATATCAGTCATAATCGGTAATCCTTAACTAATGTCTCGTCTGCAGTGTACGGTTTCTAGCGTTATGCCTTCAGCTCGCCACTTAGACGGCTTACCGCATCCACCCGGATCATTTTGTAACGTGCCCCCTTACTCGTATTAATATAATCGCAGGGAAGCTTTATTTTATACCACCCCGCCCCATAGGACACCAGATGTATGGCAGTTATAAGTCAGATACATTAATCCCTATCACTTCACAATAAAATGAAAGTAACATCTCAAGAAGTTAATAGAAATTTATTACTGTCTTTGTGAAGGGATTTGAAGATATATCAATGTCACATTCCCGTGTTTATACGAAGTTAAGATATTAATACCTTTTAAAGGACTTGATTATTCATGTTTAAGTGAATAAAGAGGGGTGCAATAGTTAAAACTGCAATTATACACTGACAATTTAAGGAGAATTGCATTCTTGATGTGAGTGACGATTATGTGAATTAAAATTTAATACTATGTTCTAAATGGTATTCTGTCTGTAATCGTAATCGTTTACTGTCCAGTAGAACTTAATAAAATAGTTAGTTCAAATCCGGGTGACATGATAAGTATGTGTGATTGTATTAATTGAAAGAAAAAATTATCAATCGTCAGTTTTGTCAGCAGTCAAAATGGTTAATCTCTAAATACCTATATGTATATTAAATTACCAATTGACGCGACTATAGGTGTGACGAAAACTAGTAACTGTGCTAGGACATTTATAGTATTTTATTTAATTACAAAATAATTTTTTTTAGTAAATTGATTTCAGGTCGGTTGTTGTATATTAAAATACTACAATTCACTGTGCTTCTATTTCTCTATTCCGCCAATAAAGAACTAATTCAGTTGAAATCTCATTGGCAACGGGCTCAGTGTAATAATTTTCCGCCATTCCGCCTCCTTATTGCCCGATGCACCACGGACCACATTTCAAACAAATTGAAAATCAATTTAACCAGGGGGTGCTATGGAATAGGCGGGTGACGTTCCCGGTGAAACCTGTAACCCACGAGGGTAGAAATAGGAAAATACATCACCTTAAAGCGAGTAGGGAGATTCATATCTCTCAGGAAATTCGAAACCGTCCCGTGTCGAGTGGATTTTTTCAAGGAAACGAACCCACCTCCTTTCACTTTCCTATGGACTTCTGATTCATGAGTTTTATCTACCATGAAATGTGTGTCTGAAAATTGAAAATTGTAAGAATTACTTGCATGAAAATGAATGGCAAGAATTAATTGAGACGACACGAAATTTATTGCATAACATAACAGACATTTACAAATTGAGTAACCTTTGTACATTTTTTAATGTTTTTTGTTTTATTAGTTATTTAGTAATATTTATTTTATAATTAAATTTAGTTCGTTACTTGTATCAGTTACAACAAATTTATAATAATAAAAATTTCGAATATAAAAAAAGGCATACAAATATTTTAGGAAATAGTCTCTATGCTACTTCTAAATAAGAGAATGCGATGTTTACGAATTCTAGATTGAAAACAGTGTCAATAAAAAATGCATTGAACAAAGTTTGTGGGAGGTGAATAACGGGCAATATGTAACTAGATTTTCCGCATAAAAATTGCAGTTCTTTTGTTACAGTCGTTGATTCGCACACCCCATCGTGCGATACAGATTATTATTACGTTCGAAAACCCATCAAAAGTTACAATTGAAAAGTTAAAGTATTCCGCGCGGGACCGAGCCCTCCGTATCTACAAATGAGATTGGTGCACGAATATTCTTTTGTGTACACACCCGGTGTACAATTGCACAGTTAATTATGTTCAAGATATTTTAGGAGTCAACGCTCATATTAAAAAATTATTGCTTGTAATAAAATATTTTATTCAACAAAAATAAACTGCTATTCTGAGAAAAATTGTATAAAACCAACTCGGAAGAATGTTGAAAAACGGAAAAACTTTATTAAAGAAAACGTAATCAGATTATCAATACTTAAATCCATTTTGACGAGTATATATACTTTAAGTGTCAGTGGATAACTATTAGTAACTGTAAGTAATCATCAGTAAGTAATAAGTATCCTAAAATTACTTTTATTTGCATTGAATACAGAATTCATTCTCGTAAACTTTGACATTTATATTAAAAATACTTTACCTTCGCATTTGCTTTATATTTAATACAAAGAGTTATGTACTGCATGTACCTACATTATATAAAGCTTAAGGGTACGTGGATACAAAGGTTATAAAATCAAAAACAGACCAGTCAGCCGGTGCGGAACACCGCACACAAAACTCGATTCACACTTGATAGGCTGCATCCGAAAGGGTCCGGAAAACTGTATAAGCGATACAAATATCGAAATAAATCCAGACGTTTCTTTGTTCCCTTTCTTATGTTAATTAAATACGTAGAATAAAACAAATACTTCACTACTAATTAATGAATTATCTAATATAATTTGATGAGCCAACTTAAAAAAGTAGGATGTTCTATTAACTTTTTATATGTATGTATTAAATATATAAAAACGCATATTACACAATATTTAATCTAATTCTGAACCAAGTTCAATTCTTTTTTTGTTTAGTTCGTTTTATTTAGTTACTTTAGTTTAGTTGTGTTAGTTCCATATAATATTTGATAATAATATGCTCCGTGTGATAATTGTGTGTACATAATTTTGTAAGTGGTTTACAAAAAAATCCTTAAATATTTGCATTGCAATTAGCTAGTAAATATTTTTTATTTACTGTCACAGCAAGTAAAGTCCATCTCTCTGTTTAATTTAACTTTTTCTACTATATTTAAGTTCATAAAAACCTAAAATCAATATTATACACTCGAAGGAACTTATCTCATTCCGCGCTGCATTCCAAAACAATTTTATTAAACTTTCCTCTCGGCCGGCTATTGTCGGCGCGACTCGGTGCAACTTCCCTAAATTCTTTTCTCGGCACTTTTTTTTTTTCTAAAACTAATTACCCTACCCTCGTACAAGCGCACCTTAAAACACGAAAGCACCACCCTGAATAATTAATACAATGGAAGGTTAAATTCGTCTAAGTGTCAACTTTCCCCTAACTTTTTAAAATACGACACCATCAAAAGTGCGGTCTAAGTCGACGTCTAGACCTTTTATCTCCGGGAGGGTTGTTTATTTAATTTCGCTATTTTATTGAGACTGACAATGATTTAGGAAAACTTTTTTTCGTCAAAGCTTCACTGCAAATTTATTTTTCAAGTTTCCAATGTGCAGGGTACTCTGTTTGATCCTGATTGACGAATTTATCCCGTACAAGTAAATATTCGCTGTGAGTTTTGCCGCTTCGAACATCTTAAACCTCTAAAACAATTTGGTCTGTATGGGGTGACTCGTATTATTGAACGAAACAGAGTACATTAGATGTGTAATTTACATACACATTGTTTAAACAAGGGGTTACTAAATATTGTAAGTACTCACTTTCTTTCATACTACTTGTAGATAAATATGTTTCTAAAGCTAAAAAAGGAAGGAGGTAAGCTAAAACAGGTCTTATAGCATAAAGCATTGCATACTACGCAAAATATTGAAGTTAATATTATGATTTTTTTTAGGTAACAAATTTTTCAATTAATTATTTAGAAATTAATACTAAAATTAGACAATACGAGCATGCCCTTTCTTTTTTGCATATATTACGTAATGTATTTCCTAATTAACTATTATTAATGTAATTGGTAGCGATATTATGGAATTTTCCTGTGTTAGTTAAACTCAAACGAAAAAAAAATGTGTCAAACCTTTTTCATTAAACAACGATTGAAAGGCCACGTGACTAATACAAGATAACATTTCTAGTACAAGTTCTATTAAAGTACACAGCTTTTTTATACTTTCACGTAAGCAATGCCCTTTAAATCCCGACAATAATTTCCCTTGGGGCTTCAGACTGGCCTTTGACAGGGGTGGTGGACAGCGGGGGTGAATGGGGCTAAGAACTTACTGGGGTCTGCTAGGGTCACCGCTAGCCGTTTATTGTTCTCCGACGTTTATGGTCACCAAAGGGCGCAGGCAAAGGTCACAACTCGGGACCGGACCTTTATAAGGTAATTTTACAACAATTAATATCGAATACCCTTTCCACTTTCCACCCAAATCTATCTAATGTTTATCAAAAAATAAATTCTAACCCAAAATTAATATTTATATATATAAATAAAAATTTTAAAATATAAATATAATCTTTAAAATTATCCTATAAAAAAATACACCTTCATCCTAGATGGGGTTGTCACAAGCGTTGTCAACTGTCAATATGGTGATGATTGCGTACATCACCATAATGACTTTTTTTTGGATATTTCCAAATGCATCATTGCATAAATAAATGTTTTAAAAAATACTATTGTAGTTAAAACTATGAAATGTACCAACATACAGATTATATTTATTTAAATATTAAAATAAAATAGTTTGTTAATTTTATTTCCGTCACCAATCCTTACAAAGAATTTAAAATGCATACATGTAGTACTCTGAAATAACATTGTGATGGTATGTAAGCGATGTTGCCGGAGTCTTTGTTGTTTTTTACAGGCATGAAGCCAATATTTTCCAGCTTGTATGAAATGCAAATACAATTTAAAAGTTTACATATTTTCTCAGTGAGACTGAGGAGTCGCGCCTACGGGGCCGGCATTGTTTTGAATACTCGGCACACACTCTTTATCTATACAAACAAAGTTTTGTAGTAGATTTTAATATAAACATAACAAAATTTTAACAGTGGACATAATTCTGAATACAATAAAGTCACTTATAAAAATGCTAAAATAAACTGTTTTGGTGATAATGATAACTGTTGTCTATAAATATGAACAAAAAACAAATATTCGTCTTATGGACATGGTAATATTTTCCGTCCTGGAAACCAAAAAATAAAGTCCTCGCGAATATGAAATCAGTTAGCAAAATTCTCATAAAATCCCTCTAATTTATTTTTATATTACTTAGGTACTAAAATTTTCCTTTCCATATTAAAATCGAATCTACAATTATTTTTCCCTGAAATAAATAAGTAGTCTTAAATTACTTGGACCCAAGCAAACGTTTTATTTAGACGATATCTTTGCTGCTGCGCGCACAAATCATATTACCGGGGCTAATACAGAAAAGTTATTCAACAAACTCTTTAGAAAGTTAAGAGTCAAAAGCCTCCCGCGATGTAATAATCCTTTAGTCTTTCAGTTCTCTTCTAACTGGCAAAGATGATTTGCACAATTTTAAAAGTATCAACGCTATTGTTTGTAAATTAAATTTGATTTATTTCTGAGACCCACAAGTTATATTATTAGGGGTGTTGTATTTAGGTTATTGAAATTCTGCCACAGTTCAGATACCTAAAATTTTAATACTGTCTTGTAGTAAAATATAGCACAATATATGTTTACCTAAAATACAAATATATTTCAAATTCAATCATTTCCAT
Source organism: Achroia grisella (assembly GCF_030625045.1). Taxonomy (NCBI): domain Eukaryota; kingdom Metazoa; phylum Arthropoda; class Insecta; order Lepidoptera; family Pyralidae; genus Achroia; species Achroia grisella. The sequence goes on from NW_026712648.1 coordinate 1,115,863, forward strand.
TAGACTCAACGTCAGTCTTAAATTATTAAACTCCTTCCAAATCCCAGAAATTAGCTCATGCCTAATCTGTATTTTCTGGCAAATCGCATAATCATCTTTATTTTGATCTTATAAACTCATAGACCAGAGCAATAATAAACTCATTACTGTAGCAGTTTGACCCTGTCTTATGGTCATCAGTTCATTCAGACAATTAAAAATACAAATAATGATGAACACAAATTATTCATCATTCGCATTGCTATATTTTTCTGTATATTTTATATACACATAATACGTATTTAAATATTCATATCTGTTCAGTAGTAGGTCTGTGTGATATGTCCATTGCTTATAGTCGTATCTCATTTATTATTCAATTTATACCTAAGCTAAGGTTGACATATAATGACTGTACAAGTATAGAGAGTTTTGAAAATTTTATATTAATAGGTTAAATTGATAATTTAATACATTTTCTTGAATTACATAATTCATAGTTCATACATAGTTCATAGTAGTTTACATAAATATTCTAGACTTTTAAAGCTTTAAATTCTATCCAAATAAATAATTTTATAGAAAATATACAGATATGTGCTGTAAAATTACTATTAATATTTATATATATTATAAGTACTTATACAATACACAACATTAATATTCGCATAACGTCAAAGAATGAGCTGGAGCCAATGTAAAACAAACTTCTTAAGGACGAGGCATAAAATAAGGATTCATAATTCAAATCGAAAAAAGTTCTCGGGGCTCGGTAATTTTTCCCATCTTACAGCAAGTTTTGCCGGAGGGGTCGCGGGTCTTGGCTGAAGGAAATCTAAGAGAGGGTTTACATTTTTAGCCTTTCGCCGTGTCTCCTCTTCACTTTATATCGTCTTTTGATTACTCTCTCAACAAGTTATGCATATTGTAACAGTATTCCGCATCTTGGCTAGAAGAATTTTCGGTGTCTCCTTTATCCCGCGTCTTTTTGTCATTGATGTCTCATTTTTCATACCTTTTATCTCTATGACCTTTTTATTATGGAAAAAAATATTTTGACGATGTTGACATATTTAACCTTTAACCTTTAACCTAATATTGTAAAAGCAAATTTGAGATTGTTTGTTTTTAAAGGCACGTCTTCATGATTGGTGAAATTTGCCTGAAATTTGACAATAGCTTTGTGGATTGAGAAGGATGAATATAGATATTATACTTTTACTACCGATCAATCAATCACGAGAACAAAGTTGCAGGTTAATGCAAGTTATGTATATAATAATATTAAGAATGTTAGTAAAACGATCGGAAAACGGAAAATACTTTATTTAAACCGCCGCTAACACTCAATGCCCTGTTAATTCCCTTTAAGACTGCAGAACCACCCTAATTGTTATCGGCCTGCCCGACCCTTAATGGTGTTTCTAATGCGACTAATGTATTCGGGACATTTTGCAGCTTGCTCAAGGCCATTTTTCTGTTTGTATGAACGCAATGCAATTCCCGTGTCCCTTCGTTTTGGTAACTGTATTATCTGCAAATATGTTCCCAATTTCTATTGTCCAGTAATATATGTGAGTGGTGGTGCGAAGCGAATGAACATAAATAAGAGATATAGTTCGTATGTCGGTTGAGTGCGTTCGAGTCAGTGCAATGCATCTTTGAGGGAGTAGTACCCTTATATATTATCCAGTATGCTTTATTCATATCTAGGGATCTTGTATATTGAATAAAAAATATGTTTGTATTTTTTTCCTGACAATAAATAAAAAGGCTTTTTTAACTTACTAGAAATAAATTTCCACTCATGTTTTTTTTGTTATAATGTAATACTTGAAATATTTTAAATGTACTGAAAATTAAATTAGGTATTAGAAAGAATATGTCATAATCATTGCAATTAAATCATTACATAATTATAAAATTAAACATAAGAAACAATAGGCAAAAGTAAAGCGACCCAAACTAAATAAAGTAAGTCGTTTTTTTTATTACGAAACATAGGGAGATTTAATATTTCGCCACTAAAAGGATTGACAATAGTCTAGGAATTGACAATTGAAAAGGTAAACAACCTTTATTCAACTTTCATTTCAACAATAATAGTACTAAGTACTTACTTATTTATTACTTACTTATTACTATTATTGATGAATTGTCAGTTGTACTTACAACTGACATTGTAAACATGCTCCCAATATAAAAGCACTCAAAATTTTACAACCCGATCATACCGATTAGAATAGGAAAAAAAATAAAAGCAAGGTATTGAAAGTAAACAATATCCAAGTCAGCGGCACTCGTAAACTTCCTATAAACGTAGCAAGGCGGTAAATTAGATTTTATTTTATTTCTTAAACAATTTGTGGCCGGACATAGACAAAGGGCCCATAGGTTGTATGGCAGTGGTCAGCAATTCAAAGGTTTATGCGGGCACGTTTATTACTTACCTACACGCTCGGTTGGGTTGGGCCTTTATCCGATTTTAATATCGATAATGGAAACATTATTTATAAACACATATTCGAATAATATCAAATCAAAGTGTTTTATTATTTATATATAGGCACAACTATTTTTATGCATTTTCTAGTTAATCACTATTCTCAATAAGTCAATATGATGGATGTAACTACAACGGTCAACTATGCCACCTGTATTGATTAGTTTGATAATAATAAGTTGTTTGAATCTATATTAAAAGTAACATTTTGAGACTAATTAAACACAAAAGTATAGTAGCAACTTACCGCTGTGTCCGAGTCCAGTTGAAAAACTTAGATAATATAATTATATATTATTTGTACTACTATTATTATTGCTATTTAATTGCTAAATTCAAAAGTGATCCTTTTATGACTTTATAATAAAGAGCCCTTTTATTCATTAAAGATAATGTTAAACTCAGTCGGTAGTGTGTAAACCGATTACGGATTCGATAGTTACGATTAGCACATCACTAAATCGAAACAAGTAGTAAATTTTCAATGACCACTGGGCTCTGGGCTCCAATCAGCGAGCGTTGTCCTTCCCTGTTCTTTTTCACGTTAAAATGCCGTTCTTTGTTATTTCGTCTGCGCCAATAAATGTCACAACTTCTAAGACATGTTTTTGAATCGAAACAATGTTACACATAAAAAAATCCTTCGGCAGTCAGTTATTATTATTGCTGACATATCTATTTTTATTGTCGATGTTCGGACGACGCCATGTATCATCATCATCATATCATCGTCATGGTCACGGCAGGATAAGTAAAAATGTAGTATCGTACACCTCTAGAATATCGATGCTTTAGATTAGATTGGTACATCACTAATAATAATTTTAAATGAGTAGTAAGTTCGCAGTGACCACCGAACTCGGGACCCCAATCGGCGGCCATTGTCCAACGATGTTCTTGTTCACATTAAAATGCCGTTAACCGTTCTTTATTGTTTCATCCGCGCCAATAAATGTCGCGACTCCTGGGAAATGTTATTCGATGCTATTCTACTTCGATTCCGGTACCGTAATTACAGTCGCCCTTTATTACATGAATTTGCTGTACTTAAATTACTTAATACGGACCCGGTTTAATTGTATATTCTCTAATCTACGGTGGCCCGAAATGTTGCATATATAACCATGAAATACTTATTGTTAAGTAAAATTTATTGTTTTATACTGCAGTACCTATTCTATGTATATAAAGAGACTCTGATATAACATGGAAATATCATTATCTGGTGCATCGAGTTTTTTTTATTCGTGATTAAACGAAACTGTTGATTCAACTAAAACCATATTAAAAATTCAACTAACCAACTACATGTCTCCTCTACTATTTCAATTATATTGATTAAATAGTTAATTAATTTATATTAACTGTAACAATTATTTTATAATTGACAGGTAAACATGAAGCCTGAAGGAATCTATTAGACTAGTTGACTTCAATACGAATATTAATTATTCGATTACACCGAAATCGATCTTGTACAGCGAGACCACGTGATTGAAAACAAAGGCGAGATAACATAGACGACCGCAACCATTAGCGCACCCCGATCCGTAGGAGCGATCTAATAAAACATTCAAAGGCCAAAACGGGGAAAACACAAAATCAGATTGTCTCAAAATCACACGAGTGACGGTATAACGCGACAGGGCCGCGGCATTTATTATTCACCGCTTTCTCGGCTACGTGGACGGAAGAGATACTTCTCCCGACGTATCCACTCCCAACTAACTTACTGCAATCTATTCTTGTTTAGCCTTCACTGCTATTGTTTTCTTATCCACTTTTGTCTAAACACATTGTATTCAACTGATAATATTGTTAGTTATTATCGGAATCAGTGACGGAGTGACAAAATCTAGTTAAAGATTTTAATTTAATGTAGTTCCTCTTTATAGTTTTTTTTACAGTGAAAATATACAATCGATATTATTCTATACTAATAATATAAATAAGAATGTCTGTATGTCTGTTTCTTATTTTTTCACGGCTAAATTGCTGACTAGATCTTAAAGAAATTTAATATGAAACTCTATTTTAATGTCAATAAAAATAGGCGATAGTATAATCAGAAATGTGAAAGGGAGTGTGCTTGTCTGTAATCTTCCAGTACGAATAGGTAAAGCTGAATCACGGCATAAAATTATGCATTTAACTTGTATTTAGTATGAAAATCCCTTTCTATTATTTCTTATATCATAGTACTGTATTTTATGATTATGCGAGACATTTAAAAATGCATACCGTAAAGCAATTTGAACAAAACAGTATGATATGAATAGACCTTGTTTCTAGCAACCCAAAATTAATATTTAGTCTGCATGACCTCCCCATTTTGCTGACCAGGCATTTTTTTATGGATACTTTTATCATACTAAAACTACTAAATAACTACTGTTAAAACCTTTAAGAAAAAAAGCTTATTCTTCCTAAAAGGCCAGTAACGCACTTGCAATTCCCTTGGTGTTGCGGTTGCTCATAACCGGCGGTAATGACTTACCGGTATCAGGTGAGCCGCAACCTTGTTTGTCCCCTATATTTTATGCTACAAAAAACAAAAAAGACACAATTAAAACATCCCTGTCGTTAAAATGAATGAATGTAACACTCCATCTTCATATGGAACTATAAAAAATCCATTCTGAATATAATCTCTACCTATACTTAATCTGTATAACAGTAAATTATCTAGTACGTAACCCTCTGCATTTAATTCCTGTAATTTGCATAATTGCAGTTAAGAATTGAATCATTTGATCGGTAAAATTAGTCTCGGACACCCTGTAATCTCGAATAGGTGTTTCACTCACAGTTCTATATCGGTTGTATAGCTTTACCCTAACACTGTCACTGTGCTAATTTCCAACGAATATTAAAATTTCAAATTTAATTAAAGTTCTAGCATTATTTGATTATAATTTGGACGATACATAAATTGACTCGATCATCTTTCCGTACATCCTTGTCACACCATTCTTGCCTCTCAATATTCACATTTCAGTTGTATTTCATCCATCTTTCCCTAAACTCTTATGTGTATGTGTTTCATATATTTCCCAGTTAGGCCTTAACGCATACTACACGTATTATCGCATATCGCAATATGTTTCACTAAATGTGTACTACATAATATAGAGCCCGCACGAACCCGTGGTGGGTTGCGAAATTGGCACCTCGTTCACACTTCAGTAATTATCGACGGCGAAGTTTTCCCGTGAATGGCCGCCATTACCGCCGCGGTGGAACCAAAAGGAACGAGCCGATGCGCTGGTTTCCGTACGATTCTAACTTACCAGTTATTAGTGCTAAAATTACTTCTGAACCTAAATGGTTTTCAAAATGTTATATCTTATACCTTTCAATATATACATCCTTTATTATGTGCATACATATAGACATAACCCATATTCTATCAGAGATATAATATTGGTATTTTATTGTGATGCAATTTTAAAAGTAGGTAATAACATAAAAACCATTTTCAAACAACTTAGTAGAAACAACTTGCTAAAATGTAACAACAGTACAAATTTATTTCAAACACTGTATTTTAAACAAGTTGGATTACACTCATACAAACGAACTTGTTTTACCGTTTATGAAATTATATGTACAATATTTTTTGTTGGTTCTATTTTATTTTATGAATTTAAGTTTATTTGAATAAGTAAATATAATATATATATATATATATATATAATAAATAAATTCTATTTAATATACTAAATAAAATGTTAGGATAATGTGTAAAGTTAAAATTACTTATAGACACAGAGAGTATCCAGCGTTTGAAACGCCCAAGCTGCAATTAATGCGCTAAAAGAGCAACCCCCATGCGGTAAATTCAAACTTATGCCAATTAATTTTAAGATTTTAATCATAGTACTGGCATAGCAATATTATTATGGGTCGTTTAATTTCCTTGCCCTACGTCTTTTGCCTACTCACTAATGCGTTATTGCAAAATTTTAATCAAGGGTATGAGGGAATTATTAAATTATGCCGCCTGTCGTATGCACTCTAGTACTATTATAAATCTTCAGAGTTTGTTTAGGTTGTTTCTAGTTGCCATTTTCCACTACACCGTGTTAAAGTTATGACATGACACCCTCACATTATGCTAATCTATAGAACATTTACTGCCCTAATATTAACTATATATCTACTGAATTATTATTAATATTGTTAATCGGGTCTTTACAGGAATCATTTTATGGTAAATCTACTTTTTTCGTCAATAAGTGTATAGCTACCGTGAGAGCTGTGATTGTTGAGCGGACTGTTGGTGTACAATCAGGTGATAATAGTTGAAAAATATGCAGACAGCTAGTGTAACTTAATCTAAACACGGAGAGAGGCAAATAATATTACACTTTAAAGAATCTATTGAATCATAAACGTCTATTATTATATTAGTATTTTAAATACAGCCACATTTATAATATTATTAAGAAAATAAGTAAAAATAAATTATAAAAGGAAAAAAAATAATTTTTATTATACTTTCATGGACGGGACATTGATAGAAATAAGTGAGTTTGAATTTAATTAGTTAATATATTAATGTGCTAATGATTTCTCGTTATAAAAACTTCATAAACGTACTTGTTCCTCTTACATAAAATAAATGTAAAACTAAATTACATTTAAATGTAGTTACAAAATTTATTGTTCTATATTATACGAACAAGGTTATGATAAAAGTCGTTTATTACTTCAACATGGGACCGCACTCAGTCAATTTACGGAGCCATCCTTCAACCGAAGCAAAAGTAACGTTAGTAGGTGCAGACAGACAGTAATAAACTTCTCTTTACGTGTTTTTGTAGTTTCTTTAGGAATAAACTTACCTAACCTCCCCCCCCCCACCGCCTCTGTCTGAGGTAGAGCAAAGTGCTTCTTTTATAAAAATATCAGTTATGCCCGCGACTGCGCTTATACTATTCTAGACGCCATCTATTGATGACAATCAAACAATACTAATAACTATTATTATATTAATTTAAAAAGTGACAGCTTTCATTAACCAATATTATTCTGATTATTACTATTATTAATACGACTTAATAACATTATATTCTCTCAAAATGTCATATTAAGTCTTTTAGACGTACTTATGTGAAATCTTAACACACAGACAGACAAACAAACTATTGTCGTTTCAAATAAATATATTACGAGTCAGTCGCGATTTTAAGAATTTATAATTGTCCTGGAATATTATATTATATATGTAAAGAAAATTAAGTTGGCTATCTTTGCCAATTGAATCACGTCGAATTGGGCTCGTGTCGACTCAAGATCAAATAATTTCATGAAAATGAACCTGGGGCATATTTAATTAACCCGACCTCCCCTATTAAAGTGTACAAGAATTCCCCAGTTTAACATTAACATTCATCAGGAATTTAATTCGCTAGAAACGGAAAATATTTATTTACAATTTTTCGCAGTTCAGTTCTATTTGCACATTTTCTTATTATTATTTATCTTATTTTCTTAATCTCTTAACTAGGAAAAAAAAAATAATTCATCTTAAAATATATAGAATTTTTTGCCTGACAGAAGTTTTAATTACTCTGTAAGATGTGTGTGTGTTTTATAAACGCTTACTGATCTAAATGTAGTAGATACTCATCAGGTCTCATTCTTTCATGTTACGATATATATATTTGAAAAAAAGAGGAATGAAAGAAAAAAATAAGTTTACTTCATAAACAAAAAATATACAAGAAATTAATATTTAAATACAATTTTTAAATATTTCAAGTCCGTATACGTACGTACGTATAACTACGCTTTCCTTATAAATGTTCTCTTATTAGGTTTTAACAACATATCAAAAGTCAGTTATTGAAATACCGAATCTCTAAATTGAGAAATACTAACTACTTACTGCTACAAATGAAATATTTACTGTCGCATCTAATTTTTACATATTTTTCAAGACCAATCAAAATATTTTATGTTTCAACGTAATTAAGTCGTAATTATAATTCTTATTATATATCGAATTACATTTTTGCTCGCTAACGCTAAATAAGTATAACTATAGATATAATCAAATCCAATATACGTAGAATGCGAAAAGCAAACGCACGAACGTGATCTACTCGAAGCTAACGTCTGCGAAACAGATGGGTATAGAAATTAAGGGCGAATCTAAGCTAATCAAACATTAAGCCGACGGTTTACCTGGGACCCACTAAATAAATACAGCGAGCAAATGAAAAACACCCACGTTCGAACAGTGAGAATTCGTAGGCAATAAATATGCATAGCGCGTCTATGGCACAACCTCTGTGATTAGTCGTGTGGGGTAGGAGAGCCCCCTCACCGCTGATACGGATAGGTGAGTGATAGCGAGGGGGGAACTAAGAAACCCCCCAGTTAATAATGGTACGTGTCTCTGTTGTATCGGCGAAATATCTTGGATATTGCCAATATAGGACGCTCACGTGTGGGCACACTTTTGTTTTTGTCACTGCGTGTGTCATGATATTCTGATATTCAATGAATAACTTATAGAGTTCCATTTCCGTGACACAGATGATTATTGAGAAATAAATTCATCAATCATTCTGATAGTAGGTAGTGATAGTAGGCTTTGGTATATACCTGAAATAGCGGCGTAAAATAAATTTAATAATATAATAATTTAATAATATATATATGTAAAAACCGTAGTAAAACACAAGTATATAATTAAAATACTATTGATATTCAATTAAGTCACTTATATTTTGACAAATGTATATTTTACTAACTACAATTCAGTTCAGAAAACAGATTCAATCCAGACAAAAGGGTAAGACACTAAAATATTGCACTCTCTATATAAATTATTGACACTACATATCTAGAGTATTTTTTATTGTTATAACTCAATGCCTATCTATACTATTATTACAGATTACTATTATCACCTCAGAGACAGCTACATAACTCTGTTGATGTACATTTGTAGGACCATAAAGATTTACAACTAGACAGCAATACTCTCTGAAACAGGTATATGCACTTTATTGCCTCTAACACTGGGATGCATTATATTCGGGAGTTATATGCTCCAGTGAGTTGGTATCCGGTAAAAGAATGGGTCCCAAGGTAAAGGGGAGCTGAGATACTATTACGTTTGATGGTTATACTGTCAGTAACTGTAACATACTAATATTAATCCTATTTCCTTAAAATAAGGACCAAAATCATTGTACTTTGTATGTTAAAAGCATATATTGTAAGTTGGTGCATCGCGTTTTAATATTACAGTTTATTATATTATAGGAAAACGTAAACGTATAATATTGTCATTTCAATATAATATTCTAAATATATATCTAACTTTGAATTTATTATTAATAATATACTAGTAATTGCTATTATCGCTTTTTTTACTACTGGAGGCCTCGGTGGTCTAGCGGTAAACCGCTGCACGCTGTCTTACATCCGATGGCCTCGGGTTCGACTCCTAACACAATGCCAACTTGTGTTTAAGAATATTATTTATAAGTACCCATAACGCAAATAATACTGCTAAGCTGATAGTAGAAGACGCTGTGTGAATTGTGAAGGGTTATTATTATCAATATCTAAAATAATAATTATACAAATCAGTTTTCCGAATTAGGGAAGAGAATTGGGAATATTTGCCAATGTAATATAGTATACCATAAGTACATGAAGGTATACCGTAATTCTAACAATAATACAATTGTGAGATTAAGTGGTTATTCACTCCTGGTAGTGGTTAGATATATTTATTGTTATTTCCTCTGATTGCGCGTGAGGCAACGTTAAAATCAAATTAGAAAACCCGACTCGGTCCTAAACAAATTTCAATTTTCAATTATGACCCCGTAGGAGTGGCAGGAGACCGGACACTCCCTAGAGGTCTAGCTGACTTATTGCTCGCTATCGGCCCCGACGCCTCAATAATGTATTCAGAATAATCGCGCATATTGAATACGCCCACAAGAGACACAATAAATAAGTTTTGACTTGCCAAATTTTAATGCAAACTTTACTAATTGCTAAGCTGATCAATCAATCATGAATTAATGACGTTAATTAGTTGAATCACTAAATATAACTTAAATTAAAAGACATCTTATAGGTATATTAACCGGAAATGTGATCAAATTTAAAACCGTTCAAAATTCAAAGATTACTAAGTACAAAGTTACAAAGATAAAGTTTACCATTGTTAAAGTGTAAAAAAGTATCGTCAGTTTCACCTGTTTCAACCTCCATGCAGCTTTCTAATCTGTGTTTCCGGTATAGGATATATATTAGGCAGTGAAATTACTAGATAAAGGGCATGACGTCTTAGTTCTCTGGAAAGGCAACGCATGATTCACAGGTGTAACATATTAATGTAATAGCACTTGATTTGTTTATTTATGTAGGCGACGGTTACTACTACTGACAGTTAGTTCGCATTTCCAATTACAACAATAAAAATTAAATACACGTTAACATAGTATTAATAAATTAACTACTTTACAAAATATACCATTTCATTAATTTATTTAATTATTGTAATATTTTCTTAGCGTACATACAGTATATAACGTTGCGAAAATACATTTATAATATCATCTATCATATTTATACAGTACGTATTTATATAGAGTACGAATTCTCTTGACACTATCAATCTACTTCTTTATAAAATTATTCGTAATTTAGATTAATTCAAGAATAATAAGAATTATTTCTGTAAAAAACTTCAACGATACCTCAAGGGTCTATACTGTTCTATTCCTGGTAAACTAAAAAATCTTCTTGATAAAAAATCCAAAAGGTTTTTTGATAACCCTAATTATCTTAACCAAAATGACGTTATATTACAATGATTGTATATTGGCATATCGTAAACACTAAAATCATAACCAAATATAAATAGGATATGTTAGATAGTAATTTTAAAGTAAATGAGTCGCGTAAAGCGATCTGACCGCATACGCTATCCGCATATCCAAAATAGTCTTAGTATTCGTAATACGGGAGATAAACTTCATGAAAAACGATTGATGTGGTTTTGGCTACGGAATATGTGACCAAAGGATTTCATTGCTAGGAGATAATTGTTCTCACAAATACCATGATTGCAACCTTGGCCTCACCATAAAATTATTATATTGAAGACCATGAGCCCCGGCAACAGTAATAGAGACTAATACGGTCAAAAACTTGTAACTTTCATAACAAATTGCTTTTATAACCAATTGTTTGGTTAGATTTGTAATTACGTTTATTACGATACGTCACGTTACAATAGTTGCTGTCTCATGCTATATATTGATTTCTTTGGCAATAAAAGAATCAACGCCCACCTTAGTTTTACCATAGACTTTTTCCAGTTCAATGAGCATAAATGGCAATAGGATTCTATTCGGTGGATGACCCCTAATATTTCTTAGGTGCCGTCACTATCTTCCACATTGAAAAGGTGGAAAGATTTACCCGAAACCCTTACGGTCTGTCGGTTAATATTGAAATATTTATTTTTCAATAAACCTTTACAGCGAGACGAGGGTGCGAAATGTCCCCCAGTTAAATTAGCCACTGATTTTCTTCTCTCGCGGTCAAACGAATATAATCCTAATAAATCACATATCGATAAACATAACAATCCTAAAATCGTAGTTTTACCATTAATTTTTCAATTAGATATAATAGTAGATATAGGTGTAAGGATACATCTACCGCAAAAAAAATTGACAGAGAAACTTAATTGAATTCAAATTCAAAAATCATTTATTCATATCATGTAGGACATTTTAGCCACCGCTTATGAACGTTAAGTTTTTACATTATAATTTTTTTTCCTACCGTCCACCCTAGCTGTAAATAACTAAAAGCCTATGATACTCGTATACTTCTGTTAGTTATACTTTCGTAATTATTTGATTGTTATACATAAATAAATTAGCTAAAATGGATCATAATAAAAATGAACGTTAGTATACAAAAATTTTTACATTAATAATATTTAAGAAAGACAATACAATGCTACATTTAGTTAGTACATACCTCTAAAATGTGTAGATATATATTTAATTTACAAAACATCATACATAATCTAGATACATAACAGATGTTTCGAAACGAATAAATCTTAGTTACCTTAACAAACATTAACTACAAAATTGACTAAAAAAATGGTAATAAAAATCTCATTTATTAATAATAAAGTACAATACACAGCCAATAGTTGTATCGGAAAAAGTTCCATTTGAATGAATTGTTACGCAGAAAAAAGCAATAAGGATGGAAGTGAAACGACAGGAGTGCGGTATATAGGGCCAATAAAGGTGTTGGAAGACAAGCAGATTTCAATATCGGGAATATCCATAGTGAACACCGGTGATATCAATAAGCGGCATGATGCTGCGACGAACTGCCGAGGTAGGGGAGACGAGATCGTGCTCTAGAGAGATTGCTGCCGATTACCGCACCCGATTGCCATCATGTAAGTAGTAAGTCCGCAATGTCCCACTACGTCGAGTCACTGTATTATATTTATTACTTTTTTTAAGGCTATAACCAACGCGCAATTTCCAAACCATATTTGTTTTCTATAGATACTATACTATCTAGACTTTTTCTCATTTAGGCTTGGCTGATTTGAATGTAACGTAATAAATAGATAGATCTTTTTATTGATTATTATAAACAAAACTTTTCATCCACAGTCATGGACAAAGTTGCGGAATAGTTAATGTTTACGTTACGAATATATTTGTAATAAAAAAACAATTAGAATCAAAATTAAGTAATATATATATTTTAATACTAAGTAGAAAAATTACACTTTTCGAAACCAACTTAATAGTAACCAAAATATTATTTTATACAGCGTAAAAACTATAAATATTGTAAAGTAATAAATACAAGTTGCGCCACTATTGTAAATGTAATCAGTAGTTAAAATCGAGAGCTTTAAATAATACGCAATAAAGCTTGCTCGACATAATGTTTCAGATACTTTTATGTTCCCCGTGTTGTGCACGAGGCTATTATCGAAACAAAAGGAAACTACAATCTCGAGAGATTGAAAATCAAATAATGCGAACGATCGTAATATAATACCGTTCCTTATTAAGACAGAAATGTAGCATTAGAGGGAAATAAGGCAAATACGAAAATCGGGCCGCGTGTCCTGTGCGAGGGAGGAAAAACGCGACACGGAAAATGTTTATAGAGAGAACAGGGTAAGGGGGTAATGTTCGTAATAAAATTTTATACGCCTTAATATTTCGCCGAACGATGAGTCGCGGCGTGTGTGAAATTATGTACATACGACGGCGGCAGCACGCCAGAATTTACAGCTCTTTCCAAATAAGTGTAGTGTTTTTCTTCACGTAAACAACAATAAAATTTTCAGCATCCTATATCTACTTTCTGCAAATTGTGTGATAAAAAGAAGCCTGTTTTTTTTTTAATACATGCATTATATTCGTTCCACAATTCAGTATTAGAAATATATATTTAATATAACACAGTAGCTTGTATCGAATCTGAACAACATTAAATTTAAATTTGCAGCTTTTATGTACGAAATATTCTTAATTAATATTATACATTCACACTTTACGACATTCATGATGTAATAATACTGCAGTTCTATTTATTTAACTAACTGTCTGAATTATTAAATAGTCTACAAAATAAATTAATCTATATCCTCGTAATAGCGTTGGGTAAACAAATATTCTCTCAAGGCGTCTGCTTGCTATGTACTCGCATAGACATCAATTCACTCAGTGATAATTTATGTAAATGATATTCACATTACCCTGTTTCCTATCCGAAGCCGAGTATACGCTCTGACATGTTTCAGAGCTTGTTTATTGCTATGTTTTGTCTTTATTATCTCATATCTCCTGTCACTATTTTTCCTGGTGTGCCTACACGCCGTTTCAGATTTTATTTGCGACTATGAATTCATTTTTATCACAGCCGGTAAGCTAAAAGTTATCTGATGCAGTCTCAATATAGAAACTAAATATGAACGACGTTGTTAAAATATATTTCAATTTAATACTGTTGGAAGTAAGTGCGTGCTGTGTGAAATCTAAACATATGGCGCAATATTAAATTTACGAAGATTGAAAAACTTAATAACATCTACAATGCGACAGCAGAATCTAGAAGCCAGTTTTATGGTTACTTTAGGAAAGACGTTTCTAACACCGCAGAGCATTTTCTAAATTACCATCGGAAACCTAATAAAGGCTCGGAAGTTTTAAGAGCGCGTTTGCTAAAAATACGGTGTCGCAAAAGTTTTCTTTATTAGTTTCCCCCTTTAATCCGGCCAGGCGTGTCCCAATGTCTTTATGGCGAATTTTCAATCTGAGTCTGGGCGGAAGCCAATAAGAAATCAACTATTTGTTCCCTGATTCCCGTGCATCGGTTCGAGGGGTGCCTCGGTGCTTTACGACTTCTTTTACGATTGGAGATGCATTCGGAATTAGTCTGCTATCGGGCGAGAGCATTTTCATGTACACCCAGATGAATGAAAGGATTACATGACTCAGTTTGCATTAGACGTCTACATAAGTAAATAGCATCTCATAATGCTACATTATATCTAAGATGATATTCATGCAAAACTATTTCCATACAAGTAGCTTTCTATATTAGGGTCTTTTCTATAATTTTTACAATTAAATGAAAATTCCTTTAGATACAATAAATCGGTATTATTCTTGATATGGTAACATTGTTTTTAATTTACTTTTTAGTTTCAATAAAATATTTTATGAAACATTATATATATTTTTCATACTAAAAACGAATATATATTCCACTGGAATTGGACCTATTATTATTTAATACAATACAAATAAAAATATCAACTAAATAATTAAGAGAAATATTTTGGCCGTCAAGCATGGTCCTAACAACTGCAAAATATATAAAAACATTTTGTTTAATATACACTAATTGCTTAACATACTTACAATCTATATAATCAGATTAAAAAAGGTAGTGTCAATTACTCTACAAAAGAAACAATTAGCAGCGGACTGCACTTTCTTCTTTTCAAATCAAATCAGATCAAAACTCATTTTATTCATGTAGAACACACATTTTAGCTTATGAACGTCAAATTTTTGAATTTTTATTTTTTTATTGGCTTGTTGGCAAAATATTATTTAATATTTTGCCTACCATCATTTCCAGTTCAGTATACAGATTCAATTGAGAAGAATTGGCAAGAAACTCAACAATATTTCTTTTTTTTTCAAGCCAGTATATTTTGCGTACTTATGTAGGTGTCTATGTCTAATATTATTTGAAAGTCATTTGAAATTGCAATTTCAAGAAAAGAAATTATGATATATTTCGTTATACTTCGTATAACAAGAGGGATGGGTAAGTGACGGTGTTTCTCGCGTAACGCCCTTCCAGAACTTAATAAAGTGAAGTTAATAAGTACTTAAGGTCGAAATTTGCGTAGGTAATCTGTCAGTTTCACGTGAAACGTTTTGATACAATCTCTCTTTAATATATTTGAACAATTTGCAATGAATTTGATTAATATCTTATCACATATTAATTATAAATATTCTACTCATGTTTGCATCGTACCAGCCACTAATTCATTGAGATGCCTTACCACTAATACATAATAACTCTAACACTAAAATCTGAATCTAATTTCTACGAATCAAATATAATTTCTTTAATAGCTATATTTATTCGTACTTTATTTCTATGAACTTTATATTATTAAAAGAATTAAATTATTCTGTCGACAGATTAATATGTATTATCGATATACCCATTTAAATTGCTATGCAAAAATTCTCCCATCTGCTTTTGCACAAATTATTTTTACGTTCTTGGTAAATAATGCTATAAAATTCCCAATACAGACTAAAAAATACTTTACACAACTGTCTATAATGTATACCGACGGTGTATAAAAATATCTTCATTATTCGAGATGAAGCTAGAGTGTGATGAAGGCTCTACGTTAATACTTTATTACAGTTGCTATAAGATTACTTGGTTTCCTTTTACGACACTTTTAATCGCCACTAAGTTCTATCGAGCCTGCACTAAGCACCAGAGCTAACTCCATAATACTTTTAATTTACTTTTATGAACAATACAATAAGTAAAAGTGTTTAAGTTGTGAAACTTATAATAGTTTGTTATTGCTTATAAAGAGTTTGGTATTATTTTCAAATAATTTATAATGCTTATCCAATTGTATAAGCGAACAAAGAAGGTATTATTACATTATAATGGTCCCAGAATTAGAAATGAAAAGAAAATAGAAATAAAATCTTGGCATGGTATGTCCCTTTATGTATGTATAGGTATTTTCCTATTTTTTAATAGTATGTATTCAGTTATTTATTGAAATTTATAAATAATATGGAATATTGCAAATTGTTTATAACCTTAATTCACTAAAAATAACAATAACTTTACTAATCTGTAATACTACATCAAGAGTTACTACTGTGTAAGCATATTTTGAATATGCTGTACATTTAAGAAGAAGGAGTTAGTACAAGAGGAGACATTTCGAGAGAAATAAGGTATGGGTAGGTTTTATGATAGTAAGGGTAATATTGGCGAAATTGATTTAGTGACTGTATAAGCAATTATGCCGTTTTATAGGGTTCATAAAAGTATCCAAAAAAAGACGAGCAGACACAGTTCGTCGACACATGTGACAGAAAATACACCAGATCTGGTTTAAGAATAATTATTTAATACTTATTCTTATTATGCAACACTAAAAAAAATATTTTTATTTTTATGACACAATGTAACTGATATTAATCCATTAAAATAATTAATTCTATATTATATTTTCACCATATTAGTATATCTATCTTTGTTATGTCGCTATTAACTCAGTGCCAGTAGCCGTCACTCTAATAACCGAGTGTTGGCAAGAATCGTGACTAAAATCTCATAACAGCAGCGAGTTAATTTAGTTTCATATTCGTTTCTAAGGATTATTTGTCCTTCGGAATGTCACTAAATATTTACTCGAGCATTTGTATTTTATAAGAGCTTATTGCCGAAGGCGAGATATTGAAAATGTACCTACGGTAAGAATTCTTTGATCTTTGCTTTTAGTCAAAATGGTTTCGATATTTAATATATTTGTAACATATTTTTTTCAATATACATATGTATATTCCTATTGTTGTTTATATACATTCACAACTATTGATTTTAGATTTTAGTAAGAACTAGTAGCATATTTGAACTTTAAAAAGTGTTTTTGCTTGAAATTAAGTAACTTGACTAATTTTAAGGAAGTTCACAGATAATGAAGGTAACCCAAAGACTTTTAACGTGGTCATAGTATCGCCTATTGGCTTAGTGAAATTAAGATAAAGCTTTCGCTCAAAGAGCATATTACTAACATAGAGCTTATTTCGATCCTGTATATGTACTTTGCACTTATACTATTAGCAACATCAGTTATATTTTTGGTTACAGGTTTTTGTTGTTTTTGTATTTTTGGCTGTAGTAGAAGTCAAATATTGCAAGCTAAAAATGTAAACTAAATATGTTTGCGTCATATACTTTCTAAATTAATATTTTTATATAAATAAACCTTATCGGCCTTATTACAAAAAGATAAACCTGGTTTAGCACTAGTAATAAACCATTCACCAATGTATTCCTTATTACAAAATGAAGTTTATCTCTAAATCGTGATTCGTCTATGGTCTAAAGTTAGACCTGCGATGCCCCTAGTTTAACAGTGGTCTAAATGCAAAAATACAAAATCCATTTTAAAAATTCTATTGTAAGTTGTAGTTTTTGGAAAAATATTTTAACTAAATTAAAAATATATTAACTAAAAAATATTTAAAGCAAATTTTACGACAATAAAAATATATAAAAGACGTTATTTGTTATTTTTTCACTCATTTGACTTTGAAATAGTCACCATTCGAACGATCCAATAAAAATATCTCGCCGTTCCTTTCCTCCGTATAGGACTCCTACTTGTAATTTAAAACTGATTTTCAGCCTAATAGTACAGTAATAAATATTATATATTAATGAAATAGTTATAATGAAGACCTAGATAAATAGAAATAAATATATTTTTAGTTTATACATTTTTCTTTGAACTAATATTATTTTTGATCTTTTCAGTTTTCTGGTAAAATGGAACGTAATTGTACGGTGACAGACATGAGTGACTGATTTCTGTATGGAATACATAATGAACGATTTAACTGTAGTACTAAGTAGTCCTCTGTTAGATCTGGATTCGTAATAATGTTAGGTTTATTCCAAGTATTAACATTAGGAATGGTTTAAACCACGACCATTTAGACCACGTTTCGTCCGAGTTTTAACAGATTTTTTGTAATAAGACCGTATAAGTTTTTTATGCAACACATAAGAATCTAAAGTTAATACTTGGAATAAACCTAACATTATTACGAATCCAGATCTAACGGAGGACTACTTAGTACTACAGTTAAATCGTTCATTATGTATTCCATACAGAAATCAGTCACTCATGTCTGTCACCGTACAATTACGTTCCATTTTACCAGAAAACTGAAAAGATCAAAAATAATATTAGTTCAAAGAAAAATGTATAAACTAAAAATAAATTTATTTCTATTTATCTAGGTCTTCATTATAACTATTTCATTAATATATAATATTTATTAATGTACTATTAGGCTGAAAATCAGTTTTAAATTACAAGTAGGAGTCCTATACGGAGGAAAGGAACGGCGAGATATTTTTATTGGATCGTTCGAATGGTGACTATTTCAAAGTCAAATGAGTGAAAAAATAACAAATAACGTCTTTATATATTTTTATTGTCGTAAAATTTACTTTAAATATTTTTAGTTAATATATTTTTAATTTAGTTAAAATATTTTTCCAAAAACTACAACTTACAATAGAATTTTTAAAATGGAGTTTGTATTTTTGCATTTAGACCACTGTTAAACTAGGGGCATCGCAGGTCTAACTTTAGACCATAGACGAATCACGATTTAGAGATAAACTTCATTTTGTAATAAGGAATACATTGGTGAATGGTTTATTACTAGTGCTAAACCAGGTTTATCTTTTTGTAATAAGGCCGTAAGTGTCTCGTAAGAATATACGTCATAACTCAAATCTGGGCTATGGCATATTTTTACAAGAAACATGGGTTAGTGATGGGACTGTTACTCTTCTACTTTCATAAATATTAATAGTTTATACATCCTTCATCTGGGCCTCAAACTATATCACTTTGTCCATTTGTACTAATTTGGAAAAAAACTATCTACTCCGTAATTAAACTAACACAAAATATTTATTAACATAAAGTCACGTATTAGCCATACTTTTCCTTATATGTCTTCTGTATATTCGAATATTTCAATGGTCAAGAAACATTTCCGTAACATCCTACAAATAGAAAACAAAGTCTTTTTATTAACTCGAATCACGTAAAATATTTAATTTGTGCTTTGTCCGTATTATTGTTAGAGACATAAGCGATAACGCCACGGAACAAACGCCCTGAGGCGAGCGCCGAATTAATCCAATACACGAAGTAGGTATAAGGCTAATGGGGCAAAGTTTCCATGTAAGCCAATTGTGTGCTGTTAATCTAATCGGTACCGTGTACGATATTATGATACAAGCGTTACAATTGCCAAATGAAAAATACGCGGATTTCCTGTCGAGCGTAATCGCACTGTAATCCATCAACTGAACGACGCCTGCTTGCGCCCTATTACGGATTGTCACGATACTAATATATGAGAGACTAGCTGCTACTCGCGACCTTGTCTGTTTTTATTTAAGGAAAAGATGTCCTCATAATGCTATCTATCTTCATGCCAAATTTTATTATGATCCCTTGAGTAATTTAGTCGTGAAAAGGTAGGTAGCAATTAAATAGAAAGACATACTTTCGCTAGCTGTTACCGGCGGCGACTTTATCCGCTTAGACATAAATGTACAAATTTTGATGAAGAATGCTATGCATTCTAAAAAATAGATATAAAATGCTGAATATTAATATGATATCACATACCCTACTTTGTAATGGATTTTCACTGTTACTCATATTATATATAGAGCCCTTAGCTTGCAGCGATAATATGGCTTATGATATCTCCACTTACATGAATACACATATACTTTCATATCAGGTTCTGCCGGCCACATCATTCATGTATGCTGATTGGCTAAAATAAAAATGAATCCATTAAGGCATCAATACGGAACAAACTTTTTTTACATTTATATTGTATTTTGATCGGAATAAATTGTTAAGTTCTATAACGACACCTTTCCGTTATATATGGACGGTGTATTTTTTTGGCTTTCTAATTTAAATGTATACAGTTTTGTACCGAACCCATTCACATGAGCTTGTTTGACGAAGCGTACCAAGCGAATAAGCGTAAGAAAAATCTATATAAACTTGTATCTGTTCCCATACATTTGGATTTTCCATAACCAACATCGTATGTTACTTTGCGTAGAGCCCTAGTTCTGTCTTATCTACAATTACCTCCCATTTTCAGCGCTTGCATTCAGCACTGACCCCAATACGCCAGCTGGTTGTTGTTTGCTACTACGGCAAATTATAATAAATTCCATAAAAATAGAAAGCATGTTGTTTGCTTAAACTATCCTTGACCAAAATAATTTTGTATGATAGGATCTTTGTGACGTGCGCTGGTTTATTATAACTTTCTTCCTTGGAGCTCCAGCTGTGAGGGGTCTGGCGACCTCACTCACTCCCCTGTTCTTTTCACCCCCTCATACTACCCCCGGGCCTGTGTAACTATGTGCTCATGCGATAAAACAATTACCCCAATGAAGTCGCGTTTGCTACCACGTCCATAATTTCATAAACCAAAAATGGCAAAACTTTCATGAACTTACAAATAATGACGACAAACTACACAAATTAAGCCTACATTGCTTTGTTTATTAAGAATGAAGGCTTGGACTGTTTTATTGAACATAATAACGCAGTTATATATTATACATAGTGTAATATATCTTTACATGTATACTATATTATTTGTAACGTTGTCTGTACTTCTAATATGACGTAATATAGTGATATCTGTGTAATATAATTTGATTTTATTTAATATACGTATGAATTAGTTTAATTGAATTGTTATAATAATATAAACAAAGAATAGGAACAAATATAGATTATATTTTGAGTACAACTAAACTATGTTAATTTAGTTTATTCTAGTCAATGAATAGATTAAGTACTAAATTCTGTACTTTTACTAGAAAAAAAGGGAATGTATAATTTTAGAAACGAATATTTTTTTACCACTTAAAGGAAGAATGGTTTTTTTGCCATGGCATTCATAACTTGCCGAGGATGTAGGAAAATGTATAAACTTCAATGGAAACTATTTTAAATAAAATAGGTTTTATAATTTTCAAATTACAAACGTGTAAGTTTTGCAAAAAAATCCGGTTTCATACTTCTACACCTATTTATATAAAACTTAACCCACTAATTTTTGTAATGCTTTTATTTTATCTTAATTATTTCTATAGGTATTTATGTTCGAACTTATTAAACGCTGTGGCACCTACAATATTATAGTGCTAAAGTATAAATATGAATTTAGTATAAATAATCAAGTATAATTCTGACAGAGTATAAATATAATCAAATTAAGAACAAGAATCTATTATCAGATCAACATCAACGCCGTCGTGTACCGTTTAAAATTGCGTGCCTAACTACTGGATCTTGATAGGGCGGCCCTAACTAATTATACTTTTGTTTATTATATACAGCCTCAAATACTGTTTCACTTTTTATATATTTCACTACCTAATACCTGTCCTAAACTTATATTGATTAATTTTAAATATCCTTACCATTACATCAGCGTAAATAAGTATGTGCTATAAATAATTCCACAATCGCATAAAATACAACCAAATGCAATCAAAATGAGTATTTCCTTTTTAAAATCGTCTGATAATCCACACGTCTGATTGGACCAACTGCAACATTGAAAGTGGCATTTATTGACATGCTCTACTAAAAAGTGAGCGATAGTCGGCTATATGCATTGTAGCAAGTTTATTGCGACCGAAACAGTAAATTGCATGATGAAAAATGCACCACGCGGACTATGACGTAATTCTGACAGGAGCCGCATTGAAGAATAATAAATCCGCCGTGATACGAAAAATATTTTTAGTTCCAGTAGGAAGCAGTAGTATCTGAATATAATATTTAATTTTAGTTTCTACTTATTAAATAATCACTATCAGCTAAAAACGATTCGCGTCTCATTGCTGAAAAATTTAATAGAATGATTATTATTATGACGTAGGTCCTACGCGACTTATTATAGTATTTTATTTCAACTTTACATTATCTTACATTAATATATTTGTGCTTAGTTTAAGTCTTTTACAGACAGATATGAATGAAAGTGATGATATATTATATAATTATGATATGCACGTATTTATTTAAAAAAAAAGTATTTTTAGTACCGCTATCAGTTGTTTGATGCTCTTAGTACTTTTCTTAGTTAGAGACAAGATGACACTGCAGGTCCATGATTACACATGTAGAAAAAAATCTAATTAACCGACAAAAACTTTAATACCGCCCTATTTATATCAGGTGTTAAAAAGCTCTATAGAGAACAGTGATGTATATAATGGAATAATATGTAATAAAAATAAAACTAAGTGTTATTGTCTTCCAAAACAGTTTACAGTTTTTCGTTCAAAGATTCTTGTACTAATAATAAACATTTATTGCGACTTATGTCTAATAGAGACTGGCTCGGAATGTTCTCGTATAAAAATTATGGTACCATTAAAATGCATTCACGTCGTATAACTTCAAACAGTTTGAATAAAATAATCCTCGCTAATATAAGGCTCAGGGTTCGCCGTTTATCGTCGATTTTGTTTTTACCAAAAAGCATGTTTCGCTGCTTTGCACCGGCTACTGCCGTTTTTTATCCCCAAAAGAAAAGTAGAGACGTTATTATTTGCGTTTCCCGTTCTATATGTCAGTTCGTGACATTGCGATTTTCAAATAGAGCTATTTAAATTTGACTTTTTTTCTTCGAGTTTTAATTATTCAGGTTTGTTCTTAGTTACGTTTTTCATGAAAATGTATTTAAATCTCTAAAACTTTTCCCTGAATTGAATACCACGGAATATTAATAATAATATTTTGCAATAAAATATAAATAAATTACTACTAAATACTAAACTGACTGAGAACCTCGTACTTTTTTAAATAGATTGGATACAATGTACTTACATAAATCAAAATCTAATATATATTATTTAAATTATTATAAATTATTTAACTATTAATTTGACATTCATATCGTAACTAGCCATTAAATCCGACTTCGTCTGCATAAAATTCATTTCCCCAACTTATCCCTTCCAAAATATTTATTATGATAAAAGATAGCCTATAGTATGCAGTATACATATATTCTTTATTATACAGTGCCGTCATCATACCAAATTTCATTTAAATCCTTTCAACCAGATACACAGATATTCGCAAGTTTCATTTTTCTTTTATGTCCGTATAAAAACAATTGCTAGTGTTATTAAGTCTCTAAAAATAACATTCGATATTATCCAAGACATTCTATCACTGAAAACATTTTTATTCTTCGTCATTACATTATATTTTTTGTTCTCATAATTCCTTTATGGCATTGTATATTGGTATTATATTTTTTCTTTGTTGGGTTATATTGAGCTTAGCTTTCAAGCTCTTTTGCATCCACTTTGATCTTCTCTTAATCTTAAAACTGCTTTCAACATGAAGCTAGCTAATTAACATTATTGTACTAATAAACTTGTTTATAAATTCATAAAATAATTGCTATTAACTCTATATATTTGGTGTCGGTATTATATTCATAAAAACTGATCACTCAATATACATATATTCTTTGTATAAAACGATTAAATCATGAGATGTTTTTTAAATATTAAGTGGCCTATATTTTCGTAATGCATAATACTTCAAACATATTGAAAATAATATTACTTCAACAGATAAAAGGTAGTATTTAAATGTGTACTTCGTAAGATGCGAAATACTGCATTATTCGGGTAACAGACGTGCCTTGCAATTTGGTGATACAAGGTTGCATACGATAGATTCCCAACGGCGTCTGGTCTAGCAATACTGATTTCCGAATCACACACCTGTCCTATTCCCCAGCAACCAATGTTACATTCCATATTCAAACTCCATTTCGCCTCGAAACGGTACAGGTTTTTTATTCCAGTTTCACATTATTGCTAATTTGGCAATCCAAAAAGTATACATATTTAATTTATAATATCACTGTTTTTAAAAGACTATTAATATCTATACCAATCGACTGATGACTGTTATTCTTGTAAAAAGTCAGACATAAAATATATACTTTTTAAATAACTACGTTTTCTTGATAGTTAAATAGTTATTTCTAAAATTTATATATAAAACAAGACGGGTTAATAAAATTATGTAGTTTTTAAATATTTCTATTCTTTTACGTCCTATTTCTATTTATAAAACATACACAGATAACTAAAATAAAGTGGTTTTAACATTTTAAGGTAGGTACTTTCTTTCTCCTCCATTCCCCCTTACATAGGAAGTATTGACGTCTGAGGTCGTTCGTAGAAAATTTCGAATCGAACGTCACCATCGCAAATAGGTGTACACTCTGAAAAGTCTTCCATTCCTAGACTCACTTCCGATTAAATTTTATATACTTGTCTAGTACACGTATTTAGGATGATAAATACCATATTGCAATATAACTCTAACTTTAAATTACTATTTTTAATAACTCTCTACATGATGAAGATCTATGAAATCAATTAGTAGTATTTTCGACCTGAAACGACATTATTTTTTTAAGAAAAGGGCATTATTTCATAAGGACCTGCAATACTCACAATTTCAAAAGGTGTTACAGAATGGGTGAGAATAACTTACCATTATATATTCTACATGATTATTTGTAGTACATTATGAAAACCCTAGATTAGAAGTAGATCTTACATCAATATAAATACATATAACTCAAAGGTGACTGACGTAGTGATCTATCAACGCACAGCCCAAACCACTGGACGGATCGGGCTTAAATTTGGCATGCAGGTAGATGTTATGACGTAGATATCCGCTAAGAAAGGATTTTTATTAATTCTACCCCCAAAGGGATAAAATAGGGGATGAAAGTTTATATGAAACTTTGTCAATTTTAAACCGATCGGGCTGAGACTTTGCATGCATAAAGCTACTATGACGTAGGCATCCCCTAAGAAACGATTTTGTTAAATTCCACCCCTAAGGGGATAAATTAACGCGAGCCAAACCGCGGGCAAAAGCTAGTCATTCTATATTATCTCTACTACCGGAGTAAAATATGGTCCACATATTTATTTATTAAAACTGTAATTCAAACAAACAGAGAATTAACTAGGCGTTGTATATTTGTTCACCTAATTTGCACGAACAAAGCCATAGAATATATTATACATGAGACTTTAGATTGTGAACTCCGTGAATTTATAGTCTGTGTCGCTAGATTTTAAACTGTCGATAAATTGTGAACTGTTCTAAAATGCTTATAATATAAAGTATTATAATAAGACAGAATAATAGATTAGATTAGGATAGATTAGGCACTGAAATTACAGAATAATAAGCATGACATGTTAGTCCTCTGACATGACATGAGTATCACAGATATCACAGATGTCACATTATAACATGATGTCTGTAGTGCTGTTCATGTGTATAGGCGACGATTACCACATACCATCAGATGAGCCAACGGCTTGTTTGCCAGTCTAATTACACAAAATCACTATTTTATCATTTATCAATGTCAAACTACACCAAAAAATATTTATATTTTAAGCAATACATATAGTACAGTTAACAATTTATTGACAGTTTATAGTCTCGTGATGACATGCACCTAATAAAACATTATAACCACAATAATTATTATTTAGTACTTAATATTTACATCACGTCGCGTTTGCAATTTGTTGTTGGTAATTTGGAATACAGAAGTCTGTTCTTATAAAAGTATACAGGGGTTCAGTGCGTGACTCGGCCCCACATCGTCTGCAGACACTAAACAGTAAAACAGGAGCACGCAATAAGGAAACGTGCCTGTCCTAAAATCTTAAATAATAAAATAAGCTAAGATATTACATCGTATTGCACAGCACGGACCATAAAATGGAATAACACTGGACTAATGTGTTTTAAAGTCGTTTTCAACATACTGGTAAAAGGAGATTTATTTTGATGGCCCAGGTTGTCTAGCTATTTAGCTCACCGCCTTATAATGGAAACACATTTACTGAATATGATTTCACGTATGGGTCAGAGTGTAGTCTACGTATATTGTGTATTTACAAATAAAATATATTTATGTATTTGTATCAGTTGTCTAGTTTCCATAACACAAGCTCCTCTTAGCTTGAGACTAGATGTTGTGACATGTCCTGGGTGGTTATAATTATTTTTCAAATATACGTTAACTACGTATTAATTCTATATTTCATGATCAATAAAAAACTAACCTTTAGTTTTAATTACTTTAAAAAAAAAGACAATTGAAAAATACAATGAATAAAAATTAATATTGTTAATAAACTTCAGAAAAAACCTACTAGTTGTAATTATTTTATTTTTCAACTTGATGGATATTTCTAGAGATCTGGAAGGTCTTAAACCACTGTTTTTGTAATTGATAGAGTTTACGTACTTGTATGTGTTTGTCCATAAAAATGTAATACGATTGGTAGTCGAATTTCTTTTTATAGAACTAATTCTACTTATTTACGTTATAGAAGCGAAAATTCCATATACAAAGCCCATTGTCTCTCATTTCTTAGAAAAAAACTTAATTGAATATTTTTATACTATCGATCTTCGGCAATATTGAAGCAATTTTTAAATTTGATAATTCCTAAATTGTCATATATAGATTCATATTTGTCGAGTAATATATACACGTAAAGTAAAAATCAAACTGAGATCCTTGTTTTTTTTTTTGGATGCCTACTAAAATACAATATAATATTTATCAAAATAATTAAATACTTTAAACTCTATATGCAAACTTATTTGGTATCTCTATCTTTGCAGATCACGTTCGGGAATTCTCCTGTGGCACTCTCTACTACAGAACCTTCTTCGTTGACTCCAAACGAGATGCACTCTACGTTGGCGCTATGTAAGTCACTTCTGTCTGTATTTATTCCTAACTTCTGCTAAAACTAAAAAACTAGTTAGTTAATTTTTGAAAAGCTCGTTGTTGTTATTATAATTACGATTAGGTAATTAAATCACAAATCATAAACAAAAGCATAAAAAATATTTAATCCTTTTGACCCGTTCTTTATTATAAAAAGTATTCAGTATTATACTATAAAGAATATTTCATGCATCAAATTCATGTCAACACTGCCATACAATATGATGCATCAAAATATCAGGGCACTTTTTTATTAATATGTTTATTAGTCAATAAAATTATTTTTTAAATATATTATTAACGAATTTCGTCTTCTTTCTTCCTCGCCCAAATAATGCAATAACACACAGATACAGAACTTTATACTACTTATTTGTAATTAATTATTTTCTTAATGTTTATTAATATTGCCAAGTACACAGAACTCAAAATTGTTTAGTTATGTTACAAATAACAATTAGTTTATATTCTATACAAATTAATTTCATGGAAAAATATTATATCTTTTATTTTTCAATTTAATTTTGTTTTTGTTTCAGGGACCGATTATATCGGTTAAATATGAACAATATCAGCTCGTCACATTGTGAAGTGAGTAAATATTTTAGAAATGCTCTTTTTCTTGAATATACTATTTAATAACAGTTACTAGTGTCCTAATGCTGTACTACTTAAACGGAAAGATCAAGGTCTGATCTGATCGTCTGATCGACCGAATTTATATTTCTGCTTGTCTTTCCGATATTTCTACTTTGGTATTTCTATACTAACTACGGACCAATTTAATCCCAAAAACGTTGATAGTTTTGCCTACTACCCCATTGGATTTATATATACCTCGCTAAATAAAGCCATGTTGCTGTTCACGACGACGTCTACAGTTGACAGTTTATATAACTGTGGGATAACAGTCGTGGAAACACATTATATTTATTATGATATTTCAAAGTATATAGAACAGTTTGAATAAAATTAAATTTCTTTAAATAACGGTCAAGTAATTTATTTATTAAACCATTTTTGTTCACAGAGAGATTCAATAAACCTGGAACCAAGTAACGTAGCCCAATGTGTATCAAAAGGAAAGTCAGAGGTTTGTACATGTTTATTATTTTTAATTATCGAATCACACTATACTTAACTTTAATACAAACAATCATAAAAAAGCGAAGGAAAAATACTCTGGGCAATATAAATACAGGACGTAATATCTATGATAATAGCCATAATATATTCCTAAGGCTTATATTTGAAAAACGGATTAGATAATTATATACTTTATTGTAGCAAAAATCACTATCGACATCCAATAACTTTTGATCCTAAAATGTATAGTGAAAAAAAAGTTTATTCAAAATAATAATTGAAGAAATTACCTACTACCTCTTTATTATTTATTTAGACTAGACCAACTAAGATATAACTAATTCGATACAAAGTTCCGTGCTTGTTACATGTTCTATAAAATTATTATTTTATATAATATGAAGTTTAATTAGACGCCGTTTATTTTCCGCGGAATTACTCACAACTAGCACTATTTCCATCAAGGGTTAATCCCATTTTTAACAGTAAGCGACGGGCGGCGGGCATATTTCATGGCGGGAAGCTTAGAGCCGCGCTCTGCTCGCTATATTAAAGCCGTTAATTTTGATTTACAATCGCAACGTAAAAGCAATATTTGTTTTATTTCTCGGCCGCCCTCTCGTCGGGATCGGGGAACGATTACAGCGGTGTTCGCGATCGACCAATTGGATAATGCCTTTCTGCGACGCTCTGAGTGATTCTTGACTCCTCAAACTCGATTACGGTTGATTTTAATTTATTTTTATATATTGAATTTTTGTTAACCGATTTTAGAAAGAATTTCCAATTTCAGCCTTGTTTTATACGTTATGCCATATATGTACGATATGTGGATAATTGTTGTTTTTATCAAAATCCTTTATTCGTTTATTATTCCTACGAATTCGAAGATAGTGATGTAGATTTTTTGTGGAACAAAATCTTTGAATATTTATTTTTATGCATTCAATATAATGTGATATATACAGTTATAAAATGTATAGCATGTACTTAATACTTTCGAATGTGAATAAATATCGTTTATTTTATTCTTTTTTACTAACAGTAATATTTTAATTGAATTGTATGTTCAAACAGTAGCATAGATTGTTAAACTATCTAAAATTATCACTATTGCAAGGAATCGTATAAGGTGAATATTACATAGAAATGGCATTTCTATTTATATAGAAATGTCTTAGTAATAATATTTCACACCAAACTTACTACAGGGACCCAAACAAAAAATTCTAAAAGTTAATATAAATCGGTAGTACGCCGTAGACAGTGGTATGTGCACGCAAATAAAAGGTCAAACTTCCGCCATAGAGCGGAAAAAGTAATAGACAACATGCTACCCACTCCAACTCTTCCGAAAAAAGTAAATTTGTTTTATTAGTATCAAAGAGGGTCATAAAAAAGAAATATCCCCGAGTCTATCACCTCGATCGTGGAAGAAACGGCCACTCGTGAAGGCTATAATCAAAGTTTCCCGCTGTCGGCGAGTTTTCCTTTCTCTAAACACGATGTCGTAACACGAAAAAGGCTGGAAAAATGCCGTCGGCAAAATTCTGTTAAGGCGTCCACCGGCCCGTCGCGTCGCGGCGTAGCGGCGCGGCGCGGCGCGGTGGCGTAGCGACTTGTTAAAGTTTCATGATCTTTGTTACCGCATACTACAATAACGTTCTATAAATGTATGACTGTACCTGTATACGATTTATGCATATTATTATAATCATTGATGTATTAGATATATATTCATTTATTTATTTATTAGCGAAGCCTACGATTTCCTACCAATATTTATGACTTAAAAACAATAGTTTGTAAACTGATTACAATGATACAGACACAAAATTTTAAGTGAATGTTACCTATACTGTACAAATACTATAAAATTAAATATAACTCTTTATTTTGATCAAATCTGAATATGAAAAAATCAGTCAAGCCGTTTCTGAGATAAGCGCGCACAAACCTATAGGCAAACAGAAAAAATCAGTTACATTTTTATTGTATCATACTTCATGTATCCATAGATAATTTGAGCACATCATATTTCAATAAAATTCGTCTAAATTAATTATTAATTGTCCTTTTGCTATCATATCAGCACGAATATTCAATTCATTGATATAAAATAGCGAAAGAAAACAAATTATACATATAATGATGTCACTATATATAACACTACATCTTATTATATTATTGGAATGGCTAACCAGCTGACGACATGAATTGCCATTCTGGACGACTTAAGATGTTATACCTCTTATTCCTTTAATAACTCTGACCTTCAACCGAAACACAGCTTACAACGTACATTGGTAAATGAACTTTATAAAATAAAAAAATAATTATTACAATCGTATTAATACAATAAATAAAATTAATTAATTAATCGTGAGAGCATTACTTCTCTACCTATAACTAATATGTGTAGTGACGTTATTCTCTCCTAGGTCAATATTGGTTTGAATTAAAATACATTTGCTTATAACCATCATACCTACAATTCATAGTAGGTAGGTATGCCTATTACGTAATCATGTTATAAAACGTATACTCCACGTAATTACATTAATGTCACAAAATTACACCTGCAATGTTGGCTGACAGCCCACGCAATCTTATAATTCCATAAAATTAAAATATTTACATAGTACACATGAAAACATATTATCTTTAAATTGTGCCTAAAGTACGCATAAATATATGTACGATATGAATAATGAAAAATTTACGTACTGCCCAATCAAAGGGCTTACAAGTTACAATGATAAATTTTCTAAGTGTAAGAAATTGAAAATATATTTTATTACTACCAGGACCGCAAAATAATTATGCATAAAAATATCTGAAATCTATCTACATTTCTGTATTTATTAATTAATTTTGTGGAGTATGCATTGAAAGTGCAAGTACATTAAAAGATTTAGAAATCTTTTATTCTATTATTGATTATTTTAGTGGTACTTTACATCTGTACCATTATTGTGAATACAAACGGTCTAGTAAAATAAACGTGCACTACCAATGCAAATCAATGGTCTTAAATTCTTTATAAAAGCCATTACAGAAAAATAGCCCCTTAAGGAAAAAAACCTTTTGTAAGGAAACGCGAGAAAAGCCGGCCGTAAATCTACTTACGTACAAAGTGGCGAATAATTAACGGAATGGACGGATCGAAGGCATTAGTTTAGGGCAGTGTTGTCCACTGCCGATTTCTGTGGGACGTCCCATATATTTAAATATAATTTGGTAGCAAGTCTGAAATAATCATAATTAACTTATATAGATAAATAGTTATAAGGTATTGTCACTTAATATATGTATATGTTAACAGATTATAACCACGACGATTCTATTCTATCCTGTCGATATTCATTATTATATTGAAATAGTATATGGTCCATGAAGTTAGATTTTTCTACATACTATAAATTTTACTGATGTTCAGTTTTATTACTACAAATATCAATTGTAGTATTTATAAGATACACTAGTAATTTTCTATGTAAGTTCACATCAAATATTTATTAGTATTTTAATGAAAATAGTTAAGTTTTATTATACTATATTTTCTACATAACTTTACATATAATTGTACTACGTACAAACTTTTAAGTAATATTTTTTTCGAGGGATTTCCCCTGTAATTACTACACTGGCGAAGCAGATTGGAATAGAGTTATATTTTAAGATTTCTTTCTATTGTACTTTTCACCGATGTACCTATGATTTATGTATTTAATAATGTCAAATTTAGACGATCTCAATTTATTTGTTTTATTTTTTTCTGATAAAGTATGCCCTTCTTAAATAGACGTCGGACGTCCTTCAATGATCGTAACACCTGGAATCACTATTCGGGAGTGAAGTTATGCGAGCTCCCCGGCTAACTGCCGTTAAAAGAAACTTAGACGTACGCCTGATTGTTCTCCTTAATTCTGATTGTTTCGCACAAAACTGTTTTCTGTTCACGTCAGTACAACGTTTGAATGTTCAGAGTGTATTAATCCGATAATTACTTTAGAACAATCTCGTGCAAAGTTACCTCCGGCTCAAAGAAAGTATACTTGCGCAACTTTTTGTGTAGCAAAACACTTCACTAATTGTTTACTTACGGGAAGCTATTTTCACAAAATTAGTAGCTATGCCTTGGATAATCTAAAATATTAATCGCGTAATAATTGTAATTATTGTATTATAAACTTAAGCTTAAGTAGCTTTTTTTATAAATTAATTATAAAACCTACATATGATGTAGATGTCAGGTTTTATAATTAAATTGTAAAGCTACTTAAGCTTAAGTTTATAATAAAGTTACTATACAATACTATATTTAAAGTCTCACATTTTTGAGTAGTACATATAACTTTGTCTGTGTACGTGCACGTTCTTTCTATGTATTGTAGGCATGATTTCAATAAATTAGTTACATATGGATAAAACAGACACTGCATTATATTTATTGACATTTAATAAATTACTTTTATATTCGCACATTTCCAGTCCATGTTTTGTGCATATTGAGAACAAGTTATAAATCTCCCTGATCAATTCTAGAAATTGTAAGAATGACTTTATACCTATTTCTTAATCGTCCTTTAATTATCTGTACGGTACAGCTATGGCCTATGGATATTTGTATCAATTTAAAAAAATAACAGATGTATTAATATCGTACGTGATATGTCTATGTACCCAATTCTAGTATATTAGTCACTATTATATATGGTATTATATCATATATAAAATATAATAAAAAAATAATATTTATATTGTATTTTGTATTCAGCTATGGTGTGACTATGCAGATTTTTATTTCATACCAATAAATCTGCGCCCTCTGTCGATATTTTAGTATCGGTCGTGGCCATCTGACAGTGCCCCCAGTATTCCCGTCCGCAGTGACATGAAGAAAATTAGTTTCCATTTACGGGCCGACCACAGACACCAAGAACAATCTCCTTTTGAAACGACAACATGCTCGCTTTTCGCGTCCCAAATATATCTGAGGTCGGATGGTCTCATTATTCACCGTGTACGTAGTTAGTGGCCGTAACATTATTACCGCTCGTCTCTGAACAATGGTTTAGTTTAGATTGATCTCGGAGAGCTGTTGGTGGAATAGTTTAGAATATTGTTACATAATAGAAAGCCGAGTTCAACAGGAACAAAATTAGCATGAGACGTAACAATATAATTTTAACACTGACTTACTAGGGTAAATCTATTTCATCTATAATATAAGGTAGATATACAAGATCACTATTTTTATGTCTGTTTCTCTGGTTTCATCCAAATCACCCAACGAATTTTGATTTTGTTTTTACTATCAATGAGAGAAGAACGTTCCTGGTTTTAATAATATGGAAGAGTTTCTTTTATAAAATATACATATTAGATTAATTTATTTAGACGACGATTTATTTTATACGGGAGTAAACCATATAGTTACAGTATTAGAAAATGAGTAATAGGCATAAATAAGTATCAAACATTACACGTAAGAGTAAAATAAAGTTGAATAAACAATTATTTATTAAATTGTGTCAAAATGTATGAAGCGACTAAAAATTCTATAATTTTCGTATTTTCGTAGACTAACTCTCAGTAATCCAGTTAAGTAGGTAGTTTTATCGTATGTGTATATAGTATCTGATGCATTATTTCTGTCGTTCGGAATATTAATGTGCCGTTTAATATTTATGTTGGACGCAAATTTGCATAATCACGGCCTGTGAACAACCATACACATCCATGTACAGTTCGGCTATTATTTCAGCGAATTTCGCCCGAGGTACTCGCTAAATAAATGCACATCCATCGCGACGTTATGGTTTCATTCGTTTTTATTTTATTCCTTTAGTTTCATTGTTAATAGTTAAAAACTGTATTTTTGATAAATTCAGTGGTTGTGATGTATTGTGTGTTCAATATTGTTTATATAAATATTTAAAAAAAAAAAAAAAAATTTATATACTTCTGTTGTCATCGTAAATGATTAAGTAATAAATCGAATAAAAAGCTACAAAATCTTTATTAGAATCATTAGAATTAGATTTTATAACAAATTATAAATAACAATAAACTGAATTACTTTTCCAAAGAAGCAAAGTGGGAAATTAGAAATAATTTTTAAAACTTTCATACAAACTGCATAGTCAATTTAGTATGAAAAGTTTCGAACGTTCACAATTCATTTTCAGATATTCACTATGTCTCTTAATTTCTTGATTCATTTTCGTGACTATTCTTTTGGCGTTGCTACTAACTACTAACTACTACTCATGACAAACCCTTCATAATATAAAATAAAGACTTTTTTTTGCTAATTATGATAATTTTAATTAACACAATATAAATGAATAAGATTATAATGATTTAGACTATGAGAACTATATTTTATAGTAGAGACATAGAATATCACAATAACCATCAGTCGCGAGTTAAGTATAAGTACCTATCTGACTAATAGGACTCGGCTCCGTAACTAGGTAAATAAATCAAGTAAACGTAGTCCACCGTACCGGTTTAAGCCTCACCTATTAATTTTATCTCTTGCATAGTTTTACTTTACTTCATTTTACAATTATATTTCCTACCACAAGAATCTATTATGTAACCGTTGTCAATTAAAATAATATAATGAATATAGCATTTACTATATAACCACACTATACAGGTTATAGTTAGCTAGCAATGAGTTACTATATAGATTGCACTCATTTCATTACAGAAGTAGTTTAAACAATGACACTTAATTAAAGGATATAATATGATGTAGCAGTTTAGTAATTTACTTACTACGATAGGGAGGTTGATTACTGCACGATACAAAAATTTTTATTCCTAAGTATGATTGTTTGTTTGGTTTAGGTATTTTCTTTATACATTATGTATGTATTTAAAAAACGTGTAATATTTAACTATTTGTACCGGTTATCTAGTATCCATGATTTCTTTTTAGAATAATAATAACAAGTAAAATATACAAAAAAGGTTATAAAGAGTTTATATCTCGTTTACGTATCTAGTGTAAATTGAATTGTTAAAAAAAATTGCAACATATCTTTATAAAAACACTACTGTAAATCGAAACGAATATTCACAATAACAATAAAGATTTTTGTTGATTTATGGATACAATATCTAGAGAATAAAAGGTATATTTATTCACATTTCCAATACAAGCTGCTTGTTTACAGCACTTCGACTGCCGCAACCATATTCGAGTGATCCAGCCAATGGGTGACGGCGGGCGGCTGTATGTATGTGGCACTAACGCTCACAGCCCTAAGGACTGGGTGCTATATGTGAGTATTTTACCCAATATTTTTTAATTAATTATTATATTATAAGTCATATTTTCTTTAGAATATAATGAGTACGGAGGCATGGCACCTCAGCTATGAAGAATGTCAACCTGTGCTAAGAGCGTCAACTAATGACTGAATGAATGGAATAGGCGAGGCAGAGGTAGTTTTACTACCTCTGCCTCGCCTATTCCAGCCACAAAGCAGCTTGCTTTGCTTTGAAAATTACACAGTAAGGAGGCATGATACTATAATTCTCCGGTTAATCATGGTAAATACCAGGAATTACATCATGACGTGATGATGAACATAGTGTAGTTCATGTATTTAGACCAACGTCAGCATTTGCTATTCCCATAAGATAAAAAAAATATTCACACTATACACTGTACTTTTTTCCTCTTCTCAGTTCGTATATCAACAATAATGCTACAATTCTCTTGGAATATCACTGTGTAGCATGTGCCACGAGATACTAGCTATTATCTAAAGACCCTCTGAAATGATCCGACGGCTTGGACACACGCCAGGCGCAACAGATCTCAACAGGTCCCACATTTGTGCTGTAAACAGAACTAAACATACATTAAAGCTTTTATTGTGTCTGCGACTTAAAACCCTTTTCAGCTTGAGTACCTACTCTTTGCAAGGGGCAATATGAATAAATATCATAGTGATATTTATAACTGCAATGAACTCTAGACACAAAATATTTATTGTATTGAAAATTATTAAACAGATTTGCGTAGTTGGCAATAATTAAAGAATTAGAAGTCGTCATATCGCTGGAGACACGTAAAATAATCATGACTTATGTAATCATCATCGGTGTATGTTCATCAAAAGTGCCTTAAAATATCTTGCCATCTTCGAAGATCGCACTCACAAAATTAGTAATAATACCTCAATTGTAGATAAATATTTCAATCCATTAATTGTTGATACAACAATAACCCCAAAAATTCTAACTCCTTATTGTCTTAGATATACCGAGATATATGACATATGTTGTATCCTACAGGTACTTAAGCATTTTGTTCCATAACATTTATTTTTAAAAATAAATACTATTTAAACGAACTCACATACGTGGAAAAATCAAAATATTGCAACACGTATCACATTTAAGCAGTTGCGAGCTCAGGATTCCATTGCACAAGCCACTGACTGCAACTAGATGCATCAGCAACAATAAGAACCGCGACAAATTTCACGGGTACTGATTCCGCATGGTGCTGTGAGAAGAGCGAAGATTTTTCCTACGGCGTTGGAAAATTTCTGACTGAACGATTTCGTTGCAGCCTGCATCAGTCACAGATTTTAATGCAAACATGTCGCACTCGGCGCGCACGTATTTACGAAAATATAAATAGAATATTGTCAACGTTGAGATGTAACTAAGTAATATATATAAAACCATACAATCTATACGATACATTACGATAATAATATTAGATGAAATCATCAGATTGTAAATTTTATGTAAAAGAAAATAAAACTAACTATAATTCAATCTCCGGTAAAACAACAAACTTCTTATATCAAAAAGCATACGCTAGGAACATGTTTTATGAGACAACTGATTCCTTTCTACTACTAGATTAATACTATGCATTTATTAATGCGTAGTACATAATGTAGTAGTTATGTCGACATCGATAAAGTAATGTTGATATTGGTAAAGTAAAAACATGAAGATTATTTTAGAAAATTTTATACATGTACATAATAATATATTAGTAAACCTAAGCTCACTAATATTCGTAAAAATAGTTGTCTATAGTTACCAATTACCAGTGAACTTCTCCAAAGTATAATGTATACATATATATAATGTTCTGTCTGTTGCTATAAACTGCGTTGTGTAGTTTAAAAGATAAAGCAGAAGCGACTTCATTTTTACTATGTCAAGATTATATTAATTTTTTTTCATATTGTTAAACAAAATTATATAATATATATATAACGAACCAACCTATTTACCTCTTCCATATAAAAAGGCAGGTCGTTAACTTTTATTATTTGCATTCTGACCACGCGGGCAACCCCGATGCTGCGATAAGTGGCGTTATTTTCATAAAATTATTTTAAAAGTCATAAAACGTGCTTTCCACAATAGGTATCGAAAGCAGACCGCAATAAATTTTGTGGTGTTCACCTCTCACTTTCCCTGCTCTTGACTTTCATATAATTTTATGATGTATCGCCGGTCGTTCTGGCCCTTCACAACGTTTATCGTATTTGACGGCTAACCGTTTTTTATCATCAAACTGCAAATTTTGGTTTAAAGTACACAATACGATATGAAATGTATTGTAAATAAGGATAGTGCAGCCTGTTTGCGAATATACTACCCAGGAACCATTTTGTCCGATAAGCAAACACAAAGCAAAAGGAACGAATGGTAGTCCCTTTGATAGATGTAAATGAAATCATTGGCATTAAATAATATTTGTAAAATGTTTATGTTATTCTTTAACATGTCGTATGAAAGCGAGTAATTGAAAATCAATGAGGCGATTGGTGCCGCTCGCGCGTGTATTTTATTTTAGGAAAATTTTGCAACGCTGAACGGTGGCAATTCTTGTCGCTAAACATGATTTATACCAGACAACATTTCAACGGCGCAGATAAATCCTATTATAAGTGAAATACTCAGTGTAATAGAACGCCAAAAATTGAAAATATATTACTTGTGGGGAAATAGCGTCGATCGGCGCCCACACTTGCACAGAGTACCCTGTGAAAACAGAGATAGTAGAGATTTAAATAAGAGCACCAACTTAATCCGTTGGTTATCCGTTACAATATTGATTGAATTTGAATGTTTCAGTATAGCTGTCATTACTATTATGTCATATTATTCCGAAGATTTTAAGATTTTAGTTTGATTATATTGATATTAAATTAAAATACTTCAACAGTATTTAACCTTTTCTATTAGGTATTAAATAAAATATATTATAGTATAGTTATTTTAACATGTAATTAAATTTATAAAAGAACTATATTTAGTTTATTTCCCGGACAAAACTGGTTACAATATACTACATTATATTTCCCAAATACTAAAACAATATTTATATATGATAGTCAAAATGATTTACGAAAGAGAATTCCATAACGGCACATAAATATTATGCGACCAAACAACTGAAAGCCTTGAAACTTCGCAATTAATAAAGTGTTCATTTATTAATACATATTTATTACGTATTTTGTTACAAGGTAGCCACAGAAAATTAAGTAGTGTTCTCTTCTATTTTTACATAAATATCTTCTTTCTTCACTCACATTAGTATATTGATGTAAAGCATAACTTTTAGTAAAGATTTTTGATTTAGAGTTTTTAATTAAGCAGTGTATATACTTCAAAATTTGTTTCATACTAAATAAAATAAACATATTTATTCACCATTTATTTTATTCTCTGTATTTCACTCCTAAACACTGCAGAGTTTGAGTTCTCTACTTAGAGTTTCGAAACTAACGGAACAAAAGTTAGTTGTCCTCCTAACTTTATAAATGCCATATCTGTGAGAATATCCAAATTGAAAAAGTAAAGCATAATTATATTATACGTATATGTATCTTATCTTTTTACATTTACTTAATAAATAAATAGACAAATTAAATATAATATTGTGTAATACTAGTTGTGCCCCCGGTTTCATCCGCGTGAAATTTATAGCCTATATGTTATTCTGATGTATAAACTATATTACTGTAAAGTTGCTAACGAAACGGGTTTTAATAAATCCGTTCATTAGTTTTTGTGTGAAAGAGTAACAAACAGCCATCCATACTCACAAACTTTCGCGTTTATAATATTAATAATAATAATATATAATATACCTATACATAAAACTATGTACATAAATAACTTTTTAAATCTTCATTAGCCATATTTTCATGCGCCAGTTCGCTGCTTAACCTATACCAATGAGTAATGTGATCACCCCCAACGAGGGTTAGGGCGCATCAGTTTCAAAAATTGAGTGAAATCACATGTACGCAATTGATAGGGCAAATGTAACTGTGGCCGCAACGCACTCAGCCGTAGAGAGAACAACCGAACCATTCATATTTGTTGCAACCGCCAATTTATATCTATTCTGTTACAAATGGTTGTTTGCGATTGGACGACTATTGGAAACAAATGACGCGCCAGCTTGCGTACCCATACCCACAGTATTCCTATGCCGTTTAAAGATGTACTTACATTTATTTATTGGAAATGTTACCATTATAATATTATTGAATACCAATAATTGTTTACTTCGTGTTGTGTTACTCAAACTTTATATAGAACTCCCTAAATAATTAACGTACCAGGATTCAATTCCTTATTTTTCCTCACTGGAAGAGGGTTAATGTAATTAATTAATTAAACTAGAATCGTATTTTATTTTAAACATTTCAAGTGTCCTTCTAACATTACAACTCTTAAGAAAATAAAAAGGATTTGTTTATATAAAAAGAAACTCAGCAAAATTATAATATTTAAAACATGTCACATAAGTAGATACATAATAGATATATCATTTTACAGTCGACTTTAAATTTTATTTCGGTTATATGAATACCTATTTTCGTGGAATGGAAATGGTCGTTTTCCCTATAAGGGTCACGAATCCCCAGTGAAACAAATTTATTTTCCGATAGTACGAATAACCTCTACTTAAAATCATAAAGTGCGTTATCAAAGGATAGTCGTAAAATTATTCATTATGACTGGAACTAGTAACTTTATTGACAATTATATATCTAACTTAGTAAACCCAGATGGGGATCTGGGATTACAGTTACTTTTATTAACATATATATATATTTAATTTATTGTTATTATTTGTCGAAATTATAGAAATTAAATTTATTGTCACGAATTTATTTTTATTATACTACTAGTTGTATACCATTGTAGTACACGTATGTTTATTTAGAATTAACTGACCCACGCAACTTGGTCTGTGTCTTATCTTCCTCATATTTAGATCATTTTCCATTAAAGCTCCGCTTCTATTGGTCGTAGCGTGTTGTTATATTCTCTACAGCCTTCCTCGATAATTGACTATCTAACACTATGACTATAACTAACCAACATAGATTTTCAAAATCGGATTAGTAGTGCAGGAGATTATCCTAACATACAGACTCACAAATTTTACCTCTTTATAATATTAGTATAGATATGAACTATCAGGGTTCTAAATTGCATTTGTATAACATTATAATTTTCATTTTACTTTTATGTATTTGAGTTATGAAACTCACATTTATGAATTGTCAAGAATAATTCGAAATCATTTATGTGTTTTCAGCAATATGGGATATAGCTGCGCGCCGTTATATTATCCCTCGGTTCATTTAATTTCTGTGACGAAAAACAGATTCGTCCTTTTCAATTTAAATGGGTACAATCAATAAGCGGGGCTTATCGTATTTTTATTCGAACAAGATAAATGCAATGTGTTTTAAATCTGCTAAAGGAACAAATTGTTCTATTGTTATTTCAGGTGGAGCCGTAATAAACGACTGTTGCTTTGTTTTCCTGATCACTTTCCTTTTTAACACACAGACGTATCAAACCATTTTTCAGCTTACTTTATCTGTAAATACGTTCTCCTTTGTTTTATTTCTTTTAAGAAAGATCCTTTTCAATTTATTGTTCTAGTCGGCAATAAAGTGCCGGAACAAATACAGGAGTTTGAAGTGACTTTTTATTTGTTAAAATCAAATTATAAATATGTACATGTAGTAAATTAAAATCACTTCTGTATTATAGATTTATATTCTTTCACAAGAATGTTGGTATTCAAATAATGATGATGTGAACCCCCTGGTATATGATATTAACCAGGGGTGTCACTTGTACGTTCCTTAACCTTGATCTTCCCGAACCTAACCTAACCTTGATCATCCGAAGAGTCTAATAACATTACAAATTCCAGTAATAAGCATTATTTTATCAAGAGTTCACTATTAACATATATTTAATAATTATGTAATTTAATTTATGCACTACATGGTATGCAATCAACAAATATATTTATTCACAGTATTAAATCTGTCACGAATAAACTACCAACACTGTGTATTTCTGGTTTCTGTTTTAAGGTTACTCGTTCCACTCCATATTTTGTTCGGTTGTAAAATGTAAAGTTTCCCAATTTCAGCACCTGCCAAAGTAACTTTTACACCCACTTTTTGTAGTCTATGATTCGTGTATGCTTACAAAAGGCTTATCCAAACCTACATAAAAACTTTTATGTCCTAAAATAAGTTTCAACTTTGCAGCGACGACGTATACTTCAAAAGTTTAGCTCGTACGGACTTCGAGAGCTTTTCCTATAGACTTTACCATAACAACTTCACATAAACTTGTTCGCGGAGTATGTACTGCAGTTCACTCACTGCCTTTAGTAATACTAAACTCGCGTAATAGTTGTCTTTCTCGCACTAACATACTTAGAAGAGGACAGAACTAGGTGGGAACTACTAAAATTTTCTAGTGTTATAGGTGGGTTACGGTATAATAATGTTCATGTCATTGTCAGTTATGAAGCGAATGCAACGCCCATAGCTCGTTGAGTGCACTTCGGAAAATCGCTTTATAACTATGCAGAACCACATTCCGCCGCTTATGTAGATATCACATAGTTTTTATTCACTCTGCGCTTGATATTATACTTTGTACACATAGAACTATGTAAGTCAGTCTACAAGTTACATAGTTGCATTCAGGTACCTACAGCACACATAATTAAGGTTTACATTTTTAATCAACTGTAAATGTGGAAGTTGTTTTAATCGCTGCCTGATATTTACGGGTTGGTGGAAGAAACTTGGGTGGAAGGTATTAATTTTATTTTACTTCCTATAAAGTTAATAGAAAACGGATTTAGCTTATCTATTATTATGTTCGTTACATTCTATCATAGTACTATATCAACATAGCATATTTTTTTTCTGTTTTACAATATCTAATGGATTGGTAATTAAGCATTCAATGAATAGTGAGTAGTCAGATTTTTTTTCTACTTTAACATTACAACGTTGCAACCTTGAGTACTGGTAGGTATGATATACGTATAGCTAAGGGACAAAAGAACCATTTTTGTTGCCATATGCGTGCATATATATATGCCATAAAACGTAGTATAAAATAGGAAACAAACATAAATTCATGACAAAGTGACTAGTAAAGTTAATTACAAATAAAATTAGAGTTATGTGTGCCCGCCGGTCGTATTTCACACGTGGACCGGTGCACAGGTGCATCTGTCCTGCATCGTATTAGGAACCAATATACTACACGCTCCGGTATCGTTGTTGTAAACTCTTCATGTTATTTTATTGTTACAAGAGGTAGACTGTAAAAAGTCATCTACGTAAGTACCTCTTAGCCACCAAGCAGCTTGCTTTGTAAGGTATTTTTCAGTTATAATGTGCAGAATAAGCAGCGAACTTGCTGGATGAGAGGCGTGACATCTAAGTCCTCTGAAATGGTACCGCATGAGTGATGCCTACAGTACTGTTCATGTATATATGCACCGGTTAGCGCTTACTATTAGGTGGTCACTATTTTATGATACAATCAGTATAAAGAACATCTGAAATGCCTGAGACGGTGTCTCAGTCGTCCTGTTTCCGGCATCGGATGTCCTGCGGTTGGTAACGTACGTTTAGTTACATCCCCGTTTTTTATTTAAATAGTTTGCAACATTCTTCGTATATTAAATTTCTCCCAATATGTAGCTTTCCGAGTAATCTGGAAGAGTAACTTGTATTTTCCTTTATATTAAATTATAATATTGTAATGTATATCTTTTGATAGAGGAACTTAAATAAATATGTTACGATTGCCAGAAGGGGTCATTATTATATAATATCTATGATGACATATGGAAAAGTATATAGTCTCTTATTTGTGCAATTAATA
Organism: Achroia grisella; assembly: GCF_030625045.1. Lineage (NCBI taxonomy): Eukaryota > Metazoa > Arthropoda > Insecta > Lepidoptera > Pyralidae > Achroia > Achroia grisella. The sequence continues at coordinate 1,159,957 of NW_026712648.1, forward strand.
TAAATATAATCATTAAATTCTGCGATTTCGTATCCTTCTTCGGATTCACCAGGGTACAGAATAACCAATGTCTCTACCTCAAATACTAAGTGGCATAAATATGATATAAACACTTTCGCATTATATTCTACTTAATATTTGTAGAAGGTGAATATTTAAAGAGCTCAAATGCAAGACAAACATTATATTTCGTTATCAATAATCTTTACCAATGTTTCACCTTAAATTTCATAATTTACTGCAACGTGAAATCATAGGCTGGTCAAGAAGATGGGAAGGACTTCTGTACTCGTATATAAATCTTAATATCGTATATAAAGTGATTTAAAAATTTGCCAACTGATTATATTTCTTCTATAGCCATATTACGTAATAAATTAATTCAAGCACAATCGAAAGCTTCCTACAAACGAACGATAATAATAACTAGTTGTCACAAAATGTTCAAGTTGAAAATTGAGAACGAAATAATTATGATGTTAAGGAATATCAAGTTTCAGGTTTCACCCGTTGGGGAAGAATGGGTTGAATTGAATGACGACTTGTCGTATATGTCTTTAACTTTCTCTTGAAATATAATTATCATATCGGTGACGTTTCTATAATACTATTGTACATCATAGATACGATCAAGGAATCCTTTAGCAAGAAATATAATAGAAATATAGCCTCAATATATTTTATGTTATTAGACTGGAAAATAAGCTGATGTCCACCTTTTTATAAGTGAATAACTATTGCCTTTGTATATAAACAACATGACGGACATGACGTCATAATGTGATGCTCGAGTACCTCTCATGCATTGTAAATCCAGAGGTCTATGATGACATTCTTTCATAAATTGTAATTTTTCGCTGCCTTATCTCATCCTTCACCCAAAACATATCTTACAAAGCAAACTGCTCGCCGGCTTATACAGGCAAGACGCGCAGACCCACAGACGACTATCTACACAGTCTCCATAGGTATATATTATGTATACGTAAATTACGATATATGTAACAATAGAATATTAGACTAGGAGGTTTATTTTTTATATATTTATTATTTAACATATAGAATACTTTTATTCTAATTCACTTTACCAAAACTATGAAATACAGCTAACTCGAATAACAAATTAAATACAAACTTAAAATTTTAATTATTCGTGATAATTTAGTAATCAAAAAAGTAATTAAAAACCTTGCAATAAAATTGGTTTTCTTTCTATACCTAATGAAATTTATATTGTCATGCAATTCTCATTTTAAAACCAATTAAAAGTTTTAAACTGTGTTGCTATTTGGATACCAAGATATGAAAGTGAACGTCTGAGATGTGAGTGAACTGACAACTGCAAGTCGTATAATGTTAAAAAGTATTCATAACTATGGGCATAATATTTAACTATTTCTAAGAACACAGTCTGAATAGTAGACGCAGACGCTATAAAATATAGTCACACACAAATAATTCTGCTTTTAGATACTGTGTACTACGTTTAGAATCTCTATTAATGCTAACATTGATAGAGAAATATGCATATTCCTAAGTTAACAAAAAAAAATACACCTGGACCGAAACAAAATATATTTCAGAAGCGTACTAACTATTACATATATCCGTATTATAACTCTATGGTAAGGCATAACTTGCCATCATATCTGAACTACACTTATTTCTATTTTACGAATACAAAATGAGTTTTGTATGCAAGTGATACGGAGCTCTGAAACTTACAGCTAACTTTGGACGTATTCTGATTATGCAGAGTTTTGAGTCTCTCCGAACTTAGCACTACTATTCGTAAGTACTGGTGCTTGTCTATGCATTTATTCTACAAAAATAGATTTACTAGTTTGGATTGAATAGGTCTTTAGAAACTATACGAATGAAGTTTAAAATCATTTAAACTGTCTGATATAAATACGATATGTTAAATATATATACGTATGTGCCTTTTACTTTTTTCAACGTTGCATATTTATATTTTTTTCGTACAGGCAATCTATTTACTGTGTCTGTGTGCTTGTTTGACTTTTAAAACAGTTAGGAATTTATATAAAAAAAAATTCTTCTTTATAATTGGTTTAGATAATATTATAATATGGATGATGATCTTCTATTTTGTACACAAATTGATATTATAATAATTATTGTAATGCAGATTAAGAGGATACATCATAATACAAGTGTCTTAACAATATGTCATTATAAATTCAGATCATCCCCTTAGTTATTAGCTGATAGTGACGTGAGCTTCAAAACTTTACCACCCCGACAATCTCTTGCTATTTGAAGATCCCTTGTGCGTTTGAAAGTTGCTCCCTTTCCATACTTATGACAGATACAAGTTTGGTATATGTAAACTCAATAGCCTGTGTAATTTCAATATCAAACATGGGGTATACGTAATCATTAACAATAGAATGTTTGTAGTAATAAAATACAGGTCAAAATAATTATCTTAATAAATTTTATTCTATTACTTAAATGCATGACAAATTTGTTTGTAATTTGATAGCAAATATTTTGTATCGAGTTACCACTGAATCTTTCTAAAGAACACTAAATATAGGCTTTATTTAAAATGCAAAGTGCAATGAATATTGAAAAGCAGAACACCTAGCATGATTACATATTCATATGCAATATAATTTTGAATACGTCCATATCTTATATGTATAATATGAAACTAGCTTACCACTCCATATCAGTTAAAGCGACTATCGCGCATAGTACCAGATGCATAATAAATATTCAAATTCAATCTTAAAAAAAACTGCAATAATTCATTTGATGCAACGTTTTTAGAAATAAAAATATTATTATAATAATAAAATTATCCAATAAAACCCCTAATATTAGATACTTAAATAATTAAAATAAAACTCTTACTATTACTAAAATATGACTTATAATTAATATTTAGACGCTGTTACCTACTTACGTACTCTATGATCTCAGATTTCAATTCAAAGGATTCTTTAGCTAAGAATATATGTTTGTAAAAAAGTTAGCCCCTTGGGCATAACACATAAGTAACACATCGGAAGTTCGTAGCGTTCGCAGCTTCGTAACGTATCGGGAAGCCATTCACATATATCATGCGGTACTATCTCCAGGTGCCAACTACCTCTTGTCTCGTTCGGAATTACTTTGTATTGCTCGAGTAAGTTTTAAGCGATGCCGGCGTACATTTTATTACCGAAATTTGTGGTCGCTCTAAGACTGCTATTAGTATATTGCAGTGCAACATATTTGCAGTTTGAAATATGTAACTCAAAATTTAATGTTTGCAAAATTTGCGATATAATATCTTAAGTTTTGTATTAATTAGTATTATATTGTAAGCTACAGTTTTCGTTCTACTATCTACCTACTTCTTATCAACACGCGCAACATTATCTGTACTTAAAATGAATAAGTATATAAGTTTTCTTGAGTAATTAAATTAATTTATTAATTTGTTCTTATTGATCATAGTATGATGTTATATAGCCTGTCCTTCCAACACTAAAAGAATTTTTAATTCAAACCAGTAGTTTCTGCGATTAGCGCGTTCAACCGAACAAACAATTAAACTCTTCAGCTTTATAATATTAGTACAGATGTGCGGCTTCATCCACTCCGTCTAATTAGCAAAGACTTCATAGACTGGTGAGGTTAAGCTGCTTGTGTACCAAACGAATATCTATTTTAAAATATCCTATTTTAGTTCCCACTCTTGTTCCTTTATTATATGAGCTTTATTATGACAGATATGAAATACTTACTTTTTAAAACTTATGATTTAAAAAGTAAGTATTTTCCGTACTCATATTCCTTACCTATTATTTTAATTAAAATTATAATAATTCAACAAAATATGTAGATTCCTTAATTACGGATTATATCATCATTCATTTAGCCAAAAATTAATTTTGTGTAGCAACACATGTAATGAATATATATGCGTCTTTTCAAAGCATGTTACAAAGATACAACATTGACGTGTTTATATAAGTCTTAAAATTATATCATTACTGTAATGACGCGTTGCATTTGTGTTGTATTGTAAGAAAAATACAAATTGTATTGTAAGATTCATAAAATATTATTTTAATTTATAAGCTGGAAACGCAGCGTATAAATTAAAATAATATTTTGTGAATCTTACAATACAATTTGTTATCACAATGCAACATATAAATTCATTGATGAATTAAATAATCTTTTATTGGATAATTGTTTAAATAGACGCTGACAAAGCGTCTAACACTGTAAGGTTAATAAAAAAAAATAAAGCATTTCTACTAATTTAAAAAATCAAAATATTAAAACCATTGGCTCCAATTTTGTAGACAAAATACAAGAAACATTTCAGCCGCTATCAAATCTATTGAGATTTCGCGTTCTGTCTATGTAGATTGCTACATAGACAGAACGCTATACAAATTACTTCATACACTTACTAATCGAAAACAAACTGAAATCCCTCAGTGTCAAAGCCGAAATTTAAATGCAACACCATCACCCCGTCAGCGGTCGTCCACTTAAAAGTACCTTGCTAATTTCGCAAACAAACAAAAAAGACGGCCTAATGAGCAGCTCAGCGGTCCATCGAGAAAGTTTCTTCTAGCAAAAGCCTCCAGGCGTTTCCGTCCAATCCATTTGCTTATTTGTTTACCCTGAACTTAGCAGCCGCGTCAAACAAAATATATTGTGTTATACAACACAAAAAACAAGTACGAATAGAACACACACAAATTGAAAATTAGGGATCACAGTCTTGTTATTACATTAAGAATACCATATCTACATCTTAACATTATTAACGTTTCAATCACGTGTAATTAGCCTAATAAAATTAGATTAGGTTAGGTGAAATCAAAGTTCAAAATTAACATACATAACTAATATTAAATCTATAAAGTACCTACGTCACGTTGCTTTAAGTAATTACAGTTAATATGTGGGTAGACCCAACTGTCACGTGGGGATTTCGAGGAAATCCTCAGACAGTCAGTTAATCGATGATGTCAAATAAAGGAAATTACATTTGGCGATTGCTTGATAAATGTATGTGAATATTCAGTCGAAACTAATTCTATAAACTCCATTATAACCAATTGTGTGACAGCACAATTTTCGAATAGAAACTTCCAATGAAACGAATCAGTTCAATAGTAAACTGGTGTAACGTGATAGTTTATAAGGTTCTAAAGTGTGAATAGTCCTACTTGTAATCGGTTTAAATGTTGAAAATAGCTTACACGTATCCACTTTAGTATTACACGTAAAACTACAACGGCTTCTCGGCTGAAGCTCGTTGTACAGAGAAGAATGAATAAAACTTCTCGGCCTTTGGCAACACCGGGGGCACGTCTTCGCATGCCTAATTTAATCCTCGGCTTATTGAAATAAAAACGACATAGGTTTTCCACAGGTGCCGCGGGCATCGCCAGGGTAGCGGGGAGCGGAGGGTCACAGGTGGCCCCGATGGTCGCAGCGTCGTTAAAATTTACATAAAGTCTCAATCCACGACGACGGGCGCCGCTGCCCACCCCACGTTTATGCTACATTTAGTAATTTTATGATAATTTCGAAAACCGTACCGCCACCCATCGCATTATACTAATAGAGGAATTCACTGGAGGACGGGCGATGTTGAAAAAATTCACCGCCTCCTAAATAATAAACTTCGGTTAATAAATCGCGTTCAGAGTGCAACAGACACATTTTGTTTTTTAAATAAAAAGCACGTTGCGTACATAGCGCGTTGTGGCATGATAATTAAATGTAATGGTCATATTAATTGTATTATAATAACATCGGGCTAAGTAAATAAAATTTTACATATATGCATAAAAACATTTTATCGCGTTTTCATTTCGTATTTTTTTGTATGATATGTGACGCCGTTTACTAAATTTGAAAATTATTCAGGTCACCTCCGGTCATGCCATTTAATACATCGAAGGTTAAACATTACCTATTAAATAAAAAAAGGAAAAGTAATATTAGATGCTATAGATATAAGTATTACGATTTATTGTAAAGATATAGTTAAATACGTTACTTATTAACTAAAAATCTCTACATCATTAAATCGGCAAATAAATCTCTATCTGCAAAACTATACCATAAAATGTTACAGCTGGCAATTTCGCGCGTCCGTAACTATCCCGTACCGACATCAATAAACAAAAATCATTGCACAATAACGCTGGATTCAGGTAGTAGTGGAGCGGCGGAATGTAATAAAAATAAACGTTTCGTTTTGTTCCAGTCGAACCTGACACACCTGCCTCGTCACGAGTACGTGCCGGGCATGGGTATGGGTGTCGCCAAGTGTCCCTACGACCCGGCGGACAACTCCACAGCCCTTTGGGTGGAGAGAGGCAACCCTGGCAGCCTCCCGGCCCTGTACTCGGGGACAAACGCAGAGTTCACAAAAGCAGACACCGTCATATTCAGAACTGACCTGCACAACTTGACGACAGGAAGAAGAGAGTTTTCCTTCAAACGGACATTAAAATACGATTCAAAATGGCTTGACAGTAAGTATTAACTTCAAATCAAAACAACATTAATTTAAATTTCGGTTCTTTTATTTTCATTTACTTAATAGTAAAAAGAACAGACAGCTACGTCATTTGTCTACTCGTAAAATTCAATATCCACCGAAGATATCGGGTACCGTACAAATAGCCGTCGATTAAAATATTTAATTGTAGTTCTGTTTAGGTTACAAAATACTTATACTTGAGCTCGTATTTTATATAACTACTATTTTATTTGAACTGTTATAAATAAAAGTTAGCATTTATTCTTCTAATTAATATATGAAATCTAAAGACATAGGTACTATACTAACATTCGACTTCCACACGACAGCTTAAGGCTGAAATAAATCAACCACAACCACAAAACGTCTAGACTATATTATATTGTTTAGAAGTACTTAACTCCTAGACAGGGATCAGACCCATATCAATGTCGTGATGGAAACGCAAAATTGACACGTTCACTATTCTCACGAGTCGTGATTCGTATTCAACCTATGAGATAAAATTAAAGTACTACCTATTTTTACCTTTTATTTTTATTTTACCTTCTATCCATTTTTATTCTGTATACGGATTATGAGGTTGAAACTAATATTTAGACAATAACCGTAAATGTTAAATGCCTTTACTAGAATAACAGAGAGAACCAATGACTGTTTGGGAACAGTTATATTTTAATTTATATTTCATAAAAATTTATATGTCTTTATGGAAGTTATTATCAAATTTAACATAGAAATTTATATAGCGTTAAATGAAGTGCAGGACCGTAAGCGTTACGGAATATCCTACTCGGTAATAGATTATACAAATCAGTACAATATGTGATCAATATTTTTATCCCCAGGATGTTATAAGATGCCACTAGATTAACAAAGATTTTACTTATACCGTACAATGTAAGAAACACGAAATAAATTAGTTTACCCAGTCTGCATAATAAGCATAGTAGTAGGGAGGGTAAATTATTCTCTTATTAGAATAAACTAGTGTTTGTCCTGGTAGTGGATAATGATGAAGAAGTCGCCCTTCAAATCGTAACACAAAACAGACAACTTTGGGTAAAGCCTCTCTTATCTCTGTAATCCATACGAACATTATAAATACGAAAGTTTGTCTCTCAATGAGTTTCTTGTCATTTCACAAATAAAAGGCGCAACAGATATTAATGAAATTTTAATTGAAAATAGATTGTATCATGAACGCAATTGGCTATCATGTATCTTAAAACAGAGCAGACGATGTCGCGTGTAACAGCTACTATTATAGGTATACTATAATAAATTGCAACCATTGGTGCAGCTAAGCGAATCAATAGTAAATCTGAATGCGTTCTGATTTTAGTGGTCACTGGTCATTGATCAGTGATCAGCATCCATAGTCCCAATGCGAATTACGGTTTCCCGGTTATCATTAGGCAAATTCTCCAATTATAGGCGCTTATGCGATTTACACGAGGATCGGCCTGTTTGTTTACTAAATAATGGAAATTAAACTGTTTTCGCTCTAACGAGCAATAATGTGCCCCCGATCTGTGCAGGCCTGTTCCCGTTTTACCTGAATTACTGTTCACGCAATTTCTACCTATTATAATAAATGTCCTTCCACCTTTATTCACTTCCGTCATGATACAATTTCGTGTTGTAAATATAAATTTCAATAAATTCTTTATTCGAACACGACTGGTACAAATATGTTCTTTATTCGTATGAATAAAGAACTAACTAACTGTATCATAAATCAGTATATTGAGTTTAGAGTGATAAAATTTAGACTTTATATAAAAAGAAAAGATTAATCCGTTTTTATATGTGTATTATAATTTATTTTGTGCTATCAGACTTTCCTAGTAATGATTCATTTCACTGTTACTTTACTAGATGGAAACACAAAAATTCTAGTAATACTCTGTATAACTCTGTAATGAAATTTTGTGTATTTGAATTAAATAACAAACACAATATTCTTAATATTCTCTAAAGCAAATTCTCTTTATAAATTACGAATACAAATATAGAACATGAAAGTAATATTCATCATCGCAACTGTAATAAGAGCAAATGGAAATATCCCAATTCGCGCATTAATTTGAGTGTGCCACAATAACATGGGAATAGAAATTTAGAAATTACGTGGCGACAAATTTACGTAATTTTCGTTTAATATAATATCGCTTTGTTCATTACACACGGCCCTTTATTGCTTGCAATTCAAACGCCACTAACAGTTAATTATTTTCCTTTAATTTCAATTTATTAACCCCTTTATATTCAAACGCAGATTTATTTTATCTCGGAACTCGTTGTATCCTCGAGTAGAGTTTTATAATTACATTGAAAATAACTGAAACAATCTAAACATATTTGCAGTAATGTAATAATATTCAGTTTATGCACAGATAACATAATATTACATAGTTTATGTCATATGGCTGCTAAATCACTATCATAAAATATACATGTAATACAAATATTATATATAACATTTGTATTAGCATGCGTAACATTTTTAGCATCATGATAAACATGACATTTTTTATTTTATAGGTTATATTCGCAGTTCATAATAATTTAAATGACGTGTATATAGTGTCCTATTACTAATTTTGCCGAATATATTTATCGACACATATCAGCCTCATCTATCATCCAATGTACATTATAATACCCAAACTTAATACCCACATTATTACACAGCTTAATTTATAGCGACAATAATAATTTCAAAAGATCCAAACGGAGCCTTATTAAGTTTTAATACTTAGTAGTAATGTTAACTGCCACTGAAGCGTATATTTTACAACAATGAGAAAAAAGATCGCTCCTCGTCGCGCGGTCCTATTCCGTTAATCCTGTACGCGTGGCGATTTCATTTCGAGACCAACAAATAAGCATTATTAGTAATGGCGGCTATGAACGCTGGTACATCATAATTGACATCCACGTATTCATCTAATATTTATTGCGTATAGCTCTGAATGGCAGTAATTTGATCGTGTAGAATTAACATGGGAACGCGTTCCCATCTCTTTTATAATATGTTAATAAACAAAATAGCATTATACGAGATAGAAATAAATTGCTTTAATTTCTACATATATATATATATAGTTATAAAAACCATTCCACTGAATCTTAACGTTACTCTTACTACTTACTCTTATTCCACAAAAATCGTTATTCATATAAATCAAAATAAAATGTATGTTTTGTAATAATTTTGAAGTTACATTTCGTATGTCTGAAAAGTAAAATATTAATCCACTTTACACAAACGTAATAAAATTTGTAATTAAGTCATTATTTATTTTCTTTTAGAACCGAACTTCGTGGGATCATTCGATGTCGGCGAGTATGTTCTTTTCTTCTTCCGGGAAACAGCAGTGGAATACATCAATTGTGGAAAGGCAGTATACTCAAGAGTGGCAAGAGTATGCAAACGAGATACCGGTGGAAAAAATATACTCAGCCAAAACTGGGCTACATACCTAAAAGCAAGACTGAACTGCAGTATACCCGGAGAGTTTCCGTTTTACTTTAATGAAATACGTATGTACAAATTTTTAATATTAACATATTTATTTGCCTGGCAGTACAGATAAAAAAGGTAAATTAGCTTCATATAATTATGGTAGCGGAAATAATAGCCACTGTAATTATAATACAATTATATACCAATTTCATGCCCTTGTCGGCCATAGATGGCACCTTGTAGAAAGAAGGGACAGGTGTTGTTGCTTACACTGTTGCTTTGCGTTATATTCACGTAGGAACATCTTACACGATCTGTCGGATCATAAAGAATGTAAAATATTGTATTCTCGTAGCACATAGTTATTATAATTTAAAGAATATTAGTAAGAACATGTAGTACTCTTCGGTGTTTCATATAAGTAATATGGTGACACACAAACTGACATCATTAAACATTAATTTCCCTCCTAGCGTTTACCCTTCCCAAATACTTGTGTACTTTCAATTTTTAGTACGTAAATATTTTAATTCTAAATTGGAAAGTTCACTATATAAGTGACAAGTCTAACTGATTTTTCGTGCTCCCCAAATGGCCGGTGCTCTCAGACTATGTTCATCTAATATTAACGCGCGACGCTCCGGTTTCGCCACGGTTTTTCACGCGCCCCCTACTATGGGCCTGCATAACTCATGAGAATGTAATAGGTACTCAAGTGCAGTATTTGCTATAGGTGTGTTATTTACATATCCGTTCGAGCGCTATTAGAAAAGTTTACGCGAACTCTTGCCGGACGTTAATCGTTTGGAATAAGTGTTTGTGAAACGACAGTTGCAGGTGTACATATAAATACAAGTCAATTCTAAACTTTTGTAACTTAATATTTTAATTGTAGCGCTGCGTGTTGTCACGTGCATTTTAAAATAGGAACTTTATATTTATTAATTTAACGCTGTATAACCTCTAAAACAACTGGTTTATACTTCACATTTTCCTGTAGGAAAACCTTCATTAATGAGACTTGGCAGTTATTACGCTAACTCTTCAGTAAATTATAGTTGATATTCAACATTTAATGTGACATTGATCATTTTAGAAACTAGTTTAATTGTTGCAACAACTTTCGGAGACATCGAGATAATAAAGTTCAGCAGCCGCAATTATAACAATTTGATAGTCAACTCTCGCAAACTTTAGACAACTAAGAGTAGATTAGACATTTTGACGTTGCTTGATAAATTTTCTCTTTAGTTCTTGTATTGTTGGGTATAGTTTTATATGAGTTTTATTAATGCGTTTAGTACTTTCACAAATGTATTATTATACCTCTTGATATACCGTGACAATTTTGATTTCATTAACAGATCAAGTGGATATGTCTCTGTAATATAAAGTATTCCTAACGCGTCTAATATACATACATTGATAATAATAATAAGAAATAGGTAATAAATTAATTTAAAAGAATGATGTAGTTAGCTAGCTGTTAAAGTGAAATTATTTTATTACTTCAACGAGCATAAGTTGAAACTTATTACATAGTTGTATGAAATATTGGACTTTGGACAATGCTATTCTAATTATTACCAGTGCTTACAAATATCTCTGAATTCTTAATAATAAGACTAGGTGAATGCAATTCTTAATAAAAATATTTTGTTTACAGAAAGCATCTACAAAATACCGAGCGACGACAACCGTTTTTATGGAGTATTCACAACAGCCTCTACCGGTCTTATGGGTTCTGCCATTTGTACGTTTACCGTCAGTGACATTCAGAAGGCATTCGAGGGCAAGTTTAAAGAACAAGCCACTTCCAGTTCGGCCTGGCTTCCAGTCATCAGCAGCAAAGTACCGGAGCCCAGACCTGGCACTTGTGTCAATGACACGTCATCACTACCAGACACAGTACTAAATTTTATTAGGTATGTGTGTATTCCGTAGTGTGATCACTTAAAAATCCAGCGGAGGCGATAGATTAATAATAATTAATCTATTCTTTTTATAGTGTATATAATGTGTAAAATGATTCCTACCAATATAAGCATATATTTTATTATATTTCCTTCAATATTTTACTTATAAGACCTCAGAAATAAAAATAATACTAAGTATATACCAAATTAATTTATTTTCAACAACAGCCGAGTTCAAATGAGCAAGAGAGCGGTATTGTAGTTATTGTAACAACGCGCCGGACGTAAACAAAGTACAAAATCGTCACTTAAAAACGTGAAATGCGATCCTGTCGGTGCTACGCCGTCGTCTCCAGCGATTCCAGAATTTCCACGCTCATTGAAATCCACAGGCACTTTTATCCTCGCGACACGTCCTGTTAATTATCCAACGCTCTCACCCAGAGAGCGTTCAATTATTTTTTTTTTCATCGCTTTCACAATCCCCATGTGGAAACGTTGAGATTTTAACACTTCACCTGAACCACTGTACTGAAAATAGTATAATAATTTTTTATTCACATCCCGAGTGGATGTTTTAATTAAACGTATGTTATGTTTTGTTGCAACATTAAAGCTTTTTCTTTCTACACGGCCTACACGTTGACGCGTCATCTCTGAAACATTATCGTACGACATTATTGTACGACATGCGACAATAGCACGGCTGTCGCTGTCGCTACGTGCGCCACGTCGTTATCAACATTCCCGTAATGTTTCCGTCGACTCGCTTCGATGACTTTCCTTTATTAGACACCTTTACACTCTAGGGCATTGTAGAATAATTTTAGAGCCCTATTAATAGATCCACGCTCGATTTACAAGTATTAATTTAGTATTTATTGATTTCTAATTTACACGGAATACTCATTAAGTTGCGGCATTTCGTAGTGTGTATTTATTTAGGTTATTAGGTCCAGTATACCACATCCAATTTCGTTACTTTACACTGCGAGTTTAATATAAAACATATTTAAAATGTATTGTTAGAATAACGTCGAGTGACCATCTCTATACATAGAAATGTATTTACATAGACATTGAAAATATAAATATAATCCAATTCGTAACTACTCTTCAATAAAATTATTCAATTACTATATTATAAATAGATACCGTAGAATATACTATAGCATATTATTTATTTTATTACATTGTCATGTAACACACAATAGACAATTTTTTGAGTATATTGTTTATTTCCAGATCTCATCCACTAATGGACAGCGCCGTCTCCCATGAGAATGAAAAGCCTATTTACTACAAAAGAGATCTGTTCTTCACCCGACTGGTGGTGGACAAAGTTAAAGTCGATATGCAGGGCCATCAGCTTGACTACACTGTATACTACGCCGGCACAAGTACGTAATTGTTTATTACTTATTAACTTACGACGTAGAATATGAAGACTATATGTCATTCTATATGTATTCAAGCACGGCTATATATATTCACGCTTCATATAAGCAATTGTTTTTAGGGGCTATTCAATCTTGTTCTGCAGCATGGGGTTTTTCAAGGGCCGTATACTTGTTTGCTACCTACATAGTATAAAAAAACCCGAAATCATTTACAAATAAATAATTTATTATTATTCGTTTTAAAATTTAGTTCGTCGTAAGTCTATCAGTTGAGTCGTATTTATTATTTAAAAAAATGTACAAAAAGCACTAGCTATTAACTAGTGATACTTAAGTAAAGTATGTATAAATTAATATAACATAAATAACACATAGTTAAACACTAATACGAGCAATATGCATTAAAATGTTATTTAACTGGCATGCAAACTTCATTTAAACTGCAACAACTCGCGTTTTGTTGAAAAAATTATTACCTACATGTTTGACAACTCAGGGTTAACTTTTGAACTAGACAGATAGAAATTTACATACAAAGAACCAGGATAATGCTCTGCGAGGTAATTATTAAGATTTGAGAAATTAGGTTGGCAAAAACATAAAATATGCATGAAAAAACATTGAACCGAATTCACAGATGAATGCATGTTGCTTTAAAAAAAAGTTTATAAGTGGTTTAAATATTCTCAATATAGAAAACTGTCTCTCTCTCTCTCTCTCTCTCTCTCTCTCTCTCTCTCTCTCTCTCTCTCTCTCTCTCTCTACCCACGGTAACATAACCCACTAACAGTAAGCATATCTCAAAACAATGTGCACGTGACCGAGCTTGCGAAAATCAAATGCGGATACGGGGGATGACATAAAATTTCAAAAAAGCAAACAAATTTAAAAATGTCCGCCTGCTGGGAAATTAAAAGAATGAAAGTGGCACAAAGGCAATAATTCGTCTCGCCGGTGACGGCCGACGGTCGGCCTCGCGTCTGGATGCCATTGGATTCTACTCACAAACGAGTTCATGCACGTTCAACTATGAACAGAGGATTTGGTTTAAAACACCAAAAACCTGTTAAAGGTTTTGTTTCTAGGGAAATTGTGTGCAAAATTATCCAAAAGTTGTCTTATACACACTTTTAGCACCTTAGAGTATTTTCATCTGCATTGTCCATATATTATTATAATAATAAGCCACATGAAAAAATTACTGAAATAAATGAAAAGGCATTGTTATAGATTTTCTTTTAAAATAAGAATAGTTAATAGAATATAAAAATCGTTGTAAAATTTAATATTGTTTGTTTAATCTAAAGTTTAGTAATCTGACTCTACAGGCTAACCAGACAAATGAAAATTGAATGCAAGGCATATACAATTTTCATCTGTCTGGTTATGCTGCGAATAATATTGTCTATTATTTTTGAGGCCACTTCTGGGACTCCTAAAATAACGCGAGATGCAGAAACACTATACCCATTCATGTGAAAAAACACTATATCCTATACCTAATCTTATATAGTTACAATTAAATTGTGTTGGCGGGTTTAAGTAAGCTTTATACTTATCATGACTTTCTCCTAATACTTAATCATATATGAGTGTATTTATCTTACTAATATTATAAACGTGAAAAAGTATCAAATATCCACCCATCCATTCATACTCGGAATGAATGTATGTGTGGATGTTTTTTACTTTTTAAGCAAAAAATACTAAACGGATTTAGATAAAACTTAACACTTACATAGCTTATATATCTGAATAACATATAGGCAATAATTTAAATAGATATAATGTAAATTGGTAGAAATATAATTATAAATGTTAAGAAAATGTAATACAGACGAAGTTGCGCGGATCAACTAGTATATATAGTATTAATATTGTTACAGACAGACAAACATATATAAAAACGCAATAAACAACCCTTTAACCTTTCTAATGATTTTAAATATTTTATATACTTAATTATAACTTGACGTTAAAAGCCTATTAAATTTGTCGCGAAGTAGAAAGTATTTTCATTTTTGTCGCCTATTCAAGTGTACGTATGGGGTACGGTTAGTTTACGTAGTACATGACAGGTCGTATATAGAGCTCGATCCAACCGCAGAGGCTGTACGTCACATTTCCACTGCCGCATAAATTCGGCCCGCCGTCTAAACAACGCCTCCGAGTGGTAATTTTCGCTTGTGTTGTTGCAATTTTCACCAATTTTCGTCGAAAATCGTTCCCGACCAAACCGCCCTACCATGAAGCTACGGACTGGATTAAACTCACGTAGATATCTAACGAAGGGGGGTTCGTTTACGGAACAACTTTTACGAAAGGCGAGCTACGTTTGAGTTGCCGTTTGAAATGCTTGTGTGTGGAATATTAAATTGTTTAAACGTTACCTTTGACGTTCCCTCCCTTTCTATAGCCACGTACCGTTATAATTACTCTAACTTAATCTGCACAATGTAACTTTATTTCCACCTTCTGTAGATGTTCCCTCACAGATACATTCGCTGCGCTTAATTGCAGAGCTCAATCGCAATACACGAACGTTACCTAACCAGCTTCCATTACGCAGATGTATAATAAATAATTTTGTAACTATATACAAACCGCAGCAAAGAGGAAGCGCCCGTAAATCCGAAACCCTCTTAGTTCGCTATTATTTAGACTCGGAGCGCAAAATAAGTTGCACGAGATTCCGTCACAAAGAGCTCGAGGCGTCCTGTGAAAAAGGACAGTTTACTCTTTCAATAAAGAGAGAGTTAGTGTGCTGGCATCTACGGCTACGATATTGCCTCCCCGCTTAGCCCATTTTGAGTGCTTACCGCGTTATAATATGCATTAAACTGCACTAGCGAAAAGTTGTACGGGCACTGAGACACAGGGGCAGGAGGTGCTATCAGACAATGAGAAATGAGCGCATGATGCTTTCGCAATGCGGGCCCCTCGCCTCCTCTGGTTCCATTTGTTTTATCGAGCCTAAATCACTGTTGCTAGACAAGTTTTAAACACCCCGCCCCGAGGTTGATAAAAGTTTGACAGCGACTGTCATGTACATACTGAGCTCGTGTTTGTCAATGAAGGGAGCCGAGGTATCAAAGACGTTAAGAGTATTTAGAAGTTAACGAAGTTAATTAAATTCCCCGAGTTAGACGTCAACGCCGGGACTCTTTAGTATCAAGGGCGCCTTTGTAAACAAACCAACATAATAACGTTCACGTATCGCGTGAGTACAGTCTCTGTAACAACAGTCTCGAAACCTAATTACAACGCGTTTGTTTCGAAACACGAAAGAAGAGCCGTACTAATTTTTATGATTCACATATATAGCTGGTTTTAGAAAAAGTTTAGTACGAGGTAAGTGGAATCAAATTACAGTCTGTGGCAGAGATCGGCTTTGACATCACGTACAATCACGCCTCGGGTACTATTAAAAACGATTTAAAATTCACAGTCGGCTTGATGGTCGAGTCGCCAGTGAAACGTTATAGCCATTTGATGATATAATTATATCGGTCGTACTAGACCTCTAAAATGTATAGTCCTTTGATGTTTTGAAATTTAGTTTCTGGAACTTTCAGCATGGCTCTTATACTGTGTAAATGGATTTCGTTGGTAAATTGCCAAATAAAGTCTACGGAGGATAATAATTAAAGAAACTTTCGTTCTTAATAGCTACTAATGTATATAAATTATAACAGAATTTATTTTAAATTGAATTCATAATGTATTTTAAGTTCATAATATACGTATTACGTAGTAGTTTACGTAATTTAAAAATGTAACTATTGTAGTAATATTAATATTTTTAAAATATGCATTTCTTTTACTAGTATTATAAAATTTATTACATTTAAACAATCGAGAAAATCTACACCTGTATTGATCTATTCATTCCTCCAGTTACTAAAGATCTACCTATATGTTTTCTTTTTTTGCATTAAATTAGTAACAAATTTAATAAACTGTTTCTTAAATCATAAATTAGTAATATGAATTGTATTTAAATAATTTATTCAAAGTTACCCATCAATTTACTGTACTTCTATATAATCTTTGATTTGAAATTTGTTTAATCTTTTACTAGAGTCTTTAAGCTATTCCTTTAACAAATAATTAATTATGAACTAAAATTCTAGGGCTCTTATACGACACTAATTACCAATTTTCAAAATATATATTATAAATTATTAAATGTATCTAAGGCAATTTTATTAATGCTATGAGAATAAATATGGGTAATAATTTACAAAATAACATAGCATGCATAAAATGTAGCGATACGCATCGAATATCGCTCTTATAAGTATCGGAAACCCATTTGCTTAAGTGCATGAAGTCTAAGTTTTGCCATAAACATGAAATGCGGTTTCGCAAAATGATATGTTAAGGTATCGGTGAGGTACATCGATTGGAGTGGCGGCAGAGTTATTGTAGGACATACTGGTGCTCGGCTAACGGTGCATTCGCTAGAAATTACGACTCTCTTGGCTCCTGACGAACGTCTGCCTCTAAAGCTGTATATCGAATCTCAATGACGTTCATAGCCCGCAAGACGAAAATCAACTATATTTATTACTTAACAAGTTACGATGCCGTGCATAATACAGGTACTTCAAACTTAATTTAGATAACTCTTTACTTCAGAATCATATATGCTTATCTTCAGTTGACAGCAATATTAACTTTTGATGAAACATAAAAAATCTCTCCAACATATGTATGTTGCCCGAAAGATCTTTCATTTATATTTTAGTTACGCCCAATTTCAGGGCATAGTTTTAGTTTAGTATCGATTTCAGACGTAAATTAACCGGAATTGAAACTATGAGTGCTATATATATAGTATGATGCTAGTGAGTAGTAGACATAGTTGAATTCTGAGATTTTATATCGATTTACTGTAGCGATCGAGGACGTAAAGTTCTAATGGAAAATAAATTTGCAGTTAAACAGTCCAACTTTTGCAAATTTATTTTTCATTTCGTTTGGTTTACATTGTTTTTTATAAATACTATTCCATCAACCAAAATTCTTATTTTACGCTAATAATTTTAATGGATCTAATAAAATATTCAACAAAATTATTTTCTACATATTATTAACGGACTATTTAGTATGTCATAGTTAGAATTAAAACATTCGGAATGTCATTTCAAAATATATTAAAACGGGTCAATATGTTCTTTGCACCATTGAAACAGTTTCAGTCTGACAATACCTTAATGAAGCTTAAATCGAAAACCCAACACAAAAATCCATTTCAAACATTAGCGAAATCAATTTTAATAATTCGCTGCAGTAAAATAAAATCCAATCACAAATCCATCACGGCCCCCGCCGGCGATTTATAAAACGATCGCGCCTTCACACAAATACAAAACAATTAGTTATACCTATAATTAGCATTCGAAACGCGTCCAACAAGAATAAACATTGATTTTTTATTCCCCCAAAAATGGAGGGAGAGGCCGCGGTCCCGGACGGGACCGGGAATACTAATGTGTTCACTTTTGAACGCTTATTCGCGCCCCGCTAACGGCATCCAACGTTTTTTGCATAAAACATCTCATCAAAGGATTGCTTAGGACCCACAGTATATTGAATATCAAAAGGTGTACGAACGAGAAAGTTTTTGGAGGTGGGGCGGTCGCGGCATCCCTAATGCCGGCCACCGTGAAAACCTTCTTTAAAAATACACCTTTGAAACGTGTTCGGAATAACCGAGCGCTTAACGGGTATACGCTTATTTCGCATCTCAAATATAATATTTATGGCATAAATAAACATTGAACCATTTGTTTTGATACCAGAATAAGTACGAGAGAATAGCAAAAATTATGATTTTAAATATTATATATACTTCTAAGGATATTTTAAGTGATTTGCATCGCTAAAAACTAAGTACACTAAAAAGGGAAGTGTAGAAAGTCGGATTCGCCCTATTTCATTTTGAGATTTGAATTATGAGATTGAGGTGTTTGAACTATTTAGTCCCTTTCCTTTTGCTTTTGCTTTCCTTATGCTAATAGATAAATGCGTTAATAGAAGGTTTATAAATATATTGGTGTGTATATATGTCACTTGCAGTGATACTTAAAAGAAGTTAATAAAACATTTTCAGTCCATAATGAAACATAAAATTATTCATATTGATTGAGTATATAGTATAAAAGAGGTCAGGGGTGCAGGCTGATTCCTTGATAGTCACATAAAATTTCGCGAGCGACGAATCTCGTAAAAGTCGGCCGAGTACTCGTAGCAAACGTTAAAAAGCCACGTTCTTCGATTTACGGCGCCTATAAAATACATATTGCGATCCGTGATAAAAGTCCCTGCCGAATTCGCTCATACTGCCAATCGAAGAATTTATCTGACATGTCTTACATTAGGAAACAGGATTATCTACGTTTATGTTATAGATATTACAGATTAAATTGCGAGTAAATGAGAATGATTTGTTATCAATAATAAAGAAAAAATATTTTTGTATTACTACATGTATATACATATTCATAAACGAAATCACACACCTGCATCCAGTCCCAAACTGAACTGAAGATGTACTGTTCTCCTGACAGCTATATTGAAATATTGATTTTTTTTATATACATACTAATAACATAAAACCAATAATTTCAAGTCAAATTATTTGAAGTACATATAACAAAATTAATAAATACAACGGCATTATATTAATAGTTTCGCACAAGGACAACCCTTGGGATGAATTGTAAAATATGATTACTCCTTATATCCGATCTAAAAAGCTTACTTATTCAAAATCTAGAAATTGTATAGTATATTGTTATAAATATTCAAAAATGAATTAGCCCCAGTACAAACTTCTTAAACGCACTAATAACGACAACGCATCATTGCGGAAATCCCACTCGTACTCTAACCTGCAAATCTATACGTTAAAGATGGAGTTTTTTTTATGAAAAGCAATAAAGATGTTAGAGCTACTTTGTGTTTGGGAATTTATACCCATTGGAGGAATAAAACTTATATTGTTCAGGGATCGCAAAAAAGTTTTCACTTAGGCCTGTCGAAGCGAAATGTTTATTGGATTGCGGGATTATTTCTTTCGTAACTGCTTTTTGGAGGCATAAAATATTTTTAGGATATTATTAAAAGAAACGTAATTAGCCCTGCCACCCTACGCCTTTAAATAATCGTTAAAACTAATATCGATAACAAATAGATATTTTGTTCATTTTTTTCGAACTTTTGGATAGGTATCCAAAAGTTCGCACAATCGAGCAAATGATTTGGATTGGTATCGCACAATCGAACAAATGAACTGGAATGACTTTTCTAAATGTTGGATAATGAAAAAAGAATATGTACATACTAGCTGACCCACGCAACTTCATCTGCATCACACTTACTTGATCTTATATTGACTTTATATGACATTATATTTCGCCCAATTTACATAATAGCTTTTAAAATTATAGCCTATCTATTGGTGTATTGTCTTACCTATATTACTATAAAGTTTCATCAAAATCCGTTCAGTAGTCTTTGCGTGAAAGAGTAACGAACATCCATCCATAATCAGAAAATTTCGCGTTTATAATATTAATATATATATTAAGTTATTAAGGTGGTACACCTGAACATATTTAGTTTAATGGCTATTTCTACACAAGTTACATTTTCTTGCGATAAAAGCAAAATACTGATAAAACAAGGAGCATGGTATGTAAAAAAGACAGGACAGTAATTTTGATAAAGTGTGTACAATAATGCTACTGTAGCATAAGCTGATAAGTATGTACTGAATGTCATTTTATTATACGAGATTTTCTTGTTTCGTTTTCCTTCGCAATTTCCTTACGAAATTCGTTATTCGTTACCGTTAGCGGGGCAGTCCTAGGGGAGATGGCCGTCCGGTCGCGTACAATGTGGGATTGTTTAATTATTTTGCTCGGTTCGACCATGATCGGAATTAATGACTATAACTGAAGATATTTATAGTCCCTAACGAAGGATTAGATCTAACGTATACGCGTCCATTACTATACATCCAAATTACATGAACTGACAATGAGAAAATGTTCAATCTGAGTAAACAATCCTCTTAAAAGGTTTACGAGTTAATTAAATATTCAGTTCATTTGAAAGGCTCGAATAAATTATTGAGTCTTTTTTGGAAAACCTACTTTGAAATTTTAATTGTTTTCAAAGTTTAATGTAGCTCGATATTATTGAATAAAAGTAAATAACAATTCGGTCGGACGCGCACCGCGCTGTTTGTTGGAGATATCTTAAAGGGATCATGTAAATTTTATCTTACAAAAGATTACAAATTGGATCTAAATATATAGACAAATAACCTTGTCAATCTTCAGCTAAAACAAAAAGGAAAGAGATTTATATGATTATAAAACAATATATAGTAAACTATACTTGTATAGCAGAACTTCCAAACCTTTTTCTTGCTATTACATGCCAATAATAAAATTAAATTATAACATTACTTAAGTAATTTTAATAAGTTTAAGATTTTCTTTATAAACTTAATTTGATCGATTTTATAATTCATTCTTGAATATAAAAATGTAATTATATATGTATATGGGTACATATAGATCATACTTATCTAATTCAGAAATGTATATACTATATTAATCCAGAAGATTAGGGACTCGTGATTACAATGTAATGTATACCAGCCATATAAGGCATCTACGTCTCATGATTATGTATTTAACAGTGAATATTTAACCGAATATAATTACTCGCTGCCTTCGTAAGACAACTTCTAGGAAATTAAAATGTCTATACAAGTAGGTACAATTCTTAATCCAACATTAGCGAACATCTTTAGAATATTAATAATTACAATTCACAACGTTATAACACGCTGTTTATACGCGCACCTTCCTGTAAGGGGGAAAGAAATATATAATGCGCTACTACTTTTCACAAAACACTTCGTCCTTAATAATAATAATAATAAATAACCCTGGACACTTAACACTGGCACAGTGTTAAGTGTCCAACCAGTTCCACGGCAAGCAGAGCAAAATATTTTTTTTTGTAAACACATATATCATATACATAGAAAACACCCAAACCGATACAAACAATCATACTTATGAATACAAATGTTGGCACCATGCGAGGAATAGAACCTTCGACCATCGGAATTAAAGCTGTAAAGCGGTGTCCTTAAAGCGCCATAATTTAGAAGTTTACAAGGTTAAGTCCTTCTCTATCCCAAATAATATCGGTATACAAATTTTCAAATTATATTGAAGTTAAATCTCCAAGAAGTCACAAACAAACCAAAATTATTTCAAATGTACTTTGCTAGCAATGATTTATGAAAGGGTGTCTACTACATATAATATTGACACCCTCATATTTCAATATAATTTGGTGACCCAGCACCTTACGTCAAGTGTGAAAGCTTAAAATGTGTAACATCGGTACTGTAAACAGATTGGAGACAGCGCCGTGTACAGCTTTCCCGCATTTGCTTGCAGACAAGTTTGCTGAATGCTTTCCCGTGTAGCTATTATCACATCAACCTACTTAAGAGCAAAAGGGTTTGTGCGTATAATCTGTATAGTTATTTACATGTGGATATTGGAGTACTGTATAAATATAATTAATATATTTGTTTATCTGCCTATCTTCACTAATTATAATTAAGACAGCTTTATTGTAGTATGTATATTGCAAATTGTTCTAGGTATAGTGGTAGTAATATCATTGATGATATATAAAATACAGTTAAAAAGTTGTCTACAATTGATACTTCGTAGTTGTTGAATAAATTAACTTATAATAATTTTGCAATTGTATGTTTACTATTTTAAAAAAGAATTATAGTACCTTAGTTGAAACAAGTAGTCGTAGTTGCAACCAAGTTTTTTAATGGAGCAATCGGATCCATGTCGACTTGCCAAATTCCAAAGTGTCACTTTGCTGATTACATACATTTTCTGCGTATATTCCTTAATTGCATGCCTAATAATTTAATTACCATCAGAGGATTGGCTACATTAATTAAATCCAATCAATGCTAACTCTCGTTTGTAACTCACTATATCCATTACTCGGTAGCTCTTAGTTCCTTCATACGATATTCAGCCGACATAATTACTGGCACTTGTTCGCGTCAATCAAAACCATTCCGCCATCGCAGGATACTAATGGGCTTCGATGTCAGACTGACGGCACTGTCGCCTATAAATTATACTTATTACGTCGGATATATCACGCTGGCACTCTCAATATTATTAAGATGTATTAAACGTACGTATAAGGCCGATATATGTAAATATATAGTTAAATCAAGCTATGCCTGCTTAGCTTAAACAATGTACGCAACACTAACTAATTATACCGATATAAAAACATGTAAGTAGAATAAAAATATCGAAATGTGACAAAACAAATATTTTTGTAAACGAATATTATATTGAAAAAATTTTTGATTTATTGTTTGTAATGAAAAAACTCCAAACTAACTAATCTTATTTTTTTTGTTCTTTTACTTATTGACAGCTACTTCGTCAATGTTTCACATACGGTGTTTTATGAAAAAAGAATAGAGACCTCATTGTAATTGCATCCTTGCTTAACCAAGACTAATTGCTACTCTCTGTTTTGAGAACAGAAGAAAGTACTTACGCTATTCTCAATATTCAAGAACGAATACATATAGTTAATGCCACATGTTATTCACATACACAATAACAATATTATCGTTAATTGCGCACCGGCTTAATATAATTACTGATTTATAACTCAGCAACTATAACGTAACGAACAATAATACGGCCTGCGCCATTCCTAGGGGTGAACACAACATTGGGCGACACGTCGCGTTACTATTGTACGTAACCCGGTTAGGTAATTTCAGTACATGCCTCTAATCCAATTAGCTATTAAGATTCGTGGCCCGAATATTAATTCGCTCCCGATTCGACTTTGTAAGGAGGCTGGAGGCCGCTCTACTAGCGATACTATTGCCTTATGTGGAACAAATACAACGAAACGTACGCAAGTCGAATCTTGGTCACGTGCGTAATGCCAATTGTGTACTATTGATTATTTGGAAACATAGAATATATACACACTACAACATATTTACACTGATTTTAGATTTAACATTCTTTGTTATAATGATATATGTGTGTGTAAATATAAACTAGTATACATAATACTATATATATAGTACACTAGTAATTACTAAGTTGATTCATGAATTCAAGAAAATATTATATAATTGTCATTGGGAGAACTGGCATCTAAGACACAGGCACGGCCTAGTTTAGATGCTAGTGGCACTAATAATTTTAAACCAATAATTTATCTTACATAATATTCTAACATAATATATAGTAGTTAATCTCGTTTCACGTATTTGTATACGATTATATCTATTGTAGTCTTGGGATAGATACAATAATACTTTATTGTAATGTCCGCTAAGTACCTACCATTTTTACATCCATCTTTTATAAGAAAAGTTTTTATTTTTTTAATATAATTTATTGTAAGTATTGTAACAGTATTTAGATATTAGCAAATATTGTGTGGAGTCTGTAGTTGTACTATTTACTTGTGTTTGTGCTAACTGATGAATTCTCCATAGTCTTGTGTTCAAACAACGACGAAACCTTGTGAAGTATAGATATGATATGATATATACTTATGATAACTCAATATAAACATTCGCTGCAGACGCCCACATAAAAAGCGTTACGCTTATGTAACGTTAATTTGTGTTAATATTGTAAATAAGTAGGTACTTAGTAAACTATTGCGTTCTGAATCATGAGAAGTACTGAGATGAACTTGTTCATTACCAACTACACATATGTATATAGTTTTAAATATAAGTGTATTTTTAATTTTACAAATGTAAGAATATTATGTGATGCAAATTTTTGTGATAATAATAAATAAATAAATAAATAAAATATAGCAATTTTTACAGAATACTTAGATCTTAAGAGCGAGAGTTCACTAACGTAGTGTATAAAAAAGGAAAATTTAACTAAATCTTACCACAGACCCATTTAAAATATTACACAGCTTTTTCCGTTAAATTAAGAAAACTGTTTGTAAGAAAAATCATATCAATAGCTATACCTACTATGTTTTATTACAAGTTAGACGTTTTTATAAATAAGGGAGTAAGGAAAGATCCTTGTAATGCAACAGATAAGAAACGGATATTAGGTCAGGTAGTACCTTAGAATGTACTTCTAATATTATAATCCAGTACGTCCACTTGATCATGTAATGTAACATTCCCTATGTTATGTCAAGAAATTATAAATAAAGAATCTTAATGTTTGTAATACCTTCATGCTTCGTATCAAAACTCATTCTTAAATAGTGAAGCATTTATGTTAAAAATTACAGATAACATATTTCTTAAGGGCATTGAGCTATTTTTATGTAAAATACTTTTTAGTTATAAAGAAACAGATCAGATCGTAAAAATAATTTCCATAATAAATTATATAATATATACGCAATTGTAAAGTTAATTTCAGTTTTTAATGTCTTTTAGACTATGAGTTATCCTGTAATCAATTTACATTTTTTTATTGTAGTGTAAATTTACGTCTAATAATATTACAATAATATACAGGTATAGAATAACTATTAAAATCCACAACAATTTCGGTATTCGTGACTTTCTTTGCCGCCGACAAAATTAATTGGCTCCATCAAAATGACGTACCCTTATAATTTATCACATAGTTAAACAAGCAGTTAGAAACGAATGCCGTTCAGTTAAATTCGTGATTTCTCGCTTTGGTCTTTACACCGACGCGGAGCTCGACACGAACACTATGTCAACCTGGCACAGAGTAGTCAAAGTGACTAGAGAAACTAATGTTGCTAAAATATTTACTGAGGCTAAAGTTTAGAAAATGAGATGCATAAAGGTGATGTGACGCATAGAACATATCATATCAAACAATATTTGATGATTGTGAAATAGTAAGAATACGATGTATCACCTGTATCAAATTGCTATACAAGCAAAATATTCAATATTGGTTTGCTGAATTCCGTGTTATTAGAATAGTAAAGAATTATAAGGTTAATAATATGTAATAAAAATAGTTCATATAGATATTGTATAAAGTATAATAAAATATTAACATTTGTTTGAATTGTTACAGATGAAGGGAAGATTCACAAAATTGTACAATGGATTCGGAACGGCGACAGTCAATCAACTCTACTTGATATTTTCGACGTGACACCTGGTGAACCAATTCAGGTATACTACCTATATTTGTTAAAAAGATCATGATAAATAAGTATTAGTACCTTATAAATAGTTCAGAATCGTCTTTCTACTCCTGATATACTATAATAAGAATAGATATTCTTTTTTTAGACTTCATTGACGAAACGTTGTGTGTCTGTAGACCCTTGATACGCATTGGTCACAATTGTAGAAACGTATAAACGATTTCGAGTTGCGTACGAAATTCAGTGTCCGAAATTATTCCAATGACCATGCTGCGTTATAGGTGGCATATATAAATAGTGATAACTAAGATTTCTTATTTGAATAACCAATAATTCCAAAAATGTATAGGAACTTACTAGAATCTCAGGACAATTCAGACAGCGCCATCTAGACCCAAGTTAAGCTAGCTAAAGCTTGTGTTATGGGTACTAGACAACTGATATAAATACATAGATATTTTTGTCGTATATACATACATGTTATACATAGAAAATACCCAGACCGATACAAACAATCATACTCACGAATACAAATGTTTGTGCCGTGCGAGGAATCAAACCTGCGACCATCGGACGTAAAGCGGTGTGCTAGACCGACCACCGAGGTCGTGAAACACCACTTATAATTTATATCTTATTACACCAAATTTATATAATGAATGCTATGTACATATCTATCCTAAAAGTAATTTGAAGCAAATATTAAATTCAGCTTCTAATAATTTTCATTCATATCTGTATTCCTAAATTGTTTTTCTCTAGGCGATGGCTATCTCCCGTACACACGGTTCCCTCTACGCAGCATCAGACAAACGCGTACTACAGCTACGACTGGCTCTATGTGCACGCCGCTACGATGCGTGCGTAAGATGTGCCCGAGACCCTTACTGTGGCTGGGATCGAGAAGCCGGCGTTTGCCGAGAATATGCCCCTGGGTAATTATTATACATTTTTTTTATTAATACTTTAATGGTGTAGGCTATTGTTTAATCAATTCAATTTATCTTTTATTTATTTTATAATTAGAGACAATTTATTTTCTTAAAAAAATAAGACTCGTTCTAGTTCTACTATTAAATACATATAGAAATATTATAGTAGTTCTTTTGTTATGCCTGTGAGTCATTTTATTAACTCATTCATTAAAATACTGTCGAAAGACATTGCTCTGATCATAATCATATAAAATATTTACATTCGTAAGTTTGTAAATTCAGTATTCTTTTGTACCAAATGCACTTGATTAATTCAGAACAAGCTTAAAGGTTTTTACATAAACATAAAAAGTATCAAAAGTCATGTAAGCCTAAATCCTAATCTATTACATGCATGAAACAGTGAAATACAATTAATCAACCAACATTTACCGACTCGCTATTTGATTTATTAACCGCATGTTATGGATAACGCAAGATTAATAAATAAATTTATTTTTCTTTTTAATTAATGCCTATTTGTTTCTTTTAGATTAATTCAAGACGTGGTGAATGAAACTGCCGATATTTGCGATTCGTCGATTACCCGTAAAAGCGTTTCTGCTACATGGGGACAAAGCCTCCATCTCGGCAGTTTCGTGAAGATGCCTGAGGTGTTACATCCGAGAGCTGTTATGTGGTATCATTACTCAAGAGACAAAGGAAAACATGTCATTACGTTTAAGTAAGTTTATTCGTCTTAGTTATATAGTGAATAACATGCTTTATTATGTTCATCCTAGGTTGCTTACGGCGACACATCTCTCTTGCAATAATCTACTTTAATTACTCGCCTAATGCATACATGGTTCTGCATACTCAGCATATTTCTTGAGATTTGATTCCGAAATGATAAGATATCTAAATAGATATAAGTTTATATCATATAATATGATCCTATTTCAAAATGTTTTTACTGGTAAGTTTAAATGAGTTACTGGTAGAGAACCCAATAAACCTTTCACGCTTTAATTGTAATGAAATTTTAATTAATAATTTCGCTGTGAACTGTAGGGTGTAAACGAGTGCGATCGATGTACACCAAGGAGCATCCGCGGTGTTTAAAATGACCTTAAAATTATTCAGAAAACACTTGAACTGAACTCGCATGCAACAACATTAATGAAAGGGTTTCCAAATCTGCTTTTATCGCACTTCCGCCTGTATAATTAGAATGCAAGGGGAAACAGGGAATTAAGGTTTTGTTTATGGTGTTTCGTTCAAACAATTCTATTCTAGTTTTATGTGACTTTGTACATTTTTATTCTTCCATATAATTAACAATACTTTTCGAATGCACGGTTTATACTTGGCTACTTTATTTGGTAATTAATAACAATCACGAATCTTCATTTGATTCATTACATCGTAAATAAGGTTTATTATGGAGATAATTGTATATCTCATAATCGATTCCTTCACGAACACTTGCTTCTATGTAAGTAACAGTTAGTATATACATAATATTAAATGAACATGATTATGATGACTCTAAGAAGATAACAGAATAGAACTATTTATCAATCTTTCACTGCTTTATTGACATTCTCTTCAAAAAAAAGTGTATACAATAAAATATACACACTTTCGGCTCTCAGACTATTGGAAATATTTGAAGCCAGGCCATGTGAAATCCAGGGGTACCAACCTGGATTTCACAT
The DNA here is from genome assembly GCF_030625045.1 of Achroia grisella. Taxonomy (NCBI): domain Eukaryota; kingdom Metazoa; phylum Arthropoda; class Insecta; order Lepidoptera; family Pyralidae; genus Achroia; species Achroia grisella. Next base: position 1,189,154 of record NW_026712648.1, read on the forward strand.
AAAATGTAAATCTTTTATGTAAAATCCAAGGTTATCTTAAAATATATAATAAAAAGCTATTGAAAAAATTCGAACTCTGTAAAATTTTACGCTTACCACGCTATTTGTAATAGCGTTGCAAACTTTGATGGCAAAAATTACAATGTTTCATTTCGTTTTCAGCAAACCAGAGAAATACATAGAGACATCTGAACATGGCCTTCTAATAATATCAGTGAATGAAGGGGACGCAGGCAGATATGATTGCTTCCTAGGAGGATCCCTGCTCTGCTCTTATAACATTACAGTTGATATACACAGGTAATGTATAATACCTATATGTAATGTAACACTTAAAAAGAACACATCCCTGCGACATTGCTAAGAATGCTGATGAATATTTAATTTAATTTTCAGATGTTCTCCTCCGGAGAAGAGCAATGAATACCAGAAAATATATTCCAATTGGTGTCATGAATTTGAAAAATATAAAAACGCGATGAAAACTTGGGAGAGGAAACAAGAGGTGACAATTGCATATAGTAAACGGATGTGCGTAATTTTAAATAATTTTTATAATAAATATTGAAATAAATTTTCTTTTTTACAGCAGTGTGCAAGACAGAACGACTCAAATCAGAATTCGCATCCGAACGAAATAGTGTGATAGCTTCTAAACATCGCCTACCTCATGTTTCAGTCGGTTAACTATTACGCTGGTGCAATACCGATACCTTACGTGTCGGCCGGTCTCAAGTATTTCAACATATTCTCATAATAAATTCCGTCAGCAAGCATCCGCTACAAAATGCTAGTGATCTAAGAGACTTCGGCGGCTAACGAACAAAGTGTGTTGAGCTGAAGTCTAGACCTACCTAAGCAAGTGTGAAAGCCCTAGATTTTGTAAAGACATTAAGAAAGTGCAGTGAAAACAGACTATGCATTGTTCCAACCACACTGGGAACATGAGTTGGTGATTATATTAGACACTCAAAATTTTTATGGACATATTATTAAAATTTAACTATAGAGTAAAATACGAGCGTTGTGCGTTGCTTTGTTGGATATGGAATGTAAAAAGATTTTAGGAAAAGTGATTTTGAAATTGTAAGTACGCTTTGTTTGTTGGTATAAGGTATAGAGAAATTGTTAGGATTATTGAATGGAATTTTTGATATCGAAATGAAATGGTAATGTATTGTGTGTGCTCCTGGCACAATTTTAATTGGTTGTACCCGATCGGTCGGTCCTGTCTGACGGATTCTGACATATTGACGCTTGAGTTTTTTTATTGTGGTTAGTGGGGTTGTAGTACCGACATACCGGTGTCAATTTTGCCTAACATCGACCCGACCGACCGAGTGTCAAATCGTGTCATATAAATAGTTGATTTCGATACATCGTCGTGACCAAATCGTAGAAAAAATGCCGATTGTTACCTTAAAAGTAATTAGTAATAATATTATTGGTTTTTTTAATTTTTCATGTTTACATTTGTATAGACACCGTAATGTTATACGCAAACATTGATAATACAAATACAGAACAACAGTAATAGTTTAATATTTCATGGAATGTAAACGTTTTATGAAATTATCGCATTCTTTATGCATTGATTTATTCTACGAATTTGTCATGACAAGTACTGTTGCTTGTCCTTTGCATTTAATAGAAGTTTAATTTATTCCATAATACTCAAATTAATTTACTTTACGTACGCATGATTTATATGAACATGAATAAATATAACCCGTTAAAAAAATATTTACTAATATTAATATTTTGTTGCCATTAGGTGTTATTAACTAATTTCATAAAGAAGGAAGTTGAATTACATTGTATTTTCATATGTATATATTATTTCAAGAAAGAAGTCGATTGTTTATAACATCTCACATTATTTATTACTTACCAGTTTGAACATGTAGTCTGTGCAACATAATATTTGTTTGTTATTTAATAATAATTAAATGGTATTGTATTGTACTCTCGTACTAATGAGTGGAGTACAAAGATACGCATTGCCGTGTAGCCATACCGCGGTCGTAATTTGAAATCTCCGAGGGTTGTGGGAGGGTTTGCCTCATTATTTTTCCCCTATTTGTGTAAATAGTTACCTAATTTTGTTCAACTGTATCTACTAATATAAGTGTACGTATAGGATGCACGTCCCTAATAGTAATGAATATTATTTAAGCCTGTGATATATAAGAAATTCGTTTAGGAAATATACTTTTTGGAAATGTAACGTAACAAAATTATAGGTTATTTCGATTTTTTTATATGTAGTATGTAATGCACCTACTATTTAAAATTCGTGCGATTGCTAGATAAGCCGGAATTTAGAACAAAATTTACCATATAGCAATAATAACAATGCTTTTAATTTCATCGTCTTATCTCTATGGAAAGAATTACAGCTATTGCCTTTCTAATTGACGTCAGAAATATTATGTTTATATTAGAGCAAGACAAGAGTCAAGTGGGAACACTAGGAGCAATAATAGCAACAGTCAAAAACAGTTAAGAAAGTCATTCACTTTTAAAAAACCTTTGGTTAGGTTTGGTTAAAATTAATATTTTTTCTGAATGGACATAATTCTGTATGTAAATCTGTGTGTGTGTGTACATATTATCATTTTAGATATGAATTTGCACCTTAACTTTTACTGTACCAAGTGTTCCATCTTGACATTTTTCTATCTCGATATTATCTGTATATAATTTCAATTTCCTAATATTGATATTATTACATATAACTTTTTGTTATCCTACGAATATTTATTTAATATACCATTTATCCGATGTATCATCAAAATGCATGAAAAGCTTGTTAATAATAGAATGTAGATCACATTTTAGATATTTTAAGAAGAAAAATTGTCCTTTTTCTATTATTTAGTTACAATAACAATTTTCATATATTACTAATACCTAGTTAATCCAATTTGTAATTCGATTCCATATCATACTCTTGTACCTAAAACCTGTATATATTACATTAATCAACAACAATTCATTCTATTTACATTATCAATCTATGAAGTATAAAAGGTATTATATTATTAAAAGTACATTAATTTTGCATAGATTTATTAGAAATGGCAATATATTATTGCTATAGAATTAATTTTATTCTACGCTGATAATATTGTATTATTTATTATTAATAAGCATTATTAATTTAATTCTATTCCATCTTTTATTTTGTTCTATAAAGGGCCTATAAGAATATGGCCTACAAGAAAATAAAAAAGTACTTAATTCTCTTTTAGAACTAGTTTAATGCGGCTGCATATTATAAGACAATGTCTAGATAATTCTAATTAATATAATCACTATTATACTGATGAAATATTGAACGAAAGGCATTTAATGACATATCATGTGAATAATATGCACGATAACTAAAAATCAATTACCTTCCCAATTAAGACATATTTTAAATTTCTATAATGTAATGTATATACATTAAATTATAGACTGTATAAAAACATTATACAACGTTATAACAAACGTATAAAAACAGTGTTAGCGAGGATTTTTTTTTTTAAGTATGATATGAAAAGTCTTATAATAAGCAGCCGGCTAATTCAGACTTTGAATATGCAGTAGCTCAAAACTCCAAATTTTAATAATCAATGTATACTATAAGCTTTTATATTTATATTATCTTTTTGTAATAAATGCTCACCCGTAGTAAATAATTACATGTCTAATAGGTGCTTCGAGAAAGAGATTTCATTTTGTAATAATAGGTACTTATATTTTTGGACTTCGTTCATATCATTGTGTAAATATTATAAATCGACATAGATATACAATCAAAAGAAATATCTGAGCTTCGACCTTTATTATAGTATGATAACCTAAGATGTGTTACTTAAGTATTTTAGTAACTATTAATTTTAAGGACTTCCCTGATCTCGGGATGATCTTGCGCAATAATTATATAACTTATTACTATTATCTGTACTAATCGAATAGCTCTGTAAATTTCACATGTTACTGTACTGTAATAAGTTACATTCAAATGTAGCGGTAAGATTTTATATAATAAATCTATGAAATGTATCTTTCACTTTGTTGGTGTTTTATTTGAACTAGTGGTACCCACAACTTAAACGCATGTTCGGTCTTGCGTGAAAACAATAAATGAATCATTTCTATGACAGCATCTATTATTTTAGTTATACACAAATTCATAAAATAGTAGGTAGCGTAATATTTTTTTATGCTACGATGGTGGTAAGCCAATGCCTGAGACAACAGGGGTGCTACAAAGCTCCTCTGAATCCGCACTGTTCGAAACCACTTAGATTCAACGTATGGGGATATTCCCTGTCGATGGCGAGCGGTGCGATGGGAAAAGGTAGCCATAGGCATCATGACGAATAATTACTCAGTGTTCTGAGTAATTATTCGTCATGATGCCTAGTCGGTCGGATTTTCGTTGATATGAAAGGAATAAAAGGAATAAAATAATTTTGTAGATACCTTCTGTGTTCTACAGAATTATTAGGTATCTACACAATTATTTCTTTGAAGGATTTATTCTCTGATTGCTACAGCCTATATGTTGACACATATTTAACAACATTCAGAAATTTCATCCTCATTCCTCCAGCCATTTTACGTAAAACCTTTAACACAAACATATTAACAGACCCAATTTGCTCAGACATTATTTTACAATAAATTATTATAATATACTAGCTGTGCCCGCGGTTTCGCCGTCATGAAGTTTATAATCTATATGTTATTCTGATGCATAAGCTATGTTACTGTGAAATTTCATTAAAATCTGCCTAGTACTTTTCCCGTGAAAGAGTAATAAAGATTCATAGATATTCACAAACGTTCACGTTTATAATATTATTAAGATAATTGTAGGGTTGAAATTAATGCTGCGGACGCGGGCGCCCAAATATTACAACCGTCGGCATATCATAATCGTCGCAATATCATAACGCATCAATTAGTCATTACTAAAAACAGTTGCAGCGTGTGCTCATCAACTCTACATATTTTACCAATCACCAATAAATTCTATATTTGACTTTTTAAACTTTCTTTAAATCTTCCATTATTATTAAATAATTGAATGTTCTGTTTTACAATATCATATAATAACATATTGTATGTATATATTATACATATAAAGAAGACAACGAAGACTCAGGAACTACCATGACAAACATGAATGTCCGTAGTTTTATTAAGTTAGTGTTTGACGTTATAGAGCTATCAAAATGTAAGCGAGGATAAAATATTTTAAAGCAGTGTCAATTCATCAAGTCGCATATCGGGTTGACATTTTCGTCATAACAGCGGTGCGGGTGGGGCCGGTTCACCCTCTACGGCTGACGGACGACTACGAAAGCAAGCCGGGGGCCTATAAAAAGTGAGGGCTCGTAATTATATAGTGCCACTAAACTAATTTCACGATACATTGCCGACGAAATCTGTGCTTGGCACCGCCTCGCCTGCCAACGAAATGTGATTTTTCTTTCATAACGAAACGCCTGATTACTATTGTTATGTGTTATTTTGTATGAATTGGTAATGTCACACACTACTATGTTTACCGCTAAATTGAACTAGTCGTAATGAATAGCTGATGAAGGGGGCATGACCTTCGGTTTATGTCAAGGTTTAGATTTCGTGATAAGTAGCTACCCACGCAAATATATGCAGGATCTGTTCTATAATTATTGGTTTTCGAACATGGTGTAAATTATGTAGACTGTGTTGTTACCTCCTGATTACAAGCAATTGATTCATTAATTAACAGTTTAAGCCAACTCGAAGTTCACAGTTCACATTAAATATAATTTCTAAAACCAAATATAGGTATACAACTAGCAATTATGTTATCCTATACTTAATGAATCTGCAGATAATGATCTAGAAAAGGAATTTGTTTGTATGAAAATCTGTACTCTGATATCTTGCTACTAAAGTTACTACTAACTCGTTAGTTTATTCATATACTTTGGAAATCATTCCAATTTTGATTTTTAATCAAGCAAAAAAGTTCAAATCTAACTCTTTGAAGATTTCTAAATGGTTCGTTATTTTAAAACAAAATATCTTTATTGTAATGTAGGTCTATTACAGAATCTTATGATAAGTCAAATCTACCGTCAATTCGAAATGATTTCAGAACAGACAACAAACTCAGCTCGTATTCTTTTCAAATAAATGTTGTACATGTTTACAATAATACAGATTCATTTTTAAACTGAAATTCATATATGATCCTATTTCGATTATTATTGTTACTTGGTACGCACTGTATCAGTATTTATTTGAATGTGCTGACACGACATATGTAGGTACATAGTTTATAGAGTTTATTCCTGTGTTGGCTAACTTATATATTATCCATAATTGAGTAAAAGTCAGCTTGACTTACATTTACTTGATATTTACACATACTTTTTTGGCTAATATTCAAATTAAAGTATGTTTATAAAAAAAATATTAATACAGATTTCTAAATTCGACTGATGCTGTGATGCCATATAAATTATTAATTTAGAAAATTATGATGTATATAAATTTGTTGCAATAAGTAATAATATCCCCACTTCCTATAAGTTTGTAGGGGAAATATGGTTGGAATTTTGCGTAAAATCACAAGTCTTGCTCACTGTTGCATGTAATGTTCATTTCACGGCGCAAGAGGTCGCGTGCCATTGCGGACTTCATCTCCATTAAATAATTACGCATGCCAAAAACTAGCAAGCATGCTATTGGGGATGTTTGAGAAGAAATAAATATAACTCTTAATGCTGGACTTTAAAACGCCACTGTTTTATAATAAAAACTTTTTTACTTTGTTCAGATATCTCACACACGTCACTTATTACTTCCACTATTTCTCAATACACTTTCGTAACTCTTAGCGTTACAGTCAGCTGTACCTTCTGATGATTATAAATTTTATCCCTATGTATGTTATGCTCTCCTGACTCTTACGCTGAGTCTACTCAACAGTACTCACAAAGCATTTCCAGAGCTACACATATTTACAGTAATTTGTTAAAATTTTGCAGTAGATTACTTAAAGAATACGTACATTTTTAAATTATATTTATTTTAATTATTGTGTATGTAATTATCCTAAGTGAGCATATTTGAATAATGCACTATACTTGTAGATTGGCAGACAGTCTGTGATGTCTAAAGTTAATAATATATATTGTAAGTTTTGTTTATTTTACTGTTTTTTTAGAACAGATAACGATGTTAAATTGGATTGTATTTTTAACAAACCCTGCCTGTACACACAAAGGCACCCTGAAGACGAGTGTTGTGAGGTCAGGCGCGTAATCCCTTATTACATCGACGGGATGGACTGTGGTGTCCCGCTCTCGTAAGCGCATTAGCCGAATTAACAATTAGTCATGCCTACGTCTGCCTACGAAGTTTGCACAAATTTACATAACAATAAAGCCCTTTCGTGTGGCTTCGGTTGGTTATGGCGATTTTTAAAATTAATTGGATCACGAACCGTGGAAAATTTGTGGAACCGCTGTCGCTCTTCGCAATTTTGTGGTCAGTATTTCACATAACATAAAAAATCAATAGATTTACAATGCTTTTTGCTCGATTTTATTTTCACTTAATTTTCACATTCTGCTGACTAATGGGACACTGAGGAGTATGTGAAAGTAGGTGAAAACGATATATATATTTGTTTTTGTGTAATACGTGTAGTGATGGTAGAATATGTATACAGGACTAAGTGAACATTGTTAAAAATCACTTTATTACCAGACTCTCAGCAATGACCGAATTAGACTCTGTACAGAATCATCTGACAATACCTGTGTCGTATCTATTTCTTTTGTTGTCTTGTCTCTAGTATATATTTCGATGTGAAGACCAGAAGCAGCAGTAATATTACGAGATACGAATATATTGCATTAGTCATCCGAAATTGCAGAGTAAATGTGGTACACAGACTACATGATGACAAAACCTGTCCGTGAAGGAATTAATATTTTTTTTATTTACAGTGGTGTTTGCCTTAGTGTTATTCGTGTAAGAGACTGTTCCCACTGTCCGTCACGTGAGTAATTTTTTTAATTTTTAACTTGCACATAAAACTTAACTACATAAAAACAGATCACTTCTAAAAATATATATTCTAAAAACGGCCTGACAATTCTTATACATACAAGTGTTATAGTAATATGAAATTTTCAAAGTTAATAGGTTATCTGTTAAGGTGTAATCTTGCGTTTGGTATGTTGTGAGTAATGGTACGCTCGTAACCAGTGATGTGACGAAAGATACGCCCATGTCCCACGTTTCAAACCAGCCGACAATAAAAGCGCGAAACTAAATCGCTCACCGAATGAACAAGAACAAAAAGAAGCTTAAATTTGTAGCATTGTACTCACAACAGACATGAGAAGAATAGAGTCATTTGCCTCTAACAACGTTAATATCACCCTGACCCTTATACCATCAGTTTTTGTTTGTTAATCTACAGAAAAGGGCGTAACTCATTTTGTCAACTCGTAATTTAATTTCACTTGGACCCCAAAACACGACGCCGGGCGTCGCTCGCTGTAGGCGGCACAGGACATGGGCTATAGCAATTTATTTAGTTAATTTATTGTCTGTTTATGCACAGATTGTCGTATTGATAATCTGCGGGATATTGTTATTAAACTTTGTGATGTCAGACAAAAACATATAACTGCCTGCCAGCACCCTGCCTCAATAAATCGTGAATGTATGGTATGTAACATTTTTCTGAAACTTAAAATTCCATTTGTAATAAAAAAGCCACCGGCCTCCCATACCAAAGGTTCGGTCGCGTTTAGAAATGCTTAAAATGCAATTTTACATGAGTACTTTTATTTATGGCCCCCAAAAACGTGAAATGCTAACGTTTTATTGCAGGGCTTTAAAAATACGAAGAACAAACAATGTCCCTGTTATCCCAAGACGGGGGATGTCGAAGCATATTTGTTCACTTACCTAAAAGGGGATGCAACTCTACACAAGAAAATAAGAAGTTAGACGCAGGTGAGGAACTACTGTTGACATTACACATTGCATTAATAATGAAAGAACTATACATTTCAACTGTCATGATTTTATAGAAACATTATAAAGCGAATAAGATAATTTCGAAGACTTGGCAGTAACCCGTTGAAATGAATTGAAGATTAAAATAAAAGATAAATTTTGATTATTCCTCTCAACAAAGAGATTTAATTTTGATAAATCAACGTTTATTGTAGTTGTAATTTATAATGTTTGCTTTCGTTTATGTGCCCTTGTTTTGGTTAGTGGTCAAGCAACGCGGTTAGATTGTGTCACCGTCAACAGTGAAAGAATGAAAATAAATTATTAAATATTAAATAAAATGTCTGTGTAACTCAACTGGGCCAAAATTAGCTCTAGTGGCTGCGGTATTATTCTCGCTCGAGTCTACTTTGTATGATGTAATAGCAGTATTACCTCCTTCGTACCCTCTTTTCGCGCGTCGCGAACTGGTGAAAAATATGAAATATTTAAGATGCAAAAATTTTATAATAAGAATCGCCGAGATTACACCTTGCTCTCATCTATTTTTAACATGGTGGCGGGAAGTGGGACATTTTTATTGCCCCCGAGGCCCTAGATTAGTTTTGTTCTGTGAATTTGATGCATATAAAATGAGCTCGATTATTCAACACCCCGACGCAACGAAACTCACTTACTATTGTTATTTGAATTTGAAATTACACCATGTGACGCGGTTCTATTTTTAAGAAGTATAACTTTTATTACATTATAAATAGAGATGTAATTTAGAAAATATACTATAGTTTAAAAGTTTAGTATATTTCATATTATTTATCTTATACATATTTCTTCTATCTTATAGATAATACTTATATGAACTTCATTGTTTCTCTATATTGCATAAAATATGTATTCCTGAGCTCCTACAAAGTAAATAAATCTGTTTAAATTCATTACCCTCAGTGGATAGTATTTAATTTGATATCTATTTCAATTTATTTTGCAATACACAAAAATATTTAATATCAAACTGTGAAACTGTTAATAGTTACCAGAAACTATTTCGGTTAACTCTAGCTGATTTCAGTTCAATTATGATTCCAGTTCAACAGAATCATTTCACCAAATAAATTTATTTATTATTTCAAATATTACTTCATGTGCAGACAGTACTATAGATATTTATTGCGTGTATACACGTATGTATATATGCGTGTATACAAATATCTCATTTCTCTATACTGACTGACAAACGAATATGTGACTAATTTCATATAAATAAATTATATAAACTATGAAGATCACTTAAGTGAAATTTGAAAAGCGGTGTTTATCACGTCAGTTTTTTGCTTTTTGCCATGTTTCGTAATTGGTGAAAAAAAAAATTGTTTATAATTGAATTCCAGTAACGCATTAGAAAACAGTTGTTGCCCAAGCAAGCAAGGAATATGTTTACCTAAGTAAACATATTCCTTGCGGAAGAGGGGAATGTTTATGATTTTAAATATACTTCGTCGATTACTTTACATCGTATTACGTAACGGTTTCAGTTAATGTACTACACAATTGAGCCACGAGTCTTAATCATGCCACCGAAAACAAGTTTCAAATTCCACAAACGAATCAAAATAATGACAGATACAACGACATTCTGTATCGAATGCGACGACAAAAGAGAAAATATGAACATGTGCAAAAAATATCTGGCGTATGCATTTGGGAATTTCGCGTGACAGAAAATTTAATACGAGGGGAGTCTAATATTAAACCTCGGGGACCCATCACTTTTAATATCTGGCCGGCATCCTAGAGGGCTCCTAAATTATTTACCAAAT